>NC_084534.1:3999470-5199470 GCF_024500275.1 Phycodurus eques | reverse complement strand
CAAAATGGACGAGCTTCATCTTCTGACAAGACCAGTAAATACTTTGGACATTCCGCCGCCCTGTGCTATACGGAGACATGGCTTTGTGAGGCTGTCCCTGACGGCGCCGTAATGCTTCCTGGCTTCCATCTTATCAGGAAAAAGAAAAGGCGGCGGGATATGCTTCTATATCAATGAAAAATGGTGTACATATGTCACGGAGCTCAACACACACTGCAGCCCGCATTTAGAGTCGCCGTTTTTTAACTGTTAACCATTCTACTCGTCTCGTGAATTTCCATCTTTCATTCTCGCCGGTAAACGAAATAAAAAAAAACCCACCCAGACTCACCCCTTATTATTCTCAGGGACTTTAACAAAGCTATGTTAAATAGCTAATAAATGTTAAATATAATTAACCACGGTGTCAGGGAAAGCTCGCACCGCAATTCCTTCCCAACAGAGCCTTGTCCATACTCTGGCATGTGCTTCCTGCGGTTCACGCTTGGTAGCGGGGCAGGGAAGTTCGGCATCTCCCAGCCTCCGCCACCTCGTGGTGAGAGGTTGGGGGCTCCCCGGCTGGGCTAGGTCTTCGGCGCGTCTGCAGCGATGTTCCGTCGCCTGTGGGTGCTGCGAGCCCCCCGTCCATTGTCCCGGCTTGACTGGCCAGCAGAGAGGAGATGCCTTTGTTGGTGAGGGTCTGTGGGCTGGCTGGTGATGGAAGTTAATTAATTTAGCGTTCTGGTGCAAAGCTAGGTATCTTTGGTCTCCGGGTGCTGGTAATTCACTTAGCGTCGGCATGCAAAGCAGATGTCTGTGTCTTGCTTTTGATGATCCTGGCTTGTGATTCACTCAGGGTCTGTATGCGAAGTTGAATCTCGCCACTCCATGGTCGTCCAGCTCGGGGGTGACAGCGGCAGTCGCCAGAGACTGGGGGGTGGGTGTCATCTTTCCATGGCTGGAAGTTTGGAAAGATTGCAATTCAGCTCTTGACATCACCAGAAATGCAATATGTCTCCAAGCGTTGATGGCATTGTATAACTGCTCACTTTCCCTATGATGCATATTAACATGGTATCTTAGGAGTGCTTTGGTATGGTCTGATTAACCTACAAAAAGCTCTGTATTTTTTGCTTGGCATTCCCTTTTAGCTTGCCCCAGCTGTGTGAAAGTTCGCTATGAATCAGTTTCAGTAATAATGGTCCACTTTGCAAAAAGCATAAAAGCCCAATTTCTTAGGGAAGTGCAATGTCTTGCTTTGAAATTACAGTTTACGGTATTGCCATGGGTGTAAAGCGGTAACGGAACTGCTGAAGCGTGCAGCCAGCATCAGGGAGTGCCGTGCAGGCTGGGAGAGGCACGTCAGTGAACTGGTGTACAGGTGTACTGAAGAACTGAAGAGTGATTCATTCAGGGGAGGGACTTAAGTGAACTGGTGTACAGGTATAGTGAAGAACTGAAGAGTAATTCATTCAGGGGAGGGACTTAAGTGAACTGAATGTACTGGTGTACTGAAGAACTGAAGAGTGATCCGTTCGTTGAACTTGCGATCCGCTAAGGAGCAATTTACTAGTACCATGAGTGATTCGTTTGAGGTCCTCATGGGGATAGCCTTCACTAGCAGCCGTTTCTTCAAGCTAACGGCTAATGTTGAGCTAGTCAAGCACATGAAAACAAGCACACATATTTAAAATACAGACCCTTTCCAAAAAATGTTAATATCACAGGAAAAGTTTATTTATTTCCATTATTCCATTCAAAAAGTTGAACTTTCACAGATTATAGATTCAGGGCCCACAATTTCGAGTATTTATTTGTTTATTTTTACATAATTTGGGCCTCCAGCTCATAAAACCCACAAAATCAGGAATTCAAAAAAATTAATACTGTGAAGAAATCAGCCCAAAATTTGCAAGTCATAAATGTTTTACACTGAGTGTCACACACTAATCAACTCCTAAACTCAAAGCACCTCCACAGTTCCCCAGGTGTAGTTAAATTGCTTCAGTTTGGCTCAATTGTCTGCAGTTGGGTTCAATATGGGGAAGACTGCAGACTTAACAACTGGCCAGAAGACCATCATTGATACCCTTCATAGGATGGGTAAGCCACAAAGGTTCATAGCTAAGGAGCCTGGCTGTTCACAGAGTGTTGTGTCCAAACATATCAATGGAAAGTCTCGTGGAAGGACAAAATGTGGCGGGAGAAGATGCACTAGCAAAAGAGATGACTGTGGGCTTCAGCGGATGATCAAACAGAGAAGATTCAAGAATCTAGCAGAGATCCAGAAAGAGTAGAATGAGGCAGGAGTCACAGCTTCAAAAATCAGCACATTCAGATGCATCCGGAAGATGGGCTACAACTATCGGGTGCCTCGGGTCAAGCCGCTTCTGAGCCTGAGCCAATGGAGGAAGCGTCTCAACTGGGCCAAGGAGAAGAAGGACTGGACTGTTGGCCAGTGGTCCAAGGTCCTCTTTTCTAATGAAAGTAAAGTATGCCTTTCATTCGGGAACCCAAGTTGCTTGATGTCCAGTGTGAAATATCCATAGTCAGTCATGATTTGGGCTGCAATGTCCAGTGCACTTGTTGCTAAACTCTGGTTTCTTAAATCCAAGGTCACCGCAACAGTCTACCAGAATGTATTAGAGGACTTCATGATCCCTTCTGCTGTAGATCTGTAAGGAGGGGCAGATTTCATTTCCCAGCAGGACCTGGCCCCTGCCAATACCGCCAGAAGCACCAAAACCTGGTTTGATGCCCATGCCATCAGCTGTGCTTGACTGGCCAGCAACTCGCTGGATCTAAACCCCATTGAGAATCTATGGGGTATTATCAAAAGGAAAATGAGGGGCACCAGATCCCAACAACAAAGAAGAACTGACAGCAATCATCAAGGAAATCTGGGCTTCCATATCTCCGAGGCAATGCCACAGGCTGATTGGCTCAATGCCACGGCGCATCGAGGCAGTGAGTAAAGCAAAGCAACTCCCAACCAAATATTGAAATTAACATATCGTTTTGAAAGTACTGTATTTTGATTGACTTAATGTGACCCTAAATTATTTCCTTTTTCTACAAAAACTGAGAAGTAAATGGGGATTTCTTCTATTTTCTCTTCAGTTTTTTGGTCAATTGTATCAAATTCTGACATGGTAATAGAGTTTTTCCTGGGTGGCTTCAGATGTAGTATAATTTTATCATTTTGCTGATTTATGCTAATATTTAACCTAATATAATGTATTTTTTCACTAAAATAAATTCATTGCATTTATCTGCTGTTAGGAGTTCTGGAGCATCTGATTCGAGGTGGTTGTGAGCTTGTCAACCACAGCAAACAGAGTGCGAGTACTGTTGACGTTCTTACTGATGATTTTAGAAAAGTGTTGCTGTCTAGCCCTAACTCTTGGTTAAAATTACAAAGACTTTGTCTGTAGAGGTCATAGTCAATTTGGAGTTTAGTTTTTCTCCAGTCACGTTCTGCTTTCCTTCACTTTGGTTTAGAGTTCGTTACCATCATTGTGCTCCACCACGGTGTTCTAGGTCACCTCAAGCTTGTCTTAGTTTTAATAGGAGCGACAGCATTCATGACATTTGAGATTTTACAGGTGAAATTATCCAAAAGTTGACTGTCTCAGCATTCACAGTTTGTGGCACAGCAATGGTCTCCATAAACTTAGTGGCGGTACTCTCATTTATGTACCTTTTCTTAATAGACATAGAGGTTGTCTGAACTTTTGGAAGAATCTGTAATTCAAAGAATACAAAAAAATGGTCAGAAAAAGCCATATCCTTAATGTCAATTGAAAGAATTTGACCATTAGACCAATTGATGACCAGGTCTAAAATGTGACGTTGAGTGTGGGTTGGACTCTTAATATGTTGAGAGAGGTCAAATGTGTCTAGTATAGCAGAGAGTTCTTTAGATTTTTTTCCCATGTTTTTGTCAACATGAATGTTAAAGTTTCCCGTTATGACAAAATAGTTGTAGTCAGTACATATAACTGACAGTAGCTCTGAAAAGTCCTCCATAAATTTTCCATTGTATCTTGGAGGCCTATAAATTATTAAAGTAATAACCTTTGGGTCACCTTTAACTAAAAAACAGAGATTATTCAAAAGAGCTAAAATCACCCAGTATAATTTCTTTACGCTGAAATAATGACTTAATGACCAACACCTTTTTTCCCTATTCGATACTTGTTCATAAAATACAAATTTGCTGGTGTTGCCTCATTTAAAATTGTATGACAGCTACTTTCTGTTAACCATGTTTCATTTAGTAACAAAAAGTCCAGATCATCGGTTGTAATGATGTCATTAATCAAAATTGATTTATTTATAAGTGACCTGATATTGAAAAGAGCTAGTCTCGCAGAGATAACTGGAGACAATGGTTTGATAGATTCACATTTTATGCTCACTATGTTTGTAGTTCTACTTTTTTTTGTGCCATATTTCTTTGACCAACTTCCTGTCTCTTGTAATTACAGGGATAAAAAATGCCTGATCTCCATCGGGGTCTGACTTATTCTGGAAAAGACCCTGCAGATATCAGTCAAATTCCCCGATAAGGTTCTTCATGGGTGGAGGAGGGGCCCTTCGCATCTTAGTGGACGGTGGTTTCAGGCGAGGGGGAATGGGAGGAAGATCTTGGTGTGGTGTGCGTTGGATTCCAATATTGACAATACTCTTCATCCTGTCCGTCACACCTAGCAGATCATTTATGCTAGTAGAGAGTGAGCTTTGCGTTGGGCTTTGGTCCAATGGGGCATGGAGGGTTGTGGGAGATTCAACGTGCTGGCTCATCTCATTTGTCATTCGCTCCTTCGATTGTTTGGATGACGCTGATGAATCTATCTGCACCTCGAGCCGCCATAGCTCCTGTTCCTCCAATTGTTTGGGAAAAATTGCACCTTTTAAAGATTACATCATCATTGACGTCATCGTCACGGTGGCTCGCCCGCCAATTAAAGCAGCACTGGCTTGTAGTAGTGTAAATTACACTCGGCTGGCCCAATAACGTTGCTTAGACGTTTTAACCACAAATTAAGATTATCTTAAAAAAATACAAATAAAATAAACCTATATATTGATTTATTGCACTTTTATGGGAACATTTTGGATCAAAGGAGTGCTTCCATTTTGGTCACTAATCACGGAACGTGTGTCAACATGCCTGTTCGCACCATAACCCTCGTAAATCGAGGTACCATCATACAGTACAGTATACGAAACAAAATGTTTGTAAATTTGTGTTGGCTGTTAATTTTTCAGTTGCAGCAATTCCTCTTGCCGTTACACTTAAATTGTTTGAGTGCCGGTTGTGGCTAGCACATCCGCCTCACAGTCGGAGGTCTCCTGTCTGTGTGGAATTTTTTTATTTTTTATGTGTACATGTATGGGATTTATCTGGGTTTCCTCCTTTGTTCATGTTACATGCATGGAGGTTGCTTGAATTGTCTAAATTACCTCTAGGTCTGAATGTGAGTGAGAATGGTTATCTGTCTCCTGTGCAGTATGTGCCTGTGATTGACTGGTGACCAGTCCAGTCAATCTAAATCAGATGGGTAGGCTCCAACTCACCCGTGATCCTGAACTGGTAAAAATGGATGAATGGAACACCATGTCATTACATTTTTTAATTATGGTCCATTTTTTTAAGTAACGTGCAAGATGTGCAGCACGATTGAATACAGTGATATGTCGAAGTTCAACCACAATCAGTTCTGTGACACTGGTCGACCTTCAATTTGTTTGACTTTCAAAAGAAAATTTCCCATCCAGAGTCCAACAAGCGGAATGCCATCCTGTAGCAGTGTTTTCCGAGCATGAAGAGGTTTCAGGCCACTTTTGTGGCTGTGTATGGTTCTTGCACACTTTGCTGAGGCTCCAGTCTTTTTGGTTAAAGTACTATCATCGACTGTAAAAGTGCCATTGTCGTTTTGTCCTTCTTACTGATAATACTTCGATCATCCAATTTTCAGTTCTTCTCATCCTTACAAATGGGGCATCATTTAAAAAAATAAACAGCCTTTCCAACATTATAAAATACATTGCAAGAAGGATTGTTAAAACAGAGAAACACAAAAAAAACTGTTTGATATTTAGTTTTATGGTGGATTTATCGGAGATTGTTTTCTTGTAAGAAACCATAATAAAAACCTTTGGTCTTTATTAGCCTATTACCAGGAGAGCATGTTTGTTATGCATGGTATTTATGCACCTTTAGGCAAAGGTGGTGTTATTTTATTATTCTTAGTAGAATGTTTGCAATACCATCCTGCTTTGGGTAGAAAAAAAAATACTTTTTAATATTGCAGAAAAGAACAAGACAGAATCAATGGCAGGGAGCCATCTCACAAGAGCACACAGAAAACACAATGTGCCTGTGAAAATTCTTGTTTCTAGCCTGACACCTCAGGGATAGAGCAACATTTGCAAAGCCTACCCTGTTAGTTTGACCTTGGGCCTTGGCCTAGTACTTAGACTGAGAAGGTTTACCAGGTTTTGCATTCCAAGAGAGATGACCTCTTGTTCTCAGTCCTGTGGGCAGCCACGTACTGTAAGTAGCAAACATAGGATGATCATACAATCGCTCTCTCTCAGTTCTCCTCTGTTTTCTTTGTCCATAACACTTGATGCCCCTGAGCCTATGAATTAGAGGTTGCACACACAGGAGCAGCACACTGGACATTGTTGTGCTACACGCATGAATTAACTGCCAGCACAGTGATGAGAAACCTCATCCCTTCTGTTTCTTCGCTCATCTGAGACTTCATAACTTGTATCTCTGCCAAGGAAAAAAAAAAAAACAGACTCTTCTGAGTTAGGATCCTGTACATCTGGTACATCTGAACCAAAATGCAAGCCCACATTTCTTCAATACTTCTATCAGAAGGCCTGGTGAATCTGTAAATAGTGTATCCTGGCATGAATACAGTTTTTTACACCCGCTGCTTTTTCTGACGAGATACTGAGTGTCTTTATTTTGTAAGACCGTTTTATCTTAATACTTCTTTGTGCATATTCTAGTAATAACACCACAAACACTAAGTGTGTTTACTGCTGGCAATTAGGAGTTGTTGAAGTAAAATTCTGAAAGCAGAAATAATGAAGTTGCACGTGTGTTGTTTGAATTTGGAATTTCACTTGCCACCTGCAGCATTATACATTAACTGGATCTGATGACCATGAGCTTACCTCTTCTGGAGCTTGTACGTCCCATCTCTTTGTCACTCTCAGTAAGAACTAAGTCACCCCAGCTCAAGCTGAGTAGCAAGAACAATATTTCCAGAACATTCTCCATAATATTCGCTCTAATGCCACAAGTCATTTGGATTATGTCCTGCACTCAATGACTAATACAGGCGTCACTGGTACACACAAGTGAAGAAGTGTTTCACAAGCCTAATGAAGACAAAATGTGTGGGATGGTAATTTTTTAAAGTAGCAATGATAATGAAACACAAAGCTGAACATCATTTCATGAACATCATTAATAGGTCAATAGCTACAGTATTTTGATCAATTCTTTATTATATACTTGCAACAGACTTTATTTATCATGGGGTTAATGTTTGATTGACTGTAGTGTCTGTAGTCTTGTCAAATGCTGTCTGGATTTTCAAGGTAGAGAATGGCAACACTAGTTTGTTTGTTTTCAGGATTGGCATTGATTGCCTAACCCTGAAATCTAGTTTTTGAAAGTGTTCTATTTCTGTACTTAGATCAAGGACAATAAGGATATTTGTCTGATTCCCTTCCCCAAAGAATGATATTTAATGGGCTCAGTACGCTGTCAGGACATTTTTTTTTAACGTGGCATAAATATAAATCTGCAGCTGTTGCTCTAACAAGAGCCACTGCTTTTGCTCTCTGTACAACTATTCTTCCATCCTTGTTTATCTGTGATGTTTTGCATCACTTCTCTTTACCAAGGCAGACTGAAGACTCAGTTTCCTCTTGGGATTATTATGCAATCTCACTGTAGTGTTTGAATAATGACATTTAACTATGGGGACTTTGCATTCACTCATATAATTAATTCTATGCATGCACAATGGATGTATATGCAGAGCAATTTAAGGTGCTTTTGAGAAATTGTTACAATATTGCCTATTCCAGTTCCCTCAGGAACTGTATACTGGTGGAGTCTCTCAGAGGCAAAATTCCAATTAAAAGTAATTAAATGAGGACTACAGTTAATTAGTTAATACTGTATAAAATATCCCAGTATTAGTAGTACTTAACTTTTGACTTCTCCCATCAGGGGTCACTCACATGATTTATGCCGCTATTATTTTTATTATTATTACACTCTATAGTAAAAGGTGGGGGGCAGAAAGGACAGATGTGTTTGAAAAACACAAAAAAACAATAAATGGTAGCCGCAAACGAATTTTGTTGACATCAATGTGTTCGTATTGAAATAGAATTTGACACAATCAAATGTGGAAAACAACATTAGTGTCGGTTTTCATTGTTGCAAGTTGGCTTCCACTCTCACCAACATTGCTCTGTTGATTTTGTCTGTGGTCTTTGGTCTTCTTTAGTCTATGTTACTGTGACCTCCGAGTGTTACATTGAGATGATATCTTCTTTGTGCCCGAATTGCGATGAAGACATGCCGACCTGACGTGTGGTTTCAGCAGGATGGGGCGACGGCCCATACAGCCAGAGCATCAATGGCCGTTCTTCTCCCTCTTTTCGGTGACCACCTCATTTCCAGGTTTTCTGACACTCCTTGGCACCCTCGGTCCCCCAATTTGTCCATGTGTGATTGTTTTTTGTGGGGACACTTAAAGGCACGTGTGTATGTGCATATACACCATCCACTGGACGTCTTGAAGGAATCTATTCACGTGGAATGCTGCAGTATTTGCATATACTGGCCACTCATGCCAGAGTAGCATCTGCTCCATTTGCACACTGATTGAGGAGTATCTGTAACATTTGCACAACCAACATTGTCCCAGATGATTGCACTACTCGTCACTTTAAACCGCATACACTCCTTGAAGTCTCAGCGCCCTTTGCACAATGGTCATTGCACCGGACTATTGCAATATTAGTCATTCGAACTGCTCTAAGTGCTAGAGGACTCTGCATCTTTTTGCACAATTGTCAAAAAAAAAAAAAAAAATGTACCGGCATTACCAGATAACTAGCAACCCTTTACTGCTCAGTGACTGTTTTTTTTTTTTGTCAATGTCTTTCTGTCTCCAAAGTGTTCTGTAAATTGACTGTCTGTTGTCGTACTAGAGCGGCTCCAACTACCAGAGACAAATTCCTTGTGTGTTTTTGGACATACTTGGCAAATAAAGATGATTCTGATTCTGATTCTGGAAGTCACCAAATCAACAGAACATTGTTGGAGAGAGTAAAATCCAACTTCCATCAATGCCTTCAGAAATGCATCAATGAAAACAGACACCACTTGATGACTGTTGTTTTCCACACTTTATTCTCTCTGTGAACAAATTCAGAGGCTCTTCAGAACATGCGTATTCTCAAATAATGCAGGATCAGCTTTAAAAAAAAAAAAAAAAAACATCAAACATCTTTTACCCAAGAACTACAGTAATTTATACAAACAATAATAATAACTTTTTAAAATAATAACTCAAACTAATTTGTGTTAATGAGTTGACTAATGTCCCAAATAACTGTGAAAAGGACACTTCTCATCATTTTTACCCTCATTCTGTTGATGAAGTGATTGTACAGTATGAGCTTTAATGTGTGTGTCCTCCGCTACAGCTGTCTGCGCGGAGTTCGCTGTTGTCACTCAACAAGGAGGAAATGCGATCGGACCACTTGCTTTTGCTAGTTTTTCCAAGACTACAGAATTCTTTCTAATCCCTATGATAATCTGATTGCTATATCTTTCTGTGATTCAGCATGTGCAAATGTTGATCAATTCACAGTACACACACACCAACGCGGTTGAATTGTAACTTATTCGGATTGGCATATGGCTCATATACAATGTTTTCTGATGCTGCCCACACTAATTTCATGACTTTCATCAATTACAAATGCCTATTTTCTGTGCTATACTTATTCCTTGTTATAACATACTTTTATGTCATTTACCAACGTATCCAGTGTTTGCTCATTCTCAGCTCTTAAATTGTTCTTTTGTATGCTTTGTGCCACATTCTCTCATTTAACTTTGAAATTAATTAAATATGACCAACATGATTATGTTGTTGGTCAATCTTTTCAATGATATCAACTTTTTGAAAATAGGCTAAAGATTAAGAACGTTATTACAGTTTTGGAGTCATAATTATGACTTAACCTCCATGCACTGGCTGAGATGAGTCAGATGGAGGTCCTTTGATAGGGAAATAGAGGCTTGGTTTATAGAGATTGGAGTTTATGGGCACAAGTCCGTCATTTAGACTGAATTCTGATTCATTAGCATACTGTACACATGGTAGTGCAAAGAAAATTAGCCGATACGTATGTGTGATTCTGCGTATATGCTCAACTTGTGTGCAGAATGAGACCATTTCTACACATTTATTAATGAGTGAGGCCCAATGATCTTGCGTTTGATCCTCGTTGCCTAAGTAATATAACTTTTAGAAATCCATCCATCCATTTTCAACACCGCTTATCCAGGTTAGGGTCATGGGGCGCTGGAACCTATCCCAGCTGACTTCGGACAAAAGGCAGACAACAGCCTTCACTGGTCGCCAGACAGTCGCAGGGCACATATTGACGCGGACAACCATTCGCACTCCCATTCAGACCTTCACTGAGTGGGAACTGAACCCACGCTGTCTGCACTAAAGTCAGGCGAGTGCACCACTGCACCATCAGTGACACTTTTTGAAATGATTATAAAATTATATTTTGAACGCCCTTTGATTTGAACGATGCAAAACCTGATTCACGTTTGTTTTGTAAGTTTAAATTGCTTGAGCAAGGCTGCGGCTTTTAAGAGTGATGAATGCGAGAAGAAGAAAAATTGCAATTTCCATGTTCAATTAGAATTCTAACAAGTCATACATTTTCTTCTATGAGTGACTTAAAATACATTGAGTTCTGAGAAGTATAAACTAGTAATTTAGTTGCAGAATTAATAAGCATAAATGTTTGACAGCATTTACACTTTACAATTACAGTAAATAATGCTGATTTCAATTTGTTGTTGCCTTTGGCAGATTGAATATTTGAATCACACTAGGTTTTTAAAATAGTGTATGCGTATTGTATATTCTTATGATGGTTACTAATTTATGGGATTATGAGTTTTGTTCAGATTGGCTGGCAACCAGTTCAGGGTGTACCCCGCCTCCTGCCCGATGACAGCTGGGATAGGCTCCAGCACCCCCGCGACCCTAGTGAGGAGAAGCGGCTCAGAAAATGGATGGATGGATGGAGTTTTGTTCAATGCGACAACAGACAAAGCTAACCGCATCATCAGTTTCATCGATTGAGTATTACAGTCAACGCATGCTGAAGTTGTTTCTCTTCATTATTTAGCATGTCAAAGCAATGATTACGTGCCCTTCACCTGTTGAAACGTTGTGCTAAATAATGATTGTTGACATGGCATTATGTAATATGGCTTCTCTAGTTATTTTTCATGGAAAGAGTAATTGTCAAGTTGTTTCCTTTCCATATGCTGTACTGGTAACATACAATTTATTGAAAAGAAATTTGCAGCCATGGTGAGTGTTTTTAAATATCAATATTTAATCAAATATCCACATGCTGATTGTTCATGTGATTTCCAACGCATACGGACTTAGGTCAAGTTAACATGATTGATTTTTATCCATCGGCGGCATAGGGGTGTTAATTAATTAAACAGTCCTGTCCTTTTTATTAAGCTATGTAATTACAAGTGAATTAAACAATGCCCAATGTGAATTATTTCAAATCAGATGAATAGATTTTGCCAATTAAAGTGTCCTCCAGTCTCAGGGTGTGAGAAAATGTGTTTCAGATTTGCTCATAAATCTAAGTATCGATTGGAACACGAAGGTCGGGTGATTCAATAAATAAAACCCAGCTTGCTCTTCACAATCGCTCTCCACACACCTCGAGACAATGGTTTGAAGCCATTTGGATTGAGTGCTGATGACATCAGACCCTCTATATATTGTCCGACGTGGTTGAGGTCAGTGGTATAAAAACTAGAAAAATGTAGAAAAACATGTATTTAAAATTTTTGCTGTTCCCTACCCTGGCACTTTGAAAATGATAAATAACTAATTGAACAGGGTAATACCATTTTGGTAGTTTCAGGAATAGAATGTAACAGAACAAGTTTTGGCTTTGGTACACCTGATTGCACTAATAATAAAAAATTGGCCTTAATTAATTTCATTAATTAATTTTAAAACCATATTTTTAACGTGTAATGTTTTTAACTTAAATTACTTTCATTTTAAAAGCAAATGTATTCCATCTACTTTTTAAAACTTAAATGTAATTTATTTTAAAATCTCAGTTCAGTATCTTGCTCAAGGACACTTTGACATGGTCACAAGGGCTAAGGGTTGAACCCACAACTTTCAAGTTGTGAGACAACCACTCTACCACCCGGGCCATGCCATCCCAATGACTATATCTAATGGAAGCAACCTTGTTTTCTCCTAATATGGCAGGTGTCCCCAGGCTCCTTATATGTTGCTTCACAGTCAGCAGTTTGTCTTATATTCTATTTTTATTTGGGTGCACATCTCTTGTGATGAGTGACGATTTTTTTTCTTTTGAAACACTATTCACAATTCAGATCCTTGTACTACATGTTCTCTAATTAGTATGATAATGTGGTTGAAGATTATTTTAGTTTTGCCTGACCATTTCCCAAATGTCAGCCTTTCACAGAACTCTCTCAAGTCAAGTGTTTATTCTTCTCTGTAAAGAACCAAATCTTGCACAGTCCTCTTTCTTTTCATTATTATTTATAATTTTTTTTTACCGCTGATTGTGGTAGCAGAGGTGTTAATTTAAACTTGGTTACAGTAGCCACTAAAGATGACATTCACCTTGTACAGGTGTTTGTCGCCTATTGTGCAACAGCCACTTTGTCTCATCTGTAGTCATTGGCAGCACTTGGAGATCGACTCGCTATATGCATTCACTGAGGGTTTTATCTGCAAACACTGATTCAATGCTTTGTCGTGTACCACAAGCTGTGCTTCATGTAGTGGAGTGCAATTAAAGAAAAATGTAGGGGGAAGTGAGGAGGATCGGTGCCTGTGGACAGAGTCTCTTTACGCAGCAGGAATCGTGCTGACTGAGCTGTTTTGATGGACAGGCCACGTCTGTATGTATTGGGGGTTCCTATATGACAGCAGCAGCAGCGGTGTTTGGCAAAGGGGAGAGGCCATGGCAAAACAAATAGGGTCATTGGAAAGGTCTGAGAGGTGGTCTTGTTTATTTACTACCGTCCTCAGCACAATCAGGAAAGATGAGAAGTGAACTGATCATCAAAATATGAAAAATATCATGATATCATGATATATATATTTATATTCCATAGAATAGAATATATATTCATATATATATAGATATATATATATCTATATATATATCGATATATAAATATTCTACATATATATATATATATATATATATATATATTTGTGGATGCAAAGGCAAGAATTCTCCACTCGAAAGAGTTTAGTGAGAATTACCACAGAAAGTAAAATTTAATCACCGTCCTACTGAAAAGACTACCCTGTTCTAGACTACCTTAGGTAGTATTACACTGAACCAAAATTCTACAAAATGGGAAACGGGTCAAGTAAAAAAGGAGGTAGGGATACACTGCAGTGTAAAGATTGGAAGTTCATTAAACAGGATCCTGATAAAATTTTATATTTAGACACATGGATAACTGAACACGGCTTTAATGGTTGGTTAAATATACACAAAATAGCCGCGTTGCAGGAATCAATTAAAAAAAAGAGAGAAAAAAAAGAAAAACCTTCAAAAAAATGAAGGAAAATTATTTTTTGAGGAAACAGAATACTGAAAGAGAATTTGAGAGAGAGAACGGAAAGAGAATGTAGACAAAATAAGTTATTTGCAACTTTATTTTCATAACTCAAAGATTTTATTCCTAAAGGAAGAAGAATGTGAAAAGAAAGACACAGAATGTGTAGAGAAGGAAAAATAACAATTAATGTTCCATAGAAAGGAGGATGATGAGACAGGATCAGTGTCAAGGAGAAGAGAAAGAATTGTTGAAATAAGTGAAAACGGGGGAAGTTTGAACTGCCCCCCCTTATCCTAAATTACCACCGCCTCCACATTAGAAGGACTGACACCACATAAAGCAGACATAAACCAGTTTGTTGAGGAGCTGGAAAATTGAAGGCGATCATATAACTTAAATAATGCAAAAGTCCAACAAGTGTGGATGATGACCATGGGTGCAGATTGGCATAATATTAGAAGACCATGGAATCCAAGAGATGAAAATGGGATTTTGGCCCATGATAGTCGCAAATTGGGACACCGGGTGGAAGTATTAATTAAGAGAGCAACCCAGCGTTTCAGACAGAGAGCAAATTACACTGAAATAGCAAGAGTAAAACAAAAGGATGATGAGCCTTTTTGAGGAATACAGAGTAAGAATGACAACTGTATTCAAGACTCACAGTGGCCTGCAGGAGGATGGAGATGTAAATGAGCCATTTCAACAGCAGTTGAAGAATGCTCTCCATGCAGGTTCAAAAGATGCAATTCGCAGCTGGGTTAACAAACATTACATTAGCCTGCCAACAGCCACCTTGGAGGAGTATGGAAATCACGCCCTCCATGCTGGAAAATAAATAAATAAATAAATAAATGAATACATACATAAAATAAAATAATAAAAGATAAAATAAACAGTAACAGCATTAATGACTGAAGGGAGAAAGATGATCTCCAAATTACAAGACAAAATGTCAGAGAATGATTTACTCTGGTACAAAGGGACACCTGGTCCAGATGTGGAATATGAGAGAAAATTGGCAAAAATAACACCAGCCAGAGTCACTGTGACTTATTTATACACTGATACAGAAAGTACAGCAGTTGCAGGAGTAACATTAAATGAAGAGATGGAAGCACTGTTTAGAATGTGGACTCCACCCCACATCTTTTTGTAAAAAAAAAAAAAATAGACATAAATAATGGAAAGACTTAGGGGAGAATAGTTGAACAAGGTGAGAGAGCAACTGATTGGGTTACCTTTTCAACCAATACAGAAATAAGTGTGTCAACAGAAATAGAAAGAAAGGTACTATTTTGGACAATTCAGGCACAAGAAGGGATACACCTACATTCTCAGCAAAAATGAGACTTAATATTTACTGAGGATGAGGAAGATTTGTTGAAGGAAGTTACAGAGAAGTTATGGATCTGAAGAATCTACGGATGTTGGGTTAATAAAAGGAACCTTACCAGTACAAATAAGGCAAAAAATTGAATACAGATCATGTGTGAGACAATATCCAGTGAAACAGGATGCATACGAAGGCATCAAACCAGTAATTGAATATTTGATTGCTGCTGGAGTTATAGTAAAATGTGATGACTCTCCCACTAAAGAAAGCGCCACAATCTGCAGGAAGCCGCATGGTGCAAGACTTACAAGCGGTAAACAATGCAGTAATTCAAAGAGCTCCATGTGTGCCTGACCCTTACACTTTGTTGAATACACTCAGGACAGATGCTACAGTCTTTACTGTAGTAGATATCAGCAATGCATTGTTTTCTGTACCCATAGATGGGGATGGTCACTTTCGGTTTGCATTTGCGTTTGGAGGATGGGGATACACTCTTACTAGATTGCCACAAGGCAATAAAGCCCCCACACCTCTAGGCATTGACCACATCCTTAAAAGGTCGTGGAATGTGATACCACCTACTCAAGCCTCAATAAAAGAAGCAGCTGCAGAACAGACGTGTGAGCAATAGAAGATAACAAATTATTGTAGAATCTGGGTTCAAAATTATGCGGAAATCATTGCGCACCTGAGTAAAATGATGTATGAGGAAGACCTCAAAATGACATCACCCTTAAAGTGGATTGATGAAGCAGAAAAAGCTTTTTGTGAAATAAAACATGATTGTCAAGAGTTAGCAGAAACAACAGCCAAAAGCAGAAGTGACCTGAAAGATCAGCCCTTAGAAAAAGGAGAGGTCCTATTTGTAGATGGCTCATCTAAGAAAAATGAACTAGGGAAAACACAAACAGGTTATGCAGTAGTGACTAAAGACACTGTAATAAAAGCTGAGCGGTTACCATCAAATTACTCCGCTCAGGCAGCAGAATTAGTAGCGTTAACAGAAGCGTGTAAAATAATGAGAGGAAAGGATGTTACTATTTACACAGACAGTCAATATGCATTTGCCACAATACACACCTTTGCACAATATTGGAAGAATAGAGGAAAGATATCATCAACAGGCAAATTGGTTACACATGCAGAATTCTTATCAACATTACAAAAGACATCTATGTATGACAAAAAATAATAAAAACTATCCTACCAAAAAATCTATACAAATGGGCTGCTATATTGAGTCATGGTGTAATACATGTCACAACAGGAGCGATGGTGGGGCAGATACATAAATACATAAAGTGTCTGTGTGTGCTCGCATATACGATGCTAAGTTTTAAACTTGATTGGCAATATATTGCCTGTGTCAAATTTTAACATTTGTGGAAGTGCAATTTTTGTGAACAGAGTTTGAGTCTGGTTTATTTATATATTTTTATCTAAGATGTTTTATTTAATGTTCTACATTACAATCTCAATCCATCCAACCATTTTCTGAGCCGCTTCTCCTCACTAGGGTCGCGGGCGTGCTGGAGCCTATCCCAGCTGTCATCAGGCAGGAGGCAGGGTACACCCTGAACTGGTTGCCAGCCAATCGCAGGGCACATACAAACAGACAACCATTCGCACTCACAGTCACACCTACGGGCAATTTAGAGTCTCCAATTTATGCATGTTTGTGGGATGTGGGAGGAAACCGGAGTGCCCGGAGAAAACCCACGCAGGCACGAGGGAGAACATGCAAACTCCACACAGTCGGGGCCGGGGATTGAACCCGGGTCCTCAGAACTGTGAGGCTGACGCTCTAACCAGTCGTCCACCGTGCCGCCATTACAATCTCAATGTCCATTATTATTTTTATTATTAAAATTAAAAGTGCATTGTTCTTTAAAAGGATGTACTTTAATTATTATGCTCTAATATCATTATATCCATGGCATAAAAATAATGATACTATCATTTATCGTGATAGTTTTTGGGAAAATGTATCATCCTAAAAAATTTGCTATCCTGACACTATCCTATCCTCTCTGATACTGAGAGAGAACAAGAGCAATGGATAAGACAAAAATATTGTACAAACAGTATAAAAAAATAGAGTAACACCTGTAATAAAAATCTGCAACTGTAAAGCAAGAACTGCGATATGGATTACTGTATCTGTATTCCATGATGATAAATTGCAGGGACTCATTGTTCCCGGGTTGGGTCTCATTGTTTCCATGAAATGTGCATCCAAGAACTCACATAGTCTCAAGTGTAAAATGATTGATGCACATATATCTTTGTGTAAATGTGGCTGTAAGTGAGCTGTTCCGCAATTTTGCCTTACTATTTCACAATAGTGGTTCTAATTTACATAATATTCCCCTCACATGTCTAAGACACCTTGGTACTGTTTTGATTTATAAAAAAGGTGCAATCTCCTTTAAATGATAATTTGCTTTATTGGACAGCAACTTTGTCTAGAATTCCATCCATCCATCCATTTTCAGTACCGCTTATCTTCACTTCTTAGATCAATATTTGATGGAGCTGAGATAGGCGCCAGCACACCCGCGACCCTAGTGAGGAAAAGCAGTATGGAAAATCAATGGATGGACAGATTAATCTTAAACCTGCTCTGACTCGCCGACTTCACTGAGCATCTTTTACGCACACACAGATTATAGCATTGTTTCACCAAATAAAAAAAACATAAAGTAATCGAAAAATTAACCGGAAATTCGATATAATCATAAACAATACTGGAGGTCAACCTGTACTGTAAAATACATTTACTTAGTTAAGAATAATATCTACTCATTGTGGGGCTATAAATAATGATTTTTTTCAAACAAAACAATATGTTGACTGTCATAAATCCTCTTTTAAAGGAGAGCAAACACGTTAACTTCCTCACAAAAACTTGAATGAGTCTGAGCTTCAAAAACTTCCAGAATTCCAGTTTGATGTTGGAAATTCCAACGTTTTGTATTTTATATGATTGCGGTTCTCCATTCAACATTTCTGATATTGAGCACTTTTTGCACATCACACAAATGTTAAGGTAGGCGGAACATGCCAAAACATGGACCCAAAAGCAGACACAACAAGCATTCTAGCAATCAAACCAAGCTTCATGAAACTAAGGGTACAGGAACAAAGTGTACAACGAAGAACAACTAAGATAAAGGGTTGACACAACTTAATAATAGAGAGAAGAAAGACTATCAAAAATATGTGGGACATGCTACAATGGATGTTAGGGCTACAAACAAAGTAAAAGAACATACAAAATCCAACGTGATTGCTCTAGCACACCTGCGACCCTAATGAGGATAAGCGGTACAGAGAATGAATGGATGGATGGACAAAATCAATCTTACACAATGACCAAATCTCATTTCTTTATTTGCAATGTTCTCGGTCCTCGAGCCACCAGCGTCAAGAAGAACAAGAGAGGAGCAACGAGGGACAAATGTTTGGAGAAATGGGAGATTCGCTCCTGGATGTAGCAATTAAAAATCTTCATCTTCTTATTCTGTACTATATATTCTCTGCTAATTTTGTATAGTGCATTAAGCTTCCAATCTAAATGTCTATGAAAGGTATCCATTCATCCACCCGTGCATTTTCTAAACCGTCTATCCTATCCAGGGTCATTGATGAGATGGAACCTATCTCAGCTGACATTGAGCGTAAGGGAGTCAATTGCAGGGCAAACAAACAACCATTCACACTCACATTCACACCTAAGGACAATTATGGAGTCTTCGTCAATAAAAGGTATTAACACTAAATACAAGTAAAAAAAAAGTGTTTATGCATTTTGCAAACACCAGTAAAGAATACTGTACATTGTGACTGCCTTTTCTCTATCTCTTTTCACATGGATGGTTGCCTACTGGGGCCTTTGGTCTCTGACCACTGAAGACATCCAATACAGCCTGAGGCATACTACTGAGGCTGCACCCTCTCTTCTCCTTGGTGATTCAAGCGTCCTCTCTGCAAATCGTATTAGCCCTCTGTGGTGGTTAATTCATGATTTAGCAGATGATTGCATAATCCATAATATTTATGATTTGCACAGGAGAACCTGTGAAATAGTAGCAGATAACACTTATCAACAACAAATTTGTCTAAGATTTTTTTTATCTGATTGAGGAGAATATTGATAGCACATCAATCCAAATATCACATTGGTTTTGGTCAGTCAGGTCAACATTTTTAACTATGGCCACAAAATTTTGTTTACATACACAGTACAGCTTATTTTCGCCTTAGAGGTTCAAATAAACAGAAGCTCACGCTCACAATTTTCAACAATGATGACATAACATTAAATTTACAGGTACTTAATTTATCAATGTCTACTATTCAATTTGCAGTAAGCAAAGTTTGTAACATTTGATTAATTAACTTAACAACTTGGCATAAAAACCTGACCTGAACAAGAGAAACCGGTCATTTTCGGATTCAGCGGTGTAAAATTGTCCTAAATCGGTTGAAAAAAATACATAGAATGCAGGGGATAGACTCATGACCACAAACAATAGGCAACAGGTGAAAAAACAACAGTACGTGTGACAACCAACAATGACCACAAAATGAGTGCACAAAAATAGGGAACTACCGGTAAATACATACAGAAAAACAACGAGGCACACGAGGACAAGACAAGAGCAGGTGGAGACAGCTGTTTGGCTGACATGAGGAGTAGAGCTGATAAAACTAGGTGGAGCAGATGGAAGGCAAAAACAGGAGACAGGAAAACACAAAACATGAAACAAAATCAAATCAGTTCAAAACACAATGCAAAAACAAATCCGACAGTCAAGATCACAACTGTGTGAAACAGTAATCCAATGAAGTGTGACTGATATAACAGTGATTTACTGTAAGTATAGTAATACTTTAGATGTAAGTTTCAAGGACTTGAGATGCACATTGTGCTGGATTGATAGAGGGCGTTTGGCTCGAGCCAGGAACTCACAATCAATTCAGTAATATGTTCCTTCTGGAGCAGCGAGCATCATATTCAATTCAGCATATACAGTAAAACCTAGAGCTGTATATAGACCATCCAGGGCACAAATCATATTAACTTTCACTGATAAGATACAATTAATACAAATTCCAGTCACCTATAAATGTTCACATAAATGCATTTAATTAGTGCAACAAATATAAAGTTTGATGCCTGAACATGTTGGCCGATGACTGGAAAACACAGTGTTCCTGTTAAATAAAAATCAATCATAACCTTCATTCAAGTCAAGCAAACATTAGTATCGACACATTTAAAAGTACACCAGCGAAATTGAGACGTTCAGCAACAACACAGTTTGTGTTGCGTGTGTGTGTGTGTGTGTGTGTGTGTGCGTGTGCGCGTGTGCGCGTGAGTGCGGTGGGCCTGCGTTTAGGGGGTTGTTGAATGTGTGGATGTGTTAAAATTAAGACAACATATCAGCAGTGGAGATGGCTGTTTGGAAGTCTAATCAGATTAGTTGACAGCATTACTGCAAGAGGATAGTCTCGGATGCTTACTCTCCACTTACTGGTCAGATTCACTTTTGGTTGTGCCGTGTTTTTCAAATTCTCACTGAGTTAATCCTCATTTAATTAGACAAGTTTTTTTTTTCTTTTGTTTTCATGTGATGAGTACAATTTAATAATTTTGTGTGGGAACATTTTCCAGTGAGTAAAGCTTCAACAAAGAATTATTTTGTTCCATAGGTTTTGGCAAGTACTGTAATTCTTCAAATGGTGGCCTGTGGGGGTGAGAGCTTGTGGGGGAAGGCTGTTGGCACCCGAGTGCTTTTGTGTGGGCATGTGAACTTGGCGAAGACATGATATGATTCAATTCTATTGTTTCCAGGAGATTGTACATCACTGTTCAGCCTGTGTGGTGTGTTTCTAAGCTGTCTAAGTGTCCAAGAGGAGGATTAGTGAGGAACATGCAATAGGGTTTATCTTCTTTTCTGGAATGGCTCAATTTTCAGATTTCCTTCAGGAGGGACTCCCGTTATACTTCAGTGACATCTAAATAACATGACAGTTTTTTTTTTAAGCTATCCATCCATCCATCCATCCATTTTATTTACCGTATATCCTCACCAGGGTCACGGGCTGCTGGAGCCGATCCCAGCTATCTTCGGGCGGGAGGCAGGGTACACCCTGAACCGGTCACCAGCCAATCGCAAAGCACATAGAAACAGACAACTATTCGCACCCACATTCACACCTACGGGCAATTTAGAGTCTACAATCAACCTACCACGCATGTTTTTGGAATGTGAGAGGAAACCGGAGTTCCCGGAGAAAACCCCCGCAGGCACGGGGAGGACATGCAAACTGCACACAGGCGGGGCCAGGATTTGAACCCCGGTCCTCAGAACTGTGAGGCAGATGTGCTAACCAGTCGTTTACCGTGCCGGCTTGTTTAGCTATCACATCATAAATAAATGTATGATGGATATTAAGAGAACTGAGCATCATAAATCGTCATGTTTATGATTTGTTATTCTGTTTTATTCAAATTGACTTTGCAGTGAACAGGTACCAGTTAACATTTAGAGAGAAGTTTCAGAGGGATTTATAATTAAATTGTTTAATTCATAATTTTTCCCATTGACACGTTCTTCTATGGAATGATTTAATTAATTGTTAATGAAGATGTCTGGAAAAAAACTAAAAGTGCTATACATAAAATTATATACAGTGGGTACGGAAAATATTCAGACCCCCTTAAATTTTTCACTCTTTGTTATATTGCAGCCATTTGCTAAAATCCATCCATCCATCCATCCATTTTCTGAGCCGCTTATCCTCACTAGGGTCGCGGGCGTGCTAGAGCCTATCCCAGCTATCATCGGGCAGGAGGCGGGGTACACCCTGAACTGGTTTCCAGCCTATCGCTGGGCACACATAAACAAACAACCATTCCCACTCACACCTACGGGCAATTTAGAGTTGTCAATTAACCTAACATGCATGTTTTTGGGATGTGGGAGGAACCCGGAGTGCCCGGAGAAAACCCACGCAGGCACTGGGGAGAACATGCAAACTCCACACAGGTGGGGCCTGGGGATTGAACCCTGGTACTCAGAACTGTGAGGCAGACGCTCTAACCAGTCGTCCACCGTGCCGCCTTGCTAAAATCATTTAAGTACAATTTGTTTCCTCAATAGTGTACACACAGCACCCCATATTGACAGAACAAAAAATGTTAACATTTTTGCAGATTTATTAAAATTATATATATAATATATATAAAATATCACACAGCCATAAGTATTCAGACCCTTTGCTCAGTATTAAGTAGAAGCACCCTTTTGAGCTAATACAGCCATGATTCCTTTTGGGAATGATGCAACAGGTTTTTTACACCTGGATTTGGGGATCCTCTGCCATTCCCTCCTTGCAGCTCCTCTCCAGTTCTGTCAGGTTGGATGGTGAACGTTGGTGGACAGCCATTTTCAGGTCTCTCCAGAGATGCTCAATTGGGTTTAAGTCAGGGCTCTGGCTGAGCCATTCATGAACAGTCACGGAGTTGTTCTGAAGCCACCCCTTCGTTATTTTAGCTGTGTGCTTTTCTTGTTGGAAGTTGCACCTTTGGCCCAGTCTCAGGTCCTGAGCACTCTGGAGAAGGTTTTCGTCCAGGATCTCCCTGTACTTGGCCACATTCATCTTTCCTTCAACTTGCAACCAGTCGCCCTGTCCCTGCAGCTGAAAAACACCCCCACAGCATGATGCTGCCACCACCATGCTTCACTGTCGGTGCCTGGTTTTCTCCACACATGCACTTAGAATTAAGGCCAAAAAGTTATATCTTGGTCTCATCAGACCAGAGAATCTTATTTCTCACCATCCTGGAGTCCTTCAGGTGTTTTTATTTTAGCAAACTCCATGCGGGCTTTCATGTGTCTTGGACTGAGGAGATGCTTCCGTCGTGCCACTCTGGCATAAAGGCCCGACTGGTGGAGGGCTGCAGTGATGGTTGACTTTCAAGAACTTTCTCCCATCTCCCGACTGCATCTCTGGAGCTGAGCCACAGTGATCTTGGGGTTCTTCTTTACCGATCTCACCAAGGCTCTTCTCCCCCAATTGCTCAGTTTGGCTGACGGTTAGCTCTTGGAAGGTTTCTGATCGTCCCAAACGTCTTCCATTTCAGGATTATGGAGGTCACTGTGTTCTTAGGAACCTCAAGTGCATGCAGATTGTTTTTTGTAATCTTGGCCAGATCTGTGCCTTGCCACAATTCCGTCGCAGAGCTCTTCAGGCAGTTCCTTTGACCTCACGATTCTCATTTGCTCTGACATGCACTGTGAGCTGTAAGGTCTTATATAGACAGTTAGTGTAGCTTTCCTAATCAAGTCCCATCAGTATACCGTATTTTTACGGCCATAGGGTGCACCGCATTAAAAGGCGCAGTCTCAGTTACGGGGTCTATTTCTGTATTTAACACATACATAAGGCGCACCGTACTATTGGGCGCAGGCATGGTAAAACATACGCTAGCTTAAAACATACGGTAGCATGCATGCACGCTAAAACAATGTTTTTGAAAAGGCAGTGGGAGCAAAACTGAGTTCAGTTGTACTTTATTGAAGTAATTAACAATGTACTCACATTATTTTTTTGATCAATCCTCATCCACAAATCCATCAAAGTCCTCATCTTCTGTATCCGAAATGAACAGCTGGGCAAGTTCTCAATCAAACACGCAAGGTTCGAGTCAGTCTCGTTGCCATGCGAAAGCTTGAACAACAGTGCAAGCCGACACGTTAGCCAACGCATCCACAATCCATTCACAAATTGTGGCGTAACTCGCCCAGCGCTGCCTCCTAGTCTTAGTAAAGCTGTGTTCGCCATCTGTCATCCATGGCTCCCACGCTGCTCACTTCACTTTGAACGCCCTATTTACACGGATGTCCAGTGGTTCGTCAAGCCTCCCGGAATGATGGCAAGCCCCGAGTAATTGCACTCAGTCAAATGGTGACTTGAGACACTTCTCCTGGCTGTTCTTTGCTCATTAATCCATTTCTCGAGTTGGTCTTCCAACTCGGGCCTTGTTTCGTGTTTGGTTTTTCTTTTTTTTTCGCGGAAACTCAGCTTCGTCGTCTTGACTTGGCGAAGCTCCTTTTCCTGCTTTCTCCACTTGCGAACCATGGATTCGTTCAACAATTAAAAAATGTTTTCTGTCAATATGAGGTGCTGTGTGTACATTAATGTGGAAAAAAAGAACTGAAATGATTTTAACAAATGGCTGCAATATATCAAAGAGTAAAAAATTTAAGGGGGTCTGAAAACTTTCCGTAACCACTATATATATATATATATATATATATATACATTTCTATATACTTTCTATATATATATATATCTATATATATTTCTATATATAAATACATTATATACATATATATATATATATATATATATATATATATATATATATATATATATATATATATATATATATATATATATATATAGTCCCCTCCAAAAGTATTGTAACGGAAAGGTCAGTTCCTTAGTTTATGTTGTATAATGAAGACATTTGGGTTTCAGATCAAAAGATGTATTTGAGACAGAAGTTCAGAATTCCAGCTTTCATTTCATGGTATTTACATTTTGATGTGTTAAACAACTCAGGACAGAGCACCTTTTGTTTTCAGGCACCTACTTTTCAAGTGAGCTAAAGTATTGGAACAAATATGATTAAATTAACTGAGTGAATAACTGAATTTAATATTTGGCGGCATATCCCTGACTTGCAATAACTGCATGAAGCCTCCGACCCATTGACTACACCAGACTGTTGCATTCTTCATTTGAAATGCTTTTTCAGGCTTGTACTGCATCCTCTTTCAGTTCTTGTTTGTTTCTGGGGGTTTCTCCCTTCAGTCTTCTCTTCAGGAGGTAAAATGCATGCTATATTGGATTACGGTTGACTTTGCCAGTCTAAGACCTTACACTTTTTCCCCTTGATGAAGTCCTTTGTTATGTTGGCACCGTGTTTTGTGTCATTGTCTTGTTGTATGATGAAGCTCCTCCCGATTATTTTGGATGTAAAATGCCAGACTTTTTTTTCTCATATTCATATTTTGATCGGAAACCTAAATGTCTTCACAGTATGCAACAAAAAACAAAGGAATTGACTTTGCCGTTCCAATAATCTTTGAGGGGTATATACTACCATTGACAAATTCTGTTACTTCCAGAATTAGAAACAGAATCAAAATCATCTTTACTTGCCAAGTATGTCAAAAACACAATAAATTTGTCTGCGGTGGTTGGAGCCGCTCAAGTTCGACGACAGACATTCAATTGACAGAAAATACTTTTGAGACATAAAGACATAAAAAACACAATCACTGAGCAATAAAAGGTTACCAGTAATGTGGTAATGCCGGTACAATTTATTAATTTTTTTTCTTGAAAATTGTGCAAAAAGATACAGTCAGAGTCAATTTGAGCAGTTTGAAATGACTAATAGAACAATAGTGCGTTGCAATGACCATTGTGCAAAGGGGGCTGAGATTGAGAAATTGATGCAGTTTAAAGTGACTAGTAGTGCGATAATCTGGGACAATGTCGATTGTGCAAATATTGCAGATGCTACTCAGGCACATGAGTGGCCAATATTGGTCAACAACAAATGCAAATAGGAGCAGCGTGGCAAGACTACTACAGTGAGTGGACAACAAACTCAAGACAAAATTGGCAGTGTGTTGAAATGGGGTTGTATATTAACTTTTTAAGAACTTGATGGCAAGAGGGAAGAAGCTGTTGGAATGTCTGCTTGTTTTAGTTTGCATTGTTCGGTAGCGTCTACCTGAGGGAAGGAGCTGAAAGAGGTGGTGACCAGGATGTGGAGGGTCTATGAGGATTTTGCATGCTCTTGTCTAAATTCTGGCAGCATGCCAACCCTCAAGGGTGGGTAGGAGGGTACCAACAATCTTTTCAGCAGTTTTGATTGTCCATTGCCATGTCCATTGTCAGAGTTGGTCCTTTTTTTGAAACAGGGTTGTACCTCGCACAGTTCCAGAGATCTATTGAAGATCTGTGTGAAGACTGGAGCGAGCTGGTCCGTGCCGACTTTGAGGCAGGATGGGGACACAAGGTCTGGTCCTGCCGCTTTGTTGATCTTTTGTTGTTTGAAGATACGTCTCACATCCTGTTCATGGATGGTCAACGCAGAAGTCAGAGGTGTGATGGT
This sequence comes from Phycodurus eques, assembly GCF_024500275.1. Lineage (NCBI taxonomy): Eukaryota > Metazoa > Chordata > Actinopteri > Syngnathiformes > Syngnathidae > Phycodurus > Phycodurus eques. Next base: position 5,172,980 of record NC_084534.1, on the reverse strand, counting down.
GGTCGGTGGTGTGGCTGGGTGTTTACTCCGTTACATTTACTCAAGTAACATTTTCCATCAACTGTACTTGTCAGAGTACTTTAAATGCACTGTAATGACTCTGACCCAGTTGCCAGAACCTTCTCCCCCACCTTGATGCACTGCATTCTTCCAAGCGGTCCTGCGGTGAGACTGCCCCCAAGGAGACGCCTCAAGGGCCCGAATCTAATTAACATCTACCCTCGAAGTCTGAACTCCCAAGCATCAAAGCCGTGGTAAGTTTGGATAAAATGTGAAACTTTCAAACTTTGTCAGGCTTTTTTTTTTATATGTATTTAAAATAACTTTGTACTGTGGCTGGTTAGCAGATCTGCCTCACAGTTTTGAGGACTGAGGTTCAAATCCCAGCCTCGCCGATGTGGAGTTTGCATGTTCTCCCCGTGCGTGCGTGGGCTTTCTCCGGGTACTCCGGATCCCGCCCACATCCCAAAAACATGCGTGGTAGGTTGACTGAAGTCTCTAAATTGCCCGTAGGTGTGAATGTGAGTGCGAATGGTTGTTTATTTATATATGCCCTGCGATTGGCTGGCGATCAGATCAGGGTGTACCCCGCTTCTCGCACGAAGACAGCTGGGATAGGCTCCAGCATGCCTGTGACACTCGTGAGGATAAGCGGTACAGAAAATGAATGGATGGATGGAACTTCGTACTGTACTGTGCGTTTTAGGCCATGAAAAAAACCTACAAACCAATAATTAAATAATTTTGTAATGTACCATATAATGGTTACTTATGGCCTTAAAAAAAAGTGCTTCAACGTAACGGACAATCAGTTATATCGGGCGAGTGAGTGCAAATGATTGCCCAACCACCCATGTTTCCAAGATGTGGGAGGAACCCGTATAGATATATACACACACACACACCGGGTGATTGAAAAGTAACTCCCTATTTTTAAGTTATTGTAATTTATTTCTGAACTATAATTCTTACAAGAAATTAACATGAGAAGAAAGTGTATTGCATGGAGTTTTATTTAAAATTCAATATGGGTGCCAGCATTAGCCACCAGTTTCTCAAGCCGCCTGGGAACCGAATTAACTGATTTCACAAGGAACTCTTGTGGGATGGAAGACATAACTTCTCTTATTTGCCCTTCAGGTTCTTCCAAAGTCGTTGGTTTGAATCCTTTAATCATGGAACATACACAAAATAATTGAGAAAAATATAACAACAAATGAAATTATAAGTATTTTAAAATAGGGAGTTACGTTTCAATCACCCTCGATATAAAATATACATATACTCGAATGTTTCGAGTACATCGAATACAACAAAATTTTCTCTGTCTCAGGGATCCGCTTACTTAACTCATTCACTGCCAGCCATCCCAGTTTGATTTTGATACTGTGTCTGGAATTATGTGAGTACTCCTTGAAGAGGGCGGCCGGGGGTGAGTAGTGTGACATAAGCGTCAGGAAAAGTCAGTCTGGGATAAGACGCTGTTGGAGTGAGTTGTGGCTGACAGCAGCTTGTAAGTTTGTGATGTTCTTGTGTTGCCGCGAGGTCAATATACAGTAGCGACTGCAATATACAGTAGCGACTGGAAGTGCATTGGCAACTCTCTTCCTCCTTGACCACTTCCAAGGGCATTACAATACTACTGGTATATACAGTAGCTGCCCGTTAATGGCAGGAAAGAGGCAAATGTCAAGCTGAGATACACTTCACAGTGCTTAACAAGCACCCTGAATATGTTACATCATGTTATAGTCACGTTCACTGTAGTTGTATTTATGAAAAAATTAAAAAAAATATTGGCTAATACCGTATTAGTTTCCTATCAAGGTGTCTTCATTTTCATCTTCATTTTAGTTTAGTTAGTCTGGTCTAAGATAATAAATGCACAGCCACTGTATTATTATGTCACATTTTAAAATGCTATCTGCTCAAGTGAAGTTGCACAACAGGCGCCTTATGCCTTTTTTAATTAATGCCCTGTGGTTTTTTTATACTTACAAGAAATGCTAAGAATACTAAGAACAAAAAATACAAAATTTAAACTGAAATTTATTTGTCTTTTAATGCCTCACTGAAAACATTTCTATACAAGAAAATACAGTTTGTTGCTCAATGTAAATTTAGGAAATAAAACAGTTGATTATCTCGTAAAAGAAAAACAATTGGGTGATCATTTTTAAGTGAAATGGCTTATTTTTTCTTGTGTATTATATATATATATATATATATATATATATATATATATGTGTGTGTGTGTGCATCCATCCATCCATAAGAAACAACTGAATTAACTGAATACAATGTACAAGTAATTCAGAGCAGCTCACTGGTCCACTAACGTCCATTACCTCCATGATTTTGCCAGTCTATGAAACTGTATGGAGGCACAGCTGGGTCAGTAGAACCTTTGATAGAGGGATTAATTGAAATTGGGGTCTGCTGATGCATGCTCATGCTTCTTCGGCCCTCCTTAATTCACATTGTCAGCTGAAGAGCCGGAGCCCAGCGCCAACCCGGACCTGTCTCTCATCATAACATACAGTCAAGAGCCTGTCAGAACAGATGAAGCCACCAGCTCAGCACTGTCTAGGAACATTGAGCTGTAATTCACATTCTTGTGCCCCGACAGGCCTCACTAAATCCAGGTCCCGCCATGATACGCTGACGTCTGATCAAGAAATCTCTCAGACCACAGGAGAGCCGCTGTGTTCAAGAACCAGATTCGTCATGAATGACTCACCAAGGATGAATTTAACATTAGAGTGTTGTTTATCAGTATTTCCTATATGGCTGAGTGTTGTTTATCGTATTTCCTATATGGATTACGGGCCTTTTTGTGTCCTTGATGTAAAATTTAAAGAAAAAATATATTGAAATAGATTTTGTTCAATAACCAGCAGTGGGTGTGGCTAATTATGTGTTGTCTAAAATTTCATGTTAATATTAGTATATTTTGACATTTCTTGAGTGGTTTTATGATGGTATTATACAGTTTTCACCCTGTCCCTAACACAGAGTTTGGATATATGAAGCTCTATCTTTCAACTAAAAAATGCTAAAGTGGTGTAACTTTTACCATAAATTCCTTAAAATATAATAGAAGTTTCTCATCATATATACAAAACATTTTAAATTCTGTCTTTTATTTTTACTAAAATATGTCTGTTCCTTAATGTTGCTGTCATTGACCATTTTCAGATCAATAAAGTTTATTCAAAATCTGATTCTGTCTCTTTTTGTCTTGTCACTCAAACACATGCTAGGGCAGAGAGAAGTCAGACATTTTGATAACTGGAAGAGTAAGTGTTTTCCTCATTTGTACCCTTAAGTCACATAATATTTTTATTGCATGTCATTACCAAACGACCTGTAGTGTTAATATGTTTAAAGATTTTCATGCAAAAACTTGATAATCATATAAAAATGTTGTACAGGACTAGTTAGATAAAAGAAAGATTTAAGCTAACTCTACCAGCATAGCACAGTTAACTAAAAACTTTGAAATGTCATTACCATCACATGTCATCTGCGTAGGCAAATAGGGAGGTTGGAGTCTTGGTTTCTGTAGAAACCTCATACCTCAGTAGAGGGTGTTTGGGGTTTTTCGGGAGTGGGTGCGTGACACTGGGAAAACACAGCATCGGGGAATGTAACTGAGGGCTCTGGCCAGGAAAGAAATGGGGCTTTCTCTTCACATTCATGAGGTAACAGATGGTGCACCGGTTGAAATGCAGTAACTCAGATATTGTCTCATAACTCAGATTTTCCTCTTCAGTTATCTATGGTTGGGATTTGTAACTATAAATAGAAGTTTGAAAAATATTTATAACTTAATTGGGAACCAGTGAAGGTGCGTGAAGGTGGGGGTGATGTGCGTCAAGAGCACATGAGAATCCTAGCAGTGCTATGTATTAAGATGTGTACCGATGTAGAGGTCTGTCATCAGCATTAGTGAAAAGTGAGTCCATGCTGGCCAATAATCTGGCCAATGGGGGCCATGTAAATTGTTAAAATGAGGGGTCACATACAGGTTGTTGAAGCATGCCAAGGTTGACTAGGGCTGGAATAGATCTGGAGCAACTGATGCTGACATATTGTTTACTATTGGAAAAGTGTAAGTGGAACTACCGAAGATGATTTCAGGATGTTTGTGTTCCTTGTTTTCGTCTTTGCTGAATTCACTTGCAAGTTACAGATGATATGACACTATTTATTGAGCTCATGCATACTGTATATGCCATGCTGCTCTGCCATCAGATACATACAGTGCCTGGTACTTACCTGAAATGTCAACCAAAACAATTTGTGGTGTACATAACCAAACTGCACTGCATTGTGGAAATATGGCTTGAGAAAACAAAAATACTGCTACTTGGTGGAAGCATTTGTCATTTATTTCCTGACCAGAAAAAAAAGAGGTGTCTGTTGGGGGTGAGGCCTTCATGTCTTATGTAGACAATAATTGAGACAGTGTCTAATTGAGAAAATTAATCATTCAAATCCATCCATTAATTTTCTGTACCTCTTATCCTCACTTGGGTCGCAGGCCTGCTGGAACCTATCCCAGCAGCTGCGGGTAGGAAGCGGGGAACATCCCGAAGTGGTTGCCAGCCAATCGCAGGGCACATATAAACAAACAACCATTCACACTCACATTCACACCTACAGGCAATTTAGAGTCTTCAATTAACCTACCATACATGTTTTGGGATGTGGGAGGAAACTGGAGTACCCGGAGAAAACCCACAAAGGCACCGGTAAAACATACAAACTCCACACAGGCATGGCTGGAATTTGAACCCGGGTCTTCAGAACTGTGAAGCAGATGTGCTAACCAGTCGACCACAGTGCCGCCTCATTCAAATCTTTTGAGCTTAAATTTTTTTAACATGATTTTCATGTGATGTTTGACCTACAATACCAATGTAAATGAAAACTAACAAAATTTTAAAAAGCAGATAAGCTCATAAAAAAACCGGAGTGAGAAGCATGGCAGGGCCTTTCCTGTCTGGAGTTTGCATATTTTCCCCATGCTTGCGTGGGTTTTCTCAAGTTCACCACCTTCCCATATTAAAAAAACATTTATCACAATTATCCACAGGTGTGAATGCTAAATGATTGTTTGTCTATATGTGCAATAGGATTGGCTGGTGCTGAGTTAAGGCTGTACTCTGCTACCCTTTAAGGACTATAATGCAACAATTGTTCTGATATAAAGACATATCTAAAAGGCAGTTGTTGCTCTATAAAATGATAATGAAACAATAGTTTCACCTACCACAGTAAATATTTGCCTTTGTTAGCTTAGTTAAGCTATCATGAAGGAGATGGGATATTCCATTATGCTCAGGTATTCCTGGTGCGCAGTGTTAGACTTCATTTATATCATTAGGCTCAACGATTGGCACCAAAACCCTCAGGAAACCACCATCATTGGACTTGATAAATTACGTTTCAGAAAACTGCATGGTCCAAACAAAAACTATGCCCAAGAGTATAATGTATTTTGAGAATTATGAGCTCCACACCTTACTGAGACATTATTTTTCATCAAAAATGTTACGAGAAACAGATTATCATTTGACAATAGATTTACCTTATTACAATGACAATGGATGGATCCAAAACAGGTAGGGTCACCCATGGCAAACAGGTCATAGGTGAGGGACCAGACAAAGCACGGCTAAAAGACCCCTATGATGTAAAATATTAATGGATTGAGGTTTCCCTTGTCCGGACGCGGGTCACTGGGGCCACCCTCTGGAGCCAGGCCTGGAGGTGGGGCTCGAAGACGAGCGCCTGGTGGCCGGGGCTGCACCCATGGGGCCCAGCCCGGCACAGCCCGAAAGGGTAACGTGGTTCCCCCTTCCCATGGGCTCATCACGTGTGGGAGGGGCCATAGGGGTCAGGTGCAGTGTGAGCTGGGCGGTGGCCGAAGGCAGGAGCCTTGGCGATCCGATCCCCGGCTACAGAATCTGGCTCTAGGGATGTGGAATGTCACCTCTCTGGCAGGGAAGGAGCCCGAGCTGGTGTGTGAGGTTGAGATGTTCCGACCAGATATAGTCGGGCTCACCTCCACACACGGCTTGGGCTGTGGTACCAGTCCTCTTGAGAGGGGTTGGACTCTCTTTCACTCTGGAGTCACCAACGGTGAGAGGCGTCGAGCAGGTGTGGGCATACTTATTGCTCCCCGGCTTGGTGCCTGTATGTTGGGGTTAACCCTGGTGGACGAGAGGGTAGCCTCCCTCCGCCTTTGGGTGGGGGGACGGGTCCTGACTGTTGCTTGTGCCAATGCACCAAACAGCAGTTCAGAGTACCCTCCCTTTTTGTAGTCCTTAGAGGGGGTGCTGGAGAGCGCTCCCGCTGGGGACTCCATCGTTCTGCTGGGGGACTTCAATGCTCACGTGGCCAATGACAGTGAGACCTGGAAGGGCGTGATTGGGAAGAACGGCCCCCCTAATCAGAACCCGAGCGGTGTTCTGTTATTGGACTTCTGTGCTCATCACGGATTGTCCATACCGAACACCATGTTCAAGCAGAAGGGTGTACACACGTGCACTTGGCACCAGGACACCCTAGGTCGCAGTTCGATGATCGACTTTGTGGTCGTGTCATCAGACTTGCGGCCGCATGGCTTGGACACTCGGGTGAAGAGAGGGGCGGAGCTGTCAACTGATCACCACCTTGTGAAGAAAGTATGTGGTGATCAGTTGGCAGGCCCAAATGTATTTTGAGGGTCTGCTGGGAAGGTATAGATTAGACCAATGTAGACACTAGGGGCTCGATTTTCATCTATGGCCGAGTGTAAAAACTGATGTATCCAGATTTTCATGCAAGTGCAAGGCTATTTGCACATTTTTGTCAATTTGACCAGTCTGCTACAAGCATGACGTTCCAGCACAACCAGCATGTGTCCTTTTGACTTGCTACTGGCGCAGTGACAATTCTGTGGCAGAAAGTCAGTCTAAACTTACACCTACTGATACCATGTCTAAGTCCGGTGCTGTAGGTAGACCTCTGGTCTAATGAGATTTTGGTGAATTTGTTTGCAGCACAGGCAGACAGATACGTGAGTTCTGAGGATATGTGTAGTGGATGTCAGACGTATCCCTTATGAACCCATTGTTATTATTATTATTATTATTATATTTTTAAATCATCCCACATGGCCAGCACAGCTATTGGGGGAGCCCACGAATGATCAGTGGTGGGGGTAGATAAATGATGTTATTACCAACTCATTCTGTATTTAAAGCAGAGTAAAGGAAAAAAAAATTGAGCAAGAATATGTTGTATGTGCCCCACTCGTCTAAACATGGTATTCTGATTAATATTGTGTTTGTGGCAGAATAATTAAACAGATAAATACATCAAATTTCACCTATTCCAAGAGGCGACGTGACCAAACCCGGAAATCAGGATATTGGGCTGCCCCTGTATGCTGCGATAACTAGCAGAACTATAGGCGGATTACTTGATGGTTTGGACAATATTCTAGCAAGTTTGAGTTCAAACATACTTTCTTTTAAATACACCAGCTTGCGTGTATCTGCGAAATTACCAAAACCCAGTCCAACCCGCCTCCGTACAGATTTACGCCTCCCTCCGCGACAAATTTACAGTGGTCACGAAAATAGAGGGGTTAAATCCCAGCTAACTGCGGGCAGGAAGCGGGGTACACCCTGAACTGGTTGCCAGCCAATCGCAGGACACATATAAACAAACAACCATTCGCACCCACATTCACACCTACGGCCAGTTTAGAGTTTTAAATTAATCTACCATGCATGTTTTTGGAATATGGGAGGAAACCAGAGTACCCAGAGAAAACCCACGCAGGCACGGGGATAACTCAATTCAAACTCCACAACGGTGAGGCCGGATTCGAACCCGGGTCCTCAGAACTGTGAGGCGGCTGTGCTAACCACCAATCACCGTGCCGGCATGGTAGGTAAATTAAAGAAAAAATTGCCCATAAGTTTGAATGGGAGTGTTATTGGTTGTTTTGTCTATACAGTATGTGCCCTGCAACTGCCTAGCGACCAAAAAGTCAGCCGGGATAATCTCCATCCCGGGTATGTTGCTAATTAATGGTGCATAAACGTTATTAATGTCTAATCTTTTTTCCAAGATTGGAATGTCTGCAATTTAATGTTTTGAAGAAAAAAAAACGACTCAGTGCATTCGTGATCAATCATGCCTTGTGAGCATTTGGGAGAGAGGGTGGTAGCAAACAGCCTGATTAGTTCTATATAATTTTCTGTATGCAAAATACCAAACGCACGTTGAAGTCCTCACGCTTCATTCAAACTGTGTAAATGAGCATGTAATGTTTCTTCAATGGCAATATTCTCCATCATAATAGTCTTTAATAAGAGGCAACATCGTAAAAGGGCTTTGAGTACCTTGAAGCTAGAAAGAAAGTATTCCATTGCCATTTAACACATCGGTAACCACCTACAGTATGAGTCATAGAAAAGCTTCGTCATCCTTTCTTAAAGTCTCTGGTTGTTTTCACTGTATCATTATTATGAGACGTTATTGAGAGAAAAACAGTGACCCATATTTGTACAAATGTATAGGCAATGTGGTATATTTTCAGTATGTATCTCATAAACAAAATATTTCCATATTAAGATTTGTCAGAAACTGCTTATTACAGCTAATCTTAAGTTATTAAAATTTTGTTGCTGTCTTCAATTACAAATAAAGCGGGGGTAAAAAGTGTCAAATTATCAAGTTTATTGAAAGTGTTTCTTTTCATACAGTTATACAATTGATTAACCTTGGTAACCATAAAGAATTTTTCACTGCAATAATTGTGTTGCTACGGGGCAATGTCATCAGAAGGTTACACTACAAAGCTACGATAAATGGTATTCAAATATTACATCAAATGTATTTCTTCGGTTGAGGTTGCCCAATCGCAGCTAACATAGGTTGTTCTATAATTCATATAATGACCTATAATTTAATTTCAGCACCTTATTGCTTAAATAGTGTTGTTGTTATTGTTGTTGTTTTTTGTGGAGAAACATAACTTACATTCTTCATGGGATGAAAATAATTATAAAGCACAGAAAAGGATATCTATCACTGTCTCGATCACCAAGGTGCATGCGCTCCTAGGCAAGTAGTACAATAAAAATGGCCCTGAAAATATGAATGAAAATGTTACATCTAAAAGCAATTTGAGCGAGGCAGAAATTAATCAGGATATGTTATGCAATAGATGCTTCCTTAGGCTGATCTGTACTTCTATATTAGATATGAAAAGATATCACATCCCAATTGTCTTTTGTAGCACTACATACCCCCCCCCCCCCCCCCCTTCACTTCTCTATTGAGACAAATACAGGGGTGCTGCAGTTATCATTTGGTGGGTGCAGAATAATTTAATGGGCTATTGGAATGATTAAGATGATGGACATCTACCCTTTTCAGAGCCTAAGAGGTGAAACCCACATTTGCACCCCAGGTAATAGCAAACTGTCCCTTTTTATGTGTGTCTTGAGAATAGGGATTTGCTGCAGCTAGACAATGATGATCGAGGACATCCTAGAGTATAAATGTCAGCCCGTTGCAGAAAATGAGCTCGCTGGCAATGCTACACGGAACAGACTGGCTCCTCTAACCTAAGACATGTCATATAAAATTGGATGAGCATGTGTGTTTTTTGAAAGCCACTAAATAATTTCAAAGCTATACCAGACTATGTTGAAATTTTCTGTTATTTACGCACAAGACTTTCCATCCATCCATCCATCCATTTTCTGAACCGCTTATCCTCACGAGACCTGTTATTATACATTCCATTGCAATGCTGCACAGATGTTAACGCAAACGATCATATAATCAGATGTTATGTAGAACCTTACCTGTACTGTACAGTTTTTACAAATGGGATGGAGAGAAAATACTCTTGGAGAGTGAATTTATGTCATTCAAAATCAGTCGTTAGTCTGATTCCCCAAACACATCATACAATATCCACATAGTCCTTATCCAATGCATCCTCACGCCTGACGAGCTAACTTGTAGCCTGCAAGCTATAGTGAATCTAAACTCAATCGGGAGGTGATCAAGATCTGGGAACTTGTTGTAATTTAGCTAAACCCTTAAGTCTCTTTGACTTCCGCTCTGCTCTTATAATTTTCAATTGTTAAAATGCTTCATGGCGCCATGGTGGGCGACTGGTTAGAGCGTCAGCCTCACAGTTCTGAGGAGCGGGGTTCAATCCCCGGCCTCGCCTGTGTGGAGTTTGCATGTTCTCCCTGTGCCTGCGTGGGTTTTTCTCCGGGCACTCCGGTTTCCTCCCACATCCCCAAAACATGCATGTTAATGCATGTTAATCTAAATTGCCTGTACGTGTGAATGTGAGTGTGAATGGTTGTTTGTTTGTATGTGCCCTGCGATTGGCTGGCAACCAGTTCAGGGTGTAGCCTGCCTCCTACCCGATGATAGCTGGGATAGGCTCCAGCATGCCGAGTGAGGAGAAGCGGCTCAGAAAATGGATGGATGGATCGAAAATGCTTCATGGAAGAACAGTGGTTTAATGGTTAGCATTAGTCTTACAGTGGACAAGTCTCATATTTGAAACTCAGTTCAGACCTTCCTGTGTGGAGTTTTCACATTCTCCCAATGCCTGCGTGGGTTTCTCCAGGTATTCTGACTGCTTCCCACATTTTCAAAACATCCATGTTAAGTGTATTTTTTTTAACTTGATGCTGTTTGTAAATAACATGATTTTCCTCTCACCTGGTTTATTTTGATAATGCTTGTCCCAGTGAGTTCTTCTTCTTTGGGTACGTTCGGAAATTCAATCTGACTCTCACTGCGCTCTGAAAGTGCAGCATTCAGAGAAGCAGCGCGCACTCCATTTTCTATGAATTTACGAATGAGCTAGTTGGCCATTGACGGGGATACGTCGGTACGTCTGCCATATTGAATGTGTCAGTTCTGCCTGTAAACATCTCGTCCTGCCTGATGCTCCGGCCGCTCTATCTCCTCAGTCAGTGGCTGGAGTGTGACGCTCTGAATAACTGAACAGCACACTCCGACAACACTCTGAGTTTCTGAACGTTCCAGACTATAGAGAGCATGCTTGGAGTGAATTTCCAAACGTACCCTTCGTCGTCGTCGTCTTCTGCTTCTTCTTCTTTTTTGTCTTCTTCTTTTTCTTCTTCTGTGGTGGTGTGTTCAGAGAAGTGTGAGGACGATTTAGACGAACAAATTTGTATGTTAAAACAGTGTGGTTATTGTATCACCACGGTGTAGGCTTTTGGTTTAAAACAAAGCTTAGTCTTTTTTTTTCGTATGTTTTGTCCATGCCTCGTGGCGAGGATGGCGCCGCCTGAGATGCCACCGTATCTGAGGCATGCAGATTGTGCCACAGCCCAGCTCCACAGTGGAGCAAGTGCTGTTGGCTGTTGGCGAACAGGTGGGATATATGCATATCACATGCATCCCGCATGAATAAAGCGGTGGTCATGTTTTTTAGTACAGAACGGAACCGATAGAATGGATTAAATTTAAATGACGAGCTCATCCCTGGTGGCACGGTGATTGACTGGTTAGCACATCCGCCTCACAGTTCTGAGAACCGGAGTTCAAATCCCTTCTCCGCCTTTGTGGAGTTTTCATGTTGCAGTGTAGGTTAATTGAAGAGGTAGGTGCCCGTCGGTGTGAATGTGAGTGCGAATGGTTGTTTGTTTTTATTTGCCCAGCGACTGGCTGGCGACCGGTTCTGGGTGTACCTCACCTCTCGCCCCAAGATAGCTTGGATAGGCTCCAGCACGCCCGTGACCCTAGTGATGATAAGCGTAATGGAAGATTAATGAATGAATGAGTTAATCCCCGTTTCCCCACTGGCCGTACACGGATCACTGTCAGGTGTCCCCACATTCATCCCGAACAAGGCGCTGGAACGGGTTTTAGTAAGTATGTTCAGTCACTCAGACGACAGGTTTTCATGTTCTTAGGTTTGTCGACTCAGACTGTTTCTTTCCAGGTTTGTCATGAGGAGGGAATGCATATGGTGTATACAAGCTCGGGAAGCATTAAATGTTTTGAGTGTGGGGATGTTGGTCATAAACGGGTGGCGTGGCCGCATAAAATTGCTAAAGTGAGACCTGCTGCTGCTGATACCCACAAGGATCACGCCCAGGGAGGTCTGGTCGTGGAAGCTGGGGTCAGTGACATTAAGCCTGACCCCGTTGGGGTGGGCTCCACGTGTGTGAATCCCGTCTCTACGGGGGAGGTATCCTCTGCTGAAAACTGTGGATTGGTGGAGGAGAAAGTCGAGGAAAGACGTGCTATTATTGAGAATGTTGAACATGGGAATGACATGCAAATTACAGAACAGTATAGCATTCTTGATCAGATGGAAACAGCGCAGGCTAGTGACGTGAGACAGGAGCTGAAGGCTGCTGACAATGTAAACATTGATGAGCTTGGCATAACAGAGCAGACTGGGCATGTTAATGGAAGCCACAGTATGGGAATGGAGACTGATGGTGACTCTGCTGGTGTTTCCCAGAGTAAAGATCTGAACGAAAAAGATGAGCTTTTGGAGGACACCTTCGGTAAAACGGTTGATGTCAAAGAATATTTTGTGAATGTTAGAATGTTTGTGCAGACTGTGACTACCCTATAGAAGGTGGTAGGAACAGATGTGCTTGATGACAAGAAGAGATATCGCCTGAGGAAGCATGTGATTGCTGCTAGGAAAATTCTTAATGGTTAAAGACAGACGAAAATGAGAGTTGATCGCTAAATTAGAAATGGGACCACAGCACTGGGTGTTTTCTCTCCTGTTCTCTTTGACTGTTTGGCTTTACTTTCTTTTTATCAATATGAACTCTTTACGAGTTGCATCTTTAAATAGCAACGGAGGTAGAAATGCACAGAAGAAGCCGCTAGTGTTAGACGTTATTAAAAAGAAAGACTAGATATCACGATGTTGCAAGAAACATATATATGTTGATATTTTATATTTTAAATGAAACGGACTGGGATCTATGTTGGGGCAGTCAGTACGTTCTCAGTCATGGCTCTAATGTCAGTGTGGGGGTCGCTATATTATTTAGTCCCACTCTCAGTGTCAGCATTTTATCAATCACAGAAAAAGTTGTAGGGAGGATTGTAATGGTCAAAGCAGAAATACAAAATATTATGTTTCATTTTGTTGATGTATATGCACCAAATTGTGGGCTTGACCATTTGAGTTTATTTTAAGTATTAAAATAAAAGTTGGGCAGCTGTGATCAAGGAGAATGTGTTTTAGTGGGGGCGATTGAGAATCAGACTTGATCAGACGAACAGAACAAAGTTTCTAGAAGGGAGAGAGAAACAAAAACAAAAGACAAAGCACTAATTGTAAACAGGATGAGAGCAGTAAATCATTACATTATCGACAACAATGAAACAGTAAATATGAGTGTTGCATGGGGCTGTAGTGCTACACCATGTGAGGGAAGGACAGGACAAGATAGAACAGGATAAGTATAGGAGAAGACGCACCCACACCTTCCCGATCCCATACCAGTCCCCCAGGAACCCTTTGATACGTGTATGTGCCCAGATGTGTTTAGTGAGAAAAATATTTACAGTTAATGATGTGAGTGCTTGCTAAGTGAGTGATTAAGAGGCATAGGCTCCTGCAGGTCAGGCCCATTAGGCCGGACAACCACCGATGAAGAGGGCCATCCCTCCCAGACCCGAGCCATCCCATCCAGACCCGCAGCACCAACCTAACCAATCAGGGTTCCGAATTTATCACAGTACATAATCTGCTAATATCAAAGTGCTAAATGATATAAGGTTGAATACTGACTCGGTAAAGGTGTCAAATCTGGTCTTGTTGGACTTCAGTGCGGCTTTTGATACGGTGGAGCATAATATACTGCTGAACAGGTTGAAAACGTGGGTAGGAATAAATGGAACAGTCCTTAAATGGTTCAGGTCCTACCTGGAGGAAAGGAGTTATATTGTAACCATTGGAAGTGTTCAATCTCATCGAATGGCAATGACCTATGGGGTCCCTCAAGGGTCACTTCTTGGACCCATCCTGTTCAGCCTGTATATGCTACCCTTGGGTCAAATTCTTCAGAACTTTAATTCTGACTATCATAGCTATGCAGATGACACACAGTTATATCTACCAGTGTCTCCAGATGACTACAGTTCAATTGAGGTGTTGTGTCACTGTCTAAAACAGATAAGTATCTGGATGAGCCAAAATTTACTTCAATTAAACCACAACAAAACTGAGATAATTGTTTTTGTCAATAAAGAAAAGAGGTTTGCTGTTAGTAAATACCTGGAATCACTCTCTTTAAAAACCAAAGACCAAGTCCGAAACCTTGGTGTTCTGATAGATTCCAACCTGACTTTCAACACTCATGGCAAATCAATTACTAAAACTGCATTCTACCATCTGAAGAACATATCCAGATGTGAAGGCTTGCATGTGTCAAGGAGACCAGGAGAAGCTCATCCATGCTTTTATCTCAAGTAGACTTTACTATTGTAATGGGCTTCTGACTGGACTCCCTAAATAGAGCATTAAACAGCTGCAGCTCATTCAGAATGTTGCAGCTCGGGTTCTGAGCAGAACAAAGAGGTCAATTATGAAGTCTTTACACTGGCTTCCAGTCAGCTTTAGAATAGATTTTAAAGTTCTGCTACTGGTCTATAAAACAAGAAACGGCTTAGGTCCTGAATACATGAATGAAATGCTCATGGAATATAAACCCAGTAGGGCTCTGAGATTGACAGACTCAGGTCAAATAGTGGAGCACAGAGTCCAAAGCAAACATAGTGAAGCAGCATTTAGCTATTATCCTGCACACAAACTCAATAATTTGCCAACAGAAGTGACATCAGCCCCAAGTGTGCATGTTTTTAAGTCCAGGTTTAAAACTTTTCTTTTTCCCCAAACTTTTTAGAGCATTTCCACTTTTAAATGATATTTCTTGCACTGTATGATGTTTTAATCTGTATTTTTATTTTATTTAATTTTTTTCCCATTTGTTTTAAATATTTATAAGCTGATATTTTCTTTGTTATTAAATGTAAAGCACATTGAGTTACCTTATGTATGAAATACGCTATATAAATACATTTGCTTTGCTTTGCTTCTTCTCCTCACGGAAGAGTCAAATTATCCATTGGTGTGAATGTGACAGTAAACAGTTGTTCATCTTATGTTTTCCAAAGGCACAGTAATAATTGTAAGAATTGTGCCTGTGTGTGTCACAAGGAGATACGTTTTGCACTCGAAGTCTTTATGAACTAGCCTAGCAGTGCAGGCAATAACTGGGTTACTGTTGAACAAGGGATATTCAAAAGGCAAAAAAACAACAACTCTGGAGCACAAGAACACTAAATACCACAATAGGACACAACAACATTAAGATCTGACAAAGGCTGAAACTAAAGACATGGTTTAATTTGAGCAAACAGGTTCCAATAATATGGTCAGCAACATTTTCCACTGATTAAATGTTTTGATTAATTTGTTTTCTGGCCCATGTTGAAATCTCAAGCATAGTTGCAAACTTTGAACATGGTCAAAATACAACTGTGACCTGCAATCTATGCACACACACAAAACAAAAAAAGCAATCTCTGTGAACGTGACTGTTCATGCATCCATCCATCCATTTTCTACCGCTTATCCGAGGTCGGGTCACGGGGGCAGTAGCTTTAGCAGGGATGCCCAGACTTCCCTCTCCCAAGTCACTTCATCCAGCTCTTCCGGGGGGATCCTGAGGCGTCCCCAGGCCAGCTGAAGGACGTAGTCTCTCCAGCGTGTCGTGGGTCGTCCTCGGGGTCTCCTCCTGGTGGGACGTGCCTGGAACACCTCACCAGGGAGGCGTCCAGGAGGCATCTGAATAAGATGCCCCAGCCACCTCATCTGGCTCCTCTCGATGGGGAGAAGCAGCGACTCTACTCTGAGATCCTCCCGGATGACCAAGCTTCTCACCCTATCGCTCAGGGAGAGCCCGGACACCCTGCGGATGAAACTAATTTCGGCCACTTGTATCTGGGATCTTGTTCTTACGGTCATGACCCACAGCTCGTGACCATAGGTGAGGGTAGGAACGTAGATCAACCGGTAAATTAAGAGCTTCGCCTTTCAGCTTAGCTCCTTCTTTACCACAACGGACCGATACAAAGTCCGCATCACTGCAGACGCTGCACTGATCCGCCTGTCGATCTCCCATTCCATTCTTCCCTCACTCGTGAACAAGACCCCAAGGTCCTTGGACTCCTCCACTTGGGGCAGGATCTCATCCCCGCCACCCTTTTCCGACTGTGGACCATGGTCTCAGATTTGGAGGTCATCCCAGCCGCTTCACACTCGGCTGTGAACTGCTCCATTGAGAGTTGGAGATCACGGCTTGATGAAGCCAAAAGAACCACATCATCTGCAAAAAGCAGAGATGCAATACTGTGGCCACCAAACCGGACCCCTTCTATGCCTCGGCTGTGCCTTGAAATTCTGTCCATTAAAATTATGAACAGAATTGGTGACAAAGGGAACCCTTGGCAGAGTCCAACCCTCATCGAGAACGAGTCCGACTTACTGCCGGATATTCGGACCATACTCTGACTCCGGTCGTACAGGGACCGAACAGCCCGTATCAGGGGGTTCGGTACCCCATATTCCCGAAGCACCCTCCACAGGACTCCCCGAGGGACACGGTCGAAAGCCTGAACCAAGTCCACAAAACACATGTCGACTGGTTGGGTGAACTCCCATGCACCCTTGAGGACCCTGCCGAGGGTGTAGAGCTGATCCAATGTTCCACGGCCTGGACGAAAACCACACTGCTCCTCCTGAATCTGAGATTCGACTTCCTGACGGACCCTCCTCTGCAGCACCCCTGAATAGAACTTACCAGGGAGGCTGAGGAATGTGATCCCCTTGTAGTTGGAACACACCCTCTGGTCCCCCTTCTTAAAAAGGGGGACCACCACCCCAGTCTGCCAATCCAGAGGCAATGTCCCCGATGTCCACGCGATGTTGCAGAGTCGTGTAAACCAGGGCAGCCCCACAACATCCTAAGCCATTAGGAACTCCGGGCGAATCTCATCCACCCTCGGGGCCTTGCCACCGAGGAGCTTTTTAACCACCTCGGTGACCTCAAACCCAGAGATAGGAGATCCCACCTCAGAGAATCAATTCACCCCACCAACTCTCAACGTCCCAAGTCGAGGTCAGTAGCGCCCCATCCCCACTATACACAGTGTTGGTGGTGCACTGCTTTCCTCTCCTGAGACACCGGATGGTGGACCAGAATTTCCTTGAAGCCGTTCGGAAGTCTTTCTCCATGGCCTCACCGAACTCCTCCCATACCCAAGTTTTTGCTTCAGCGACCACCAAAGCTGCATTCCGCTTGGCCAGCCGGTAACCATCAGCTGCATCAGGAGTCCCACCGGCCAAAAAGGCCCGATAGGATTCCTTCTTCAGCTTGACGGGATCCCTCACCGTTGGTGTCCACCAACGGGTTCGGGGATTGCCGCCACGACAGGCACCGACCACCTTACGGCCACAGCTCCGGTCGGCCGCCTCAGCAATGGGGGCGCGGAACATGGTCCACTCGAACTCGATGTACCCCGCCACTCCCGGAACATGAGCAAAGTTTTGTCGGAGGTGGGAGTTGAAACTCCTTCTGACAGGGGATTCTGCCAGACATTCCCAGCAAACCCTCACAATACGTTTGGGCCTGCCACGTCGGACCGGCATCTTCCCCCACCATCGGAGCCAACTCACCACCAGGTGGTGATCAGTTGACAGCTCCGCCCCTCTCTTCACCAGAGTGTCCAAGACATGCGGGCGCAAGTCCAAAGACACGACCACAAAGTCGATCATCGAACTGCGACCTGGTGCCAAGTGCACGTGTGGACACCCTGATGCTTGAACATGGTGTTCGTTATGGACAATCCGTGATGAGCACAGATGTCCAATAACAGAACACTGCTCAGGTTTTGATCAGTGGGGCCGTTCCCCCCAATCACGGCCACAAATATATCCGCGATTTACACGTGTATTTTAATGTTGTGTGTGCATTTATCATGACTTATAATTTGTAAATATTAAATTCTGCTTGTGAATTGTTGAAGATGCATTTGTGGATCAGAAGGGCACGCAGATTTATTTTTGAGACAAACATCCATCCCATCCATTTTCTGAGCCGCTTATCCTCACTAGGGTCGCGGGCATGCTGGAGCCTATCCCAGCTGCCATCGGGCAGGAGGCGGGGTACACCCTGAACTGGTTGCCAGCCAATCGCAGGGCACGTACAAACAGACAACCATTCGCACTCACATGCACACCTACGGGCAATTTAGAGTCTCCAATTTATGCATGTTTTTTGGGATGTGGGAGGAAACCAGAGTGCCCGGAGAAAACCCACGCAGGCACGGGGAGAACATGCAAACTCCACACAGGCGGGGACGGGGATTGAACCCGGGTTGAGACAAACATTTTTCAAGATATTCACACCCGCACAAGTTGAGAATATTCACACGTGCGGTAAGGCCAGTCCCTCCATCCGCTAGGCGGCAGTGTTGCTGTCTCCATAGATGACTTGAATGCCAGTCCTTTTTATGGGAATACAGCAGTCTATGGTCCGACCCTGCTGAAATCCCCGGTAAACTGACCATAGCTGACCAAGGTGGACAACCGGCAACCCCGTTATTACAAAGTAAAATTAAAAATAAATCGCGTTCCTCATTTGTCAACAAAATACACAAACCATCTTATTTTTACAGTGTTTAAATAATAACAATGACTTGCTTTCAATCATCTGTTTTGTAGTCTATGCTCTCAATGGAGACAGCTACACTGCCGCCTAGCCGATGGATGGACGGGCCTTCCCACTCTTCCACCATGCGTCCTATCTGAACTCCAAACCAAACACTAAATCAAAATCAATGATCCCATGTCATTGTGTTATTACAGTGGGTCAGTTGCATGAATATACTTTACCTTGCATGATTAACATTACATTTTAACTGCAGAAGTGAAAATACTTCTGTTGGAGTCTGTGGATATGGAACCATAAAGGTCACACAAATATATTTATGGTTTGATGTTTAATCCAGAGAATGTTCAGGACTACTTGATACTAATGCTTTACAATGGAGTTGTAAACCAATGTCATGCATCAACGTAAGGGCCCAGTATCAGACGTAAATAGCTGAGTTATTTGCGATATTAACTTGTTTGTTGCTCACATTATGGCTTACCTCTAAGTGCTTTCTTTCACTATTGTCTCCAATTTCCAATGTGATGGATGGAGCTTGCCACTAATCACTCTCTCACATTGTTCTCTGGCCTCAAAGGGCACAATCTGGCTCATTAATAAACCTCTGTGATTAATTTCCAGCTCTCCCTCCTGTGTCCCTTCCCTTGTCGTCTTCAAAAAGAGGCACCCCTTCTAATTAGTGAACCGCAGTACAATGCCACGGGAGAATGTAAAGGACTACTGTTGACATTGAAAAGGAATTCATGTAACTTTGGCAGAATACCTCATCTGTTGATAGCGAATGACTTAAATCTCTATTTAATACTGCCTGGGGATAATCTTTTACAGCCATTGTCTTATCAATCAATGTTTTTTATAGCACCTTCCAATATTACAAATATATTAAAAAAATCTAATAATTCTCAGTTAAAAAAAAATGTGAGAAATGATAGTCCTTAGTAAAGCATTTAGAACGCTTGTTTTTGCGAACTGAAGTGTCTCTTTCAGGGTTCATTTGACAAAATGTCCTTGATCGACGAGGGCAAAACGAGCAATCAATAAATTGATTAGGAAGCACATTTGGATAGTGGTTAGGACTTCTACCTCACGGTTCTGAAGTTTAGGGTTTGAATCTCGGCTCTGGCTTTCCATAGGGGTGTTTGCATGTTCTCCCGGAACTCTGGCTTCCTCCCATATAAAAAAAAACCCATGCATGTTAGGTTAATTAAAAACTGTAAATGGTCCAAGGTGTAAATGTAAGAACAAGTCAACGAAATTGAAAAAAAACACCCTGACTCACCCCTCATTATTCTCGGGGACTTTAACAAAGCTAAACTCAACCACGAACTCCCTAAATACAAGCAGCACATCAACTGTCCTACCAGGGAAAATAATACTTTAGACCACTGCTACACTACGGTAAAAAACGCATACCGTGCTATACCTCGTGCAGCCTTGGGCTCGTCTGATCACTGCTTAATTCACTTAATACCGACGTACAAGAAAGAACTTAAATGTGCGAAGCCTACAGTGAAAACAGTCAAAAAGTGGACCAATGAAGCAAAGATGGAACTTCAAAGCTGTTTAGACTGCACAGACTGGAGTGTCTTTGAAAATTCAGCTGGCAGCCTGGATGAATATACGGACACTGTCACATCCTATATCAGTTTCTGTGAAGAGGTTTGTGTACCAACAAAATCATTTCGGACATTCAACAACAACAAGCCGTGGTTCACTGCTAAACTTAAGCAGCTTCGCCAAGCTAAGGAAGATGCATATCAGAGCGGGGACAGGGCCCTGTATAATCGAGCTAGAAACCAGCTTACTAAAGAAATTAACATTGCAAAGAGGATCTATGCAGCAAAGTTGGAAAAACAGTTTAGCGCGAACGACTCGAAATCAGTCTGGCGTGCATTCCAATCGCTGACTAATTACAAGCGACGATCCCCCCAAGCTGAGAACAATAGCACACTAGCCAACGACTTGAATACCTTCTATTGCAGATTTGAAAAGGACAGTTTCACTCCACACACCCCCCCGGCCGCACCCGCGACCACAACCACACCTCTGACTTCTGCGTTAACCATCCATGAACAGGATGTGAGACGCATCTTCAAACAACAGAAGATTAACAAAGCAACAGGACCGGACCATGTGTCCCCATCCTGCCTCAAAGTCTGCGCGGACCAGCTCGCTCCAGTCTTCACTCAGATCTTTAACAGATCTTTGGAAATGTGCGAAGTTCCATCCTGCTTCAAACGCTCCACCATCATTCCAGTCCCCAAGAAACTTGCAATCTCTGGTCTGAATGACTACAGGCCTGTCGCTTTGACATCTGTGGTCATGAAGTCCTTTGAACGTCTCGTGCTGGACCACCTCAAGAGTGTCACAGGTCCCCTGCTGGACCCCCTGCAGTTTGCCTACCAAGCGAACAGGTCTGCGGATGATGCAGTCAACATGGGACTGCACTTCATCCTAGAACACCTCGACAGTGCAGGGACCTACGCGAGGATCCTGTTCGTGGACTTCAGCTCAGCGTTCAACACCATCATCCCTGAACTCCTTTCAACCAAGCTTCTCTAGCTCAGCGTCTCACCTGCCATCTGCCAGTGGATTTACAGCTTTCTGATGGGCAGGACACAGCAGGTCAGGCTGGGGGAGGCCACCTCATCCACACGCAGCATCAGCACTGGGGCGCCCCAAGGTTGTGTCCTCTCTTCGCTGCTCTTCTCTCTCTACACGAACGACTGCACCTCAGCGAACCCGACAGTCAAGCTACTGAAGTTTGCAGATGACACCACTGTCATCGGCCTCATCAAGGACGGTGACGAGTCTGCATATCGACAGGAAGCGGAGCGGCTGGAGCTGTGGTGCGGGCGACACAACCTGGAGCTGAACACGCTCAAGACGGTAGAGATGATCGTGGACTTCAGGAGGCATCCTTCGCCACAGCTGCCCCTCACGTTGTCCAGCTGCCTTTTGTCAACCGTCGAGACCTTCAAGTTCCTGGGAATTACAATCTCTCAGGACCTGAAGTGGGCGAACAACATCAACTCCGTCCTCAAAAAGGCCCAGCAGAGGATGTACTTCCTGCGGCTTCTGAGAAAGCACGGCCTGCCACCGGAGCTGCTGAGACAGTTCTACACAGCGGTCATCGAATCGGTCCTGTGTTCTTCCATCACAGTCTGGTTTGGTGCTGCTACAAAAAAGGAGAAACTCCGACTGCAACGGACAATCAAAACTGCTGAAAGGATTGTCGGTACCCCCCTACCCACCATTGAGGACTTGCACGCTGCCAGAACTAAGACAAGGGCGTGCAAAATCCTCTCGGAGCGTCTGCACCCCGGTCACCAGCTCTTCCAGGCCCTTCCCTCAGGTAGGCGCTACCGATCAACGCAAACTAGAACTAGTAGACATTCCAACAGCTTCTTCCCTCTTGCGATCAACTTCTTAAACACCTAACCTATAATTCCATTACAACAAGCTGACGATTTTTTGACTTGAGTTCGTTGTCACATTTCTGTGGGGCCAATTATGTATTACTCGTGCACTCACTGTAGTTGCCTCGCCATGCTGCACTATTTGCATATACTGGCCACTCATGCCAGAGTAGCATCTGCTCCATTTGCACACTGATTGAGGAGTATCTGTAACATTTGCACAACCAACATTGTCCCAGATGATCGCACTACTCGTCACTTTAAACCGCATACACTCCTTGAAGTCTCAGCGCCCTTTGCACAATGGTCATTGCACCGGACTATTGCAATATTAGTCGTTCGAACTGCTCTAAGTGCTAGAGGACTCTGCATCTTTTTGCACAATTGTTTTTTGTCAATGTCTTTATGTCCCCAAAGTGTTCTGTAAATTGACTGTTTGTTGTACTGGAGCGGCTCCAACTACCGGAGACAAATTCCTTGTGTGTTTTGGACATACTTGTCAAATAAAGATGATTCTGATTCTGATTCTGAATGGCAATTTAGAGTGTTCAATTAACCTATCATGCGTTGTTTTTGGAATGTGGGAGGAAACCGGAGTGCCCGGACAAAATTCACACAGGCATGGGGAGAACATGCAAACTCCACACAGAAGAGGCCAGATTTGAACCCGCATCCTCAGAACTGTGAGGCAGATGTGCCAACCAGTTGTCCACCGTGCCGCCGCTGCAATATGTCTGTGATGGAATCTTTTACCTTGGCTAAAGCGTGTTCACCAACCATTTAGCTCTTGTGCTGTCATGAGGAAAACCTACTTGAAATCTCTCACGAATTGAGGATTGCCCTCGCTTACTTCTTTGAATTGTACATCAATTTAGACCTCCGTGGAGTCACTCTCTAACATGGACTTAATATCCATCCATCCATTTTCTGAGCCGCTTCTCCTCACTAGGGTCGCGGGCGTGCTGGAGCCTATCCCAGCTATCATCGGGCAGGAGGCGGGGTACACCTTGAACTGGTTGCCAGCCAATTGGAGGGCACATACAAACAAACAACCATTCGCACTCACATACACACCTACGTAGAGATGTCAATTAAGCTACCACGCATGTTTTTGGGATGTGGGAGGAAACCGGAGTGCCCGGAAAAAACCCACCCAGTCACGGGGAGAACATGCAAACTCCACACAGGCGGGGCCGGGGATTGAACCCCGGTCTTCAGAACTGTGAGGTAAACGCTCTAACCGTCGCCACCATGCCGTCGGACTTAATATAAAAGTATCAATTTCATTTAAAAAAATAAACAACTTGGTTTTGTCATACAAGTGTCCAATAAAGGCCCCTCTGACAGCTATGTACTTCTGTTTTGTATCCGCTTTGTCCATATTTGGCTAAGACCGCCCCCTTTCCTCTCAATGGTTGCCGCCGTGTAGAAGACCCACTTATGGGAGCACGTGTTTGTCATGTTGGAAGCGCTGGCTCGGGAGCAGAAAGGGAAGGCTGAGATCTTCGTTAGTGATGTAGTTAAGTTCGAGAAATTCGAATGTCCTGATTTAAAACTTCTGAAACTCAGGAATGTGTGAATTTAAATTCATATTTCCCATGTTTACTGATGCACCAAATACTAGAAAAAGTGGCGGCATGGTGGTCGACTGGTTAGAGCCTCAGCCTCACAGTTCTGAGCACCCGGGTTCAATCCCCGGCCCCACCTGTGTGGAGTTTGCATGTTCTCCCCGTGCCTGCGTGGGTTTTCTCCGGGCACTCCGGTTTCTTCCCACATCCCAAAAAAAACATGCATTAATTGGTGACTCTAAATTGCCCTTAGGTGTGAATGTGAGTGCGAATGGTTGTTTGTTTGTATGTTCCCTGCGATTGTCTGGCAACCAGTTCAGGGTGTACCCCTCCTCCTGCCCGATGACAGCTGGGATAGGCTCCAGCATGCCCGCGACCCTAGTGAGGAGAAGCGGCTCAGAAAATGGATGGATGGATACTAGAAAAAGTTGGTTTAGCAAAATGTGTCCCCTTCAATCATGTAACGCTTAATGTCTTTTTCATTAAAAGTTAAAACACACACACACATACATATGAAGTCTGCTGTGCTTTCATCCAATGATTTCTTTCCTAGTATCAATACAATCGATTACCTCTTAAAATGACTCAAATCGAACTAGCTGTGGACAGATCGATCCAATTGTATTGTAGGAATATAAACCGAAACATCGATACAATGAATGGATCGTTACACTCCTAATAATGTGAGTGGTAATGGTTATTTCTATGTGCCCTGTGATTGGCCTGCGACCAGTACAGAGTGTACCCCACCTCTCTCCCAAAGTCAGCTAGCTGGGAAAGGCTCCAGTACACCCGCGTCCATTGCGAGGATAAGCAGTATAAAAGATGGCTGGATGAAATTCTAAACTAGTAGCGGAAATGGATGAAAGAGAATAAGCTTCTAGTTCCATTCACATGGCTTTCGTGGAAATGACCAACTTGGGTCAGATGGCCAGAAGCAAAAAGTCTCCTCGCTATAGTTTCCATGTCTGTGTGGGTGGGTAGAATGCACAGATAAGAAGGTCTGTGCAAAACAGTTTAGATAAAAAGGGTGATTATACTCTGAATTGCTCCTTTCCACCATTAATCCTGTTCGGATTTTAGTGACTAAGACGGACTGTTTACTACTTATGTGCTATTCCCACAATCTGAGGTAGCTCTTCTGCTCTTCTTTTATTAAATCGTGGACGAATGATCAAGCATTGCCATGATGTCACCAGCTACAAAGTCAACCAAATTACAATACTATGGAGGATTATACAGCTAAATGTGTTCTAGTATGTTACACCTTACAGAACGTCATTCACAATGATCAGTAACAAAGCACATTTTTGTTCAAGATGGGTGAAAAATAGAAACATTATATTTTTAGACACACAGCTATTCCTTTTCAACATGTAGGAAGTGCCATTGACTCAACTTTGATTGTCCATTTGTCTTTTTTTTAAAATTAAATTTTCTCATATCAGCACTTTCCTTCAAATGAGTATATTTCTTTTCTATTACATATCCCAGTCTTACTCAAGAAATTGGAAATATTGAGAGCAAATATTGCAGCGGATGAAAAGTGTTTTTATATTGGAGTCATGGTTGAAAATAACTAATTTAAAAATAGAAAATAATTAAGGTTTGTAATGCAGGTTCATACATTGCATCATATTTTAAGAGTCCACAGATATTAAAAGTTATTTTGCTTAAAGGAATAGCGGCTGACACCAAAGCACACACCCTTATTAACCAGTAGTTCCTATTAACAAAGTAGCTGTAAGTCCAGTTTCCATAATATGTAGACAATTGTGTGTTCATTTAGAAGCTCAGTAATTATAATTTGCCGGCTAATTGCTGGGCACATATCAACAACATTTCACACTCACAGACAATTGATCGTCTTCATTTAAGCAATCATGCATGTTTTAGGAATGTGGGAGAAGGCCGGAACTCGGAGAAAAATTAACGTAAATGCATGAATGCAAAAGCTACACAGGAAGGGCAGAGCCAAGATTGAAAACCCCAAACCTCAACGCTGTCAGACAGACGTTTTAACCACTGTAACTCAGTGCTGCCATCTTCAAACATGTTTTTTCATGACTGCAATAACAACCTTGCATATTCAACAGTCACATTTTCTATTGACCCCCAGTGCCCTTGGAACAGTTTTATACTCGCTTGTTATATGACAGTTCATCATACTAGTGACACAACGCCCACTAGCTTTTTGAATGATTCCTCTGGCTGTTTTAGAGCAGTACTGCTTAGTAGAATGCAGACAAGCACAAGAATAATGCAAACTACATGCCGTGTGGTGGACTTGGACATGGCAGCTACAGTTGATAAAGGAGATTTTCTGTCCAGCTGAACAACAGTATCACCGATTTTGAGTAGCTAACATCGAGTACAGGGGTTGGCAACTTATAATACTAAGAGCCATTTAGACCCTTTCCCATTGAATAGAAAACGCCAGGAGCCACAACACCCTTTTGACATTTAAATTGATGATGTTTTTTTTTCTTTAAATGCGTATTATGTGTAAAAAAGTATAGCGAGTTGTATTTTACGACATAAATGAACTGCTACTGCAGTTGTGATATTCTTATTAGATTCTGGTTCAGATACGTTTTGGTTTTTTTTCAGAAAACACAAAAATCTGTACCAGTTACTTAAAATATTTGTTAATAATTGCATTTTCATGAGTAGAATTGAATGATCTGTTCAACTGAGAATGTAAGTGGTTTTATCTGAAGATGATTTTGCAACAAAAAAACCAAAAAAAAATTCTCAGAAAATTACTAAGGCCATTATATTAGGAAGGTGACGTAATATCTATTGAAACACTGTTATATAGAAACTTCTGCACTTCCTGTACTGTGCTCATATTTTGGTACACAAATCTTGCACTTAATACAATCAGCTACATGGAATCGAATGGAATGGAATTTAGTAGGACAAATACACAAAGACAAAAGGTACATTGAAAAAGTTAATTTGCAATTTTGGCAAAATATAAAGAAAAGATGGTTTAAGATGGTCACATTCTAACATTAACATCTATACTATGCTTTGTGTCAGACATGAGAAATATTTTTTGCCACACCCCGAACTTACACAAGTTACCTTCGGGTTTTCATCTTCTGTCTCATCAAAATCACTGACTGTTTCTGTACGACTGTACATATAGTCAGCACATTGACACTTACATCAAGCCCCTTTTTTTTTTTTTTGACAATTTCACAAATTAATATGGTGCTAATATATTCTCGATGTTCCAGCAGCAAAACAAAACACTTTGTATTGCACTGGGTTTTAATGAGTATCTCTATGGGCTACCAGACATCTTTATAAAACACATAATTTGCCGTACAAATCGCATTGCCGATTGTCATTGAAAAAGTGAAAACACTAATAAAACATTAAAGACAAGGGGCAATTACCGGTACTGTGTTTTAACAAACCAAGTGCAGACGATCTTGTATATTTAACATGATGAGTATTTCACTGAAGCGAGACCTGCACTGATGCTGAAATTTGGTGATTAATTAGCCATTACCAGTTAAATTATGCTAATTACAAATGCAAAACATTGCTGTATTTAAACCCATTTTGTCAATACCATGATGTTCAAAAACGTCTTGTAATGTGTATATAAGTTATAAAATTGAGTGTGTGCATGCACAATGTGAATGAGTTGGTTTCTCTACAGTAATAAGGACCTACACAGTGTCGATTTATTCATTAATGTTTGGTACTTTAACAAGCTCTAGGCTTTGCTTTGATTCGGGTGGTCACCTCTCAGAAATTCACTATACTTAATTATTATAGGGTGAGGTTTTATTTAACAGAAAACAAGGCTGTTCATATATCTTTGGTGCATATGTTTGCTGTTGTGTTTGTCCTGCATACCATACTCCGTTCACACATATGTATAGGTA
Organism: Phycodurus eques; assembly: GCF_024500275.1. Taxonomy (NCBI): domain Eukaryota; kingdom Metazoa; phylum Chordata; class Actinopteri; order Syngnathiformes; family Syngnathidae; genus Phycodurus; species Phycodurus eques. The sequence goes on along the minus strand of NC_084534.1, from coordinate 5,145,309 downwards.
GGGCGAGGCAACTTTTATGATTTGGAAGAGAGATATGAGATGATTGGTTTAGTATAAGAAGGCAAAGACAACACTGGCAGGGGATAAGCAATTTTATTGTTATGTTTTAGAAAAATCCAACACAAATTCACAAACAATGATTACCATGCACAATTTTAGTATATAAGACAAAACAGTTACTTTTCAATATGAAAATACAAATCTACATGTCCATATCTCACAGAGATTATTGATTAATACAGCAGTATTAGGCTGGAGAACACACTATATAAGAGCAATAAGGTTGCCTTGGGTGCCCCTACTTTTAAAAATATATGCAAGTATTTACATTGTAGGAAATACACTTTCACGCAACAACCACTTCAACCTATTATTCTTTTGAAAAAAAAAAAAATTGCTGCTTTTTGATATCTGGACACTTTTCTGTTGATGTATGGAATTTCCGTCTGATATAAGGCCTACTACAAACTTTTTGTACTACATACTACCAACACAAAAATTCATATCTTTTTCAGCAGAATGCACTTGGCTTCAAAAATTAACAGACAGAAATGATTGCCGTGGTGTCACATATTGGGAATCTATATGGTAACTTTCTTACCTCAGACTTTGAAGTTACACATTAACAAGAATGGGGACAGTCGTACAATATGTTAACAGGTTATCTCATTTTGTTGACATCACGTTTAACACATTCATCAAAACACCAGGCCAGGAACATAAACCTGTGAGCTTAGACAATGGTAAGAAATTACAATCACTCAATGATATAACATTTTGAAACTAGAGAGAACGTTAGCTTGTGCATACCTCTGTCAAGGCAGTTGACTTTAAAAAAAAACATTTTTTTAATTAAAAACACAGGTGTGTGATTTCATATTTTATGTAGTAATATACAGCATTGATCATTGATTGGAAGTGGAGATATATGTTTTTTGGGCAACAGAAAAGGATCACCAGTTGAGTGATGACTCACTACAACAAAGAACAGCAGAAAGATGCATCAAAAACATGTTGGGGGAGGTAAATACTAACCCTTTAAGTTAACTATTTCTGGATGAGCTTTATATATCTGGAATCGAAAAATACTGAAAGAAGTTACTTTAACACCCAGTCACACACCAGAAAGTGTCACCCAAAGGAAAGACTTCTTCTGAATTTCAGGAATTTCACCATAGAATTTAGCTTTTGAAGTGTCCAGGAATGTAGGTTTTTAGAAATAAAGTCATCACATTTGTGACGAAACACAGTAAACCACGAGCAATGGAGTTTGAAGATTGACTTGTAACACTCAATAAATCAGAAAAAACACTGTAAATCACTGCACTCTAATTCCTTTTTAAAAAAGTTTTAAGAAAACGTGTTTATTGTAAAACTATATAGTCAATGTACACTCACACAAATACAGACAAAAACACTATAAGAGCCAGGTAGTGAACTTGCGACGGACATCATTGACGGCAAATAACAAAATGAGTACAATAAGAAGGAGGCCATCAATCAACCAGGTAACTGAAAAAAATGAAAGCTTTAATAATAGAACAGAAAAATCAATATTCCATGGAGTAACACGCGCACAGCTTTATGAAACCAGTCAGGTAGCTGACAGAACAGGCCTTATTATGCCGGCCTTTTAGACTTTTTATGAGGCGTTTGAGGTCTGCACACCTGTTCAGACGGCTCAGCGGGGACATGCAGTCACCTTGCATCAGTTCCTTGTGCTTTTGTTTGACTTTGGGAGTGGCGGGAGAGTGCAAAACTACAGATGATGGTAACCTCCCAGCTGATGCCTGTGCACTGTCCTATGTTCAGGAAAGACACGATAATGTCTAGCAATTGGCTGTATCGTTCCACATCCATCCAGGCACTCTCAAGAATCCAGTTATTACTTTTCAACTCTTACTTCGGTGGCTTTTGAATTAATGCAGAGAGAAACTTGCTCAATTTCGTGTCTCGCAATTTATTCGGGTATGAAGTGATTGGTAAAATGGCAGCCATGCTTTTTACTCCAATTGCAGGCAGGGCAATGTCAGTTTTGTTGCCAAAATAGCCCAATATATTTTGGACCCAACACCCTATATATTGGACCCACATTATCTTCTTCATTTAACAAAGCAACCACATATCACATATCTCAATAAATTTGGTCAATATACAGTATACAATTTCCAAGTATGAAGCTTCCCCCCCATTTTTCTGTAAAATTTCCATATATTTGTGAGAAAAAGCGGACTATTACTTTTCTGAAATTTGAATGTCTGACCAACTGAAATACATTTTTAGTTGGCGCTCTGGTGAAGGCACTGTCATTAGTATATTCCATTGCACACTGGGCCATGCAATCGTCGATGGTGTGTAGTCATTGTGTAATATAGAACATATTGTAGGTCATCTAAAAATAAAAGAAGAACAATACACACGGGATTTGTTTGACATGGTAGCACATCTCTCTGTGAAAACCAACCTTTTCACCAGACTGAGAAAGCCGAGTGTGATGGATATTTATTATTTAAGGGTATTAGATGGAGAGAAAGTTGTGACATCTTTCAGGGTATTGTAGAGAGGGCCTGGCGCTCAAAAGTCTGTGGCTAGACAACAGATGGAATATTATTTAAGAATCCAGAAATATGATGGTGTGAGGCATAGCTGATCACTTAGCAATTACAATTGCTCCATTAACAAAAAATGGTAATTGAATTGGTCTTTCGCTCAAATAAGTACTGTCTATGTATTTGATTGAGTGAAATGAATTTGGTTTGACTGTTTGCTCATGAAATTGAATTTTGAATTCAATTGAATTCAAATGCAACCAATGACAACGGGCTAATCTTTATGGACAGGATGTCCTTGAGAAAATACATTGCACCAAAATTAAACATTTCACCACACAAGCATACTCTGTTTCCTAATTTGGTACAGAGTGCATGTGTAAAATTTATTTTAAGGCAGTCGTATCTTTTATAGAAATGTGGGATACGTCATGTTGTTGTCATGAAGCAGCATGGTGGCACTTATAACTCCAGATGAAATATTGTAAGGTATCATGCACTAAAATTGTTACATCCTTTTCTTGTAGTCTTTACTGATATGGACTCTTTAACAGTTGCGCCTTTTAAGGAATCCCAAGTCCTATCGCTGAACCCTGGGCCCTCCAGAGGAGGGATAACATTCGGACAGGCAGACTGAACGGACTGTCGGGAGCGCTGGAGGTTCTGATTAGACATCACCAGATAAAGTAAACCAGTACACCGATGAGTGCTGCAAATAGGTTGAATGGGTTGAAACAGGATGCCCTTGAACCCCGTGCTCCCATGCCTGCAATGAAAACCAGTACTTTATTAGCTTTTGAAGAACCAGACATATCTGAAACGCAGAAAACATTTTGTTTAAATTTCTAACAAGTCATCATAAAACCGAAGACAAAAGTCATTGTTCCAAATATATATTTTCACGATAAGCACAATAAGCAACTACATGGCACAAGAAAAACAGCTTTGTGACCTATTGTGTTATATTTCCCTTCTGCGTGTCAGACCGTTTCACCAATTCACCAATACAATACCATGCACAAATGAATCAAGTGCTGGTTATTATTATTATTATTATTATTATTATTATTATCTGAGTGCTTTTGTAGGCCATCTTTAGTGTTTTAGTGTGTCCCGTTGGGCCCCTGCCTTGTTGTGTGACATTCAATTACTCTTTGAAGACTGGGGAACATTGATTTGCCCCTAGGTTGGTGGTGGTGTTTGCTGGTCAGCTCTTTCCACCCTCCATGTTTCCTGGACCGCAGCAAAAACGTATATAAACAAACCCTGAACAGTAACAGTAGCGCACAAGATGGCACTAACAAAGCCTGAGAGGCCATTAATTCAGGCTGAAGTTATTTTTATTGTATTTTTGTATTGTTTTTTTACAACCCCAATTCCAATAAAGTTGGGACGTTGTGTGAAACATAAATAAAAACAGAATACAATGATTTGCAAATCATGTTCAACATATATTGAATTGAATACACTACAAAGACAAGATATTTAATGTTCAAACTGATAAACTTTATTGTTTTTAGCCAATAATCATTAACTTAGAATTTTATGGCTGCAGCACATTCCAAAAAAGCTGGGACAGAGTCATTTTTATCATTGTGCTACATCACCTTTTCTTTTAACAACATTCAATAAACGTTTGGGAACTGAGGACACTAATTTATGAAGCTTTGTAGGTGGAATTCGTTCCCATTCTTGCTTGATGTACAGCTTCAGCTGTTCAACAGTCCGGGGTCTTCATTGTCGTATTTTACGCTTCATAATGCTGCCACACATTTTCAATGGGAGACAGGTATGGAATGCAGGCAGGCCTAGTCTACCCGCACTCTTTTACTACGAAGCCACGATGTTGTAACAGGTGCAGAATGTGGTTTGGCATTGTCTTGATGAAATAAGCAGGGGCGTCCATGAAAAAGACGTTGCTTGGATGGCAGCATATGTTTCTCCAAAACCTGTATGTACCTTTCAGCATTAATGGTGCCTTCACATATGTGTAAGTTACCCATGCCATTGGCACTAACACAGCCCCATACCATCACAGATGTTGGCTTTTGAACTTTGCGTCCATAACAGTCCAGATGGTTCTTTTCTTCTTTGGCCCAGAGGACACGACGTCCACAATTTCCCAAAACAATTTGAAATATGGACTCGTCGGACCACAGAACACTTTTCCACTTTGCATCAGTCCATCTTAGATGAGCTCGGGCCCAGAGAAGCCGGCGGCATTTTCTGGGCGTTGTTGATAAATGGCTTTTGCTTTGCATAGTAGACTTTCAAGTTGCACTTACGGATCTAGCGCCGAACTGTATTTACTGATATTGGTTTTCTGAAGTGTTCCTGAGCCCATGTGGTGATATCCTTTACACATTGATGTCGGTTTTTGATGCAGGATCGAAGGTCACGGGCATCCAATGTTGGTTTTCGGCCTTGCCGCTTACATGCAGTAATTTCTCCAGATTCTCTGAACCTTTTGATAATATTATGGACCGTAGATGATGAAATCCCTAAATTCCTTGCAATTCTATGTTGAGGAACATTGCCCTTACACTGTTCGACTGTTTTCTCACGCACTTGTTCGCAAAGAGGTGAACCTCGCCCCATCTTTGCTTGTGAATTACTGAGCAATTCAGGGAAGCTCCTTTTATACCCAATCATGGCACCCACCTGTCCCCAATTATCCTGTTTACCTGTGGGATGTTCCAAACAGGTGTTTGATGAGCATTCCTCAACTGTCTCAGCCATTTTTGCCACCTGTCCCAGCTTTTTTGGAACGTGTTGCAGCCATAAAATTCTAAGTTAATGATTAATTGCTAAAAACAATAAAGCTTATCAGTTTGAACATTAAATATATTGTCTTTGTCGTGTATTCAATTAACTACAGGTTGAACATGATTTGTAAATCATTGTATACTGTTTTTATTTATGTTTAACACAACGTCCCAACTTCATTGGAATTGGGGTTGTATTTCAAGTGTGTGGAAATGATTCTTTGACGTCAAAGCTGAGTGAGGAAAACCAAGCCATCCCATAGCTGTTCACAGAAAGAGTAGAAGAACACAAAACACATTTATACTCCATGCTGGAGGGCTGTCTCACCAGTCAACAAGGAAAAATAACAGCTGGATGGCATGGAACCTAAAAGTCTTATAGTTTTCTTGCACTGACACAGGTTGATAAGACATGCTTTAATAAGGATGTATCTGAAAGGATAGTTCAAGGAAGACAGAACTGTAATCTCACTTAATTTGTGGATGTGGATGGGTTCACTGCCTACACCTTCACCTCCCTCACTCATGGCCTTGATCTGAATAAGATAGTTGGCATTGCTGGACAGGCTGAGCTCCATAGAGGTTTTATTGGTGACAAAATAGTTCATGTCATTGTAACGTTGTTTTTTCACCAGCACCTACAGCAGAGGAAGGTCAGAGATAAACGCAAATTATGGCAAAGATATTCATCCTTTGATGCAGGTAAGAGACCTACTAAATATCCAGTGACTTTTGACTCTTTCTCCACAGCTACAACAGGATCCCAATGCAGTGAGAGTGTGGACCCAATCATGGACCACTTTATGTTGAGAGGTGCCCGATCAGGCGCTGGATAAAGATCAAGAGCTTGTGTTATATCATTCTTTATACAATTGTTATTTGTCAACTTCAAAAGAACATACCTACTGTATAATTTCGAACTGTATATAACACAATTGATAATGATATAACACACTTTCAGACCGATGGAAGATTCAAATTTGGTCGGAAAGATCTTGGCAAGGGATAAAAATAGAAATCACGCATAGAAAGACTGACCTTTTTTTCTCTCTAGAAACCTGAATATATTAGAGAAAGCTTCCTGAGCAGGTGGTAAGTTTACCTTTACTCGTCCTCTTCCAGCATCAATCAACAAAACAGAAGAAAATTGTTGCCTATTATTTTAAAGGCCTAATTACATCCGAGGGCCCAAGAATGAGAACTAATAAGGAATTAATCCAGCACCCCATGGGCGTTACTCACGTGGTTTCTTTGTGGTGATGTTGATAGGCACCGACTGCGGCCCGGGGCCAGCCGTGTTGCAGGCAGCCACTGCAAGATAGTACACCGTGTTCGCATTCAGCCCCGTGATGTTAACAACGGTGTAGTTTCCTGCTATGCGGACTTTGCCAACAGTGTCAGGCTTGGTGTCGTCTTCCCAGTACATGACCTGTAAAAGGGGGGGAATCCCATGGGGACAGACAGATTTTGATTTATCTATGTATTACTGAAATTAATATGCCATGATGAAATCTTCAATAGTGTCTACAGACAGGGAGGAAGCCGTGATAAATAATAGAGATGAGCGTCTTCAGTTGCGAATGCATCCCCTCCCTGCCTTTACAGTCATAAACAGTTCAGGCCATTAGTGCATCATATGTCACAGGAGTAGAAATCAGGAAGAATTTGTTGCTTCCTGATGAAAAAAAGTTATACCATTTGGAAACAACAAGTAAATATTAGGGCCCTAAAATAAATACTATATATTGTCCATGTGACAGGTACATGGCAATAAATTAAAATGTCATCGAGAAGAGAACTTATTTCAGTAGTTTAATTCAAAAGTAAAACTCACATAATGAGTCATTAAAGACATACAACATATTGGATAATACTCTTCAGAAGGCCATTTCACACCTAATTTCAATATTAAAAATACATATCATTTTCTTAAGATGGTGAAATTCAGATTTTGTTTGTAATATTGATCAAAATTATATTTTTAAAAGTGTGCAGTGAACGGAACGAGTGTAGACTTTGTTTTAAGACAGTTATCTATTTGTATTAAGTGACATAATAATAATAATCACAGAACAGCAAAAGTGAGATGTGAAGTCCTCCTTAGGGATGCCTTCAGCTCACATTTATTTAATCCATTAAAGCTGTGTGATCATTGCTGCGATGCAGTTTAAAGTAATCATTGAGGGCAGTAAGTGATTAAACACCATTGCAATTCTAAGATGTTCTAATTAAACGATAAATATCACACATGTGCAGTTCACATCTTTGGAACCCCGCTGTTGGTGGCACATTAAGATGCAGAAGAGCGCTCAGTTCTAAAAGGACAATATGCCCAGTGCTATGGCAACTGAAGATATTTGTAACTAGGGCAAGAGGTGACAGATGATGAAAGAACACCAGGGAAAGGAAAAAAATAGCTAAACCCTATTTGCATTCTTGAAAGTTTGAGGGATTTTATTTGTTCACATGGGTTGTTAAAACAAAGGTATGAAGGTGGAAAAAAGTGGAGGGTGATTCATTTTATAAATACATTATACAAAGTGTGGTTTAAATTAGTAACGAATCACAACAAACACCTCACTAGTCACATTATTGGAAAAAAAATATTTTTTAGGGAGTTATAACGTACCTCATATCCAAGCACTCTTTCAGGGCTGGCTGGAACAGCTTCCCAGATCACTTCAATTTGTGTTGCAGACACAATCCGAGGTATAACCCTCTTAGGAGCCACACTGGGGACTGCAGAAATAGAGCACATAGTGAGAATCTGTTAGCCTCAGCATCTCACAGACTAATAGCAATAAGTAGAGAGCATAGAAGAGACCTGTAGTTTCACAGAAAAGCTATTTCCCCTGCTCTTTTAATAGGATCTGTGACTGACGTAAGGGAATACTGTTGCCCTGCCAATTCAATTAACACTATACCTCCCTGACAGCACACTGTGGTAAGTGTCTGCTTGGATTTCCCATAATCTACCAGCATGATAACTAATATAAGGTTGAATTCCCAGTTTGAGCAGGTAAGGAAACAACAGTGGTGTAAAAATCATCGGAACATTCGTATTCAAGGTCATGTTGTAAGGAGATAGCACATCTTCAAGAATCTTTAAGATGCTGATTGGCTGTTGGGGGATACTGTACCGTCCTCTGCTGAATACACTGTGGCGATAGAGCTGAAGGGCCCCTCCCCTCGATTGTTGAAAGCTCCCACTTTCACATCAAAAGGAGAGAATGGTGGGATGGAGTCATTGTGGAAGACATAACGTGCAACGCCGGGTGTGGAGATGATGGCTCGTGTCCAAGTAACTTTGCCCACTGGCCTGAGGGCGATGATGTAGCCGAACCCTTCACCATTCTGCAATTCCTCAGACACAGGCTGGGAGCAAAACACAAAACTGCAGTGATATTAAAAAGCATACAGACAGAGAAACAGACAAACCTATCTCTGTGGGGGAACGGAAATTTTGACGGACTATTCGGGGGCGGCGGGGGGGGGGGGGGGGTTCATTCATGGGGGGGGGGGCACAGACGGGCCAAGTCCAGTGTTAGGGGGGCACTGGCCCCCCCTGGCCCGTACTTAGAACCTCAGTTCTATGGAAATACTATTGAGAACACTTCGCAATCACCCTTGGATTTCCCTCTATAGCTATGTAACTGTAGCGCCTCAAAGGCAAATGCGCTCTGTCCCTGCATTTGGAAGGAGAAATGGCACTCAGAGGCTATGCAAGGGAGGGGTGTCTCACACTGATGGGTCATAAAATTGTACAGCTCAGTCTGCACAATTAACCAAAGCTATTATTCGGCAATGGTAAGAACAGTAAAATTCGACAGACGACTTACCTCCCATGTTATCACTAATTCAGACTTTGTGCCGCCCCCACCTCCGATATCAGTGGGAGCTGTATCAGGAACTGAGTGAAAAAAGTCAGAAGGGAGCAATTAGAACACAGTTCCCAGTATACAAAAAAACTCCTCAACTGTACACAGATCCTCATGACAGGCTGCCTGCAGACACTTCTATTTTGTACCTTTCACATCCCGCACACCATGGTAACATTCAAGAGTCATCATGCATAATCAGCATGCAGTGATGTTCACAAAATTATTTTATTAAGCTGACCTTCCACTAAGCTGGAAGTGTTTATGTTTGACAATGACCCATTGCCTTGTCAACAAAATAAACTGAGATTCGGTTTCCCTGGGAAGTGTTTTTGAATTGTTTTTTTTTTCCTCTGCCATTGAGGTTAATATTAAATTGCAGCCGGTTAGTTTGTTTTTAGCTTACTTTACATTACAACAATTTAGTGGCGTTTTAGCTGCTTTCACGCTGCGGTAAAATTGGTGCATCCTCGCCGAGATTTATTCTCCAAAGTGGGACATTATTGTGTACGAACAGCACAGAAGTGGATTGCCCCATTTAAAAAAATTAGATGTATGGCGACTGCGTGGCGATGTCAGCAGCATCAGAAGCCTCTCTGGGTGAGCAGTGCCCCGCCAGTACATGCTGTTTTTCAATCGTTCAAATATGTGTTATATTTAATATACCTCAGTGAGTCAATAGTAAATGTGTGTGGAAAAAAATCTCAAAATCATTGTTGTTCTGGTAAGCACTCTGTCACTATCAGCCCTTACACCATGGGCCTATGGGGCATTTATGGTGAGCCCTATGAATTCAATGCATAATTCAATTTGTATATAGTATAACCCCTTTGACACATACAGTGCAGGCCAGTCATCAGATATTGGCTGGTGAATGAAATCAGGAAACAAGCATGTTAACAAATATTAGGCCGCATGAACCACCATTCCTCATTATTTAATTATTTCATCAAAATAAATACTAAAAAGTGTTGGAGCAGGACTTCTTATTTGAGGCAGGATATATATATTATTTTTTTTTCTAGCATCAGACCAATGCATATGGAATTCGTGAAGTTCACAGTGATATCCATGTTGGTGGAAAAATATGGAGCTATGACAAAATTATAGTGCTTAATTATTATTTTTTTTTACAATTTACTATGCTTTTCCTGTGAGAATATGATTCAATGTGGTTGTTCAGGTGAAAGATAATTATTCAAACAATACTTTTTGGAACATTAATACAAGGATTAGTAAGAATTTCCCCCCAGCGAAGTAGGTCATCACTTGTGATTGTTTTTACTTACTGGTATCCTCTGTCCTGGTTTTGGCCGAGGCTGGACTGGGCTCGCCAAGGCCCACATTATTGCGTGCCACTACTCTGAACTCATACTCCACCCAAGCGTTTAGACCCACTACTGTCGCAGTCAGTGTGTTACCATTTACCATTTCAGGCACTGAAATTTAAAAATGAAGAAAAGAAATTTAATGTTAACAACAATGTAAAATGAATTCAAAGATTAGTTTTTAAATACATTATACATGTTTGAAGATAATTGCTGAACATGTGCAGAGACTGAGAACTATACTACTACTATACTCAGTTGTGGAGATATAGGGCTCTATTTTTGTCGACGGCGCAGCTGTGCTTCAGCATAAAAACTGGTGAATCTTGATTAAAATGATTTTTGTGCAAGCCCAAGACTCGCTGTGTGCCAAATTGGCGCAGCAAGGATGCACCGTTGGAGATGCGCCTGGCGCAGTGAGCTTATGGCGTTAGAAAGGCTGTCTAAGGCGGCACGGTGGCCGACTGGTTATAGCGTCAGCCTCACAGTACTGAGGACCCGGGTTCAATCCCCGGCCCTGCCTGTGTGGAGTTTGCATGTTCTCCCAGTGCGTGCGTGGGTTTTCTCCGGGCACTCCGGTTTCCTCCCACATCCCAAAAACATGCATTAATTGGAGACTCTACATTGCCCGTAGGTGTGACTGTGACTGTGAGTGTGAATGGTTGGTTGTTTGTATGTGCCCTGCCATTGGCTGGCAACCAGTTCAGGGTGTACCCCGCCTCCTGCCTGATGACAGCTGGGATAGGGATCGGATAGGCTCCAGCACGCCTGCGACCCTAGTGAGGAGAAGCGGCTCAGAAAATGGATGGATGGATGGAAGTCTGTCTAAACTTATACCTACAGGGTTCACGTTTAACGTTTGGTGCATGGGATGTGGCGCAATTTTGGTGAATTTAATCAGTGCAAAATGCAGGCAGACAGACACGCGAGCTCCTCTGACGTGTCATGGATGACAGACTTATTTCAACAGCGGGCTGTCTTAATCGTTGTGGAAATCAATTCATTAAACACATTATTATTATTATCATCATTATATATTTTTTAATCGTTCCACGTACAGGCCGGCACGCAGCTATGGGAGTTGGGGTGGAAATGAACGATTGTTGGCGGGGATAAATACATGTGGTTTTCGGACAAGTCACCAGCTGTTTTCACCAGATCATTTTGTATTTAATAAGGGTACCCGCTAATGTTCAATGCTCCAGTCACACACGGATCGGACTCTTCCACATATAGAGACGTCTCCATGCGAGACTATTGCACCACTTTTAAAGGGAATGAGAGAAGCTGCTTTGATTGGACAGGGTTGAAATTGGTTGTCAACACGCCCATACCAGGCTACTTGTAAATGTGCTGGGGATACGAAATTATCAAAACCAGGTCTAGCCCACCACCTCGCAGAGTTATGCCAAGCGCAGCGCTGGATTTGTGCTAGTCATGAAAATAGAGCCCCTAGCGTTAAACTGTTTTTCATCAGTTCCTGAGTTTTTGGACTTGGCTAAAACCGAGCCCAGTGCCACACTTGGGCCTTGGCATGAATTGCCCCTGCCCTACTATATACAAACTTGAGCTTTATTCGCATCAACGGTTATACAGTGCAGTTGACACAAGCAGTTAGCTAGCTAGCTATGCCTACACAACAAAAATATGTTTTCGCTTGTGCTAGTCACCATGGCCGCTTTAGAGCGCCTCGTTGTCAACCATGAGTGCATGCATTTCATGCAGAGAAAGACAGAAGAGTGAGGAGGGGGGAACATTTTTTCAGTCTGACTTCACAGCCATTGTGTGGACTAGGGCTTCGGGCTGGCATGGCTCTTTTAGAGCGCTGCGCTGTCTGCCGTGAGTGCGCGCACATCACACATAGAAAGACAGAAAAGCGAGTGAGGGGGATTTAAAAAAAATACAACTTGACAGCTCAGCGTGTGAAAAGGGGCTTCAACGCTGGCGTGGCCGGTTTACAGCGCAACGACCCGGTGGGATACATTCCAGCCAATGGATGCTTTGAGTAGATATATTTTTGTGGCTCAAAGATGTAGTTTTGTGTCGGCATAAGAAATGTGCAAGACAAGATAGCATCCATTTTCCAGGTCATAGTGGCGGTTCTGAGGACACGGGTTCAAATCTGGTCTCGCCTGTGTGGAGTTTGCATGTTCTCCCCGTGCCTGCGTGTTTGTTCTCCGGATACTCCGGCTTCCTCCCACATCCCAAAAACATGAAAGGTAGGTTAATTGAAGACTTTAAATTGCCCTTAGGTGTGAATGTGAGTGTGAATGGTTGTTATGTGAGGTGACTTGTAATCATGTTGCTTTGCTGCTGTCTGCTGGTGTTTTAGTGTTATCGATTATGTTTATGATTACTAGATAGATTTAATCACATGACACCTTCAGTTCATAGTGTATGGAGTCTGCTATAAGATGTGTAGCTTCTACAAGCATACAACCATCATGTAACTCCAGTTCTCGCAGCATTTCCTCGCGCTGTTTGTGCCTAGGAAATGCATCGCTTGTGAAATGTATTCTGCTTTTCCGTCATGTAACACGGGACAGTCTAAAACACTTAACATCGGCCTAAAAAAAAGCTTAACGTTGCTTAAGGTCTGAAAAATGCCATCAATCGTCACCCAAATTTATGTGGGCATCTCTACTCATGCCCACTTCAACCTCTGAAAATATCCAAACAATAACCTTAATATTACTGATTTTGTGCACGTTGAGCCTTTTCCTCTCTCCAGGTGCTCATTATACAAAAAAAGCTTAATGTCGCTTAAGGTCCAAAAACTGCCATCAATTTGATTCTGATTCAGAAGTCATTCATTACTGTTAACACAAATAACGAATCAGGATTTGAGTCCAAGCCCAATTAACACTCTTCACTGTGGTGTGCTGCCAAATTTAGAAGACAATTAATTTCACTTTACAGGGATTTAAATGAATAAAAGGTTCTTCATAAATGCAGCATGTGGGTGGGTGGTCTTTGATGATACCCGTCTCAACAGCCTGCCAGCCCACAGTAAAAGGCGTCCGACCCTGGATGATATAACCGGTGATGGGGCTGCCGTTGTCCCTTCCAGGAGTCCAGGAAAGCTGTGCCGTGCTGTCTGTGATTTCCTCCTACTGTTACTTTGTCTGGAGGGCCTGGTGGACCTAAATCAATGAGACAACGAGCAGGGTTAGCTCCCCTCTCATTCCAAGAAGCCCCCCGCCCCCCACCCTCCCCCATCAAACTCATCAAGGCCACCATGCTATGTTTAATTAAAAACTCTGTCCTTGCTGGGTGCACGAAGGGACTTGTTATGTATGATGTGTGGGAACTAAATGGATTACCAGGAATGAAAAGAGACATTGAATGAGGCTCATTTATTAGAAAGTGGATGAGTTAAGAGGGAATGGTGAAGACCAAAATAAGGTGCACAGTGAGAGAGTGCTAGTCATACGCTCTGGTGACAGTGCTGTTGTTGTTTGATGTGCTTCTCCATTATTCAAATGTTTTCCATGGTACTGCGCCGATGTGTAAATGAACCAATTAGACTCATTTTTTATGATAAACATTACCTCCTCAAAGCACCTGGGACAGCTATTACAATTTGTTAAGGGCATGAATACCAATGTAAATCACTAGAGATGGGCCTGCACACAAGCGTTATACACAGAGCACATACCAATCAGGCAACCTCAGCTGGGCCTCAAGTCAGATATGCAGGAGTGCCTATGGTTTTTTTTTCTATTTCAGCAGCACATACATAATGTAAAAAGAAACGGTGATACGTTTGAACTCGGGAGCATCCATTTTTCCAATTTCTTCACTGTATAATCAAAGCAAGCCTCAGGGATTACCTGCCAAATATGCTTGCTTTCTCTATTGATGCTTTTTATTTTAGTATTGGGGTATTAATGCAGTATCTACTGTAAAATCAAAAAAATTAAATACAGTCAACATTGGTTACCTTTGACAACCAGGATGGCAGAGGTGGACAGACTCTCGACCTCAGTGTCAATAACACACACGTACTTGCCTCCATGGTTCAGTTGAATGTTACGAATCATCAGATCCCCTGATATACTCTAGAAAGGAATATAAATATTGAACATGTGTTAAGAAAGAGATTATGGTTAATTTCATCATTCAGTTTTTGGCTCTGGAATGTGTTAACATTCATGACACTTTGCACAATCATAGTCTCTCGAGACCACCAGTGTTTTCATCTTTTCAAACAACAGCAGACATGGCAGATGTAGCCAGCACACATAAAGCTATTGGCCACCCTTCAGGCTTTATCCCACCATGCAGCTTCTCATCCCCACAAACAGCTACGAGCTCCACACAGGAAACACAAAACAAACACTGTCTAGTTAATTGGTAAGCTAGTCCTAATTAGCTTGTAATTGCATAAGCATAAGCAAGATACAAGCACAGTGTAAGCAGCAAACAATTCTACATTAGTTGCATGCATGTTATGGCTACAAAGAAAAGAACAGACCAAAACCACAATTCATAAGCACACAAGTAAACTTCTTCAGTTAGGTCGTGCATTTGCATTATTTTTAGTGGTGGATTAGTGATCAATATTATTACTTACTGTTTTTACAAATATTTTTGGTTCTTTGTAAAATAGTCAAACTTGTGTGACTTGTAGACATCTAAGGCACTCAAAACCAAAGTCGAAGGCCTGTATTATATTCTGAGAAATATCCCTTAACTGGTTATAAGAGTTTCGGTTAATCAAGATGGGTTTTTTTCAGGAAAATTTAGTAGGATGTCATACAGAAACTACCGGTAAATGCACAATAATCATTGAGTATTAGTTGTGTTGCATAAAAACGTTTATTTATTGGGAAAATGAAATGTTCTGACCACATTTTTTCATGAGAAATTACATAAAAAGGTGAACATTTTGTCTTTTACATTTTATATTTTAATTATTTCAAAACTTGATGTTATGGCGACTCTTTTTAGACAGTACATGTACATGAGCTGGTCCTGTGTGTACCTATTGATCTAATTTAATCCTCGTTAAAACTATGTGTTCATGATGACCGCATGCAATAATGATATGCTCTTTGGATTTCATTGTATGAGACTTTTCACATTTATTCTGTCCTCATTTCAATTCATCATCTTGCCTGGGAGGGGGGAAACTAGCGTATTGCTTTGGAAGGTAGTCACCTGGGATCTGACTATTCATATCAAACGTCATCCAGGATGTCATCACCCCCAGCGGGGGATCCATCAGAGATGCATCCACTCTTGAAGAACTGGAAAGATAACCCATAGATCGCCACCTCATTGAGCCGAGGAGAATAGTAGCGGGCTAAATCTACCTCTCTATTTGCTCCTCTTTTTCATCTCATCTTTTTAAGGCCCACACAAGCCGCTGAGTCTGATTCCATCTCTAATGCCAGTAGCCACCTGGCCAACCTCAGAGCTTGTGGCTGAGAGCAAGGCATCTCTGAATTGGCCTGAAGCAAGTGGGACAGATTTGCTTTATGTAGTATATTAATTCACCAGAGGCTGTTGAGCAAGAGTCTGGCCATTTCTCAGGACAGGAGCAACATGAAATTATTAAAACTATTTATCATTAGAGCCCCATGCTGAATTCAATCCCACAAACTGTGGAGTACATGTAGCATAATATTGATTACATGAACCCGACACATACGGACGCGACTCTACATACAAGTGTTATAACTACTATCATTGAACGATGAATGGCAGTATGAAACAAGGTGTGTAAAGTATTTAGGCCTTCCCCTCCCCGAAAAAGAACAGATATCGATCAATGAATTCAGATTTTTCATTATTTCCATGCGGGAGGATGTCAAATGAGCATTTACGCATGTCAGGCTGGAGAATGCCAGTAAGATCATTACTGAAGCCCTTTTGGAGCTGAAGATCTATGAATAGATATGCAAATACAATTATTGCAAAGGAAGAAGATAAAATATTATTCTTCCTTGAGTTTAATAAATACCATAAGTGGATGTTAAGTACACTCTGTATGGTTGATATTGAACCGATTTAGGAAGGAGGAAAATGCAAGTGTCGTAGTTAGAAACCCTATTTTTCTATTTATTGATATTTTTATAGAATATGGAAACGACACATGGAAACTTCGTTAACTAACAGCCATTGCTTAGGTATTAGTCATCTCTTAGTAGCCCTCTATGGGGATGCTGAGCATACCCCTTGCACACTGCACTGTATGTCCCAATTAATCCTGGTATAGCCTGACAGTATCCAAGTTTAATGCTTGGGATGGATGACTCACCCCGCCCACTCTCTCAAAATGATCACTGTCTTGCTGGAAGTCGATGAGCTGGCCATTAAATGCCCATGAGAAAGAGACATCCAGAGCTGGATCGCAGGCAATCTGGCACGGCAACACGATGCTCTCGCCAACAATAATCTCAATGTTTGTGGGCCTCACAGTAATTCGGGTTGGCTCTGAGCAGGGAAACAGATGACAGTGAAAATGTGTTATCTATGCCTGCGGGTACCCTTTAAGACCACTGTGACACCTACAAAAAGAATCTCACTTGAGTTCAGAAGTGAAGTAATACCCATGCTTAATATAAGAATTTAAATTATAAGCCTGTTGGACTGTTTAAAAACATTGGCACATTGCACATTGTGTTCCAGTATCCGTTTGGAAATTGGTCTTACAGAGATCAGACTATTAACTGGAGGGTCTGGTGGACCTAAACCAGACTGTTAAATGGATAAACTTGAGACTAAGCTGAAAAAAGAATGCAAATAATTATGTTCCATGACATCGAATATTTCAGTCAATACATATAAAAAAACTGCATCGAAAAATATGTGCAAAGTATAGACTTTAAATAGGAGTCAGAGGCCACTTGTGAAATACAAAAAAAATTTAGGCATGCAGGCATTAGGCATTTAATCATCCAGTGCCACTATCAGAAACTGCATATCGGAAGTGCACTGTTGTAAATCAAAGCTTGACAGGTGAGGGATAAACAACCAAGGGTCAGTCTGAGGTGATGGGTTCTTGAAAGAAGACTCACCGGTAACAAGTAGCCTCCCGGTGGTGCTTGCTGACCCAAACTGGTTCTTAGCAATGCATGTATAGCTGGCTGCATCACTTCTGGTTACGTTGGTAATCTTTAATGTTCCACTGGAAAACAGTGTAATTCTGTGGAGGAAAGATCAGTCAGATGTTGTGTTGAGCTGAGCTTGTGTTGAATTTTGATTTTTTTTCCTATATTGATACAGGGTAGAACGGTGAATAACTGGCTAGCACATCTGCCTCACAGTTCTAAGGACCCGGGTTCAAATCCGGCCTCGCCTGAGTGGAGTTTCCATGTTCTCCCCGTGCCTAAGTGGGTTTTCTCCGGGTACTCCAGTTTCCTCCCATATTCCAAAAACATGCACGGTGGGTTAACTGAATATTCTAAATTGTCCGTAGGTGTGGATGGTTGTTTGTTTACTGTATGTGCCCTGCGATTGGCGGGTGACCAGTTCATTGTGTACCCTGCCTCTCGCCCGAAAATAGCTGGGATAGCCTCCAGCACGCCCGCGACCCTAGTGAGGATAAGCGGAACAGAGGATGAATGAATGAATGAATGTATTGATCCACAAGAAATTTACTGTGTGTCGAGTGCCTATTATTATATTAATATGACATAAGGAAAAATATGTACAAATCAAGGGGTAAGACTGGATAAGTTTCCTACTTCTTCCTACTCCCTTTGAACATGTTAACTGTCCTTTTCAATGATTCTATCAAACTTCTTTTAAAAAAAAAAAAAAAAAAAAAGTTTTTTTTTTTTTTACCTTCCATTAATGTCTTATTTCACATGTGTATATGTTCAATAAAAAACAATCAAGCAATCAATCATAATAAATGACACGACCAACAACAAAGTAGCCAAAAAGTTGCATTTGGCATGGGTGGTTTTGTAGCACTCTCTGCTTCCTTTCTCGACACAAAATACAAAAATATTGCATGTTCAGTCCAGGTTCATAATAGTAATATTTATTTATTTATTTATTTTAATCTACCTTTGTTTATCCAGGTAAGGCAATTGAGAACAGATTCTCATTTGCAATGTCAACCTGCCAGCAGACAGCACAGAACAAAAAATAAAAATCTTAAACATATGTTGGAAAAGTAAATACATTGTAATTATACAATTACAACTCTGTTTATATTATACAACTGCAGAAGTGAATACAACACCAAAAACAATGCTTTACCTCCACCATGATTCAAATATGTTTATACGAAAACGTGAATTGGTTAATGACTTCTTCAAGGGTATACCGTAAGTAGGGTTGTGAATTGTGGGGTCCAATTTTGGTCAGTCAAATAACAAAACATAGATCAATATAAGAAAGATAAAATACGTGATTATTTCTAGAACAATCTGTGATGTCTCTAGGTAAGGAGAGAGGCGAGTGATGAAAAACCAACAGCCCTGTTGAAAATCCCTTTACCATTGGATAAAGTTACCATTCGCTCCAATCTGGCATTTGAACTCTCGAATGAAGCTGCACCTCTGGTCTGTTGGGAATAACTGTCAATAGCTACAGCCTGCAGTTTACTTTGTACAGTATGTCTTTCCAGCTGGGTCCCCAGTAAGTCTCAGTAAGGTTCCACTAAGTAGTGAGCTAACCTTTTTTTTTAAACCACCTCACTAAAGTTATTTTTTTAGAAATATACTTGTAATAATTTCTACTGCTGTCCAAGAAGGAGAATTTTGCGGCCACAAATTGATATAATTTGAAAAAACTGTAGTATACCGGGAACCACCATCGGAAGCACCAATGCTTCGCATTAAATTCTTTGCTCAAGGACAGTTGAGTTTGTCGTGCAGATGCACACTGGCCCAGGGGGAAAAATTCACATTTGTTTGTATTTAAATGACCTTTTTCTCATGGGAAATAGCAGAATTAGAACATATTCAAATAAATTAATTTGGGGTCAAATAGTTAGCATTATAAAGCCTTTAGAAATGGTACAGGTGATGCTTCAAGTAAAATGTTAACATTCTTTACTTTCATATGTGTCCAAATAATGATAATTAACTGAATTTAAAATGGGAAAAAAGGATAAAAGATGGACTGAAGGATGTCGAGTGACGGCCATGAGGCTGTAAAGAACGCAGAGTTAGATAACTGCTACTTGCGCTGTGTTGCTCCACACTAAAACTAAACTAAATGAAGCTGAAACTTTAGATGTTCTTCTGTATTTCAAATAGATCATGAATGAGCATCATCTCTACAACATTTGTATTAATAATTATGCTACTTTCAAAGAAGTCTCAGCAGGCAGAGCTCACCATCATATGATGGTTATGGAATTGTTGTTGAAGTGCCATCCAGTATAATGCACCAGGCTTTCAAACTATTATTTTCCTCCATGTTGAGTATACTGATTTGTCTATTGGTATAAGACAATTGTGTGTGAGTGACAATAAGCATGCGTGTTGGATTAGTGACAGTGTCAATTCTTTAAACTGTTTTTTTGTATGTGGTTGTTTCAGACAGATGTCTTAAAAAGCACTACTGAAGCATCTATTGACCAGACGTTGTTTATCTTATCCAGACGCGCTGCTTGTGGTCCTTGTGCTGTTTTTCCACTGCAGTGCAAGGACCTTTCCTCCTGGAAAACCTTTCTCATCCTCTGCCTGCACACATTTATTGTTATGTACCTTAAAAGACTGTGCAGGGTTCCTATATAGTTTGCTAAATGTCAATTATCTTGTGGATTGTAGCAATTTTCAACGTTGCCAATCGAATGAAACCGATAAATGAGCCTCAATGCTGCTTTCCAAGATGATTTTGTCAACATTATTTACAATCCTCCATTTGAATATGTGGTATGGGAACAATTCAAACAGCACAATGTTAAGCACTTCCTCTATTAAAAGTAGTTTATTTGGGTATTTCATAATCAATTATTTCCTTTGTGTGAGCGAGTGTGTATTTGAATTAGCTATCTAAAAGTGTTTCCCTTCTAATCAAAAGACACATTTGTATATTCATTTCTTTCGAATGTATTTTCATGTTTCTGTTCAGGCTTGCTTGTATTTATTTGTCTTCTCTGATTGACTCTTTGTCCCTGTGTGACATTCTTTTAGTTGATCAAATTAAGCTTATTCTGTTAACAATAAGCAATCAGACAGACGCAACAAAATAAAGCAGGCCCCACTTTACAGTGCTCAGTTTCTGCAGAGTTTATATTCTAACAAGATACTGCTACTATCATCTACAACAAGGCCTTTCTCTCCGCAACCACTGTGATTATACTGTATGCCTCAAACTCTATTTGCATGTCATGATAAAGCAGAACACAATTATGTCTCTAATTACAGGTGCAATAGCTTCAGTCTACCTTTTTAACACTCTAATCTACAAGCAGACGGCATGTGTCTTCAGCACAAACTCTGTTTGCTTATCTTGTTGAGTATTTCATGCAGCTAGTGAAGATATGACCAAATTCCTCTCCTCATCAAACATACCATGCACTTTTCAAATGTGTCACGTACTGTCGTAAAGTATTAGCAATGCGCAATTTTCCCAGAGGGATGCCTTGTTCTCCTATTCTCAGTCCTCATTAACTTTGCATTCTACCTCATTAGCACGTTCCTGATACATCTGCACAAATGCCAAACATACGATTCAAACATGTCTCCTCACAATGATTGTGAAATGAAATTTGCAAGAAAGATGTGCGGTTACCTTACCTTTCATTTCTCTGCAGCATCTCATTGTCCTTTTTCCACTGGCTAATTGCTGGGGGCGAGGCTTGGGGCTTGCATTCAAGAGTGACTTCACTACCTAAGCGAGCTTTTAGTACGGCCTTTAATGGACTTTTGGAGAAACTGGGAGGTGATGCTGAGTGTGAGGGAAGAGAGGAAAAAGTGAGTGTGTGATTAGCAAAAGAAGAAAACTTGAACCTTTACAGATCAGCCAAGTCTTATTTTTTACCCGAATGAAGACAAAAGAACTTCCGGCAACCCCAACCCTTAGTTACACATAAACACTAACAAAATACAGTGTTCCCTCGTTTATCGCGAGGGTTACGTTCCAAAAATAACCCGCAATAGGTGAAATCCGCGAAATTGGAAACTTTATTTTTTACAATTATTATATTATGCGTTTTAAGGCTGTAAACCTCACAATTAATATTTTCTCCCATTTCTCTCTTGTTTAAACATGCTAAAAGTTCAAACCTTAAGAAAAATAATAATAATTATTATTATTGTTATTGTTGTTGTTGTAATTCTTATTATTATGTTAATATTACTGTATAACGAAACAAAGGTCAAAACCTGTTTTAAGGCCCAAAATGTAAAAATGTTCTGACAAATAATGACAATTTTTAGAAATAACAAATTAAATTTTAATGAACAACGTATGAGGTTGGAAACATAAGAAATTATTAATTGTGACTCGCGTGTATTTCATGCTTCCTCTGGCCGTCCCTCTTCGCCCTGACGGCACTCCACTGTAGCGTCCTTTTCCCGAGAGAAGAACATAGTTATAGGTAGTTGTTGCCGTTCTTTTTTCTTCTGGACGAGAAGATTCTTATCAACAGACATGCCACCTTCGATAGTGAGCACCTTCCTTTGCCTTTTGGGTGCGACCGCAGGTGCATTTGTCGGTGCAGCACGTTTCGTCGACATTGTTGGTTATGTCTGGGAGAAAACTTGCAAACAGGAGGCACTTTAGAGTCACACACGCAATCGAACACTAATTTAAATTTAGCAAGCCGAACGCATTCTGTGCTGTATTGGAGACATGGCATGGAGGAGATGGATTCAAATTGGTCTACAGTACCGTAGCCAATCAGGACGCAGAATACAATGTGGGTTTGTACACTGTAAAAAACAGCATGCAGAATTGCACTGTAAATAATACGCAAAGTCAATTAGGACACAATGCGGGTTCGAACGTATGCTGTAAAAAACAGCATGCAAAATTGCACTATGGCGTCCCTCAAGGGTCAGTTCTTGGGCCCCTCCTGTTCAGCCCGTATATGCTTTCCTTGGGTCAAATTCTTCAGAACTTTAATCTTGACTATCATGGCTATGCAGATGACACACAGTTATATCGAGCAGTGTCTCCAGATGACTACAGTTCAATTGAGGTGTTGTGTCAGTGTCTAAAACAGATGAATATCTGGATGAGCCAAAATTTTCTTCAATTAAACCACAACAAAACGGAGATAATTGTTTTTGGCAATAAAGAAAAGAGAATTGCTGTTAGTAAATACCTGGAGTCACTATCCACAACCAAAGACCAAGTCCGAAACCTTGGTCTTCTGATAGATCCCGACCTGACTTTCAACAGTCATATCAAATCAATTACTAAAACTGCCTTCTACCATCTGAAGACCATATCCAGAGTGAAGGTTTGCATGTGTCAAGTAGACCAGGAGAAGCTCATCCATGCTTTTATCTCAAGTAGACATGACTATTGTAATGGTCTTCTGACTGGACTCCTTAAAAAGAACATTAAACAGCTGCAGTTCATTCAGAATGGTCCAGCTCAGGTTCTGATCAGAACAAAGAGGTCAGAGCACATTACTCCAATTCTAAAGTCTTTACACAGGCTTCCAGTCAGCTTTAGAATATATTTTAAAGTTCTGCTACTGGTCTATAAATCACAAAACG
This sequence comes from Phycodurus eques, assembly GCF_024500275.1. Classification (NCBI taxonomy): domain Eukaryota; kingdom Metazoa; phylum Chordata; class Actinopteri; order Syngnathiformes; family Syngnathidae; genus Phycodurus; species Phycodurus eques. The sequence continues at coordinate 5,122,148 of NC_084534.1, read as the reverse complement.
GTTTAAGTCCTGAATACATGAATGAAATGCTAATGGAATATGAACCCAGTAGGGCTCTGAGATGGACAGACTCAGGTCAAATAGTGGAGCACAGAGTCCAAAGCAAACATGGTGAAGCAGCATTTAGCTATTATGCTGCGCACAAATGGAATAAGTTTCCAACAGAAGTGACATCAGTCCAGGTTAAAAACTCTTCTTTTTCCCTCTGCTTTTTAGAGCATTTCCACTTTTAAATAACAGTTCTTGCACTGTATGATGCTTTAATTGTATTTGAGTTTTTTTTCTATTTGTTTTAAATGTTTATAAGTTGTTTTTTTCCTTTGTTTTTAAATGCTTTTAATCATGTAAAGCACATTGAGTTACCTTGTTTATGAAATGCGCTGTATAAATAAATTTGCTTTGCTTTGTAAAAAAATTTGCAAAGTCATGAATCCACGATAGTCGAACCGTGAAGTATTGGCCCCCTTCTGAAATTCTTATATTTTTGCATAGTTTCTCCACTTAAATGTTTAAGATCATCCAACAAATGTAAATATCAGAGAAATAAAACCCAAGTGAACCTAAAATTATGGATTTAAATGGTGATTTTATTTATTAAGGAAAAAAACTAAACAATTAAAAGTTACATGGGCCTGTGTGAAAAAGTAATTACCCCCCTTGTTAAAATCATTAATTAATTTTGGCTAATCACAATTTTTTGTTAATTTTCACTGATCACACTGAAGCCTGATTACCTCCAGACCTGTTCAAACAACAAATCACTTAAACAGACAAAAGATTTTAAAAAGCTGCAACATAATGACATGATCCAAAGAAATTGTAGAACAGTTGTGAAATAAAGTCATTGACATCTATCATTCTGGAAAGGGTTACAAAAGCCATTACTAAAAATAAATAAATAAATAACCTGTCTTGTTCAGTTTTACTGTGCAAGATAGGAGTTTGAAATACTCCTGCTGCTTATTTATTTATTTTATAAATATTATTGGATGTTTATTGAAAATGCAGCCAGGCATAAAATGGTTTTAGGGGACAGACAGAGGGACAGAACAGACAAGGGGAATAGGGGTGCGAACCACGGCACAACAACAGTTAGACAGTCTAGATATTTGACCACAAGTAACATTACAAAAGTAAAATTGTTTTCTTATTTGCGGAAGGGGGGGAAACTCGGTGAGGACATGCAACAACTAACCAATAGGACAAGATGAGAGAAGAAAGAAAAGCGCAGGACAGGACAGGATGTGAGAAATGAGCAAGGCAGTGCAACTGAGTGGTGCAGTGGTACGGTTTTATAGCATCTAAACATCTTAGTATAACCTGTGTTATTATAAGTGGTCCCGGCACAAGCAATTCAGGCCTATAGAGAGTCTATGGAACTTATTAGTGAATGAACACCGTGTCACATGCATGTTAGTCAACTGGTGTAGAGTTGCTAAAATGGCACATTGAGGAAGTGTTGGCCCAACCCCCCTCATCCGCAAGAAGGGGCCAAACCACTGAGCCCATCCCACGAGGGACACAGCCAGGGGGACTCCACTAACTCCCCAGGACTCAGGGCGGTCCCCCAGCCCAGCCGAAGCGCCCCGACCAGTCCCAAAGGGAGGGACATCGGTACTGGACCATATGCTGCAGTAAAGGGGTGTTTTGTTAATCTCAAATCTCAGGATTGTGCCAGATTGGAGAGGAATGATATGGTGCTGACCGAGATTGTGTGGTTTCTAGACTTTTTCACCAAGATGATGAAGTGTCTGCAATAATCGAATTCCTAAAACAATTGTGCCATTTGAGACTTGTGCTGATAAATGGGAGGTCTTAAAGTTCCGTGCTATTGCAATCTATCTGTTCTAGTTCCAGCTAAAATTGCTATTCAACATATGTATGTGACTATTTAATGAGGTATTGTATATGGCTAGCTAAGTATTAGTGTTTGAAGTTCGATGCATCAAGTCCCCCTTCTGTTTTACTTTTCTGACGGATAGATAGGCTAATTCTATTTTTCACATTTTTAGAGTCAAAATTTTAAATGGCAGAATCTAGCGTTTGGAATCACTTTAACATGGGGTTGAATGGGATTTAAAAAAAAATAAATAGTTAATTTGATGTCATGGTTTCATTTTTACCAAAGCTATATGACCTAGAAATGAGATAGGTAGGCTGTTCCAACATTTTAAATTGTCACAAATTATTTCCCAGTAGAGGTACGTGATTTAGATTTTTTAATTTTGTATGTTTTGGTGAGAGAATAATGCCTACATATTTGATATTCCCTGCCGGAAAAGGAAAGTCTGGATTTTGGTCCGCAGGAGTTAGTTATTATAGGAAGTATTGTTGATTTTGACCAACATTCTGATAATTGCGAAAATGTCTCTCTCTTTTTTTTTTTTTTAAACCTGTCCCGTTGGCCTTGCAGAATGGTGGATCTGTATGCCTTTGTGCTGGAACAATTTTGCTGTGCACCACGGGAGTTTGAAATCCTCCCTCTGCTTATTTTTGCATTTTTATTGTGATATTTATTGAAAATGCAGCCGGACAGAAAAGGGTTTTAGGGGACAGACAGAAAGACAGAGTGGACACAAGGGGACTAGGGGTGAGAACCACAGCAGAACAACATTACAACAGTCATTTGTAGATGTTGAGGGGGGGGGCACCCGGTGAGGACATGCAATAACTAACCGAGAGAACAAGATAAGAGAGGACAGAAAAGGGCAGGACGGAACGTGGGAAAATGAGCAAGGCATTGCTACTGATGAGTGGTGCAGTGGGATTCTTTTTTAGTGTCTAAACACCTTTATAAAATACTTTCTTTACTTTGCCGTTGCATTTTGTTTGGCTCAATTTAGCTCATCAAACTCCATCCATCCATCCATCCATCCATTTTCTGCACCGCTTATCCTCACTAGGGTCGCGGGTGTGCTGGAGTCTATCCCAGCTATCTTCGGGTGAGAGGCGGGGTCACCCTCGACTGGTCGCCAGTGGACATTTAAACAAACAACCATACGCACTCACATTTATACCTACGGGCAATTTAGAGTCTTCAATCAACCTACTACACATGTTTTTGGGATGTGGGAGGAAACCGGAGTACCCGGAGAAAATCCACGCAGGCACGGGGAGAACATGCAAACTCCTCATAGGTGGGGCCGGGATTTGAACACCAGTCCTCAGAAGTGTGAGGCAGATGTGCTAACCAGTCATCCACTGTGCCGCTCTCATCAAATTCTATCACATGTAAAGACAATAGAAGTACTCAGTCAGATGAAAGTCGTCAAGCTTGTAAATAAATCATTACGTAATCGATATGCATGGGCAATGTTTCTTGTAGTATCCAAATCAATATGATGAAAAGACTGAGATGAACATGAGACACTCTATTGGATTCATGTTTAGTTGGCAAGTCTATAAAATAAGTCTGCACACTGATTGCAGGGGAGAGATGTGGATGCCTGCTGGTTTTTATCTCAGAAGATGATCAAACACAGACAGGTAAGCAGGATAAAAGCATAACGAAGGAGGCAATCTTACCTAACACCATTAGTTGGGCAGAGGAATAAATAATTCCATGTTTGTTTTCAGCTACACACTGATACATTCCAGAATCTGACAGGTTTAATGCAGCTATGGACAGGGCCCCATTTTCGATTTGTATCCGGTCCTGTAGAGGAAAAACAAACATTGCAATGCCAGTCTTTGATGTCCGAAGGCACAAAAGCAATTACTTGTGCACCATGAGGAGAGGAAGACATCAGAAAAGGAGATATAAAAGCCAAAAGACCCTTGTGACATTCTACGTATGTTCATATTGGAACACAGGAGAACATTGACACAACTGTATGTTGAAAAGTAATTTGTGCATTTTATAGGTTGAGGTTAAATTGACCGATGCCACAGACGAATGTGACATGCTTATCCTCGACTCTGCAGTGAAATGTGACAGGTTGAGGGGATTAACGATACATTTTTAAATGAAAACGCGTGTAATTAGGTTGAGAGTAATAAAAATCTGTACCTTGTAATATTTGTATTTTTTTTTTAAACAATAGTTTTAATGTCAACGATTCTGAGCACACACACACACACAAAATCACATAATTTATTATGCACTATATTTTGGGGGGGAAATGTTCAGCTTCAGTGATATAATTACAACAAGAAGCAGAAACAGCATGGTGTGAAAATAGAATATAAACGTATGCTGTAAATAAAAACTCAGTCTTGTTACGACTTATGTTAAGCAAGAGGCTTCGTAATAGAAACAAACAGTGGTTGTCCAATTTATATTTACTGCTTTATTTCAACGCAAAACAGCTGCTGCAAAAAACAAACGAACAATGTCTGGCAGTTGCAGTCAGTCTACGCCCCCATGCCCTCCTTAACCCTCCTCCCCCATCCATTTACTCACCCAGCTATCCCAGCTAACATTGACTGCCAGACATACAATATAGTGTCTTCAATTAACCTATCATCCTTGTTTTTGGACTGTGGGATGAAGTCAGAGAGCCTGATATGAAGAAATGTGTTTTTTGTTTTGAGACATTTTTATTGTTTTTGTTTTATTGTTAGGTGTTTGCGTTACGATCCTGGTATCAGAAAACCCTGGTCGAATCAGCATCCATCCATCCATCCATCCATCCATCCCATACTGCTTATCCTCACTAGGGTCGTGGGCGTGCTGGACCCTATTCCAGCTGACTAGGCGAACTGGTCGCCAGCCAATCGTAGGGCACACATTGACAAGCAACCATTCACACTCACATTCATACCTACGGGCAATTTAGATTCTTCAATTAACCTCCCATGCATGTTTATGGGATGTGGGAGGAAACCATAGTATCCGGAAATAACTCCTGCGAACTCCACACAGACGATGCCAGACTTAAACCTGGGTCCTCAGAACTGTGAAGTAATTGTGCTCACCAGTCGACCATCGTGCCGCCCTCATCACTGCATAACAATAAAATACAGCATTACTAATTAGAAAAATAATCTTTTTCTGTGGGCCTGTATGAAACCATCATGTTTGTCACGTTGCACAAAGAGAGAGTTCATCAAAGAGAGCAAGCAATTCTCAACACTTAGGTCAATATTTTGTAAAAATAACAGCTCCACACTGAGACTGACCAATGTGTGTGTGTGTGTGTGTGTGTGTGTGTGTGCGTGTGTGCGAGCACAATTTCTGGCATATTCTAATTTTCATGCGAGCGCAAGTCATGCTCTGCATGTTTGCCAGTTTGGCAGACTGGTCTACGATGAGCTGGGTGAGGCGCAACGAGCATGTTTTCTTTGACGTGCTTGGCGCAGTGTCAATTTAGTGGCAGAAAGTCGGTCTAAACTTTCGCCTGCTAAGACCAAGTCTATGTCCGGCGCAGTCGGAAGACCGCTGGTCTAACGTGAATTTAATCGGGGCACAGGCAGACAGATTCCAGACGTGTGGTGGATGTCAGACATTCATAAAAATGTTAACAGCAAGCATCAAACCCTCGGAATCATTTAAAAAAAATATTTATTCAAATTGTTTGATCATTTTATTAATTTATCAGCCTTAGTATATTTCTTAAATCATCCCAATGGCTGGGTCACAGCTATGGGGGTGCACACGAACGATCGGGGGTGAGGATAGATAAGTCGCTAGTGGTTATCACCAGCTAATTCTGTATTTAATAGGGGTACCCGCTCACGTTGTCTGTCGCCAAACCAGTCAAGAGCAGTGATAATGTTCCAGTCACGTACAGATCGCTGCGTCCTCTTCCGCTTAGAGATGTCTCCATGTGAGACTGTCATTGTGCCACATCTGAAGGGAATGAGCGGCGCCGCTTTGATTGGCGGCGAATGAAGTCAACTGTGTTCAGTTCCACAGCGGCGCGGAGCACCCTTTTTTTAAATATGCCAGTTTGCAAGCGTCTGCGAAATGACAAAAACCTGGTCTAACTCCCCTCCATGCAGGTTTACACCACCTGACCCGCTGGATTAATGCTGGTAACAGAAATTGAGCCCTCAGAGTTATCTGAAGTCCTCAGGGCAGTTTAAAGACCTCTTTTTGGATAACATTGAGCCATTGTGCCACTCAGTTACATTAATTCAAGTTCTATTTTAACATGCAAGTAAGCAAGTCAGGTGAGATATTGTATGAGCCGCAAATCTTTCAACCAAATCAACCAAATTTTGCATCATTTATTGAATCATTCTCCTGATTTTAACCTTCTATATATTCCCATGAGACTCCCATCCATTCTCTGAAGTGCATGTCCTCATTAGGGTATCGGGGGTGATGGAGCCTATCCCAGCTGACTTTGAGCGAAAGGCGGGGTACACCCTGAACTCGTCGCCAGCTAATCGCAGGGAACATAACAACAGCCAACAATTTACACCCACGGACATTTTAGAGTGTTCAATTAACCTACCATGCATGTCTTTGGAATGTGGGAGGAAACCAGAGTTCCCGGAAAAATCCTAAATGGGAACATGCAAAACTCCACACAGGAAGGCCGGATTTGAACCCAGGACCTAAAAAATGTGAGGCAGATGTGCTAACCAGTCATCCACTGTGCCGTGCCCCTGCGAATCCCAACTAGTTATATTACCTCTGACATCACGTGCTCGCCATTCTTCAGCCAGCTGTATGATGGTTTCGGCTTTCCATTCGCCTTACACTCCCAGAACAGCTTTTGGTGGATGGACAGAACTGTGTCTGCCATTGTCTGGAACCAGTGAGGTTTAGCTTGAAATAAATGAGAGGATTACCTTTTCAAACATGTGTTTGCAGTCTCAAGGCACTGGATTAGTAGTGTGGAATCAGAAATCAAAAAGCTGGAAAAGCAGAGCCTTATACATGTCGTTTTTGGCTACGAATGTGTAAGATTTGTACTGCAACAGAACATTGTAAGATATACAATTTTCAACTTTCCAGTTACATTTTTATTGTAGAAAATATAGAGAACTTATTATTTTTACAGCAATAGTGGAATAAACAAAGGTGAACATTGGAATGTTTCCAGGGTGAAATATGACTCTAAAAGTTAAACATGTAAGGTATTATTTCCCAAAATAGCATCCTTTTGTATTAGGTTTCCAGTCGTTACAGTAAAATGCTCTAAATTGTTGTATTTCTCAGTAGAAAAATGTCTTTAAAAAATATATATATATTACAAAAGGGTAACTAACAGTCTGTATGCTCTTTAGCTCTTCTCACTTTAGTTTGCCCTCTGCATGACAGTTAGTTAGTTAGAGCTCTCAGTGCCATGAGGTACACATAGGCCACAATGGCAGTTTCTGTAATCTGTAGGTTTTTACAGGAGCAGGTTATTGGCCCACTGCCCAAGCCCAGTACCTGGTATTCCTAGGTGGTCTCCCATCCAAGTACTAACCAGGACCAACCCTGCTTAGCTTCCGAGATCTGATGAGAGCGGGTACTCCCATGGTACCGCGCAGGGAGCATGACAGTGCAACACACAAAGAATCATTTATGAATGGGCCGACTGAAGGGAATGGGCCAGCTGCCATTTACAGTAAGTAGCAATTTTTTTGCCTCTTCTCCAGTTGACAGAATGATTAAATTATCGTTATGTCACCCTTATACTCCAAGCCAGACAAACCTTCCCCTTGACCGAGCACGTCACATACAAGAATCAGGCTATACAGTGGAACTTTGATTTAACGGACCCCGATTCAATGGATATCAAAAGTAACAGACCGTCTGGACAGTACATGTGTCCAAAAATGGTATGCAGGTGTCACTTAGCTGCTGTTGTAAAAGTCTGTTTGTTCCAGATTTGGCAGCTGTTGTTTACTGGCGCTTTGACGCAATATAGATAGGCATTGGAACTTGTATATTTCCGAGTCACAGAAAGACAATATGACGAGATACAGCCAACAGGACCTGCCCATGTCTCGGTGGTGGCCATGTTGAATGTGGTGAAGTTCCCATCAAAGGCAATGCATTGACATTGTGGCCATGTTGAATATGGCGACATTTCCAGGCAATGGATTGACGTGGCGGCCATAGTGGCAGTAGTTCTATTGACTGTGCAGAGAGAGCACACACGTTGGCGGTGTTACCTTTAAGAACAATACGACACACAAGTCTCTGGAGTCTAGAACATGGTATTTTTGGCACAGAACAGTTTTTTTGTCAAGCCGTTCATCTATGGCATCTAATTCATGGATTTGGAAAAAGGGAGCACACTAATTCCTTGCGGCTCATGAAAGCGACCCGCCTCAACTTGCCACTAGTCACCACAACAACAAGCACACCAGAGTGGTAATTTTGGATACATTTTCATACTTTTCAAACATTTTCAAGCTTTTTTTATATCTATTTACAATATCTTTGTACTGTATTGGGCGTTCTAGGCCACGGAAAAAGTACAAATCAATCATTTTGTACTGTCCAGTAATATTGTTGAATATACTCTCCCCCTCCAAAAAATGTGCTTCAATGTAACGGACAAACGGACGCCCCCCTCCCCTATTATTCCATTAAATCGTAGGTTCCACTGTATAGTACAGAAGGGGTGAGTGAGATGAGTAGTAATTAGAATATTAAAAAATCAGCGCATGCAAAGATTAATGCATATAATGTACAATATTTGGTGTTATTAGAGTTTATACTTATTCATATTATAGTCCATCCATCCATCCATTTTCCGTAACGCTTATCCTCACTAGGGTCTCGGGTGTGCTGGAACCTATCCAAGCTGACTTTGGGCGAGAGGTGAGGTACACCCTGAATTGGTCACCAGACAATCGCAGGGCACATATAAAAAAAAAAATAACATTCGCACTCACATTCAAACCATGGGGAGAACATTCAAACTCCACATAGGCGAGGCAGGATTTTGAACCCCGATCCTCACAACTGTGACGCAGATGTGCTAACCAGTCACACTGTTCCACTCATGTTCACTCACTCATATTATGCGATGCTGCAAAATAGGCTAGATATAATTACTGAGTAATTCAAGTAATATATTTACCCACATACCAATCAGAGATCAAACTCCAACAGGTGACGCTCCGATGCTTGACTTGGAAACCTGAAGTACTGATTCAGATTGGCACTAGATATTCATGTGAATCTGGCCTATGACCTTGGAATCGAATTTTCAAACACTGCTGAAAATAGATCGACTGGGTAAAAACTTTGACCAACAACATACAGTAAATCAATCTCAGTGGTGCTAAAAAGTTGATGGCAATTTAGTATAGTACCATGCAGATTCTTCATTTAAATACTGGTCATTTCCTAAAAGTGCATGAATATTTTTAGGTATAAGAAAAAAATCTTAGTTTTTATTGGAATGTCATTTTGTTGTTAATCAGTCAATATACAGTAAATCTACACAATCTGTTGTCTGAAGTATATTGTTATTCTTGTAATGCCAACACAAAAGGTTTGCTCAGAACAATATTGCTAGAAAGCCCCACATACAGTATCTGTCACCTGGAAGTACATTAGTCCCATTCTCTGCCTGCATTGCGCCACAGCGCCAGTAAACAACAGCAGCCAATTCTGGAACTAACAGGTTTTGTCAACAGCAATTTAAGTGAAATGGAATTTTTGACTTTGGGGGTCTCTAAAACACAAATATCTATACTTATATACTGTAGATGGATGGATGGATGGATGGGTGGATCGGTGGATGGATGGGTGGATGGATGTATTTCCCATTTTAATGCTGGTGCACCATTCCATGAAAAAAAAATACACAAAACCCCAGCATCTTCCTGAGAGACAGACATGTCCCGGAAAAGCTAGACTGACAATTTCTCACCCCTAATCCCAGTCAGTCTGAACTTTTTGTCCAGTCTCATTTCCTTCTGTGGAAGATAGGAGGACATTTCCTTTTCATGAAACCACTGTGGATTGGAATGTGGAAGAGATGGTCTTAACGATTGACTCAGGAATATTGTTGTGATTAAGTTATTCTGTTTATCGTAAAGCTCAACCATGATGCACTCAAATGCACTGAAGACAATTCTTAAGTGTTTGTGAGTAAATGTAGGTTAAATTGCACATCCTTCTTGTAAGACTTGGCAGAATGCAGTATGATCTGTTGGCGAATTAAGTGGAGAATGTAAGAAGCAGCGTGTTTACTGACCATGGAATGAAATACGACCTCGTGCAGCATTTTTGCCCCGTCGATTTTCTGCAATACACTCATACGTTCCTGCATCTTCCTGCTGGAAATTTGGTATCTCCAGAACAGCATTTGAGTTTTTCATTTTTACTTTACTTGGGAAAGGGACTCCACTTGTTCTCCTCCAGCTTATTTCTGGGACAGGGCTGCAAAAGAAAAGAAAATGTTCCTATAATGACAACTGTTAGGTACTGTGATCAAAATGTGTACTGTATGCATTCTTTGTACAGTATAGCTCATCAAACAAATTTAACAGAAAGGTACTTTTTCGCTTACTGTACAAGATCATATCAGGTTTCAAAAGCTCTAAAAAGGACTTAGATGGCTTGATGAGTATGAAAATGAACAATGTGATGCCTTAGCAAGCTTAAATCATCTTGAGTAAGGCTAATCCATGCATGGATGATCTTATCTCAGAGCCACAATGATGCTGACTTACTTTCCTAGAGCGAAGCATTCCAGTTTCACAAGTGATTCCTTTGCAGCTGGAATCGAGTCAGGGAAATGAACTTCTATTTTAGGTTCATATTCTCCCATTACTCCTACAAAAGGGAGACAATTTGTACATCAATAATGAACTGTAGCCATGGCATACACACTGGATCAAAGAGAGAGCAGCCACACTTGGGGGCCACAAATAAAGAAAATCGTTGTGCTTGCTGAGTAAAAGTGACCACTGCAAGGGCTGCTAAAGAAAATAGTGGCTTAAGAAAAACTTAGGGAAAGTATTAAGAAAAATACATGCTTAGTAAAGATGTATCCCCTGTGATAACATGATTTATGACTTTATTTATATTCTTCTCACTAGAAAACAGAAACTTGGTTGAAGTTAGCAAGCTAACGATGGCTACACCCCGAAAATGTGTCTTTCCTGGATGCCTGAATTTACTGAACAGCTCGGTGACGTTATTTAAGCACCCAAAAATGAGGAGGGAAAAAAAGCGATGGATTGACTTTTTGAAGACGCACGCAGATGGAGAGCTGAACATCAACACCTCTACCTGGCTCTGTAGTGCGCATTTTACGACAGATAGTTTTGTAAACTTTCACCAGAGACAACATGGCTTTGTGGGTAACTTGATACTAGTGAATGGGGCAGGGCCAACTTTCTAACTACCTGGGCTTCCTCCTACCGTGCCGCTGTCGTCAGGTGCCGTGTTCCGCTACGTCACCAACAACGAGGGAAAGTTGACTTGTGTGCTCATTTTTATGATTATAATTCACAATAACCATTGAATTTTGAAGCTGAGCCTCCTAATGTGATTTTACAATATGATTTAAGCTATCACCCCCTCAGGATGTTTGATTCCGTCCATTGGTATATGAATGTGTGTGTGAATGTGAGGCTTTGTAAAGCGCTTTGGGCACTGTGATGATGTAGATAAATGATGATGATGTAGATAAAGTGCTATATAAGTGCAGTCCATTTACCATTTATTTCTCCTAAAATATCAAATAAACTACATTTGTTAATGTATCTCAAGATTTAAATTAATTTTGCTGGTTGCATTCCTTAACCGAAGAGCACCGACGTCCGTATAATTGGGAAGGTTTTATTTTGAAGGTGGCTTTTGCCGCGAGTTGGCGACTTATTACCATAATGTCTAGTATGAGCAAAATTAGGGGCGGCTGGCTTGACTGCTACTTTACCAGTGGAGGCTGCCTTGACTGCAGTGGAAAACGACACCTTCGAAGAGACACGCTTACGAAGCACAGTCTAAACTTCAAGCTATCAGTTACGCAGAGGAACATGGAAAGCGGAAAAGCAGGAAAGCAGGAAAACGAGCTTCCCCAAGTCAAGAAGATGACGCTGAGTTTCCGTGGAAAATAAAGAAAAACAAAACGCGTAAACAAGGCGAGATGGCCTGAGTTGGAAGACCAACGCGAGCAATGGATTAATAAACTCCAACCACTGGACATTGGTGTAAACTGGGCGTTCAAAGTGAAGTTGCGAGCGGCGTGGGAGCGATGGATGACAGATGGCGAACACAGTTTTACTAAGACTAGGAAGCAGCAACGGGCGAGTTACGCCACAATTTGGGAATGGATTGTGGTAGGTTGGGCTATCGTCTGCTTGCACTGTGCGAACTTTCGCATCATTTCTGAGGAGCGGAACGCCTTTTAATACGGTGCGCCCTATGTTCGTGAAAATACGGTACTTGCTGTTGTTTGTCATTGCCCGATGAACACAGTATTGGACCTGGTAAACTGTTTTACAACAAATTACTGAAGCTCTATTATTAGATTTACCATCACTTCTGAGAACCAGTGGGGTTGGGGAGCTTAACACCCTCTCCTTTGTGATGGTGTTGTTAACCACACAAGTGTAGTTGCCCACATCCGAGGGTTCTACTTTGGCTATATACAGACTTCCAGTCTCCTGTGAGATGAACCGATGATTGTCTTGTTGGACAAAGTGGGGATATTGATTGAAGATCCATGCAAAAGTCAGTTCTGAAAAAAAAAAGTAAAATGCTTAAATTGTATGGCGCATTGACTTTTTTCTGCATGGTACATGTCATTCCAGCTCACAATATGGAAGGCCAAACCCAAATGTATATTGCCTATTCACTGTGGAGTGTGTATGCTGGATGGTGATTGCTGCAGTTTAAGTCACTAAGGATGTAACACAGTAAACAAAGCCCAACAATGGACGACAACCAACATTTAATGTTCTTTCGTTTACCAAGTTTACGAGAAGAGAAACAGCTTTCCCATGGTAAAACAAAAGTGATTATTCTGTGTCAGTCAAATAATGTGTCAACTTTTTATGCTTCATAATTGTACTAAGTGATTTTTATCCCAAAGGACAGGTGCCGAGAAGTGTTGCAGTACAAATCACATTTTCTTTGAAGAAAATATATATTAAATACCAAAATGACACTTAACAAATGTAATATGTAATCTTTGCTGAAGGAATAGGCCTCTTAAGGAAAGGGAGCAAAAACAAAATGGATCGTCATTCATTAAGAGGCATTCCTATGATATGTGAGCTCGGAGGCAAAGGTCACTAAGGGATTTTGCTCATGGGTGGCATGGATGCAGACAGACAAATCCATAAATAGATGGTGTGCTGTAGAGAACTCATAATTGTCATGCTTGTTCACAAGCAGCGGTTCAATCAAAATAAAAGAAATATCTGCCATGGTGAATAGTAAATACACAATTCTAAGAGAAACTTACTCAACAGATTTGGAATGGTGAAGAGTTATGCTGTCCAGTCTACCACTTCTGAGGTGCGAGTGTATGAGTCATAACTGGTATTGAAGGACTGTCAATCATCTGATGCAATCTCAAGGAGCAAAGCTAAGGCTATGGAGGGAAGTAAATGTTCCCACCTGGTTGCAGTGATGTAGACACAATGTTCCTTGTAATTTGGCAAGAAGAAGTAACAAAGTTCATAGTTCTGCAGCGTATATTGGTTTTGGATAAAAGTGGAATTAATTTAGGAAAAGAATACGCCGGAAGCGAAAGCCTGCGTTTACTTCCGGTTTAACTTGATGTACATCAGAAAGTTACAATCAACCTATCTTTGACACAAAAGGGGCACGGTGTCTTTTTTTATATTCATAAACTTGAGGAAAAGTGATGAAAACCTCTAATCAAGCTCTCTATTCTGGAAGATTCGCTACATGGAGGAAATAAGAGTTCTAGATTACAGCGGTTTATTGTTGCAGTCAAACACACAAAAGCAACACAGGAAGTGAAATTTTATAGAAAATTGTATTATATCTAAGGGGGAAAACTACAGGGAAACAATGCAGAGGGACTGGACTACAAATATTACAAGCAAACGTACGTAAAGAACAAAATGTAGGGTGAATGACTGAACCTGCGATGCGAGGATGGAATGAGCATGTGCGGCGACAATGCGAGAGTTGCGAACTTCTGTGACCGTTATTATAACCCAATTGTGCACCATTTTGTACTTAGGAAACAACGCGTTGCACCGGCGTTAAGTAGAACACAACTTAGGCAGGCTGGTCGATCGAGGAAGGTTAAGTGCGTCTCCGCCACCTTGTGGTGAGTGGTGGGGCTCCCTGGCAGTGCGCCAGTGTTTTCAGCAGGCATGAGAAACAAACAAAGAGCTCAGAAGAGCAAAAGCTCTGGCTTTTTATACCAAGGAGCAAGACCACGCCTCTGATTTTTTAAAATTCATTCTAAAATTTTCCTGTGGTTTTGATACCAGTGGAATAGGAAATTAATTGTTGGATCTAAGATTAAAAAAAAAAAAATCGGTTCCCAGCTTTTGCATTGTCACGCACACACCCTGGTTAATATATGGAATGAGTGTTTCAACCTTATTTGGTGGCTAATAACACTTAATATTTGTGATGTAACATTTGTGTTGGGTGAGGTAATACATCTCATCTCATTCAGTTGACAAACAGATTTGACAGCAGACCTGTGGAAAAACAATCATCAGTGACATTGGTATCGTTGTATACACTTGGACATTCGTGCAGGGTTCGTAAAATATCAAAACTGAAATTTAAGTTCTTGCAGTAACTCTCCACCGCCAGCAGGCGTCGCCCGTGTTCCAGCAATTGTCTCAGAACGCTTGGCCACTTTTGAAGAGAAAATAACAAATGGTCCGAAGTCCCTCAAAACAAGCCAGTAACAGTTACCAGGCAGGCGTCAACGGGATCTAGGAAATATCAAGGCACAACGAAGTAGGGATAAATCCTTGTCATGTCCAGGAAGTGGGCCCAGCATATGGTGGATCCATGTTTGAAGCTGAGAAGCTCCTCGCAGTTGTAGGTGAGCATCATAAACCAACAGCAAAAAATAGTCTGCAAGTGCCGATATTCTCTGCCAATAAATATCACGGCTAAAATGCTGTCATAGGGCAACCAGTTTAGTACAACAAAATAAGAATACTGAATGGTAAAAAAAAAAAAAAAAAAAAAAAGGGGTGGGTATTAGTTTAACGTGATGGAATTGGAAGTGTTAGTGGAAGACAAACAAAAGTTTTACTGAGTTACAGAAAAAAAGAAATCTATCACTCCGATAATTTAGCGCAAGCCAGCAGCCATATCAAAGCCATGTTTCATTTGATTTAACTCGTCCCGAGTGGCAATCGCATGTATGTGCCCAGCCTGCATAACACTTTAAAACTTGAGACAGCATGCCTGAAAAACTGCTCTGGGAGATGCCAGCACCAGACAATTGTCCCAGTGCGCTGAAATCGCCCCAGATGTAAGGAAATGCAAAGTTAGAAGGAGCTCTGTCATATGTGACAAGCCTATGGCATGACTCCTTGTTGTGACTGGCTCTAAGTCAGCTCTTAGATCATTCAGAAGCACCAAAATTGTATTGCTGGATTGGTGTTGCGATAAATTTTGTTGGCATTTCAAAAATTGTTTACACAAGCATAAAAGCCTCTCATCTTGCCTGTGATACACCGGCACCTTTTTGTGGGCTGGTTTGGACCTGGTATTTAGAGATGTAAAATAAGCAACCAGGGTTTGATAAATCACACTGCGTGTGCTAAATGAATTTTCCACAAATCAATTGTGCGGGAATTCAGCGTGTTTGAGAGACGCAATCGTGGTCGCTCCCCAATAGTAGATCAGCTTCCACATCTGTTTGCATTCACAACCAAGTTTGCTCCCTTTTTTGCATGTGCAAACCTGTAGTATATCAGGCCCATAAAGTGTAAGACGATTCATTTGAGATGTTCATCCACTTTGAGCAGACAAAGACTCAGGAGTTTGAAATGTAACTTGCTTCAAATGTGCAGGTCAGAAATGAATGTGATCGCTGTCTGACCAATTGGGAGAATTGTCTGTTGTTACCCGTTTCATTGTGCAAAGAATTATGCCCAATAAGACTTGAAATTGGCCCTGATTTCACAGTGCATCAGCCCACTAAAAATTGCGGAGTATATACAGAGCTTTGCAGGTGTCAGATAAAGTTTACGTTCATGTTGCTTCTTTTAAAACGTGAAATAAAAGGAGCAAGCTACGGACAACAAAAGATAGCAACACCAGGCTTTGATTCTTTTCTAAGAATGTGAGAATACAGAATAGTGCTTTGGTTGCAGCAGGCAACTGTGCATAAGCCTGTCAGAGCAGAAAGCTGTCAAACTGTATTTCACACAGGGTACTCTGGCACATTATCCCATAGACCAGCTGTACAGTGCACCGTACTACAAATGGTTCTCTTGTGTGGGAAATTGGTTTTCCAATGTGCAAGCTACTGTATGACGAGAGAGAAACTCAGCAGCCGTTGTTCATGCTTCTCAGTTGCCCACAAAGGGGGAAACTAAAACATGGCATCTCAGTTTGGAGTGTCATTTGAGCAAATATTTTTGAGCCCTTTCTTCTAAAAACAAATGCGTAAAGATGTTTTACTGTGAAGTCTTCTAGCTGACTCATAAGTAGCTTGGCATGACAAATCCAGACGAAGGAAATCTGGTAAGGAATGGCTTTGTCAGTATGTTTTTGAGAATGGGTGTATGACTATTGAGAATACTGTTCTAAAAAAATTAAATTAAATATTTTTTTTAAAAAAGCCAATTGCGGTGCATGACACTGACATTGCCAGCTACAATGCCACTTAGCCCAAATAAAGTGGACTGTTGTATCTTTGCAACGCATCTCATATGCCATTAAAGGAAAATATATGGATTTATACTGTACATTGATAGAAAATGGAATTCTTATGATTCATTTAAAAAGTCTAAAATTAAATGGAAAAATGTTACAGCAAGTTACCTCCAGAATGTGCTGGTGGGCCACATAAGAGAACCACTCCTTGACCTTCTCGGACGTTGACTGTACTTCTCACTGTTTGCGTTTTGAAGTTGTCAAGATCTGAGGAAATAAGGTAAACATTTTAGATTTAGATTAAAGCTTAAAAATATGAAATCACTAACAGTAATGGACTACTATATGTTTGGGATCATGTGCTTTCCCTCCCCAGCTTTCACTTATTCACTGAGGCATGTATTTGATGTTACACTTTGAGCCATGGGACTTTAATAGGACATCATTGGTTGCCCTGGGAAATCTCCTGACAGCCTGTAATGTTTTGAAAGCATCTGGAGTGCTGATGAAAGAGATAGATATAGCTGTATGATGTTTACTGTTTTGCACAAAAGATTAGGCAGCACACGGACTGAACAAACACTAGGGAGCATGCATGACAAATGAGTTTGCGCTGCCAGCAGCCATAAGTAGCATCATTATTAAATGTGGTGTAATCGTGCACTTAAAAGCATTAGCTTCCCCATCCATACTCGCAGCACAACTTATCCCTTACAAATTAATGAGCAGTTTCTGGCAGACAAAACCTAAACCTGAGATGATAAACCACCTCTGACTTCACGAGTGATTGAGGGAAGCCGCTGCTGTCCATTCTCTAATCTGCCTGCACCCTCTGCTTAACAGACTGATGTAAGCCTTCCAAACATAAACAAAAGAAAGTCAGTGTGACCGATAAGGGAAATTAGGAGGGAGAAGATTATGGCGAGAAGTGGGACAGAGCACTGGTAAGATTAATGAGCAGCCCTCTGATGACCGCAGCGGAATCAAACAGTGCCAAGTCACGACAGGACACCAGGGTCACAGGAGGAGATGGCTGACTTGAAATAGAGACTGAGGTGACTTCTTTGTGATCTCAGCACGTTGCTTTGGTGAGTCCATCACTTACAGTGTATTAATTTACAAGTCCAAGGAATGATGAGATTCATACACCCAGCTGATATTATATTAATTAAATATTTTTCCATTTTATGTACCGCTTATCTTCACGAGGGTAGCGGGCAGGCTGGAGCCTATTCCAACTATCTTCAGGCGAGAGGCGGGGTACACCCTCAACTGGTCGCCATCCAATCACAGGGTACATATAAACAAACAACCATTCACACTCAAATTCACACCTACGGGCAATTTAAAGTCTTCAATTAACCAAGCACGCATGTTTTTGAGATGTGGGAGGAAACCAGAGTGCCCGGAGAAAACCCACGCAGGCACGGGGAGAACATGCAAACTCCACACAGGCGGGGCCGGGGATTGAACCCCGGTCCTCAGAGCTGTGAGGCAGACACTCTAACCAGCCCCACCGTGCCTGTGTTTTTAAGTTAGTTTTTAATGTTGTACTGTATGTTTTTTTTATTTAATGAAAGCCTTGAACATTTTTAGTCTTCATAACTTCAATAATATCCATAAAAATAAATAAATACAAAAATGCAAATAAAAGTAAATGAAAGGCCTCTCTACTTTGTGAATGCTTTGAATTGTCTAAATACCTCATTTTTTGGAACTGTGGATCAAAAGACTGCAAAAAATTGAACTAACCACAACCCTTTCAAATAGAATGTCACACACAGAGAGTACAGATGTTGCATTAAAGACGAAACCTTTTCTGGGCCTTTGCAGCAAAAAAATAAAATAAAATAAAAAAAAATATATATATATATATATAGTTCCTCACTTGAGTGAAATGATCACACACTGTATATGCTTGAGGCTAACCTCACTGTACTTGCAGTGATACCTTGGCAAAAAGACTCTCTTTGCCTGAAAAGATGAGTGCCCGGAAATAAAAGAGTAATGGTAATAGATAATGAGTCATCCCACACTCCAGTATCATGTAGAAATTTCCAAACAAGTCTTTTTGTGACATCTTTTTACTTGACTCAGAAGTTGAATGATCTGAGCACAAACAAGGCAGAACATTCGATGACATGCTCGTAAATAACAGAATTCTCTAGCTGGAAGACTTATTGTTTTCAACTGCAGATTCTAATAATTATTACAAAAAGACATTTGATGTAATACTATTTCAAAATTTAGTGAGAGGAGGGCTGTGAGATAACCTGCAAATCTCTTGTTGATTTAAACCTAAGAAATTTAAAGGAGGTTGGAAGCACTTGGAAATGAAGGGACAATCATAATTTATCATGAACATCTAAAAGATGCTGAAGTGCAAATTGATTTGCACTTTTCGAGATCTGGCTCTAGAAAATAGGTTTAAAAGGACACCAGCTTGAAAGGAGGCGCAGCATTCCTACAGTATATAGGTAAGTTGTCCTCATTATACAAAGAAAGTGCATCAGCCCTGCTGATCTCTGAGACCTCCCTAACCGTGCATTTGACAGACAATAAATGTCAAACGGCTATGCTTTTCGCCCAGCCTGACCGCACATGTAAGATTCATTACAGGACTATATATATAATGGCATGAGAGGAAGGTAAAGGGTCTTCATCCTTGGGACATAATCAATAGTCAACGATCTTGATAAAGAGGAACGAGAGTGTCCATCAGGCAGAGAGGACCCCACTTCATGGTCTTTCCACTTTCTGACTGCCTTGTACTGTATGGGTGGCAGACTGGCAGTGTAGCAAAAAAAAAAAAAAAAATCTAATCTTTAAGATGTGCCTTCAAGAACATACTGTACATAAAGAAGCAGCTGATGTTTACAAAGTGAATAAAATGCATTATTAATTACATTATTTAAACATTACTTGAGTTGGTCTCCTTTAAAGTATGGTGCTTGGCAAACGATGTGCCAGTTTAGATTGAGCAATACTGTCAGAGCTGAAACCACCAATTAGAATCAATGACTTTCAGCAGCTGCTTTTCCCACAGTGTTTGTTGCATCTGGCATTTCATTCAATTACAATCACCCCTCTGAAATTGATTTTGTGGCAATCTGAATAGGTAATATCAGAAGACCTAGACCACAAGCACTTTACATGCACGTCAGGTCGACCTACAAGAGATATCCTGATGAAGCGTATCAGAGTTTTGCCAGAGATTTTAGTACTCACATGCAAATTGGATGCTAGCCTTTCTGCTCAGGATGGAACCCCTCGTGTTGAAGGCTTTACACTGGTATAGCCCAGAGTCTTGGTCCTTGTCCAGGTTGCTAATGATCAGGCTGCCCCCAGACATGTGACGCCGGTAGTCATTCCCAAGATCAATGAGTGTTCCGTTTAGTGACCATCTGAAAAAACGCAAACACAATCAATAGCTGAGCCCCCAGGAGATGCACACTCAGTATTTATCACAAAGATCAATATCTTTCTCTGCCCACATCTAAAAGACAAGTTGGGGTAAAATGTATTTTTGATGTTAGGAATACTTATGGCTTGACGTTTCAACTTTTTGTGATGCATTTTTGTGTGTACATCTTTATTTCCTTGTTTAATTTTATTCTTAACTTCAGTCAATTATGTAATACTTTTAAATCTTTTTTTAAGACGTATTATATTTGATGGGGAAACAGTCAGTCTGGGATGAAAGAAATTCTGGTTCAGGCCAAGATTGAGTATTTCTAGTTTTCTTGTTGGTAGAAATGGCAGTTCACAGTAAGTCCTCAAGTATTAATGGAGTTGAATTATTATATATTTCTTTTAAAGAGTGTCAGGTGATTAAAAATCAAAAGCAGTCGAGTTTATTGTTTTCAATAAATTCTGATGACTTGTTTTGATTTAATCTTTGAAAAGAAACATTCCATGATGCAGGCCATTACACAAAACCTTTAATTCCACCCTGGGAGGGAAACACTAATATCATATTTCCTCAACTCCGTTCTGTCAACATTTTACACACTGATCACCATGTACCTTATTCATGAACTTCAGACTCCATCAGAATTATGACCTCTAATTCATTTGTGTATCTAAGAAAAAAGAAAAGATGTCTAATAAACAGATACACTATTGTACTTCTTGAGGATATACAGTATGTGTATATCCTGTGTATATATATATATATATTAATGAGTTCAGTTGTTAAAATATGCCTGTTCTATATGTGGAGATGAAGATATGCTGAGGTATCACATCAGAGTTCAATTGGCATTTTGAAAAAAAGATTCAATAAAACAAACTGGCAATTGGAATGATGCTTCACGCTGTTATAAAACCAGTCAATTCTCTCAGAGTGTCATGAGCTGTGCCCTGCAGTACTTTTGTTGGAGCTCGGATGGCGCTTTGCGCCCCTCTCGCCCTCTCTCTCTCTCTCTCTCTCTCTCTCTCCCTCTTCCCTAATCTTCTCCGCGGCAAAGCAGCTAAATAGGCAACCTCATTAGGGCACAACTCCTCCATTGTACGACAGTCATTTGATTGCTTTTCCACCGAACTCAAGAAGGTTTTTGATCACCCCGTTCAGGGCCGGGAAGCCACTCGCCGCCTCCTTACGCTCACTCAGGGCACCAATTACGTAGCTTCCTATTCAGTAGAATTCAGGAACTTGCGGGTGAATGCGGGGGAATAACGCCGCACTTAGGAACATTTTTTTGAACGGTCTGTCTGAGCAGCTGAAGGACGAGCTTGCTGCTCGAGATGAGCCCTCCTCTCTCTCTCGAGGATTTCATTTCATTTTCCATCCGCCTTGACAACCGGCTATGGGACAGAGCACAAGAGAGGGGGGTTAGAGCGCATAAGATCACTTCCACCATGGGCACTGCACCGTCAGCACCTCACCCGCCTTCTGCACCTCTGACTGCCCCTTCATCACCCCCCACTGCACCAGATGACCCCATGCAACCAGGTAACACACGACTAGACCCCCAGGAACGTCAGCGCCGTGTTACCCAACGACTGTTTGTTTATTGCGGTAAATCCGGTCACTTAATTACCACATGCCCCTAACGCCCAAAAGACCAGGCTCACCACGACCCAAGCGCGCCGTGGTGAGCCAAACCACTACTTCCCCAAGCTCTTCTTCCCGTAAGACCGTTCCTCTTGCATTCTTGGTCCCGCTCACAATACACCCATAGTTGCCCTCATTGATTCTGGTGCAGACAACAATTTCATTCATGAAGGACTGGTACATCAGCTCCAACTTCCTCTCCAACCACTTCCGTCTCCCAAGAAAGTCACAGCCCTGGATGGGCGAGTCATATCTCGTGTCACCGACCCAAACAGTTCCATTCACCCTGCTTATTTCTGGAAATCATCATGAGGACATCTCTCTTTTTGTCATCCCTTCCCCTGAGACCCCAGTAGTCCTCGGAATACCTTGGCTCAAAAAACATAACCCCGTCATAGACTGGATGCACTTGTTAATCACTGGATGGAGCCCTCACTTCTTTTCCTGTTGTCTATCCCCTGCGGAACGGAACTACGACGTTGGCAACCGAGAACTGCTAGCCATCATCTGGGCACTGGAGGAATGGAGGCACTGGCTGGAGGGAACTAAAGTACCGTTTGTCATCTGGACTGATTACAAAAGCCTTGCTTACCTCCGTTCCGCCAAATGCCTTAACCCCCGACTGTGATGGTCTGTGTTTTGGTTTGGGTTGTGTTTAGTTTTGTTCCATGTTTTCCTGTATTCCATTTTTGTCGTGTGCTCATTTGGTTGTTGTGTCCACCTGTTCTCATCAACCTTCTACCTTGTGTCGACCAATCAGCTCTCTCCAGCCACTCGTGTCTTGTCCATCTGTTCCTCGTTGTCTCGTCAATCTGTTTTGTATTTTGTTCCCTGGTTTCTTTCAGTTCTTGTCATTTCATTGTCATTGTCAGGTGTCTTTGCAGTATGTCATTGTCAGGTGTCATTGTCACTGTCTGTGTTATGTCATAGTTGCCAGTTGTGTCGTTCAGTTATTTCACCAGTCATGTCTTGTTTCTTGTTTTGGGTTTACTGAAGTGTTTCTTTGTTAATTTAGCATTTAAACTTTTCCATGATCATGGTTTTCCTTTGTTTTTGGAATTAAATATATTTTTGTATATACTCCTGCACTACTGGGTTGCCTCCCTGCTTCCCTGCACTTGGGTCCTCCATGTTTTTACCTTGCCTTCCTCGCCTTCGACCAAACCGCAAACGTGACAGAATGAAACAACCAGAACAGGACCCAGCGGGAAGAATACGGCCTCACCCTGCCCGATTTAATTTCAGCCTCTCCTTCCGACCTGGATCCCGCAACAGCATATACTCACCCCCCTCCAGCCCTGAAGAACATGTAACTATCCGCCCTTCCTCCTGCTTCGTTGGGGCAGCCACCTGTAAAATTGAACAAATTATCAAACACGCTCAAGAGACTCATCCTGAGCCCAAGACCAGACCTCCAAACCGACTATTCGTAACTGATTCCAGACGCTCTGACGTCCTTCAGTGGGCTCACAACTCCAAGCTCACCTGTCATGCCAGTATCACCCGCACCATCCATTTCATCCAGCAACTTTTCTGGTGGCCCAGCCTGGTCAAAGACACCCGGGAATTCGGCTAAGCCCGCTCCGGCTGTGCCCGAGGGAAGCTTCACACCTGCCCCCAACTGGTCTGCTGTGTCCCTTACCCATCCTAATCCGCCCTTGGTTCCACATCGCTTTGGACTTCGTTACCGGCATACCTCCTTCTGAAGGTAACACTATCATTTTCACTATTGTTGATCGATTTTCGAAGTACGTCCATCACATTCCCCTTCCCAAGCTTACCTCTGCCTTTGAAACTGCTAACCTACTTGTTCATCAAGTTTTCAAACTCCACGATATCCCCATCGACATCGTCTTGGACCGAGGTCCTCAGTTCTCCTCCCTTGTTTGGAAGGAGTTCTGTGAAGCGGTGGGCGCAGCAGTCAGCTTGTCTTCCGGGTACCACCCACAGACCAACGGCCAGACGGAGCGGGCAAATCAGTCTCTGGAATCAGCTCTTCGCTGCGTTTCCTCACGCAACCCCACCTCCTGGAGCTCATTGAGTATAACCACACCTCTCTCACTAGCTCCGCCACCATTATGTATTAGCATTCTCCTGCGGTACAACGGCTCTCAAACTTGCACTTAAGCTACGCCAATCTTAGATACCCTTCTGACCTCCGTGTTCTTCCTTCTCTTCTGTGGTCCTGTGTTCCTCGCCGTGCTGACCCTCCACCTGCTCACGCCACCACCTGCCGCACGTTCCCCGTCTCAACGACCTGCCAATACGCCCCAATGATCCACCTTAATATCCTCCTCAATAAACCTTCCTCCACAACCCTCTCAGCCTCCGCTTGCTTCTGCATCCAGTTATAATCAGATCGTGACACCCATTTTCCTCCCTGACTGACTACAAAGATACATGTCTTTCATCTTGATGACTGCATTATTCATTGAAAAGTCTGTGGCAGTCACTTAATCTGACTGATTTTGTATTTTCCAGTGACAATATTACTTTTAAAAGCCCTCTTGTCAAAGAAAAGTTGCAGTTCCAAAAATATCTGTTTGCACTATGAAAACATTAAAATAAAACATATTTTGACATTTATTGAGATTTATATTCATGTACGTTGAATTGGATTCCATAATATCTGCTGTGTTCATACCATAGTTACTTTTTTTTGTGTGTGTGTGTGATAAACCCATTAGGTCTGTCGACAACCACTCCTATGTGCACTATTTTCAGAAGAAATAAATTTACTCAAAAACCCGGGAAACCAATTAAATTTTCATACCTGCCTCTTGCGCATGTACGTAGAAAGGTATGAAGATTTACCTGCTGCAATATTCTTGAAAGAAAATACAGAGTACAGCAAACAGTGATGGGAAATCAGACTGACAGTCAAATCTCCTGAATATCGCACTTTAATCACCATTTTCCTGTTTAGAAAATAAACACTGAAATCAGAGTTTTGGAAAATCTTCCTCCTGGCCAGAGTTTTCCAGTTCTTATTTTTGAAGTACTGTATAGTGCATTCATAAAACAGCAGGTAAGGCCTTAAAGTACGTGAAACACGAACTCAAACATACTTTTTTTGTATCTAATGCCATCCAGCTTCAGTCCGTGAGGAGTCCAACAATCCTATTTCTTTGAGGTGTGCTGTAGGTGCAGTCATATCTGAACCTCCTGAGTAAACTCACCATAACCCTGGGTTTCACATACATTTTACATGAAGTCTCATCAAATAGACTGGGGACTGTATTGTAGCACTGTCTCATCTGGCTTTGCTTTAGGCCAGACACCCAGGGAGACTGCACTTGCCATAAACTCTACGCACACACCCACACATGCACACACACACAGACACACACACACACACACACACACATGCATGACTGTTAATCCAGAATTGCTCTCCAGGAACCTCTCTTCAATTACATTTAGGAAATTATCAATGCTGTTCTATGAAAAACAATTAACAGATTATGAACTAAATCTATGGCAATACCTGTTCCTGAAAAGTATGAATGTGTATATTCCTGTGGATGAGGGTTTTTGGAAATATAGCATTATTGGACACAGGTGGACCAAAAAAACAAAACATGCTCATTTACACTCAGTATGGACATAAGATTCATGGGAACATCTGTCTTTCAATGAAGTAGGACACACATTTTTATTGCAAAAGTGTGTTCATAGATTTACATCACTGCATTGCCTAGTGGTCTCAACAGACTAAATGATGGGACAGTGATTTGATAACAGTTAATGTTTTAGTTATTTACTTTTATTGGTGTATGGGTCTGCATAGCAGCATCGGATGGCAAACAGAGCATGTATGGATATGCATGTACACAAGTACTGGCAAATAGTCCTATCACAAAACATAAAATAACTTTGTGCAGACTAATGCAGGCTCTCATCTCAAAGGATCATGGGTCATATAATTCTCTAGTTAGTATGTTTTCTGCCCAAGTGCTGTGACAGAATTCAGAGCAAACATCATCTTTACACACCCTCACTTCTAATTATGCCTGGTGCAGAGCCATAGACGCAGCCAAAGCCATAAATCTGCTTGAAGTCACATTCCATGATAGGAGACCATCCAGAGTTTTTTTTCCCTTTTTTCCAATCACTACTGCGTCCTTGATCTTGTGTTACAGCAGATTCATTGTAAACACAGTGACAGGTGTATTCATAAAGCCCAGCTCCCAGCCCTGGAGTGTGCTGCGGTGCTTTACTGGACTATTTATCAAAAGAGACTCTGTCAGGGCTCCTCTCCGTACACTCGCAGTATTGAGAAAGGCTGTAGCTTGTGATCGAGTGATAATGCTTTTAAACCTTAACGCAACATTTTTCAACTAAATATAATGAACAAACAGTATCTATCGCTGCATTGTGACATTTGTAATATTATATTTATTAGAGCAATTACTCTTCCAATATTTCTAGAAACCATATTGGTTTAGTATTCTGATCTGATATTTTTCAACAATTTTTTTTTTTTAGACTGACTAGTGCAAAAACAATATTTTAAACTAAAGTCCAGTCTTGACTCATCATTTACACATCATTGTGATATTGTACCTGAAAGATTTTTTTATGGCTTGTATAGAAAGTTATGTGCCTGCCTACCCATTAAGTGTGAAATTTAGCAACCAATTAAACGTTTAGGTAACTGCCTATCTCTGAAAATGAGCTATTCTGCAGTTACGCAACACTGTTGTAAAACAGTTTATTAACAGCACACACATACACACACTCACACACACACACACACACACACACACACACACACACACGCACACACAGCCAATTACTTGGCAGCCTGGCTAGTCGAAGTTCCAGTGTGAAAGAAGTAACTTGAAGTGGCTGTTGAAGCGTTATATCGAAGCCAATGGTAAGCAGTTGCAGTTTTGGCACAGATTAACCTGAACAAACTACATCGCAGACTGGTCGCCAGTCAATCACAGGGCACATACACAAACAGACAACCATTACCCTTCCAACTGTCACTAAATGGGAACTAAACCTACACTGCCATTACATATGTAAGGTGATATAACTCAGCAATAGGGACTGAAAAAAGAAAGAAGCACGTTCTACTCTGTTGAGAGATGCTGGCACAACAGCAATACTATGATTACACTATTTTAAAATACATAAACATTTGAGTTTTGTTTTTTTCTGGGGAATTGTAGGTATATTTTGCATCTCCTGTCTATTTTGATCACTTACATATTTCGATCACTTACATAGTTTTTCGGGTTGGTCTGATGAAAAGAAATTTACAACTGTACTAAAGAAATCATGCGAATGACTCGCTGTGGCCGAAAGACGCAACAAGTTGAGGGTTTTCCACATTATCAAAGACCTTGTAAAGGAAAACTAAATGTCTTGTAAATTTGACACACCACAGAGAAGAGTGTTGTTACCAACCCTGTCAAATTTGAATTATTAGAAAAATGACCAAGTATTTAAAACGAGGCTTCAAAATGGTAACAATTAAGCCGTAGTCTATGCTCTCAAATGCTCTGGGTGCCTCTGCTGAATGCCCTGAAGCCACGCCCCATTCACTATTAACTTTCGAACAAATGCCACTTCTGTAGACAGCACATGTGCTATGAAAACAATGGTAGTTTAAGCGATGTAAAATCAGGCTCACTTTCAAGATTAAATCGTGACAGTATTGTGGACTATAATCATAAAAAGAGCACCCAAGACAACTTACACATTGGTGGTGACATAATGTGACTGCTGACAATGGCACTAGATCGGCAGAAACGGGAGGATGATCACAAGTAACAGCTTGGCTAACTGCAATGCTGTAGTAGTAGAAATTATATAGTGGGGGAGGGGGGAACGCATGCCAGTCGTGCAACTACATCATTGGGCAGCTCAAGTTGTTATATTGTGGGGGAAAGGGCGACACATGCTGGACGCCCAAGTGCGTAAGTGGCTGCCATTTTAGCCACGCCCCAAAAATCAGGAAAAGAGATGGAAAATCAGTGTAACACTATATCTGTACAATTCAGTACAATATAGTTCCCAGTCTTGCTTATCCTTAAACATGCATAATTTATTTTGAAACAATTATATGATTTCACTTTATATGGGCTTTAAACATGACACAGTTTTCGTGCGCTATGGGGAGGACGAAGGAATTCTGTTCATTAAAAGCACCAAAGAGTGTGATGCCTTGCAAAAACAATGAAAAGAAATGAAAATTATGGATATTTTAAGAAAATCATGCTGTTAAATTGAGTGTGACTAAGAGCGCAAATGTGTTCTGATAAAGGTGTATAAAGAAAAGTTTATGTGAAGCAAATGCATTTTATTATTAGAGCATCTTTTGAAAAGATACTGATGAACAGTAGACAGATGTTTGAAGCTGCTGGTGTTTCTTGATTCCTAAGAACCACTGGATCCTCCAAAGGCTAGCAGTCATGCATACAGCTGTATTTCGGCAACCCCTAACTAATCTCACAAGGAGAAATATTTGTACTGAACTCAGCAATACATGAACAATTATTCACACAGTTTTGTTCACTGGTAGATGCCATGCTACTTTGGATGGTTCAGATGGATGACGTTCTTTATAGTTGGTGGATGGACAAGTTCTGCGATGTCCGCAAAGATATGACCTCGAATAATGTAAAGTGATATTGTAGGCCCCTTAAGGATGCCTGAAGGTGTCAAAATTACCTCTGCAAAATATGTGGAGTTTATAACATAATTTCCTCCTATGGTATAAAAAAGGGCAGCACGGTGGACGACTGGTTAGAGCGTCAGCCTCACAGTTCTGAGGACCCGGGTTCAATCCCCGGTCCCGCCTGTGTG
Source organism: Phycodurus eques (assembly GCF_024500275.1). Taxonomy (NCBI): domain Eukaryota; kingdom Metazoa; phylum Chordata; class Actinopteri; order Syngnathiformes; family Syngnathidae; genus Phycodurus; species Phycodurus eques. The sequence continues at coordinate 5,093,586 of NC_084534.1, read as the reverse complement.
GAGTTTGCATGTTCTCCCCGTGGCTGCGTGGGTTTTCTCCGGGCACTCCGGTTTCCTCCCACATCCCAAAAACATGCATGAATTGGAGACTCTAAATTGCCCGTAGGCATGACTGTGAGCGTGAATGGTTGTTTGTTCCTATGTGCACTGCGATGGGCTGGCAACCAGTTCAAGGTGTACCCCGCCTCCTGCCCGATGACAGCTGGGATAGGCTCCAGCACGCCCGCGACCCTAGTGAGGAGAAGCGGCTCAGAAAATGGATGGATGGATGGTATAAAAAAGAGCTACGCTTCCCACATTAAAATACAATAATTATTTGGCAAAACAACACACCATCAAAAATACTGGAGTCATCCAACCCCTCTCGAGAGGACTGGTACCAGAGCCCAAGCTGTGTGTGGAGGAGAGCCTGACTATATCTAGTCGGAACTTCTCAACCTCACACATCAGCTCGGGCTCCTTCCCTGCCAGAGAGGTGACATTCCACGTCCCTAGAGCCAGCTTCTGTAGCTGGGGATCGGATCGCCAAGGTCCCTGGCTTCGGCCACCGCCCAGCTCACACTGCACCCGACCCCTATGGCCCCTCCCACAGGTGGTGAGCTCACGGGAAGGGGGACCCACGTTACCCTTTCGGGCTGTTCCCGGCCGGGCCCCATAGTGGCTTCGAGCCCCAACTCCAGGCCTGGCTCCAGAGAGGGGCCCCTGTGACCCAGGCAAGAGAAAAAGTCTTCCTGAATTGTTTGTCATCATAGGGGTTTTTGGAGCTGTGCTTTGTCTGGTCCCTCACCTAGGACCTGTTTGCCATGGGTGACCCTGCCAGGGGTATAAAGCCCCAGACAACGTAGCTCCTAGGATCATTGGGACACACAAACCCCTCCACCACGATAAGGTGACAGCTCAAGGAATCAGCACCTCCAAATCTGAGACCTTGGTCCTCAGTCGGAAAAGGGTGGCGTGTCCTCTCCGAGTCGGGGATGAGATCCTGCCCCAAGTGGAGGAGTTCAGGTATCTTGGGGTCTTGTTCACGAGTGAGGGAAGAATGGAACGGGAGAGCGACAGGCGGATCGGTGCAGCGTCTGCAGTGATGCGGACTTTGAATCGGTCCGTTGTGGTAAAGAAGGAGCTATGCCGAAAGGCGAAGCTCTTGATTTACCGGTCGTTCTACGTTCCTGCCCTCACCTATGGTCACGAGCTGTGGGTCGAAAGAACAAGATCCCGGATACAAGCGGCCGAAATGAGTTTCCTCTGCAGGGTATCCGGGCTGTTCCTTAGAAATAGGGTGAGAAGCTCGGTCATCCGGGAGGATCTCAGCGTTGCTCCTGCACATCGAGAGGAGCCAGATGAGGTGGCTGGGGCATCTGATTTGGATGCCTCCCGGACGTCTCCCTGGTGAGGTGTTCTGGGCACGTCCCACCGGGAGGAGACCCCGGGGACGACCCAGGACACGCTGGAGAGACCAATTCTCTCGGCTTGCCTGGGAACGCCTCGGGATCCCCTCGAAAGAGCTGGTTGAAGTGGCTGGGGAGAGGGAAGTCTGGGCTTTCCTGCTAGAGCTACTGCCCCCGCGACCCGACCTCAGATAAGCGGTAGAAAATGGATGGATGGATGGATACTGGAGTCATCATTGGTAGTTTTGATTTAAAAAAAATAAATAAAACTTCAGATTATTTCAGAACCTATTATGATTGTATACTGGTCATGGTCAAGACCATGTATCATTGCTAAAATTCATTATTTGGTTCAAAGCAATTTGTTGTTTGAGTTCTTTTGATAGTGGCATAAATTGCAAAGAATTTTAACTTTTTTTCATATGATCAGGACAAAAAACGTCCTCTCCTTGCCTTAGGGGGTAAAATCAAGGACCCCCCCCAAAAAAACACAAATTAAATTACTCATTCCTCGAAGAGAAATTAATGAGAGAAATATTGTGTCCTTTAAGGATTTGCTGAACATGGCCAATTGTTATTACGTTTGCTTACTCAAATACTAATATTAAATTTTTAAATGCGGTTTTACTCTGCAGCACATATTTTTTTTTGCAAAATTGACTACTGTTTGAACAGTTTCATTTAGACCATGTTGACATTTGAGTTTCAATAAAATAACTTTTATGTAGGTATGAGGCGCAAAAATAGCAATGCAGCCCTATGGGGTGCATAAGCCAGTGCGAACTGTAGGCCCGGATAAATGTAGAGAGTTGCGCCAGGAAGGGCACATCTGGCTTAAAACTTTGCCAAACAAATATGAGCGTTCATCCAAAGAATTCCAACCCAGATCGGTGGTGGCCTGGGTTAACAAAGTCCGCCACCAGCGCCTAGAGCCGAGCACTGAAGTGGGGACTTAGAAAGTTGGGACTATGATAGGAAAATCTCGGGAGTTGGTTAACATGATGATTAGGAGAAAGGTTGATATGTTGTGTGACAGGAGACCAGGTGGAAAGGCAGTAAGGCTAGAAGTTTAGGGGTAGGGTTTAAATTATTTTACCATGGTGTAGATGGGAAGAGAAATGGAGTCGGGGTTATTTTAAAAGAAGAGTTGGCTAAGAATGTCTTGGAGGTGAAAAGAGTACCAGATCAAGTGATAAGGCTGAAACTTGAACTTGAGGAGGGTGTTATGTATAATGTGATCAGTGGCTATGCCCCACAGGTAGGATGTGAGCTAGAGGTGAAAGAGAAATTCTGGAAGTAGCTAGACGAAGACAAAGGCAGACCAGAGAACCATGTGGTGGAAGCTGAGACAGGACGAGTGTTGTGCAGCTTTTCGGGAGGAGGTGAGACAGGCTCTCAGTGGACGGGTGGAGCTTCCAGAAGACTGGACCACTGTAGCCAAGGTGATCAGAGAGCCAGGCAGGAGAGTACTTGGCGTATCTTCAGGCAGGAAAGGAGCGAAGGAGACTTGGTGGTGGAACCTCACAGTACAGGAAATCATACATGGCAAAAGGTTAGCTAAAAAGAAGTGTGACACTGAGCGGACCGAGGGGAGACGAAAGAAATACGTTGAGATGCGACATAGGGCAAAGGTAGAGGTGACAAATGCCAAACAAGAGGCATATGATGACATATATGCCAGGCTGGACTCTAAAGAAGGAGAAAAGGATCTATACAGGTTGGCCAGACAGAGGGATAGAGCTGGGAAGGATGTGCAGCAGGTTAGGGTGATTAAAGATAGAGATAGAAAGAGAGTAGTGGAGGCTAGACACAGGACAGAAGTGAGTATTTGTGAGCAACAGTATGGTTTCATGCCTAGAAAGTGTACTACAGATGCATTATTTGCCTTGAGGATGTTGATGGAAAAGTACAGAGAAGGTCAGAAGGAGCCACATTGTCTCTTTCTAGATCTAGAGAAATGACAGATTACCCAGAGAGGAAATGTGGTCCTGCATGCAGAAGTCTGGAGTGGAAGGGAAGTATGTTAGAATAATACAGGATATGTACAAGGGCAGCAGAACAGTGGTAAGGTGTGCGTTAGGTGTGACAGACGAATTTAAGGTGGAGGTGGGACTGCATCAGGGATCAGCCTTGAGCCCCTTCCTGTTTGCAGTGATGATGGATAGGCTGACAGATGAGGTTAGACTGGAATCCCCGTGAACCATGATGTTTGCAGATGACATTGTGATCTGCAGTGAAAGCAGGGAGCAGGTGGAGGAACAGTTAGAAAGATGGAGGATTGCACTGGAAAGCAAAGGAATGAAGATTAGCCGAAGTAAAACAAAATATATGTGCATGAATGAGAGGGATTGTGGGGGAAGAGTGAGGCTAAAGGGAGAAGATATACAAAGGGTGGAGGACTTTAAATACTTGGGGTCAACCGTCCAGAGCAATGGTGAGTGTGGTCAGGAAGTGAAGAAAGGGGTCCAAGCAGGTTGGAACGGGTGGAAGAAGGTGTCAGGTGTGTTGTGTGACAGAAGAGTCTCTGCTTGGATGAAGAAGAAAATTTATAAAACAGTGGTGAGGCCAGCCATGATGTACGGATTAGAGACAGTGGCACTGAAGAGACAACAGGAAGCAGTGCTGGAGGTGGCGGAGATGAAGATGTTGAGGTTTGCTCTCGGTGTGACCAGGTTGGGTAAAATTAGAAAAGAGCCCATCAGAAGGACAGCCAAGGTTAGATGTTTTGGAGACAAAGTTAGAGAGAGCAGACTTGGTGGTTTGGACACATCCAGAGGGGAGAGAGTGAGTATATTGGTAGAAGGATGATGAGGATGGAGCTGCCAGGCAAGAGAGCTCAAGGAAGACCAAAGAGAAGGTTGATGGATGTCGTGAGGGAAGACATGAGGGCAGTTGGTGTTCGAGAGGAGGATGCAGGAGATAGGCTTACATGGAAAAGGATGACACGCTGTGGCGAACCCTAAAGGGACAAGCCGAAAGGAAAAGAAGAAGAAGAGGTGGAAAAATAGCAAAATAATCTAATTTGGTGGCAAAGACTGGAGTTTGCCAAACATGAGGTGTGTCAGAAAGGTTCCAGGACTGGCATCACAAATTGTCCCCTACGAAGTTATCCCCATGGAGTCTAACTCCCTTTTCCAGCCTTCTCGACCACACCTTGATGCACTCCTGGAAGGATTCTTCAAAGGTTCTCCGCAGCTCCTTCATCATGTCTACGTTTTCAAAACGGGTCCCACTGATCACCCGCTTGAGCTTGGAAAAGAGGGGGAAAAAAATCACACTGAGCCAGGATGGATGAGAAGGGTGGCTGCTCCAGCACAGCAATGTTTTTCCCACCAGGAATTGTTGGATGCTTTGGGAATTGTTAGCAGGCGAGTTGTCATGGTGAAGCAGCCACAAGTTATCTTGCCAGAACTCTCACCAATTATCGTGCACTGACCAACGCAAATGACACAAAATGTCTTTGTCGACGTGCTGGTTGATTGTCCGGCCCTGTGGAAAGAACTCGCTGTGGATGATGCCCCTCACTTTGAAGAACGTGATCAACATGACGTTGGACTTTGACTGTCTTGCTTTCTTTGGCCACGGAGACGTCGGATTCTGGCGTTTGGTTTTCGGGTCAAAATTGAAGATCCATAACTCATTACCAGTGATGACTCCCAAGCAAGTCAGCTTCAGTTTCAAGACACTCTAGGATATCATGACACACTTGAATGCATTGATCCGTATGGTTGTTGTTCAGCAGTTTTGGCACTGTAGCGGACATGTGCCCCGCAAACTGAGGTGACACAGTCACTCCCCACATTGATAAACACACCTTGATAAAATGCATTCTTGCAAGCGGCCCTGCTGTGAGACTGCCTCCAAGGAGACGCTTTGGACCCTAAAGTAATTAGCAGGTCCCCTCAAAATCTTGGTTTACAGTCATCAAAGAGTCCTTTCTTCGTTTGAACTCACAACAAGCCAAAAGGGACTGATCGACGATGGGATGCAAATCCAGCAAAAATCTATTTGCTTAATATCCAAACGTGCGCGCAAAACACCACCCGTAGGCGTAGAGAGGAACTGCAAAATCGACCGGGCGGACTCTCATTTGATTTTTAACCAAGGAAAAATGTCTGTTTTGATATTTCACGAACTCTGGAGAATTATTTCAAATGTATGCCTTGATGTCTGTGTCAGTGTGTCAACCTTAAGCCTTTTCAACTTTTTCTGAGCAACCGTGAGATTTTGAGAATTGTTTGTCTTGATTTGACTCCAAGCAACATGAAATGTGATTTGAGTCATAACCAATTGATTTGTCAAAAATAAAGTACAAATATTCTATGTGCTTGACCTGTGAGTAAAGAGAGTACCCAGTAAAAATTATTTCTTATTAATGTATGATTTTAAACCCATTTGATCAAATTAGTAGACAAGATTCAGGCTGATGGGTGTGGTCTTCTGCAAGTCGGCAATCCCTCTTGCCCACGCCCTCTAGAGTATTTAACTCTTAACTCACACATTCTCCCTCTAGTCTTGTTTTTTTCTCTCCTCTTGCCTTGCTGGCAGCTCGCCAGCCGGGCTGGCCTTGGGCCACCCCTCCCCCGCTTGCCCTTTCTTTTGTTCGGGCACACGGCTCGCTAACCGCGAAAGGCGGGATAGAACAGACATGGCTTCCCAGTCTCAATGTGTGCCTCTGCTAAGCGATCAGAGCAGCTACTACGAAGGTACCAGGTATGCTCCCAGCCAAGCGGGATCGCTCTGAAATTGCCAGCAAGCCACACAAAGAAAAAGGCAGGAAGAGAGAGACGGTCCTGTTCTCCCAAGAAGGCGTGATGACCAGCCATTTTTCTTCTCCTGTCTTTTTCGTCTGCAACCAAATCTGTCGTTTTGCTTCCTGAGCCACTTCCAGAGCGAGACTACCACCCACCATCTTGAGCCTACGGTCGTGAGTAAACACAGCAACACTGCCAGACTACAATATTAGTGCCTAATAATTTCAGTGAAATTACTAGCTTCAGACAAAATCTCAACTTCATCCTCTCTCTCTCTCTCTCTCTCTCTCCCGTCCGCACTGGACGCAGTAAACGCTCACGTTTCCAACTTTAGTCCTACACACGATGTTCTATTCCCCTTTTCGTACGCTGATTTTCCTTCTTTTTACCATTATTAGTGTTATTTTCTTGAGTTAGTTCGATCCCTTTGTGTGTTTCCCTCTAGATCCGTTGTAGATGTCATTAAATATACCATGAAATTCCACTCTTGGTTGTGTTTTGTGTGTGTTCTGAGTTTAGTAAGCTTCTGTCATACGTAAAAAGTGACATTTGGCCCTTTTTGAGACGTATTAGTTTGATTTTAACAGTTAAACTTAAAATTACGGTAAACCGGAAGTAACGCAAGCGTCGCTTCCGGCTTATTCTTTTCTCCTAAATTAATAAATTTTTTATTTGACTAATATACGCTACAGCACTATCTTAGCACAGACTTTACGCATGCACAAATCTTCACTGATAATCTTGTTGACGTCGCGGTTCATGCTCATTTGCGATCAATGGAAAAGTCAACTGACAATTGCCACGAACCATCTGCCTGATGTACTCGACATTGGCCTCAGTTCTGCTAGTTGAAGGCCTTCTGCTCCTGGAATCATCGTCCACAAATAATGAAGGATCAGCTTTCGAAAAAATGTCAAATACACATATTTTAACCAAGATGCACAACGTATTGAAACTACAGTCATTTGTAAAAACAACAATATTATTCATTTTAAAAATAGAAACTTAAACCGGGAATTTGCTAAAGAGTTGACTAATGTCCTAAATAACCGTGAAAAGGATACTTCTCATCACTTTTACAGTTACCCTCGTTCCGTTCAAGTCCTTGTATTTGCATGTACACTATGTGTATGTGACAGCCGCTGCTGTCTGCACTCAATGAACAGGAAATGTGGTCCAATCGCATTTATCCAAGGCTTCAGTTATTCTTTCAAATCCCTACGATAATCTGATTTAGGATAACATTTTCTGTGCATGTGCAAATGTGATGTAAATTGATCACTGGCGTGGTTGCTTGTGACATAACTCCGATCGGCATAGCTCAAATATATATTCTGTTGCTTCCAATGCTAATTTCATGAACTTTAGTAACTAGAAATGCCTTTTTGCTGTGCTCTACATATTCCTTTCAACTAAGTATTTTAACAGTGTATGCAGTTTGTTCATTCTCTGCTCCTAAATTGTTTTTTACAGTATACGTTTTGTGCCCCATTCTCTAATTTAACTTTGGAATTAATTAAAAATGATTAATATGGCGGCACGGTGGACGACTGGTAAGAGCGTCAGCCTCACAGTTCTGGGGACCCGGGTTCAGTCCCCGGCCCCGCCTGTGTGGAGTTTGCATGTTCTCCCCGTGTCTGCGTGGGTTTTCTCCGGGTGCTCCGGTTTCCTCCCACATCCCAAAAACATGCATGCTAGGTTGATTGACAACTCTAAATTGCCCATAGGTGTGCATGTGAGTGCGGGTGGTTGTTTGTTTGTATGTGCCCTGTGATTGGCTGGCAACCAGTTCAGGGTGTACCCCGCCTCCTGCCCGATGATAGCTGGGATAGGCTCCAGCATGCCCACGACCCTAGTGAGGAGAAGTGGCTCAGAAAATGGATGGATGGATGGATGATTAACATGATTATTATATGTTGCCAGCGTATCTGTTTAGCAAACATTCTGAAAATAAGATAAAGATTAGGAAATGTATTAAAGTTGTCAGGCCATCGCTTGACTATAAAGCTCTGCGCATTGGCTGATATGCGTCAAACAGATGTTGTTTGACCCCTATTTCCCTACATGTTTTGTAGGGAAATAGGGGCCTGGTTTATGCAGCTTGCACATAAGGGGCTTGAGCTCGTTATTAAAATGAATTTTGATTCATTAACATACACACGATGGTGCAAAGAAAACTGGCCAGTACGCACGTGTCATGAATCTGTGAGTCACTTATACGTATACGTTCAACTTGTACGCAGAGTGAAAACATTTCGAAACATTTATTCGTGAATGAGGCCCATTGTCATTCATTTGAGTCTGCTGTGGCCACAAATGTGCTCCAAAGCTGCCCGGCGTTCACCTTCCATCCGTAGAAAGACTTGACATAACTTAAATATGATATAAATGTACCATTTAAAAGAATTGCATCAGATTGAGGTGAAAAGACACAATAAAATGAGTAGTTACTACTTCATCTACTAAATCTGTAAAATGACACGTTGCATAAAAAAAACCTTATGTTTTATTTTTTGTATTATTTTTTTACATTTTATTTTTACACAGTAGTGTTTACAATAGTTGATCGGACATTTACTCATTACCATCATTTCACTGGTCAGTTTTATTAACATAAAGATCCCCAAAAACAAAAACAATAAATTGAGAGGTGTCATGTAGCTCAAATTGCCTAATAAATCTTATGACGTCATCTTCGTAGCTGCTCCTGAGTTTTTTTCAGCACATTCCTCCGATATGTTTGTTTGAAGTAATGTCACTCACAAGGTTACTGCACCCGCTCTCCTGCTAGCTGTGCATCTACATGGTGCTGACCAAGCACCGAAACACAATCTACCACAACACCGCCACCAGATGTCTTTTTAGGCAGAATCCCAATGCAGCAAATGGTCATGGAGATAATAGTGAACATGTCCTGCAAAGTAGACTAATACGCTCTTTTCTCCTAAACATACATCTTGACTGTCCAAACCACATTAGTCATGAAGTCAACCATCATCACTTTTTGGCAAATTAATCAGCCACTGTCGGAGTCCCTTCACACACAGCATGGACAATGCATTAAAATTTCATTTATAAAAAAATAAAATTTTGCCAAAATGACCTTTAAGGCTATTTTACCTGTACCATTATGCACACTGGATCTGTAGCCTTGTGGAATAGTAATAAAGATACAAAAGCAGTAAAGAGGAATTGTATGTGTGCAGCTGTGGAGCACAGACCGCATTGAGGGGAATGTAAATTTGATGAATTAATTTACCTGTACTGTGGAGTAGGGCTCCCTTCTGCATCGCACATAATGGTGGCCTGCTGGTTGGGGGAGTTGATCGGCAAAATGAGGTCAATTGGCTCTATCCTGAATCTCGGCCCTTGAAATACGACATCGTCTGTAAACGCTGCGGATAAGTGACAAAACCAAAAGATGTGAAAACCAGAAAGGAAAAAAAAAGTTAAAATTGTAAATAGCGACAACGACTGACACTGCATATATTTTTTCTGTTTGCTTTTCTTCTTCTTTTTATTTATTTTTACGATTGCTTCTTTGAACAGGGTCAGAAATGCACTAGGACTATTCCAGTGGTGCAGTGTGTGTATTGTTTGCTTATCTTGCAGCGAGGAAAATGCATCCTGCTTATCTTGGGCTTTAACTGCATATGCAGACATATTTGCCTCCACAGTATAACCTTGCTTTAAAATGAAAATGCAAATGATAACAAATGTTGGCAATAAGTCATATACCTCTTACATTACTGTGAAAAAAACTACACTCCGTAGAATTTACCTAGTGTGGTATACATTTGTGTAGCACACAGAAACACATGGATAATCACAATAATTCAAAAGAAAAGTCTAAGGTTGAGTATTACTGAAGAGGAAGGTCTCCATAACAAATACTTCCTTGTAAGCAATGCACTTTATAAATAAAGCAGAGTTAAACATTTTCAGATAATCTATGTCAGACTCAGCATGCGCACAAATAAGGGCTGTGTGGGTGAACACATCTTTCAGAGCTTCAAAGGTAGGCAAGTGGAACAAAATCTGGTATCAAATGTAGGCAGAGCCAACAGGCGGCCATAGTAGAACTAATTGGTGCCCTACTGCTTACACACATGTGGCTTGTAGTTGTACACTTGGTTTAACAATTTTTATTAGACCAATAACACATATTCCATAAAGTGATTGATTGATATTCAGTAGCACCCTCCGAGAGCTAGTGTCAAACTCAAAGCCCGGGGGCCACATCTGGCCCGCCATGTCATTTAATGTGGCCCACTAAAGAAAATCATGTGCGCTTACTTCATTTTTCTTGCTAAAATCGGGATCAAAATTGCAAATCCAATTTACTTTTAAAACATTGCAATGTTGTAAGAAATTGTAAATATATGATTTGGCAATTTACATTTACATTTATTTATTTATTATATGGTTTCAGTCATAACAGCCCTCTGGGAGAAAGCGTGACTAAAATGTGTCCCGCATAAAAAAATGACATCTCTTCAGTCTAACGGAGCATCATACATTTAAAAAAAAAAAATAATAATAAAAAAAAAAGTTTGACACAGCTGAACACAACCAAACAAAGTGACCTTTTAACATAATGAGCATCATCAGCTGTGGTGATTTGATTTTCAAGGCTTCTGAAGTATTCAACCACACCAACTCACAAGACATTGTAAATAATGCTCCATTTGCAAGTTATTTAAATAGAGTTTGTTATTTTGTGCTTGTCTCTCTACAGTCATCCCAAGTGGCCACAAGGGCATAGAGAGAAACCGTGTTGAATAGAGCTTAAATGACAGGCTAGATTCACTGCATGGTTCCTCGTAATGATCTGGACAGTCCATGAACAGGAATGGGATTGGACTACCAATTGTCCCTGACAGTTTGCTGCTTATGTGGGCTATACGACAGTGCTCTGGGGAAGGTGAAGGACATCATGCTGTACATACAGTGTATGTCTATCAGTGTAGCCTCATTGGAGATGTCTTAGGGTTTTTTACAGATGCACTAATTAGGGTTTTCAAATTATCCGGAACTTTATATTCAATGCATATATTTTCAATAAAACTTTTAATTGTAAAATGTACTCCAGAGGCATACATATAAGAATGAACACAAATAAAGTGTTATGTTGTTGTTATGAGGTATGGACAATTATGGCAACAAGGGCAATGTCTCTCAGCACTAAGGCGTTCAAATCACTTACCTGCAAGGCATCCTGTGATTGATAGCAGAACAATTTGTTTCCATGGCAACATCATCTTTATTTGCAGAGCGCTGATGGGAATTTCATCCAATTACTTGTGAATGGAATCCTCTCCTTGTGAAGACAAGAATTCTAATCTGAAGGGAAGCAATTATAGATGTGATTAAAATATGACATTTTGATAGAAATACATAGAGCAGGCATAAATAAAGTGATTATAGTACTCCAAAACTAGTTGTTATTATTTTTCAGTCAAAATATGGGAAGCGAGTCTAAAGGAAGCCGGAAACGATATTGGGAAAAACAGCTGAAAATATCTGGGATGCAACCCTTCAGTGCAATTTTCAGGTGGCACTGAAGAAGAAACAGCTGCTTAATGGGTGTGTTTTCTTCTACTACGCTTGTTTCTCATCCTGCCTAACAAGCTCATATCTGTGGCTTAAAAGAAGAAGTGTGGCGGGGAATGAATGACCTCAAAAGATACTTACTCGCTCCCTATTTGACTATTAATAGGACCTGGCAGACTGTGTATACCAGAACTCTGCGAAATGCCACTTCGCACTTGAACAAAGAGTTTGGTGTTCAAGGCAGTGCAAGCAAACTCCATTTATGTCCATATACAATTATATTTCCTATGAACACGCAATGCCAAGAATGATAAATATGGAACATGAAATGTATCAGTTTTGTCAATATTCTAAAAATACACATTTGTCAACATTAAAGGGACTTAAAATCAATTTCAAAAGAGTCATCTATTCAGTCTGTAAAAATGAATAGCTTCAATGGCTCTCGAGCAGGGGCGTCACACTAATTTATGTCACATTATAGTTTCGGTTTCCCTCCGAGGGCCCTTATGAAACCATATAAATATTTCATCGCCTGATCATAGTATTAAATATAGACAACAAATTGATGAAAAACTAGTTTTGAAATTAGATGTCAAGAATAGTAGTTTGTTCAGCTATGGTTCAAGTTACTGTAAAGAGGGTTTTGGTTACAAAAAATACTTAAAATATGTCGATCTAATTATTTTTTATGTTAGACAATAGAAATTTTGGTACGGATTTTAGTAAGTATCATGGAAGTTGACGCACATGATTTGCTTTTCCGGGCCACATAAAATGATGTGGCGGGCCAGATCTGGCCCCCTGGCCTTGAATTTGACACCTGTGCTCTTGCGTGACATGTTTCATGAATTGTCAGTAAAGAAAATTATAACCAAAAACATTCCTTTTTGTTTGTTAAACTTGGACTCTAAACAATACTGTATTTTCACTGATATGAAGAGTTACTATTTACAAAAAATGCTCAAGTAGCTTCAGATGAATGGAATGGAATCCCATGAGAAAAGAAAGTCAAAATGCAGTCAAAAACTCAAACACAAAAATTATGCTGGTCATGAAATAGAATCACCGTTGGACGGTGGAATTATTGGATTTATTGACTGTTGATATCATTTAAGGATTTCAATGTTGTGCATTACTAAAACACTGGTGGCTGTAGAAAGAGCTCATCGATCTAGGAACTGAATTGCATTTAGCTGTGAGCTATTAAAATATACATACGTCTTTGGGCAGGATATCATCATAGAGCAACATATTCTCATGGTTTAACCCATTAATCACAGTGAATTTGTTTAATTTTGAAATGTATTTTAAATGCTAAATCTGGTATATTATAGATTCGGGTAGATTAGACATTGGCCGAGCAAGAAACAGACTGTGAAATTAAGCCTCACAGGATCAGTGTGCAGCCCCTTGCAAGGGAGAAAAGTACAAAGAAAGCAGAGAGAGCATTTTAGGATAAGTTTGTATTCTCGTCTTATTTTATTGTTATATTATTGATAGGTATCATGGACAGAAAATACACACAAATAACATGTCATCAAAGAAGATAAGCATGGGCATACAGTAAATGTGGTTACTGCAGATAAGTGATACAGAATGCATAAAAAGTTGAATCACTGAGTGCTAGGATCAGTTGATGCCATACTCGCTTTAGAGGCTATGTTTACACTATGTTTCCGGTGGCCACGGCAACCCCGTTTGGCCGTAATATAGTGCAGCGTGGGATTTTGTCTTTTTTTTTTTCTCCACAAATCTTGCTAAGATTTCTCACAATCTACTACGGCATCCATGACGATCTATTGAGGAGGTGGGGAGATTGTGGCTACTAAGCCCCAGAGGCTCAAAGGTGCAAGGCCATTCGGCCCCCAGTTTACCACGGATGCCAGTACGTTCCCTCACAGCCCGTCACATTCTGATGGGGTCCCTCAGGTTTCTCACATTCCGTAGAGGCTTTGTACAGATGCAACATAGAGCACGTTTGTGGCACCGGCAGAGTCGAATGAAGCTCCGGCTCCAGAGTCAGCATCTGCGTGAGGCAGGTGAGGGGTGTGATGCACATACTACCACTCAATAAAATGTTTGATAAGATTAGTTTCCTGACAGCAACTAATTCACTTTTCCATCTTTTGTTATTCACAACACTGCAGATTACACTTGCACACAATCTCTCCTCTCTCACTCTCTCATACACACACATTCAATATTAAGTGTTATAAACAGCAGGGGTGTCATTAAAGCTATTTTAAGGGGGCTTCAGATGTGTCAGCTGCCTTCAATTATCCCTCAAGATCCCTAACTAATTTGGTGTTTTTGATTTTAAAATAAATATCTTGCACGGACCAGCACTGGGATCGACTTAAAATAACCTGTCCTCCTGCTCTTTGACGCGGGCAACTCAGGACAATGGCAGGGGTGAGACGTGTACATCTCATGAAACCTCATGAACATATATCCATCCATCCATCGCTTATCCTTATTAGATTTAGAGTCTTCAATTAACCTACCATGTAGGTTTTTGGGATGTGAGAGGAAACCAGAGTATCTGGAGAAAACACACGCAGGCACAGGGAGAACATACAAACTCCACACAGGCGAGGCCGAATTTGATGCGCATTGAGGCGGATGTGCGAACCAGTTGGCCACCGTGCCACCCATAGCCACTTAGCAAATTCATGCTACTTACTGACTCTTCACAAAACACTTTTACATTTCAGTTTGCAACGCCAAAAAGAAGCTCCTGTCAACATCCAAGACATCCAGTAAAAATCTCAGGACGCACATCCAGATGTGTTCCGAAGTTAACACAAAAACATTCATTTTTCTATCACTTTAATCAACTTTTCAATTTTGATTAATCGCGGTTATCCATATATGGTGGTATATATATATATATATATATATATATATATATATATATATATATATATATATATATATATATATCCCCGGCCCCGCCTTTGTGGAGTTTGCATGTTCTCCCCATGCCTGCGTGGGTTTTCTCCGGGCACTCTGGTTTCCTCCCACATCCCAAAAACATGCATGGTAGGTTAATTGACAACTGTAAATTGCCCTTAAGTGTGAATGTGTGTGCGAATGGTTGTTTGTTTATGTGTGCCCTGCGATTTGCTGGCGACCGGTTCAGGGTGCACTCTCTCGCCCGAAGATTGCTGCGATAGGCTCCAGCACGCCCGCGACCCTTAGTGAGGATAAAGCGGTACAGAAAATGGATGGATGGATGGATATATCCTGCATTTTGGGGGGCTTAGCCCCCCCTGTCCATAAAACCTGGTGATGCCCCTGACAAACAGGCATTATAAATGAAACATATCTCTAGGTTAACTTTAGAGGAGTTGTAAGTGTGAAATGCCGGAGAATACTGTGCGTATGCTTCCTGTCCCACTACGGGCTGCCTCCTTTTTGATATGCCCTATTACGAACTGTCAGGTTTAGTTGCGTTCACCCTGTTTTACTACGGCCGACTAGGCTTCTCATATGCACCGTGACTGCTGGGGCAATTTGTTTGACAAGTAAACAATCTCGATGGGAATCCACGGCAATCACGGCCTATCAGGTTTGCCCATCCTGTCTCCTTGCATTGTCTCACGACTACCCCGTTTTGTCCACAACGTTAAATGTAGCGTGAACGTAGCCTTACAAACTAGAAAGTAATGTCTGTGCACTTTTGCTATGATAACAAAATCTGTTATTTTACACCTATGTTTTAACATATGCATTAGTATTTCTATTTTTGAGTGCATTAGTTTTAGCCAAACATGTTTTTGTATACATCTGAAGTTTGTCCCTTCAATAATGCTGTGACTCTCCCCCCAAGTGTAATCTGTTGCGACATGCATTTGTTTGTCACATTCTGAAGAGCGATACAGTAAATGTAGGCATGTATTTGTTTCCCACGTCCTCATTAATAGTGATCATACAAAAAAATAAGTATATAACACTCGCCTGTCCATGTGTGTTGTTCGATGGGTTGTAATTTTCCGTAACATCAGTGCTAATCTCATTGGCATGTCCAACCAGGATCCTGCGATGTGACTATTGCGCACACCCATCCATCCATCCATTTTCTGAGCCGCCTATCCTCACTAGGGTCGCGGGCGTGCTGGAGCCTATCCCAGCTGTCATCGGGCAGGAGGCGGGGTACACCCTGAACTGGTTGCCAGCCAATCGCAGTATTGCGCACACGTACATTGCAATTATGATGCTCAAACGATATATTGTGCAGCCCTAGTATAAACCAAGGGTCAGGTAGTGAGTACAAAGTGCGTTGTACGATTGTGAGAAAAGGTGACATGGTTCTTGGAGTGAATGGTGAAAGTCTTAAGAAAGCCACACTTGAGCCATGCAGTGAGTCAGCGTCGCTCACGGCATGTTTCTTAGTTGTATATCGCTAAATCTGTGAATAAAAATATAATAATTTATTTATAAAAGCAAAAAAATGTTAGCGTTAAAGTTACTAGTCTGCATGACATTTCTTAACTCATTTGCTCTGCTTTTTGGTCAGATAAGAGCATCTACTCTTTCTTGAATTATTTAGCTAACATTGTGCAGCAGGCATACTATGTGATAAATGTTGCCCCCCCGATATCCATTGCAGGCCGGTCAACCTGAATGGCGGATCCCCCCCATCTGTGGTCCCTTCTCAAGGTTTCTTCTTTTCTCCCTAAATGGGATTTGAGTTTTTCCTTGTCCGACTGGGGGCGTTTAGATCAGGGGATGTCATCGATCTTTGTCAACTGTGAGACTGTGAAGCCCTTTGAGACTCTTTTGTGATTAAGGGGCTCTACAAATAAAGTTCACTTGACTTTTGGTTGGTTTGGTGCTTACATGGTCACAGAAAATTCTGTGGGTGCTCTAAAACGGTAAGCATATGAGGAACTCTGCTTTGAAAACGGCTGGCAGTGAATAAGTTCATTGTCCCTAGACGTGTAGCTGAGTGTGAAGGTCCGTTGTCAATATGTGCCCTGTGGTTGACAAACAGTCAGTCCAAGATGTACCCTGTCTCACACCCAAAATAAACTGGAATGGACTCTATGGGAAACATTAAATAAAGAAATAAATAAATAATCGATAGAACCACCTTCCATAGTCCATGTTCAAAATTATGATAGGTGTGCGCTCAACTACTTTACATCTTTCATGTGACTTATCTGGCCAGAAAATATAAGTTCAATCAAAATGAATTCCCAAAATGTGGCCGGGACATGAAGAATTTGAGTTAACTGAACTGTGAATTCCTGCTATTCCCCATGGATAATGACCAAGCCCTGAAAATCTGGGAGTAGGTGTTTGTATTTGAATTTGAATTGAATTTGTGAAAGCCAAACCTTGACTATGCCAGTGTTCACTCTTTTGCCCCCCACTCAAAAAAAATTGAATGGAGACTGAATATAGATATATATATCGCAGATATATGTATGTACATAAACTTTTCAATAACTTCAAAGAATGTATTATTTACACATATTGACTTTTTAAAATTTATTTATCTACAATACATACCAGATCAACCAGATCCCACCCACCAAGCAATGACCTAAATAGCATTTTCCTCCTGTGGATATGGAGGGGACCTTGACGACTGTAATTGTAGTCGCTGTAACACAGAAGGGGCTTTGCTCAAGCTCTGACCTACATCACAGTAAGTGGAAACTGATATGCCTCTCAGGATTAAGAAACCAACCCAACCTCTCATCCTTACAACATAACCCGGTTGTGGTGATTAACCCTGAGCTATGTTTGGAATTTTCCAATTGGACATAAAATACCATCAGTCACATATTTTTACCAAATTGTAAATGTAGGATTGTGGCTGTGCCCTGACATGAGAAGAGCTGACATCATCATGTAAAGGAGTGAGGAAACATTGGGATGCTGAGCAGGCACATACGGTGCAGTATCATATTAAAAGTTCTATCGTAATTTCATGGCCAATGCCGTTGTAACTCAGCTGTCCTGGAGACCGTTCCTAGTGTGACATAAATGCTGTCACAGCAAGAGTGGATTTCCTGTATTTTGAAATTTTGCTACTCTGAAAGCGCATCGCGTTGAATTACATGGTTCTGGATTCTACAGCCCCCACCCAAAAAAAAAGGTTGAATTTCTCAGTGGCTCAGTATTCGCTGCCACCCGCTGGCTTTGGATTCCAAGTTTAGTATCCTAACCCATCAGTTCAAAAAACCTCAGGTTCCAGTGAGGAAAATCTCCCAGAATAACTTTGCCTGCTAGTTTCTTATTTTCTTGTTTTTAGTGGCATAGTGTCTCTGTACATTTTAGACATTTTAGAAGAGCTTCACTTGAAAGCCTGTGGAGCTTGCAAAATACAGTGCCGAGAAAATGATCACTTGTAATAAAGAGACCATCAGCATCATGATTCTTGGGGGCTCTTTTAATTCCAACGTTTTACCATTTTAAAGAGGAATGAGGAAGGTCAAACTAAATGTACTTTTTTTTTGTAATCCAATATGACGTGCTTACTATCTTATTCTTAGTAGTCTAAAATTAATCAAGCACAACATTCAAACTCAAAACAATTTTGAGTCCAGGGATGCAAGTAAACAACTATAAATTGGCATGTTAATAAAAAAATGCTAACATGCTTTACTGTCTTGACTTTTTTTTTTTTGTATCAAGAGATAATAATAATTATCAATTTTAGCATAAAAAAAAGATTTCAATATTAAAGTGCTAGTATGCAATGGTTAACCATTATATTTGGGTATTTAACACTTATTTTATACTACTATATGTTAATGTAATGTGTTAAAATATACAGTATATATATATATATATATATATATATATATATACATATATAAATAAAATGACCTCCAAAATTACATTCAATTACAGAACTGCATTATTGTACACATCGGGCAGTTGGCAACAGATAAAAATGAAAAATACAACCTGCAGTACATGTCTCTAAATCAATTTGAGCTTTGACACAATAATCATGGGTGTGTGGTGTCAGCATTTTTTCTTTTGGCTTTTCAAATATATTGATGAGAGCAAAATGTAATGTTATGCTACACTGACTCAACTTTATTAGAGTCCATCCATCCATCCATTTTCTGAGCCGCTTCTCCTCACTAGGGTCGCGGGCATGCTGGAGCCTATCCCAGCTATCATCGGGCAGGAGGCGGGGTACACCCTGAACTGGTTGCCAGCCAATCGCAGGGCACATAGAAACAAACAACCATTCACACTCACAGTCATGCCTACGGGTAATTTAGAGTCTCCAATTAATGCATGTTTTTGGGATGTGGGAGGAAACCAGAGTGCCCGGAGAAAACCCACGCAGGCACGGGGAGAACATGCAAACTCCACACAGGCGGGGCCGGGGATTGAACCCGGGTCCTCAGAACTGTGAGGCTGACGCTCTAACCAGTCACCACCGTGCCGCCCTTTGTTGGAGTCATTGGCTGAAATACATCTCAAAGTAAATGAGATGATTTCTTGATTAGTGGGGCTGTTGTTGATTTGCTACAGTTGACAGACAGGTAGTGAGTGACATCTTTTTTTAGCATAATTGCAAAGGAATTTAATAAGGGTGCTGGAAAAAAAAGAACAAAGTTAATACAGTGCTGAATGGACTGTTATGTGCAAAACACAAATGGTTACATTCATCATATAATTTAATAAATCATTTTCCTCTGATTTATTGTCTTTCAAAGTATGTAGCCATCTCTATGAAATCATTCTGTAAAATAACCTGGAAGACAAGAAAGCATTAGCCACTAAGGAATGCAATACACAGCTGCTTTGCCTGTGAATGAAGATTCACAGTCAATCGTGCACTGATGCCTCCTAATTTACTCTGACCGAAGACCTGCACACCATGCCATTTCACATAATCCAGGGAGGACAGAAAAAAGAACTGAAGTGATTAACAAATAAGGGTCTGGGTTTAATGTCTGCATTTCACAACTTAGGCTGCAGCAGAGAGCTTGATGAAAAGCAAAGCCAACAAGTAATTGTTAGGTATTGATTGTGCTCCACTACTCGTGCCTTCTCTTTGGGCCAGCAAATTCTGATTTTTACACCTATTATGCAGCTCAAATATAAAGTTATATTTACTTGCACCCTACTCCCAACCTAATTTTAAAAGCTAAAATACTAAAAACTGTGGCAAACTGCTTAAATGCACCCTCGAAGTAAAGATTTTCTTGAATGCATTTCCAGCATAGGCTTGCTGGTTAAAAATGTAAATTATTGAGTATATGTTAAGGAAAGCGATATATTGAAGGCCAACATGAAGGAAGACGCTTTAGCTGGGGTTGTGTGAAAATTCAATTAGGTATAATTATTGAGGTAAAAGGCAGAAAAAGAACATATTTTTTATAGATAGATGGCAGGGCGTGCATTTTGATGTGCAAATCACTGATTCTCTCAAAGACAGCAGGATGGCCCATGTGACTCCCTCCTGTGTTGAACGCGGCTGCAACCCTCAGCTGCTGCTTGACATCCAGAATGGGAGTGAGTGCACTTAAAAGAGAGAGAAGCAGTGATCCGTTTCTCAACCCCATCATCAGCCAGGCACATCCCCAGACCTTCATCTTAGATACTGCCACAAAGACGACTGGCGGTCAAGGAAGACGAACAAGAAATGTACAAGGGTGCCTTTTACACTATCTTGGTCTAGCTTTGCGAATCATTTGACAGTTTTACAACAAACTCCGAAAGAATTGGCTGCAGGAGCGCTGTGAGGCATTTGGGGCCCTGTGAAGATGATCCCACTTTGGACCCCACCACTTGCTGTCAATGCTGAAAATTGAAAATACTACCCCTGACAGTCGGGCCCTTAGAATCATCATCACTTTTCTGCCCCTTACAGTGCATCTGACTGCCCGCAATGTGTGTTTACCGTTTGTATTCTGTCAAATACGCAAACAACACTATAAAAGTAACTCCTGCAGTGCCGTGCTGCATTTTGCTAGGCTATGGAATAGTTTGCTGCATGGCTTCAAAGACATGTTTCACCTCCCATTTAGCTTCTGCTTGATATTCTCAAATTCTTTGCAACAACAACAACAACAAAAACCTATAAATAAACATGAATGTCAAGCAGAAGGATTATAATCCCAATTGAATAATGGGATACTGTACTTTGAAGATTCTGGATTTTTCTATTGCTCTCAAGTGGATGTTGGTAGTTTGGGTAAAAAAAAACAATGTTTGCAGACCAGCATGGGTAAATACAATATTTGTTTTTCTCAAAGAAATAATAGCAGAACACCCTTGCAATGACTGATTAACATCGCAGGAGCTATAATGGTATTATGAATTATTAATCGATGGAAAGATGCTGTACAATGTTTACCTATGATGCATATAAAAGTAGAACTAACAATTGAATCATCCAGTCTCTGCTAAAGCATGGATTCTGTATAGCTCAAGTAGGGGAATAAAACACTATTCTGGTTCTAAAAACAAAGAAAGTTGGAGGCTTTCTTTTGGCCCTGCTGCTGTCTGTATGCGTGACTGAGCAGCGTGGTACCATATGGAATTTGTCCTGGATGAAGGAAATGAGCCCCATGCATTGAAATCCCAGTAGGATCATCCAAACCATTTGAGACTCGTCTCGAAACGCAATCATCAGCATCGTCCATGAGTGGCCACTATCCACATGCACACCCTGAATCGATGCCCCTTCCTCCGATTTAAGAACGTTTCATGAAGATTTCCTCATCGGCTCAGCCTTTCAGAATCATTGATTACCCTCCGCTGATCACAGGTTAAATGACCTGTCATTTATTTCAGTTCAAATTGCATGCCAACTTGGCATATTCTTCTTCTTATTATTATTATTATTTAAATATGTTAATCCATCAAATTAAAGGCGGCGAATTGATACTTACTTCTCTTGTGATGCTATTTTGTCCTCTTTATGATCGTAATTCCAATATCCGCTAGTGTGCTGCAAACATTGTTCGCAGCAGCTCCGTGCGCTCTTTACTTTATCCAGTTCCCTCGAGGTGCGCGTACCACCTCCACAAATCCCCCCCCACGCGTCGGGGGGGTTGATATAGGCGCAGTTTACCGGGTCGTTCCTCGAGCTCCTCCTCCAGTTCCCACTCCACGAGATGCGGCCAACAAGCAGGGAGGACAGCGGTGCCACTGAGCGGCGATTCTCGATGTGCGCATCCCACAGCGGGCTCTGCTCTCTTTGTGCGCGGCGTAGAAACGTGCGCCCACTGGTGACGCGCGGAAATGCGTTGCTGTGCTGCGGCACCGTAATGCGCCACCAGCACCTGCCGTTCCTCACCCTAGCCCAAGTGAGTGCAAGTCGAAATAAGGATTTGAATATTTGACGACTTCGCCCAGTCAAAAGTGCCACACACACAAAAAAAAAAAAAGTCAATAGATGTATGCGGCATTAGTTTAATCGTTTCTAATACATTGAGGGGGGGGAAACACAACGATTCTCAAATGTTTCATGTTCATTTATGTCTACATGAACCAATTTATGGATTAGTGGCAAAGAATGTGGTCAGTTACTTGCAGCCAAGTTGTAAGGAAAAAATCAAAAGGACCCGGGGCTTCCCCCCCCCCCTTATTTTTCTGTATTTTTTTTTTTTTTTTAAAGAAAGGTACCAAACTCCCAAATTGCTCCCTTATACCTACTTCTTAAATGTGCCATTGGTGTTCAATTCTGAACATAACTTAAATACAAAAGTCAAATACAATGTAAGGTAAATTAAAATGTGTTGATGACAATAAAAGGCTCTTAAATTAAGTGTTAATACTTTCTATTCTGGTGAATACTTGGTTTTAACATGAGAATGGGACTACACAGAAAGGAGATTCACTCTCATCGTGTCACCTAATTTGAGTTTAATTGTCTTCATGATGCAAGTAACTGAAATCTCCCTTTGAAGACTTCATTTTACAAGTCTTTGCTGGGTCTCAAAACAACAGTTCTGCAAATGCACACCCCTCGACACCATTAAGTACTGAGTGTTAGTGAAGTCTCACTCAATAAAATGCTACTGTATGTCAGTCTCTTGGGTACTAACACATTGACATACAACCAAAATCGAACACAATGCATTTAATGACACTGCATTGGTCAACTTCAAATTTGATTACATTTCAAAACTATTGCTCCCATTGACAAAAATTGAAATTGAAATATTGTGTTCAAGGGTCAAACTGCTGCCATTAAAATATGTTTGTACAGCAATGTTTCAAGGAGGAATTAAACAGTGTTCAGTGTCAGAAGTCGCTTGATTTGTTGCATGGCTTTTTTGAAAATTGACACTAGAGGGGATGGAGACAACGCTAAACATGGGGACAAAACTGGCAGCACTGCTGCCACCCACAATGGAGTCTGCTTGAGCTTTGAGTTAATACACTGATCTGGGTTCACCTGCGGTCACATACCGTGTGCTGATGTCTTGCGTAATGCTGACATCTTGGTGAGGTTTTTGTGTGACCTATGAGGCGCCGTTGCGCCACAAATGGTAGCCAACGTCTAAATTGTTTGACAGTATGTGTAGTATTATTTACTCAAATAGAAATAGTTCACACAATGTTAGAACATATGTACAACAATACTTTTAAACAATGAACAACTGTTTTCATCATTGGTTGTCATTATATTTTATACTGGCTACCTTCCCCATCACTTTAATGGTAAAATTTTCCAATTGTCTTTGAACAATAAAACACATTTACTGCCAATGACGGCTCGAGAAGTCAAATATCCATGTTAACTGGGAAGGCTGGCAGTGAATGAGTTAACCATGAATTCATTTATTTGAATGTTCACGTTTAGTCACCCAATACCATCCATTTTCTGAGCCTCTTCTCCTCACTAGGGTCGCGGGCGTGCTGGAGCCTATCCCAGCTATCTGCAGGCGGGAAGCGGGGTAGACCCTGAACTGGTCGCCAGCCAATCGCAGGGCACATATAAACAAACAACCATTCGCACTCATATTCACACCTACGGGCAATTTAGAGTCTTCAATTAACTTACCATGCATGTTTTTGGGATGTGGAAGGAAACTGGATTACCCGGAGAAAAACCACACAGGCACGGGGGAGAACATGCAAATTCCACACAGGCGGGGCCGGGATTTGAACCCCAGTCCTCAGAACTATGAGGCAGATGTGCTAACCAGTGACCACCGTGCCGCCTCACTCAATACCTTACGTTGTTTTTGTCAGTTCATCCCAACATATCAAAGACATGTTCAGTCTGACCACTTTCCACACTTCTCTGTGAAGTCCCAGCATGAGTTAAATTTGATCCTTTGACCAAACTATGTCTGTCTCTGAACTCAAGGTGGCAGCAGTGCTTCTTTCAGCTCATTTATCTATGGATTTTTCAACAAGGAAGAGGTAGTTAGAGAGTGGTTGGATGCGGTCGCTGGTCTAAATCAGCTGGTTAAAAAAAACTTCACAACTTTTCTCGTACTTTTACAAATGTTTGTTTTTTGTTATTTTTTTGCACAGAGGAGATAATAATATTTTTTTAAAATAGCAAGAATTCTCCTGGATCACATTTTGGGCCATTTTTAGGTCTACGGTCCTCAAAGACTTTTTAATATTTTTACAAATAAAGTATAAAATAGGCGGCACGGTGGCCGACTGGTTAGAGCGTCAGCCTCACAGTTCTGAGGTGCGGGGTTTAATCCCCGTCCGTCCCCGCCTGTGTGGAGTTTGCATGTTCTCCCCGTGCCTGCGTGGGTTTTCTCCGGGCACTCCGGTTTCCTCCCACATCCCAAAAACATGCATGAATTGGAGACTCTAAATTGCCCGTAAGTGTGACTGTGAGTGCGAATGGTTGTTTGTTTGTATGTGCCCTGCGATTGGCTGGCAACCAGTTCAGGGTCCTGCCGATGATAGCTGGGATTAGGCTCCAGCACTCCCGCGACCCTAGTGAAGAGAAGTGGCTCAGAAAATGGATGGATGGAAGTATAAAATAAAATATAAAAATGAAATTTGATTATCAGATATACTACTGTACTTCTTGTGGTTGCTCTTCAGACTCATATTTACTATTTCTAATTAGGGCAAAAAGAGCCACAGTTTCAAGACTATTATGTTTGTTCACCAGTGGACCTGTACTGGATACAATGCAATTATAATTGATATGATGGACTAAGGGCGGCACAGTGGACGACTGGTTAGCACATCTGCCTCACAGTTCTGAGGACCGGGGTTCAAATACCGGCCCCGCCTGTGTGCGGTTCCATCCAACCCGCTAACACCAACGAGCTGGTATGTCGAATTTGTATGAAGTCACAACAAAGACAACACAACTTAATACCTCAAAGTGACAAAATCCGTTTTAATTAAACACAACCATCCCACCCAATTCCTTCAGCTTGCAATTATGGAACCCTTTGCCCAACAATGCGAATGCAAATGTGATAGTGTACGTGTATGGCACACGGATGCTCACATCATAGATAGTATAGCGTGCTCACTATTGTAACAGATGTAGCCATTGAACATTCTTCACGTTTCCAACAACTTCGGCAGTTTGCAATTTGTTGCCAGTGTATTCCGGTGTGTTTAATAATTTCATCTATCCATCTACTTTTAGGTCTTCGACATGGCCGCTTTGTGTCCAGTGGTATACAATTGATAGTTTCTGCCACCTTTTGTCAGCTCTTCGGACAATGTGGGCAGCCCATTTCCATTTCAGGCTTTTTATTTTTTTTTAATGACATCGGTAACATCGTGTTTGCTGCCTTATCCAACTGCATCTTTTCTTGTTGTGAATGCTTATTTTCAACATTTGGCGTTCCCTGTTCCTTTGGGTTACATGGACCCTTTTTACTTGTATAACTTTGGCATTCGTAGTCCAAGTTTCACTACCGTAAGTGAGGACTGGTAAAATACATAGATCGAAAACTTTTCTTTTCAAGCAAATAGGAAGATTGTTCTTGAATATAACACTAACTCTTCCATTAGCCTGCCAGGCAAGCTTTATGTGGCGTTCAACTTCAGTGCTTGTATTTCCATCCATTGTTATAAATTGGCCTATATAGATGAAATTGTTGATGGCGTCTAGGAAATAGTCATCCATTCTGACATCTTTTTGGGGACAGTAACGATTGAACATGACCTTGGTTTTGTTTTTGTTAATTTTAAGACCTGAGCGATGGCTTTCTAACTCTAATTCCTGAATACGACGCTGTAGTTGTTCAGCATCGTAGGAGAATAAAGTGATGTCGTCTGCAAAACAAAGATGGCTCCAATAAGCGCCGTTAATTTTTAGTCCTTTTTTCCCAAATTGAGCTTTTTAAATACTTCCTCTAAGCAAGCTGTAAATAGCTTGGGAGACAGCATGTCGCCTTGCCTGACGCCTTTACCTAGACTTATTCGCACTCTTTCATCATCAATTCATATTGAACCGGAAGAATCGTTGTATATTGATTGTAGAATGTTGATATAGGTCTGCTCTATCTCTTGATTTACCAGCGCCGGCAGTATCGCAGTGGTGGTGAGTGGTGGTCAGTGGTGGTGGAGGCAAATGCTTTTTCAAAGTCGATGAAGGCTACACATAGATGCATTTCGTACTCGTTGTGTCGTTTGACTATTTGTTGAACTGTCTGTATCGGGTCCATAATATTAAAATCGCTACAAAAACCTGCTTGTTCTAGCGGCCTTGCTTCACTGAGTTTGATTCCAATTCGTTTGTCCAAAATCTTTGCAAAGACTTTATAGGCGCTACCGAACAATGCAAACTAAAACCAGCAGACATTCCAACAGCTTCTACCCTCTTGCCATCAATTTCTTAAACAGCTAACTTATTCCATTGCAACATGCTGCCAATTTTTTGTCTTGAGTTTGTTGTCTCATTTCTGTCGGGCCAATTATACATGACTCATGCACTCACTGTAGTAGTCTCGCCACGCTGCACTATTTGCATATCTGTTGTTGACCAATACTGGCCACTCATGCCAGAGTAGCATCTGCACCACTTGCACACTGACTGAGGAGTATCTGCAGCATTTGCACAATTGACATTGTCCCAGATTATCGCACTACTAGTCACTTTAAACTGCGTACATTCCTTGAAGTCTCGGCGCCCTTTGCACAATAGTCATTGCACCGGACTATATTAGTCATTCAAACTGCTCTAATGGCTAGAGGACTCTGCATCTTTTTGCACAATTGTCAAAAAGAAAAAAAATTGTACAGGCATTACCAGATTACGAGCAACCTTTTATTGCTCAGCGACTGTTGTTCTCAATGTCTTTATGTCGTAAAAGTATTCTCTGTCAATTGACTTGTCTGTTGTCGTACTAGAGCAGCTCCAACTACCGGAGACAAATTCCTTGTGTGTTTTTTTTTGAAATAATTGGCAAAATAAAGATGATTCTGATAAATCGTTGAGAGCAGGCTTGTTGGGCGTTAAATTCTTAGGTCCTTTTTATCTCCTGATTTATGTAGCAAAACGATTTCTGCATCTTTCCATGTTGCAGGTAGTTCAAGCAGCGTTGAAATACAACTCCAAATTCCAATGAAGTTGGGACGTTGTGTTAAACATCAATAAAAACAGTATACAATGATTTGCAAATCATGTTCAACCTATATTTCATTGAATACACTACAAAGACAAGATATTTAATGTTCAAATTGATAAACTTTATTGTTTTTAGCAAATCATTAACTCAGAATTCTATGGCTGCAACACGTTCCAAAAAAGCTGGGACAGGTGGCAAAAAAGACTGAGATAGTTGAGGAATGCTCATCAAACACCTGTTTGGAACATCCACAGGTGAACAGGCTAATTTAGAACAGGTGGGTGCCATGATTGGATATAAAAGGAGCTTCCCTGAATTGCTCAGTCATTCACAAGCAAAGATGGGGCGAGGTTCACCTCTCTGTGAACCAGTGCGTGAGAAAATAGTCGAACAGTTTCAGGACAATGTTCTTCAATGTTCAATTATAAGGAATTTAGCGATTTTCATCATCTACATCATCATCATAATATTATCAAAAGGTTCAGAGAATCTGGAGAAATCACTGCATGTAAGCGGCAAGGCCGAAAACCAACATTGAATGCCAGTGACCTTCGATCCCTCAGGCGGAACTGCATCAAAAACCGACATCAATGTGTAAAGGATATCACCACATGGGCTCAGGAAAACTTCAGAAAACCAATGTCAGTAAATACAATTTGGCGCTACATCCGTAAGTGCAACTTGAAACTCTACTATGCAAAGCAAAAGCCATTTATCAACAACAACCAGAAACGCCGCTGACTTCTCTGGGCCCGAGCTCATCTAAAATGGACTGGTGCAAAGTGGAAAAGTGTTCTGTGGTCCGACGAGTCCAAATTTCAAATAATTTTTGGAAATTGTGGACGTCGTCTCCTCCGGGCCAAAGAGAAAAAGAACCATCCGGACTGTTATGGATGCAAAATTCAATGGCCAGCATCTGTGATGGTATGGGGCTGTGTTAGTGCCAATGGCATGGGTTACTTACACGTCTGTGAAGGCACCATAAATGCTGAACGGTACATACTGGTTTTGGAGAAACATATGCTACCATCCAAGTAATTCCTTTTTCATGGACGCCCCTGCTTATTTCAGAAAGACAATGCCAAACCACATTCTGCACGTGTTACAACAGCGTGGCTTCGTATTAAAAGAGTGCCAGACTGGCCTTTCCATGCAGTCCAGACCTGTCACCCATTGA
The DNA here is from genome assembly GCF_024500275.1 of Phycodurus eques. Lineage (NCBI taxonomy): Eukaryota > Metazoa > Chordata > Actinopteri > Syngnathiformes > Syngnathidae > Phycodurus > Phycodurus eques. The sequence goes on along the minus strand of NC_084534.1, from coordinate 5,065,211 downwards.
ATATGTGTGGCGCATTATGAAGTGTAAAATACGACAACGGAGACCCCGGACTGTTGAACAGCTGAAGCTGTACATCAAGCAAGAATGGGAAATAATTCCACGTACAAAGCTTCAAAAATTAGTGTCTTCAGTTCCCAAACGTTTATTGAATGTTGTTAAAAGAAAAGGTGATGTATCAGTGGTAAACGTGACCCTGTCCCAGCTTTTTTGGAATGTGTTGCAGCCATAAAATTCTAAATTTATCATTATTTGCTAAAAACTAATAAAGTTTATCAGTTTGAACATTAAATACCTTGTCTTTGTAGTGTATTCAATTAAATATAGGTTGAACATGATTTGCAAATCAGTGTATTCTGTTTTTATTTATGTTGAACACAACATCCCAACTTCATTGGAATTGGGTGTAGTTTTCCAAGGATCTTATTAGGTTGGTTGCCTTCTGCTTTAAGTATTTCAACAGAAATTTCAACACAAGCTTTTCTGGCCTTAAGTGAACTAATAGCGTTTTAAACCTCTTCATTCAGTATACACGGAAGTGGTTCTTCTTCTAGCTTTCCAGTAATCATTCATTGAGGGTCACTGTATAGGTTTGTAATAAAATTCTTTATAACTCGTACGATTTCTTGGCGGCTGTGACATATCTTAACAGCTGTCATTTTCAAAGCAAAAATTATTTTTTGGGCGCGAATTAATGCACGTTTAACATGTTTTATTCCATGTCCCGCTTCAAGCGTTTTCTGAACAAGGCGAACGTTGAAAGTTCTCAATTCTTGTCGTATCTTTTTCCGAATCATCTTGCACAATCCAACATACTCAATTTTGTTGATTAGGCTGCCTCTTTTCTTCATTTCTCGTTGCTTTTTCATGAAAAAAAAAGTAGCTTAAGATATTCTGGATGCTGTTGTCTTTTACAATTTCGTCGTTGACAAATGTGTGTCTTCCAGCGTTAGAAGAGCTTTAAAGCGAATAGCCAAACATTTGAAACTCGTCGCTTACTTTCTTGATTTAAGTTTAGATTGGTAAGCTTGCTCTTTAGAAGTTTATTTCGTTCGATTTGGCAGTTGATTTGCACTTTGACCCCAACCAATCTGTGCTCACTTACAATGTCAGATTTGTTTAGGGCGGTGCAATCTGTAAATACCTTTTTGTAGTTGGACAGGAAGTAGTCTATGATGCTCGTGTTACCTTTGAGGCTTTTCCACTTTCTGTTCCATTTCTTGTTAAAGAACGAATTGATAAAGTATAAGCCTTCGTTCAGCAAATTCTATTAAGCGTTCTCCTCTTTCGTCTCTTGATCCCATGCCGTGGGAGCCAATTGATTTCTCACCAGATTTAAGGCCATTCCTCGCGTTAAAGTCACCCACGGCTATTCGAAATTTGTGCTTCGATTGACTATAAAGACGGAATAAATCTTCGTGAAACGCTTCCACCTCATCGTCGGTGTGGCTGATGGTCGGCGCATATATTTGTATCAATTGAAGCAAGCAACACTTTCTATTAGAGACGGTACATGTGCCGATTCTGTTAGAAATACTTTTGACACAGTTAACCTTATTGGCGAGACGTTTGTTAATAATGAAATCAACTCCACCATTGCGTCCGTTTTCTGATCCTCTATAATAAAAGAATGACCATTATCGAGAGTCAACATAGCTTCATCTTTCCGACGTATTTCACAAAGTCCAATTACATCCCATTTGATGGCTTCTAGCTCATGTTGTAGCTCTTCTCGTCGAAAATCGTCCTTTAGCGTTTGCACGTCAAGCGACCTAAAAGTAAGATTTCATGCGTTGTATTTTTTGCTTCTTTCTTGCTCCTTCTAAAGATGTTCCTTTGGTTTGACCTAAAATGTTTGCAGGAGTAACCGTATTCTGGTATAGCATTGCTAAGTCCCTTGTCCGTAAGCAGCCATAATTAGCCCGGTGATTCTTAGCAGCCTCTGTCGCCAAGCTTGTCTGCCTGCTGCCATAGGCAGCGGCTCTTTGGCCTCCAGGGAATGAGGGCCGTTTTTTTTGTTACACTGCGATGAAGAAGGTAATAGGCCCTAATCTTCCACGCTGGCCCAATGCGTGTTGACAGATTGTCCCGTAGTTGGGCATTTAGGGGACTATATATACATATATAAGAGAAAGAGAGAGAGAGTGAGAGAGAGAGGACAACTGGTTAGCAAATCTGCCTCACAGTTCTGAGGACCAGGGTTCAAATCCCACCCTCGCATGTGTGGTGTTTGCATATTCTATGTTCTCCCCGTGCCTGCGTGAGTTTTCTCCGGGTACTCCAGTTTCCTCTTACATACCCAAAAAATGCGTGGTAGGTTAATGGAACACTCTAAATTGCCCATAGGTGTGAATGTGAGTGCCAATGGTTGTTTGTCTATATGTGCCCTGCGCTTGGCTGGCGACCAGTTTAGGGTGTAGCCCTCTCGCCCGAAGATAGCTGGGATAGGCTCCAGCACGCCCACAACCCTAGGGAAGAAAAGATTTTTCACGCTTTGCTGTATTGCAGCCATTTGCTAAAATAATTATAATAATAATTATTTAATAATAATTTAAGTACACTTTTACGAGTGTGATTATATAATTTTTTAGCTATTTACTATTTAAAGGGCAAAACCATATCTCATTAATCCCCCTTTTGATCTCTGCTAATCAGAGCTCAACACCCTCTAAATATGCAGCCAAGTTCGCTCGAATACTTAATGTAGCCCAAACTAAATATCGCAAATATCCCAAAACTTAAGGAGAGGATACAGAGGCGACGTCCAGTGGAGCGAAGCTCCACGTCCTCTTTCAGGGGCAGCAGCTGATATTGGCCGTGTGGGTCCTTCCCCTCAAAGGCCTTGTGGACAATCCGGAGGATAAGACTCCAAACATCCTGTTCAGCAGGCTATGGAATGGGTTGTCATCCACTCCAGACATTGATTGAAGTTTAACAGACATGGCTTGCAAACCTTTTATGTCTCTCTTTCCCACTCGTACTTCTTGGTTTGAGGGCAGTCCGAAATAGATTCCTGTAGCTATAATCAGAGAGATCACCAGAGTCATGATTATGACCTTCTTCGGTCAGACATACAGGATGTACATATTTCCCCCCTATGTTAAATGATCAATTTAACACCAAAACGTAATATCCATACACTCATACACAAAGATGAAAGAAATGAAAAATTAATGAAAATAAATGAAACTAGGTAGACTAGGTAAAAACGACCTCACCGAATAACAGCACGCAAAAAGAAACGTCCAGCATACACAATACAGCAGAAAGTCACTCAGGTACGAGAGGACCACTCTTTTTGTTTTTTTCACTCTACAATAAAGGCCTGCGCAGGGCGTGTCTATGACACGTGGTACCACTTGTCCCCCTTTCCAAAGAGACGCACGGCATGAGATGTCCGAGCTGAAACCTCAAACGGACCAGTCCACCGTGGTTCAGACCACTTCCTTTGGAGCACTTTCAAATACACGTGAGTCGGAAAGGAAGGGTCACTGACGTGGACATCTGCAACAAAGGGATCTGAAACACAAAGCGAAGACACAAGAGATGACAGTTGCTCCCAGTAGAGCTTATAGCCCTTCGGGGGTTCCATGTCCGGCTAGAGCGAAGCCAAGGCTGGACCAGGCATCAGGCGGCCGGTCAGGAGTTAAAAAGGGGTGAACCCTGTCCGGCGGTTAATCGCTTGCCTGATGGAGAACAAAGCAGGGCAGGGCAGGGCATGGAGCCAATTAATCCCTTTGTGTGCACACGTTTTTGCCAGCCGTTATTTGACCGTGCAATTTATACTTTCCACACGGGGCTGGGACTGAAAATGGTAGACTTAGCCAAATTTGTGTTTGAGCCCCAGCATGGACTCGATCGTAGCCAACGAATTAGCCGTAAAATGGGTACCATTGTCCCATCTGATTACTCGTGGAAACCCATGTGTCGGGATATAATGGTTAATCAGCGCTTTGATGACGGACGGCGCGTCCTCTTTTGGACAAGAATAGGCTTTGGGCCATCCAAAAAAAGGTGTCGACAATCATTAATAGATAACTTTTTCCTTGGAGTGGGACTACCATGTTGGTGTAGTCCATTACCATCATTCGGGCATCTGCCCATCTCAGTGTGTTGCAGTTCCCTCTTTGTTGTTGGGCCACCACTGAAATTCTGACATATATCACAAGAAACACAAAACTCTTTGACCTTTTGCAGAAAATCAGGGTGCCACCAAAAGCACAGCTTATTCAACATCAACACATAACTATCATGTGTCGGGGCATGTGCTTCCTCAACCACTGACCGCAAGAACTTTCCTGTAGGTAACACCAGTCTCCTAGGGTCTCTTGCCGGGCCAAACCCCAGCTTCTCCTTGTCGTTATACTCAGGCCCTTTCTTTTGCCACTTACGTTTGACTTCCTCTGGTGCCGCCTCCTGGAGGTTGCACACTACACCAACCATTACTGTAGGGAGAAAGTTGATCAACTGATCCTGTTTGACAACATAGTTACCTTCAGCATCCCTCTGATAGCCTGCTGCTTTCTTCGCCGCGCCATCAGCCGCACCATTCCCCCAGGCTACCAGCATGCTCGCTTTCACATGTCCTGGACACTTGACCACAGCCACCTCCACTGGCCTATTAATAACCTCGCTCAGTCATTGAATCAGCTCTAAGTGGGCCACTGGGTCTCCAGTGGACGTAACAAATCCCTGTTGTCTCCATGCAGCCAAATCAACAAACAAGCATCCTACAACATAGGCCAAATCAGAATAAATTGTAATACTCTGACTTTCAGATAACTCCAGTGCCCTGCACATGGCCAGCACTTTTTCAGCTTGAGCGGAGGGTTTCACAAAGTCATTTGTGGACCAAAGCATTTGGAATTCAGAATTTGGGTCTCCTGGGGTCAGGGCCTGAACGACGGCAGCCCCCACTTGTAGCGGTCCCGAGGTATGTCTTCAGCAGCAGCCATCGGTGAAGAACACCCGACCACCTGAAAGAGGAGCTGAGGACAAATCGGGGCGGGCCTTCAAATCCCGCATGACCTGATCTTGGCAGGTGTGTGGCTTGCCAAGATGTCACTGACGCAATGGTGACATCGTGGATGCCGCTTAGGCCACAAATGCTGTCACCCTATGATGAGTAAGAATAAAAAGTTGGTGTCCCATAACAATGTGTGCAGTCTTATTAATGCATGTGGCCACAGCTGCGGCATATGCAGCACAATTAGGTTGTCTCGCTTCTATTTTGTCCAAAGAGGCGCTGACGTAAAGCAGTACACGTCTGTTACCGCCCACCTTCTGGAACAAGGCACCGTTGGCTGTACCCTCGGTCACTGAAACGTCTAGATGAAAAGGCAGGTCATAGTCAGGCTGAACTAGGTTAGTCGCTGTGGCCAAATCTCTCTTAAGGTCGGTAAACAACTTCTCAGTTCTGTCTGTCCAGTCCAATTCAGCATGGAGGTTACGTATGCCTTTAACCCTAACTAGATCACAAAGTGAGGGATAAAGCCAGGGGAATAGCCGCAAAGGCCCTTCCCTGAGATCACACGCCCCAAGAACATCACCTGTCGTCTGCAACATTGAAGTTTCTTTTGTAGACACCTTGAACCCCAAGTCATCAAGTCGGGACAACACAGTGTGCGTCGCTTTTAAGTAGGTTTCAGCTGAGTTACCTGTAATCAACAAATCATCGACATACTGGCATCAACAGAGATATATCGCCCAATTGCTCTTGCAAATACTGATTCAAAATTCATCAGTAATTCCCATTCAGCTCAGTAATAATAATTACTGAGTTTATAAAACAAATATATGCTGGGGAACCCGCATATATTGTAACTTACAATTATTGTAGGTGAACGCGAAATATTTCCGTCATTCTTCTGCCAGGGGAATGCAGAAGAAGGCATTAGCCAAATCAATTACCGAGAACCATTGCATCTCCGGGCCCAGAACACCCAAACAACGGCGTGGATTCGGGACCAGGACGCAGGGAGTTCTAGTGATATCATTTATTCGTCTCAAATCATGAGCCATTCAGTAATTGATACCGTCTGCCTTTTTTACCAGTAAAATAGGAGTGTTAAAGGGAGAATTCGATTCTTCTAGGACTCCACCTTTCCAGAGTCGCTCTAGGGTCTCCGCGATGCCTTCAGCGGCCTCTTGTTTACAGGGGTACTGTGGCGCGTTAACAAAAGCAGTCGGGTCTACCTCCAACGTGACTGGAGTCACGGATGCACATAGTCCCCCATCGGCAGGCCCCTCGGACCACAGTGAGTCCGGCAGCGAGTTCAACAGCTGTTCGGCGTCCTCATGGTCCGAGAGCTCTCTGCCATGCAATCACGCCAGTGTCACATGCTCCAACACCCCTTCGTCCACCGCGGCATCCTGAATACAACAACATTCAGTACTAGGAGATTACAACACATTGGCTATTTGACCTTGTTGCCAATCATTTGCCAAATGGGATTTCCTTACCATGGGTCCCAGTTCTCGGGCTTCATGACCTAGTGCAAGTGAAATGTGTGGAAAAGATGTCGAACTCATCATAAACCACTCACTCTGGTCTGGCGTCAAGGTGGAGGCAGCCGAACACCTTGCTTCACCTATGCAAATATCTGTACTGTTGAGCATCTAGTTTTCACCCAGTATTGACTCAAAGCTTTCTCTGTAAACCAAATCGTAATTTTTGCCATAGCGCAATGTGAGATGGAGGGGATCGATCGGAGGGCTGTAGGAGGCAAGAGATTTGATTCAGGGCTTCCACCGCAGGAAGCCCGAGCCGACGCCGCCTCCTGCCTTTGTTTCTGGTTGAAGTTGGGCCCAATAAATGTCAGCGGTCGCTTCCAGGAGTTCATGTTGTACCATGTTCCATCCGGCGGACAATTTCCATTCACAGTTCATCACGGTCCCATATGCGAACCGTATCGTCAGTCCGTCCGGGCTGCAAAGGATGGTAGCCCTGGTTTTGATAAGCAGATCTCTGTTCATCAGTTTCACTGGAGCTCCCGCTTTTGTCAGGACAAACTGATGTTCATGTGTCTGTCCAGAAATTTCAGTCTTTAATGGTGTCAAAATTGGCAGACTCATGGGCACCTCTGCAAAGCCCATTAAGGTGGTCGTCATCCCTCCGTCCCTGGGCTCCGGTCATCCCTATTGGTAATCGGACCAGTCCTCGTCGCAGTAGAACTGGCTAGATGGCTGTTGTTGCTGTGGAGCCTGCTGCGGTTGCTGTTGCCAGGGTGCTGGGCCGCGTCCATCTCTCCCGCGTGGAACTCCATAACCTCCTCTTTGAGGTGGGGCCCCTCCGGGTCCCACTGGAGGTCGCTGTTGCATCTGTGGGGGAGCAGTACATTGACGGTACCAGTGTCCATACTGACCAGAGTTGAAGCATGCTTGGTCCGGTGGCGGTTGGCGAGCGTGTCCCCTGCCTCCGTTGGTGTATCCCCTACGACTCCCGCCTCGTCCCCTCGTCGAACCCTGCGCCATCCACATCTGCTTTTCTGCTTCCATTTGTTTGTTCTTTTTTCCAACTTGTTTGTTGACATAATCCAAGTGAATGGAGAAAGAGCAACAGGTATATTTCTCATATCTATTGCGTACTCTAATCATTTGATTATCTCTCTGTCTCTGTCTCTCTCTCTCTATCTATATGACTGACTAATTTCATGCACTAAATCAATGCACTTACCAATAACTAAATGGGAAGAGGACTTTTCCATGTCCGCTGACCGTAGCTACTCGGTACATATCGGTGACAATACGTTTAGAATGACAAAAAACACAAATATACAGCTTATACAATATAAAGTGCTCCACAGAACACACTTTACTCACACTATGCATAAAATGGGCTTCTCTCCATCTAATATATGCACGCAATGCACCAAAAATACCACAGACACTTATTTACATGCTATATGGGAATGCACACCAATTCAATGCTTTTGGTCTTCGGTTACACAAAATTCTCTTACAGTTTTAATTTCAGGATTCTACTGTCCCCAAGATTGTGCATACTTGGCGACTTAAGCATAATCGACCTCCCTAATAAATATTCACAATCATGACTCTTTGTGTTAGCTACCGCTAAGAAACTATTAAACCGGAAAAACAAACAAGCTATGAACATCAATCAGTGGCTAAATCTCATCAGAGAATATATTGCGTGAGAAAAAATATCAGAAGAACATGCTAAATCTAGACACTTGATTCATTTGCCTGGCTAGTGTGCAATCTGACAATAACAAGACTATTTTGTAAGTGTAAAAGTAAACTTTTGACTTCTGTTTTCTTTGTTGTCGAGGTTGTTGATGTTGTTTTATCCATCCATCCATTTTCTGAGCCGCTTCTCCTCACTAGGGTCGTGGGCATGGTGGAGCCTATTCCAGCTGTCATCAGGCAGGAGGCAGGGTACACCCTGAACTGGTTGCCAGCCAATCGCAGGGGCACATACAAACAAACAACCATTCGTACTCACATTCACACCTAGGGGAAAGTTTGATTCTTCAATTAACCTAGCATGCATGCTTTTGGGATGTGGGAGGAAACCGGAGTGCCTGGAGAAAACCCACGCAGGCACGGGGAGAACATGCAAACTCTACACAGGCGGGGCCGAGGATTGCACCCCAGTCCTCAGAACTGTGAGGCGGACGTTCTAACCAGTCGGTCACTGTGCCGCCTGTTGTTTTATTATTATTCTATTTGTCATTCTCCAATTTTTTTTCTTTTTCATTAGTACTTGTGTTTTTTTTAATTATTTGTATTTTTTGGGGGGGTTATTTTAAAAATGTACTTATTTTTCTTTTCCCTTTTTTGTTTCTTTCTCACATTTTAGACCGATTTGAATGGTGCTAGGATACATGCATGAAGTGGGGATCTTCTCCTCTTGTCCCTGTTTGTGGTTCCAGCGTGTGTGGGGGTAGAGGGGTTGGGAGGGGGTGGGGGGGGTGAAACCACTGGAGTGACCTGCCAGAGGGCATTGATGGTGTGATGGTGACTCGCCCATGTCCCGTGGGTGCTGGGGCAATGCCAGCTGGCACCCGCCTGGTTACCCCACTCTGGCTACTGGATGGGTGCGGTGGGGCCCCCTTGTTGCTCCTGGGGCCTGCTTCCTCCTCTTCTCTGCGTTCCTTGCGTCCCGCTGCGTTCGCCTCTTACTCTTCTCGTCAGTGCTGTGGGGCTGGGTGGCCCTCTTCGTCGGTGGTTGTCCTGCCTGATGGGCCCGACCTGCAGGAGCCATCCATCCATCCATCCATCCATTACCTGAGCCGCTTATTCTCACAAGGGTCGCGCGAGTGCTGGAGCCTATCCCAGCTATCACTGGTTGCCAGCCAATCGCAGACCTGCAGGAGCCATGCCTCTTAATCACGCACTTAGCACACACTCATGCCACTCACTGTATATATTTTCTCACTAGTCACATCTGGGCACACATACATATGCAGGGGTTCCTAGGGGACTGGTATGGGGTCTAGGAGGGTGTGGGTGTCTGACCGTGTTTCAGCACATCTGTTCTGTTTCTCGGTCCATTGTTGTTCCTGCCAGATCTCTCAAATTAGGGAGTAAACAACATCCAAAAACAAGAATAATATTTACTTTATGTATCATTAGTCCTCTTTGTTTATGTGGTCCAAAGTAAAGAAAAAAAAGATATTTTGAGAATGGGTAACACCAGACAGCAGGTGAAACTGGAACTTCACTATAAAAGTAATTCAAAGAATCCAAATGTCTTGCAAAAAGCAACAAGGTAATACAAGAAAAACTATTAAAACACACAAAAAAAGGAAGTCATAGTTGCACACGAAGATCACTGTCAAAGTCGAACAATTCAGCCTCACTTCAAGTCAAATTGAACAGAACTGTTTTGCAACAATTACTCACTCCTTTAAAATAAGTGGAATCTACAACCCTTGTTGTGATGAAATCTTGGCTGAATCCAAAGATCTGGTGTGTGAGAAATAACACACAGATATTAACATAATGTGTTAATGTGGAATAGAAACTTCAAACAGGCCACTGTAAGTCGGCAACCTGTTGGGTCCAGTTATTTTCTCCTTTTTTTTTTAATACTTTTCCATATTTTCTTTCTTTTTTTTTTTTTTTACCAGAGAATATCAACACGTGTGTTACGGGTACAGTGGGGTGTAGCACAGTAACAAAAATGTGCATCTGTATAAGCAAGCTGAGAGTAGAGGCAAACGAGGACAATATGCACTGCTCTCAGACTGTCTGAAAAGAGCAGCAAAGCTCAGTCCTGACCAGGAAAAATACAACAACCACTCATATGTACTGTATGTCACAAAGCAAATATTTTTGACACCATTATTATAACAGAAATTACAGACTTAACCTGAGGATGAATGTAAAAAAATATATAATTATTATTATTAAATAGGAAAAACTACTTATCTTCCTGGTAATTATTCAAAATTGCACATTTTCTTTATACAAATGTAGTCTTTCTACTTTGGCTGTGCTACATGTACACCTATGAATCAGCAGGCTGTCACAACAGCTCCGTTAACTTTCTCCTGTAATTGTACTTTCCACCCTTTATGACATAGAGAGTAGCTGGATCCAAGAGAGGTCAGAGGCAAGGATGAAACGATGAATAGTTGGCGGCAGGAATTACGTGGATCAGGAACACATGGGGAACACACACTGGAACAAGGAGACACAGGAGTCAAAAAGGGAACGAGGAATAGGGTGACTTACAGGAGGTAAAAGGGCCGTGGTACCCCTGAAAGTAACGTCAATACTTCAGCGAGGACTTCCTGAAACAGGCAGGTTTATATACCAGCGGTGATAAGGCTGATTGGAGACAGGTGCTGAAAACGGAGAAGGGAGGGGAGAGAGAGAGATAACGCAACGCGCCCTCCCGGCTACAATAATGGAACTGCTGGCAGTATATGACACTTTATTCCTTTTTGCTGTAATGCTTAACCGTTTGCACTAGTACACATTTTAGATATTTTTTAATGGAGAATATTGGCAATATTGGACTTTTTTTGAAATTTTTATTTTCGCCATTTGTTTATGATTCTACAACTGCGAGGAGCTTTGCCCCAACATGAACCTGGCAGGCCTGCATCCCCTGGGTGAGGAATCCATCCCGGAGGAGACATGAAGAGGGGCGAGAGCAGGCGCTAAAATGATGTAAATTGAAACAAGAGCGAGAACTAAATGGGACAGGAAATTTTTAACCTATTCCTTCCATTGTCATTACGCTGAATGTAGGCTTACTCGCTAATGGACAAACTAACAGCTGTTAGAAAACCACAGTTGCTTGTTTACATTCACTTATTGCTCCTGTAGCTAATGCGAGTGAGGTCATGTCCACTTGGATTATGAGATTACAATTGCAGCATCCTGGCGCTTTGATACTGATAGGGGAGAGTGGGGTAATATGAGCCAGTGCCTAAATTGACCCACTCTTTGTTGCTAAGCAACTATTTTAAAAAATAAGTATGTGACTAAATATTTAGGGAGAGGATTCCATTTCATGGCATCTGTAAAGGTAAGAGTCACATGGGAGAAGTGGTTTGAAATTTGGCCCCCCACGCCCCAAAAAATGGTTTTTCGTTCATGAAAGTAAATTTACTCTATCATCACATTGATGATTGTGTAGAGATTTAAGTAAAAATTTTAAAATTTGTTTTATACATCAGTTAGGATAAACAGACCCTTTCCAAAAAAAAAATTTAATATTATGGAAAAGTATATGACCTGGGTTCAATCCCCGGCCCCGCCTGTGTGGAGTTTGCATGTTCTCTCCGTGCCTGCGTGGGTTTTCTCCGGGCACTCCGGTTTCCTCCCACATCCCAAAAACATGCATTAATTGGAGACTCTAAATTGCCCGTAGGTGTGAATGTGAGTGCAGATGGTTGTTTGTTTGTATGTGCCCTGCAATTGGCTCGCAACCAGTTCTGGGTGTACTCCACCCCCTCTCCGATGACAGCTGGGATAGGCTCCAGCACACCCGCGACCCTTGTGAGGAGAAGCGGCTCAGAAAATGGATGGATGGAAAAGTTTATTTTCATAATTCCATTCAAAAAATTAAACTTTCATAGATTATAGATTCAGGGCCCACAATTTAAGCAATTCTTATTTGTTTATTTTTACATAATTTGGGCTTCCAGCTCATAAAACCCACGAAGTCAGGAATTCACAAAATAAATCACCATTCGAAATTTTTTTTAAGAAAAAAAAAGAAATAAATTAGGGTCACATTAACTCAAACAAAATATGGTACTTTCAAAAGGATACGTTAATCTTGAATACAATACCGTGCGTCCTGCACCTCCACCCTGCCTGCCCCCCTGTATTTTAAATGCATCACACATAGTCCCCATGTTTGAATGCACCACATACATCTATCTGTGGGGGGCAGTGGGTCATGGGTGGTTGGGCGGATGGTAGTGGGTGGGGGGTTTGACTGTTAGGCAGTAGTGCCTGGCAGCCCTGGCCGCACCCCCTCGGCTCACTGACCTCTCCAGATTTTAATGCACCACACCCCTCGGGGGGGGGGCACCGATACACTGGGTAGGGCCAATGACTGCCAGTCGGGGACCTGGCAGTCATAGTAACAGGGGGGGAGGTGGGTCTCACTTACTTGCATGGCGGTGCTCCTGAGGCCGGGCCCCCCGGGCTGGATGTCTGCTTGATGTTGGGGCTAACCTCTCATGGCCCGCGGCTGCTCCTTGGTTCCCCCCTTATCGTTCCCTTGTCGGGTGCTCCTATCCGCCCTCCTATCCAACTGACAAGGGATGGCTGCATTGTGGGCCCTGCGGGTTGGGGCGGGGGTGTCTTGCTCTCCGTCCTTGCTCCTGGGTGGAGGGGGGGGAGTGGCAGGGCGTGTGGGGCGATGGGTGGGGTGGGGGGTTGTTGGCTGGGGGGGTGGCATTGAGTCCCTGCGGCCCCCACCAGGTGGCCAGTTGTCAGGAGCGCCTCGGTGGGGCCGGCGGACCGCCCTGGGTCCCTCGGTGTGGGACGTGTCCCTTCCGCTGGGCTGCTCTCGGGTGGACCCCTGGGCCTGATCCCGCCCCACGATTGATTGGGTGGGGTACTCAGCCGCCGCGGTGCGGTCACAGCAATTATAGGACACTTCTGTCAGTCTTTGTGCATGTAAAATGGTATCAATTCACTTGCATGTATCCGCAGACACACACCCTTAGGGCTCTCTCACTGGGTATGTGGTCATGCACGTACTGCGACAAATAACTCATGAATATGCAAATTGCGTGTGTATCCCCTCACTTATACTCTCGTCCTCTAGACTTTTATAATTCACATAATTAATGCCACCACACTTCAGTTGTACAGTCGGGTTCACGACCCTTGTCCTGCATTCTTCTTCTCCTGTCCTTGTCCTGTTCTATCTTGTCCTGTCCCTCCCTCACAGGGTGTAGCACTTCAGCCCCATGCAACACTCATATTTCATGTTTCATTGTTGAAGATAATGTAATGATTTACTTCTCTCCTGTTTGCAATTAGTGCTTTGTCTTTTGTCTTTGTTTCTCTCTGCCTTCTAGAAATGTTTTTCTATTCGACTGATCAAGTCTGATTCTCAATAAAACTCAATTATACTACCACAGCGGAAGCTTAAACACTCCACAGTGGCACAGTAAAACTCTTTCGGCATGAAAGGGATACAGATTTTCCATTCTGCTTGACTTAACAGCCGAACCGGACAAAAAAAAAAAAAAAGAAAGCTCTTCAATACTTGGTTGGGAATCCCATTGCTTTAATCACTGCCTCGATGCGCCGTGTCATTGAGCCAATAAGCCTGTGGCATTGCCTGGGAGTTATGGAAGCCCAGATTTCCTTGATGCTGTCAGTTCTTTGTTTTGGGGTCTGGAGCCCCTCATTTTCCACTTGATAAGGAGTAGGGATCAATGGGATTTTGATCTGGCGAGTTGGCAGGCCATTCAAGCACTGTGATGGCATGGGCATCAAACCAGGTTTTGGTGCTTCTGGCGGTCTGGGCAGGGGCCAGGTCCTGCTGGAAGATGAAATCTACAAAAATAATCATGAAGTCCTCTAAAACATTCTGGTAAACTGTTGCGGCGACGTTGGATTTAAGAAAGCAGTTTACAAACACCTGCACTGGACATTACACCCTAAATCATGACTGACTGGATATTTCACACTGGAGCTCAAGCAGCTTGGGTTCTGTTCTTCACCCTGTCTTCCTCCAAACCCTTGGGCCTTGATTGAATGAAAGCCACTCTTTACTTTCATCGGAAAAGAGGACCATTGGACCACAGGCCAACAGTCCAGTCCTTCTCCTTAGCCCAGTTGAGACGCGTCCTACGTTGACTCATTCTCAGAAGCGACTTGACCCGAGGAACCCGACAGTTGTAGCCCATCTCCCGGATGCATCTGAATGTGGTCGTTTTTGAAGCTGTGGCTCCCGCCTCTTTCACTCTTTCTGGAGCTCCGCTAGATTTTTGAATTTTCTCTGTTTGATCATCTGCTGAAGCCCAGAGTCATCTCTTTTGCTGGTGCATCTTTTGCTGCCACATTTTGTCCTTCCACTAGACTTCCCATTGATATGCTTGAACACAGCAATCTGTGAATAGCCAGCCTCCCAACCTTTGAAATTTTGTGGCTTACCCATCCTATGGAGGTTATCAATGGGCAGTTGTCAAGTCTGCAGTCTTACCCATATTGAACCCAACTGAGACAATTGAACCAAACTGAAGCAATTTAATGACACCTGGGGAACCTGTGTAGGTGCTTTGTGATTAGGAGGTGATTAGTGTGTGACATTCACTTTAAAACATTTATGGCCTGTAAAATTTGGGCCTGATTTTTTTCCACAGTATTCTAAATTTTGAATTCCTGATTTTGTGGCTTTTATGAGCTGGAAGCCCAAATGATGTAAAAAATAAACAAATAAATACTTGGAATTGTTTAAATTGTAGGCCCTAAATCAAAATCTATGAAAGTTAAACTTTTTGAATAGAATTATGGAAATAAATAAACTTTTCCATTATATTCTAATTTTTTTGGAAAGGGTCTGTATATGAGGATATGTGAAATTGGGTGCTGAAGCTAGCATAAAAGTGCATTTAAAATTGTAGCGATTGGATAGATTGATAGTGTACGTTGAGCCATTTAATTGATCTATAGCTATTGATTTTTTGACTGTATAGCAATGTAATAGATGAAAGCTCCGGTTCGCAAATTGACAGCAGCAAAGCCTAAAAAAACAAAAACAATTATCACACATATCATGACAGCAGTACCTGAGAAGCTGTTGTTGGCGGCCAGTCACAAAGAGAAAGAAGGGCGAGGGATGGTATGGAGGGTATGTCCGATCTTATGTACAGCACTTTGTTAGAGCTGTGTTTTGTTTAGTTTTTTTCTCTAGAGTTAAATTGAGTTGGGTGTGTATGTGAATGAAGGGACTGATAAATGGATGCATCCACAATGTCTATTCTAGACGGCTTTGTGAGAGAGGCAAACTACACCCTGGATTGGTTGCCAGTCAATCACAGATTAATGTGTAATACTTGGTGGTAACAGAAAATAGCTGAATTAATGGTCAGGTAATTTGTTTTTACTATTGCAACAGCATGATCATCAAGTACACTTTCCATTCATAATGTGTGCTTGTTTTGTTTTCAAATATTTTTAAGCCCCCTCTAAATAATTAGTTGTTGTTGTTTTAATTTTAAAAAATGTCCTTCGCAGACTGGTCCTGGGATCGATCCCACAACCACCATACCCATTGGCTGAGCGTTGAGATCACAAGGACGAGTGTTTGCCGAAGGCTTGTTTTTCACCATTTCCTTAATATTTCCAACATGTTGACAATAACCAGGTGTGTCGAGGCTGTGATCGATTGGCCCACTTCTTCTTCATGAAAGCATCTCCAAAGGTGTGTTGGTTTCTCAGATTTTTACTGCCGGGTCATCCAAAACTAGCAAATTAACATGTGTCAAAACTTATTTTATGTGGACTCCAGAGATGAAGCCCATTGGTCCACCTACAATATGAGTCCCCTGTAACCCGGACAAATTATACAGTCGGAGGGAGCGGGAGCTCACTTCCCCTGTGGGTTAATGCCATTGTTTCGTTTGCGTTTCCGTTGTGTGTGTTAATGTCGGTGTGTTGTGGCATTAGCAATTGTTGTGACCTGTCTCAGCCACCATATTGTTATTCACAGAATGCTGTACAATTACTGTTGTATTGCTCTTTAACAATATTTGCTGATATTAGATGTACACACCGGCAGTGAATGCAGTGTTTGTTGCTTTTAGATACGCTCAACTGGTGCAGTTGCTGACCTAACCTCTTAGCACCACACCCTTATATTATTGTGCACGAATCCTTCAACTAAGATCAGCTGAGATTTTTATTATTTTTTTTTTATATAATGTTATCACAAAGGGCCTGTGGACGACTGGTTAGCACATCTGTCTCTCAGTTCTGGGGACCGGGATTCAAATCGCCTGTATGGAGTTTACATGTTCTCCCCGTGTCTAGGTGGGTTTTCTCCAGGCACTCCGGTTTCCTCCCACCTCCCAAAAACATGCATGGTACGTCGATTGAAGACTCTAAATTGCCCGTAGGTGTGAATGTGAGTGCGAATGTTTGTTTGTTTCTATGTGCCCTGCGATTGGCTGGCGACCGGTTCAGGGTGTACCCCGCCTCTCGCCCGAAGATAGCTGGGATAGGCTCCAGCAGCCCGCGACCCTTGTGAGGATAAGCGGTAAAGTAAATGGATGGATGGGTTATCACACAGGTTACATCACAGTTTACATTGTGATGTTGTGGGGATTGAAAGTGATTATTGAAACGAAGTGACGCGTCTGTGCACGAGTCATCATCCACCTACCTACGAAAGTATGTATGTATATAGCCAGTTGGGAACCATTATTAGGTATCATTAAATAAGGACAATGAAGTATAATCCTGAATAAAAAGGAGGAGAGGCCTCTCGGAAAGAAACCAAATACTGAATGATGCCGAGAGCATCCCGGAGATTACAGCCCCTGAACCCTTTCTAGCAAATGTTGATACACTGGTATTTGGCGATAGCGGTATTCATCTGAATCTGCAATGGAGGATGAATCAAGAGCATATTAATTAGTGTGATTTACTTTAGCACCAAGCCCAATAAGAAACTGTGTCTTCACTCCAGGATAAGAGACTGTTCCTTCTGGAACCCTTTTTTTCAAAAATAAAAGTTGAGCAGGATTATAACGATATTTCTGTTGTTCCATCACATAGCTCTGCCAAGCTGGAGCTTTTGTTCTTTGGCAGAATGCAGGCCCACACGCCACTAGAGTAGAACTATGTCATGCCCCCTTCAGTTCAGTGCGGAGGCAGGGAACACTGGGACTAATCCATTCCATTTGATGACTCTCTGGCATGGATTTGAATGGCTGTCACGACAATTTAAGAAGACAGTTCACAATGAAGATGTTACATTTACAGTGGAACAAAGTCTGTTTCATGATACTGGTGAACTTAAAGTACCTGTACAGTAAAAATTATGTATTATAAATAGTGGAATAGGTTAACAAACCTGCCAAATTTCAATGAATAAAAAAAACAAAATTACCAAGTATATAAAATGAGGTTCCAAAATCGTGAAAAATAGAGACTGCCTCCCAGCTGTCGGACGGTGTGGGCATGGCCGCTGAAGGTACTGAAAATATGCTGCGCTGAGCTTCTGCTGTGACTCAAATATGTCTCAATACAGTGGAACGGTTGGCGACTGGTTAGCATGGCTACCTCACAATTCTGAGGACCAGGGTTCAAATCCCAGCCCCGCCTGTGTGGAGTTTGCACGTTCTCCCCGTGCCTGCATGGGTTTTCTCCGAGTACTCCTGTTTCCTCCCACATCCTAAAAACATGCAGGGTAGGTGAATTGAAGACTCTAAATTGCCCATAGGTATGAATGTGAGTGTGAATGTTTTTTTGTTTACATGTGCCCTGCGATTGGCTGGCGACCATTTGGCTGGCGCTGTGTGTAATGAACAGCTAACTTTCCCTGCAGAGTCTCTGTTATATGGCTCCACACACGACACAAAATCAAGTGAGGCGGTGACTTAATGGAAGACGACGACGCTGGTCCATGACCTAGCATGCTACGACGCCGGTCTACGGTCCGCAAAAGTACTCGCAACTAGCGGGCTAGCAAGCTAACTAATATGGACAAAGTGGATACAAAACTGGGTCAAACGGAAGTACTGTAACTGTCAGAGGGCCACTTGTATGACAAACCAAGATATTTTTGGGAAATGAAATTACACTCTAATACTAAGTCCATGTTAGAGAGCCACTCTCCAAAAGGTCTAAATAGCCAAAATATGGGATCTTTAAATATGTCCACAGACCTCATGAATCCATCCCCACCCATGCATGATTGTTCACTTTCCACAGAGGGTTCCATGTCCGCTGTTCACATGTTTACGAATTAAATACATCTGATCAACCCCACATGTCCGAAGAGCTCATGTATTGTCTGCCCACTCTGCAAGGAGGTGGGCTTTATCCGGTTTTGGTACATTTGTGGACCGATGTACCCCCCAGCATGTTTAAAATGGGACGTCTGTGCTGGTCTGGGCATCACCACTGCCTGCTTCAATCCTCTCCAATTAAAGCGGGTCACTGTATACCCTTTAAAAGCCATAGAAATCATCTTGCTGGGTGATTTCATATATGCAGAAGAGGACTCAGTAACCCGTGCGAGACTGGAGCACTGAACGTTCGCGGTATTGATTACATGTTTGGATGCCCACGTTTGAAATAAATCTGTCATCCACTACACACGTCCGAGGACCACAAGTGTCTTGCTGCCTGCATGTAGACAGACTTTGTGACATGATAATGTCACTCCACCAAGTGCATCTCCAAGGGCACACCCTCTTGTCTTGCGCTTGCATGAAAATGAAGATGCATCACTGAAAATTTAGCCCTCAGTCACCAAAATGTCACATGTTCCAGGCAGAAGCCGGAGGGCACACTTTTTCTGCACCAACACCGCCCAGCTTTGTGCACACCGGTTTGCCAAATAGGCAAACATGTGCAGCGAGCCTCGCGCTGGCACGTATATCAAGATGCGCGCCATTTGCGCCTCTGGCACATTATGCAATCCATGCATATAAAGCCCCCTATCCAAAGAAAATCTGTACTAACTTGTTCTCAGTCTTTGCACGTTTTCAGCGCTTATCTTCCAACATATTTATTGTATTTAGAAACAAAATCACTGAAATCCCTTTACAGGATCTTTAAAAGTTGCTCTCATTTCAAACCATTTTCTTCCATAGGAAATCTAAAGTGAATTTGTTTCTTCACCATCATAAAACCTTCTTCAATTTTACAGAGACTTTTTTATGGAACAATTTTCTATTCATAACTCCCATAGCAGTTGAACGGAAAGTTAAATATTTTATTTGTTTGTTTATTTTGTTTATCCAGGTAATTTGGAACAGATTCTCATTTGCAATGCTGGCCTGGAAGCAGACAGCAGAGTAAAACTAAGCACAATAAAGCAACTAAAAATAAATGTAATAAAAAAATAAATACATATATAACAAATTGTACAATGTGATATAGTTACATATTTACAAAATACAGTACATTACATCATAGCATATGATGAATAAAAAGTTTATAACAGGCTTAAAACAGGTGCAGCAATCATGTACAGTATCCCTCAATAACTTTTCAGAATCAGAATCAGAATCAGAATCATCTTTATTTGCCAAGTATGTCCCAAAACACACAAGGAATTTGTCTCTGGTAGTTGGAGCCGCTCTAGTACAACAGACAGTCAATTTACAGAACACTTTGGAGACATAAAGACATTGACAAAAAACAATTGTGCAAAAAGATGCAGAGTCCTCTAGCACTTAGAGCAGTTCGAATGACTAATATTGCAATAGTCCGGTGCAATAACCATTGTGCAAAGGGCGCTGAGACTTCAAGGAGTGTATGCGGTTTAAAGTGACGAGTAGTGCGATCATCTGGGACAATGTTGGTTGTGCAAATGTTACAGATACTCCTCAATCAGTGTGCAAATGGAGCAGATGCTACTCTGGCATGAGTGGCCAGTATATGCAAATAGTGCAGTTTCTGTGAAGAGGTTTGTGTACCAACAAAATCATTTCGGACATTCAACAACAACAAGCCGTGGTTCACTGCTAAACTTAAGCAGCTTCGCCAAGCTAAGGAAGATGCATATCAGAGCGGGGACAAGGCCCTGTATAATCGAGCTAGAAACCAGCTTACTAAAGAAATTAACATTGCAAAGAGGATCTATGCAGCAAAGTTGGAAAAACAGTTTAGCGCGAACGACTCTAAATCAGTCTGGCATGCATTCCAATCGCTGACTAATTACAACACTTTTACACTTCTTCACTGGTACTGGTGTGTGGCAAAAATAAAGGGAAGGGTTTGAAATTTAAGTTTTATTTTACTTTTCAGGCTCATATTTCCACATCTGGTTGAACTAAAACATTTACGACATTTGGGGTGTCTGACTCTAGCTTCTGCTATATATTGCTATCCATCTACAGTGGACAAACAGTTTGAAATTCACACTGAAGTTAAAATAAAAATAGGGTCCAAATGTTGATTTATTGATGACTCATAGAAAAACTGGCTGAAGAAAAGCGCCAGGAAAATGAATCTGAAGGTTGAACAGCCTCCTGGAAGAGAGTGTCTTCATTGTGTGAGGGTTAAAACATTCAGTCTATTTTTACTTCCTGTCTCGGTTTGCATTGTACTGTTTCAGAAAGAAAGCATATCAAAAGTGGAACTTACATTGAACCAGTAATTGACAACACAGTAGCAATTACATATTCAGTTTATAGTCAGTTAATAATAAAGAAAAACAGAAATAGTACATGTCTTCTTCTGGGTTTAAATATTTCAATTTACACCATTTCAATGAAAAGACCCATGGTCAACTTTCAACATTTAGAAGAAATGTAAGTTGTAATTTAATTTGACATAGCACCCTCAATAACTAATTTGATTACTAACTGGCTTTTTAGTTGGAGAATTGCATCATTGCTACAGTGACTTTAGATTACCTACTTAATTTAATGATCCTACCTGGACATTAGGCAAAGTAGGTGAATAAAAATGTTTCATTTTGTAGTCCATGAAAAGATTTACAGTTTTTGAAAACACAACAACAACAAAATGACAGCAGAGCTCATTTAAGATATACAGTATATCCATCCACCCATTTTCTGTACCCCTTATCCTCACTAGGGTCGCGGGCCTGCTGGAGCCTATCCCAGCTATCTTCGGGCGAGAGCCGGGGTACATCCTGACCTGGTCGCCAGCCAATCGTGTGTGTGTATATATATATATATATATATATATATATATATATATATATATATATATATATTTTTTTTTTTTTTTTAACCTGTCCTGTTCAGCTGCATGGCCTTGCAGAATGGTGGAGCTGTATGCCTTTGTGCTGGAACAGTTTTGCAGTGCAACAGGGAAGTTTGAAATACTCCCTCGTCTTATTTTTATTTATTTTTTTAATTATTCTGGTGTTTATTGAAAATGCGGCCGGACAAAAAAAGGTTTTCGGGGACAGACAGAGGGACAGAGTGGAAAAGGGGAATAGGGGTGTGAACCAAAACAGAACAATAGTTAGACAGCCTAGATATTTGAGCACAAGTAATGATACAACAGTCAAATTGTGTTCTTATTTGTGGATGGGGAGTTGGGGTGGGGCACCCTGTGAGGACATGCAATAACTAACCAAGAGAACAAGATGAGAGAGGACAGAAAAAGGCAGGAAATGACAGGATGTGGGAAATGAGCAAGGCAGTGCTACTGACAAGTGGTGCGGTGGGATTCTTTTTAGTGTCTAAACACCAGTAAGAAACGGTGAGTTGATATGTTTGTATAACCTGTGTTGTTATTAGTGGACCCAGCACAACCAATTAAAGTCTACAGCGTTGCTATCAAATGTATTAGTGAATGAACACCATATCACATGCATGTTAGTCAACTGGTGTACGGAGTTGCACATTGAGGAAGGGTGGATCTGGCCACAGGCATGGCTGGCCAGAGAGCAGGCCGGAGTGCCGGAACACCTGTCTTCACCAGCCCGACACTGCCCTCCCCCTACAGATAGGTATATGATGCATGAAAACTGGAGGACCGGCAGGGCAGAGAAGGGGGGGGGGGGCGACCAGAGCGGAAACCAGCACAGATGTGCCAGTACCCGGCCCGGCACCCGCCCCATCATGCCTCGTGCCAGTCCCCCAGTGGACCCTGAATGAGATGTGAATGTGCCCAATGTGCAAAGTATGTATAGTGTGAGTATTAAAAATGTTCAAAGTATCTGAAGTAAGAGGCGAGATTCCTGCGGGTCTGGCCCGGACCAACCGGCTGGAAGACCACAGAGAAAAGGGGGGCAGTCCCTTCCCACCCTACAACTAATTGCCCCCCAAACCGACCATCACCCAGTGACCAGAACAGGGCACAGAAGGCAGGCCCATCCAAGGCAGGAGGCGCTGACACCATACCATTAAGCCCCAAGTCAGCCGCGGAGCCCACACAGCCCGAGGGAGAGAGGGGCGACAACCACGACGGAGCCACGGTGTGGGGCCAGCGGGCACCTCACCTCAACCAGTCGTCCACCGTGCCGCCATTTCTGTAATATAATGTAAACATATTTTGGCAGGAGACCTCTGGAGCGAAAAACGACTCCAGCACAATCTTGGGCCTCCTGAATTAGCAATCAAATAAGCATCACACAATGAGGTATTTAAAATAAAGGCTTATCAATATTATTTTTATTTTTAGGCTTAAAATAAGAATAATTTCTTAATAAAGTCTTTTTTTACTCTTTTAGAAATCCGTATTTGCAGTGCAGTTGCTCCTCTATTAGTGTCCGACAACAATACATGCTTCATGTTGCTTTCTAATTTGCTATAGCTCTGTTTGACGTCACTGTCACGGAGTCCGTAGCTCAGCCGAACTCCGTGTTGACCATAGACATATGAATTTGTGAGTGGGAAATAATGAACAGGTTTATAATTTAGGATTGTCAGCCCTGGCTTGAATTATTTCTCCAAAATCTAAATTGATTCCATTTGGATGGTATGCTGTGAAAATACTTTCTTTATTGTCAGACAGTTTACTGTAGTTTTCTGATTGTAATTGCACTTCTTTTATGCTCTCGTATATATCCTTTTATGTATACTGTGTTATTTATGTACTCTACACATTGTATTGTTATTGTTAGGATAGGTTATGAATTGTGCTCCGCCTCCTTGGCCAGATCACCCTTGGAAAAATATACCTGGATCTCAATGGGTTTTATTTTCTGGTTAAATAAAGGTTTAGATTTATAATATGTTTAATCAGTACTGTATAGCATTTTATTCACTGCTTCTTTTAGAAAGTGCACAAGCAGTAAATGCAGCACTGACTGACTGCTGTGTTGCTTTCAGACACGCTCCACTGCTCTCGCTGCTGACGAAGCCACTTATGCTTTTAGCCTGCTGTCCATGCCCAAGTCTTTTAGATCGTGAAACAGGTTGCTAGTCTTACCACCTTTAGGTGTGCCACACTACAATGCATTAAGCAGCTTTGTAACCAGATCCCACGCAATACGCCCCTTTGGCTGTAATTTGCATCCCTCTCCTTGCCAATGTACAGTATTTCTTGCATCACACTGATTTATATCTGGTACTTCTTTATGGTTATGTGAAAAAGCGTCATTATGATCATCTTGAATGGACAGTAGACTGCAAAAGCAAATTTGTTATTAACATGACAAGGGGGGGAAAAAAAAGCCAACTAGTCTACTTAATGTGTGGTGTACTTGAGATGATAACAATACAGCAGACCACTCATAACAAACTCTCCACTGACAACTGTGTCATCACACTAACCAAAAGCATCCACACTACAAGAAAGTATAAAAAAAGAAGAGCATATGTAGAAGAAGAAATAGAAGCAGCTAGGCTTACTATTGGCCTATCTGGTGACTACATTTCAGTGGCAAACTATTCTCGTCATTTTTATTGTGGTGACTGACTTACACTACATCAGTGGTGTACACTGAGCACCTTCAGAGCCTTCTCTGCTGACCTAAGCCTTATCAAAAAACACTGACCAGCATTTACAACTAACATAAAATTGTATTTATTAATTTCCAACAGTCTATTCATTTCATAGCGCATGTCTTTGCTGAGCAGCCTCCAGTCATTTGTAGTTAAATTTTTTGGGGTTCAATAAGATTTCAGCTTCTTTGTGTGTTGCTATCCATCCATCCATCCATCCATTTTCTGAGCCACTTCTCCTCATTAGGGTCGCGGGCGTGCTGGAGCCTATCCCAGCTATCATCGGGCAGGAGGCAGGGGTACCCTAAAATGGTCGTCAGCCAATCGCAGGGCACATACAAACAAACAACCATTCACACTCACATTCACACCTACTGGCAATTTAGAGTCTCCAATTCATGCATGCATGTTTTTGGGATGTGGGATGAAACCGGCGTGCCCGGAGAAAACCCAATCAGGCACAGGGAGAATATGCAAACTCCACACAGGCGGGGCCGGGGATTGAACCCCGGTCCTCAGAACTGTGAGGCTGACGCTCTAACCAGTCGACCACGGTGCCGCCCATGTGTTGATATATGAATGTAATCTTCCCAGGGCCTTGAGACTCAGGATTGCTGGCTCACACCAAATAGACACAAAAGAAATGCCGTTTTTTTTTTAAACAACTCGAACCACTCAGATTTCATATTCAGGAAACTGAGCCCCGCTGACATTATAATTTTTCCGTCCTCTGATTGGTTTTGAGCTACTTGAAGGGAATTTCTCTCCATTATGTGAAGCCGGTGGCTGTGCAAGGTGATGAACATGATGGAAATGATGGTTCAAAATTAATTTTCAAGGCAGACTTTTCAAGACAAAATGGACACTTTGACAATAAGTCAAACATTGCTATCAGCTGGCTGGCATGTTTCAACACATACAGCTAGCAAAAGAGAATGGAGTTTCTGCTAAAACTATAGTGTAGAGATTTGGCGTCAGAACCACAGTAGCACTTTTGCCTGTTATAAACAGCACATTTGACTTCAGTAAGCCTGGTTTATTGAAAATGGATCAGTACAAACTTTAACTGTGTAAGGCTGAAAGTGTGCTGATTGTGTGTGTGTGTTGGGGTGTTCTGATGGAACTTTCTCCCCATTGAAGGACATCCATTAATGGAAGGGGGGGCTGCCGAGAGAAGGACCTTGTTAGAAATGTACCGCATTACACAAACACTCAACATAACCAGTTGCTCCTCTACTCATGTCTGGCAACATGTCTGGCAAAAGTATCAGCTTCAGGTCACTTCCTATTGTCATTTCAGGTCACGGGGTATGTAGCTTGGCCGAACACGTTGTTGATCACTCAAATATTTTCGATTGTAAATACCAGAGGTGTGGACTCCAGTCACATGACTTGAAGTAGAGTCAGACTCGAGTCATGAATTTGATGACTTTAGAACCGACTTGAGAAAATGTTACAAGACATGCAACTCGACTTGGACTTGGACAGCAATGACTCGTGACTTCACTCGGACTCGAGCTGATTGATTTGGCACTTTAACCAAAGTACTGACGAACAAACAATCTGCAGATCTCTCTCAATAGTTCAACATTCATCCATCCATTCTCTGAGCCGCTTACGCTCGCAATGGTCGCGGGAGTGCTAGAACCTATCCTAGCTATCATCGGGCAGGAGGCGGGTACACCCTGAAGTGGTTGATCGCAGGCCACATAGAAACAAACAACCATTCGCACTCACACACCTACAGGCAATTTAGAGTCTTCAATTAACCTACCATCTGGGAGGAAACCGGAGTGAAAACCCTCACAGGCACGGGGAGAACATCCAAACTCCACACAGGCAGGGCCGGGAACTGAACCCCGGACCTCAGAACTGTGAGGTAGACGCTCTAACCAATTGTCCACCATGATAATGTTTTTTAGTACAGGTATTTTAGCATGATGTAGCCATAAAGTTGATGTCCTCAACAGATGTCACTAAGTTGGAGATATCCCATCATACCAAAGTTTAATTAGAACTTATTTTTCTTCACAGATAACACCCTATTGGGTATGCTCAAGTAGACAAATTGACCAGGTGCTCACTCTTTCAGACACTACCTGTACTAATGGTTTTATTAAAAAATAAACACCGTGCAACACAAATCAACAATAAATGTGGCAGTTACATAAGGTACATATTCCGCAAAGTCCTGGTAACATACACAGAATACACAGTGACAATTAACGTAACAATAAGGACGTTAATTATTGCCCCAAAAATATAAAAAATCCACATTGCATTGTGGGAGTCGCATGGCTTGACCTCACGTATGCTTGTTTTCGTGAACATTAGCAGCTAGCTTTGTGAGCGATCACGCGAATAGTTACATAGCGGGCAGCCCGTACACTGTCTGGGCTTCCTGTTCATTTCAGTCTGGGTTAGTCAGTGTAGTCCTCTCAAAAATCAGTCTTGTACTGTTTTTCTTCTTTATTCACTCAATCAGCACAGAACTATTTGACATAAAACAAAATTCTGCGTAGCCTGTTTTTATCCTAATATTTTTACATAGTGCTCCCTAGTGTTCTGACTGCGATACCACAGTTCAATAAAATTGTACCTTTATAACAAGATGAGAAACTTGTGTTCCTATTTTTTTTAAATTAATGCATTAAGTTTTTGATATTCACAATAAATGCCAAGTTTAAACTGAAATATAAATACATATTTATAATTATTTATATAAATATATATATTTATAAATATTTATATTTGTGTTTGAAATTGCATCACTAGGAATGTTTGGAGACAAGAAAATGCTGTTTACTGCTATATGCACAATGTGAATATAAGAAAAATACTGCTGATTATCTAAAAGAGGAAACCAATTGGTTTCAGAGAAATGTCTCATTCTATTGTGTATTAATAATTGCTCTTTAACACAGCAAAGGTGGCCCAATCCCCACATGCTGCCAGATCTCATCCAATCTTGGAAGCTAAATCCTGGTTAGTACTTGGATTGGGAGACTGCTTAGG
This sequence comes from Phycodurus eques, assembly GCF_024500275.1. Lineage (NCBI taxonomy): Eukaryota > Metazoa > Chordata > Actinopteri > Syngnathiformes > Syngnathidae > Phycodurus > Phycodurus eques. The sequence continues at coordinate 5,038,149 of NC_084534.1, read as the reverse complement.
AATACCAAGTGCTGGGGTTGGGCGGTAGGCCAATCACCTGCTCCAGTAAAAAACTACAGAAACCGTAATTGCGGCCGAATGTGCCTCATGGCATTGAGAGCTCTAACTAACCAAGCAAAAATAGATTGTATCCTTATACTTAATTATTACGAAAGAATTTTCAGTAAACTACTCCATTACTAATTGCAGCACTACTGGATGCACATTTTTCTTTGTGACAGGTCTGTTTAATGTCGCTTCAGAAATTAAGTGAGAAAAAGTAAGTTATAGCACAGTTCTTTCATAGAATAATTGAACACGTACTATCACTTGTTTTTGAAGGGGCAATAAACTAAGCCCCCCTTTGACGATTGGCTTTGAAGGTGCAGAGATTTTGATCAGCCCCCAGTTTTCTTATTGAGATTCATTGCACTTGTTCATCAAATTTATTTTTATAAATAATTATGGATTTTAAAATATATTAAATATATAAATGCAGGATATAATATATACACATGAATTAAATATTAGCGTCATTAAAATATATTTTTATTTCATTGGGAAAATGACTCGAAAGGACTCGAAGCTCAAAGTGTAGAACTTGAACGACGTAACTCGGGACTTGCATGTGTCGACTTGGGACTTGAGAGCAAAGACTTGAGACTTGTGACTTGCAAAGCAATGACTTGGTCCCACCTCTGTCAGTTACTAATTGCAGCACTACTGGATGCAAATTCTCATTTGTGACAGGTCTGTTTAATGTAACGTCAGAAGTTAAGTGAGAAAAATAAGTCATAGGGTGGCATTTTCATATAATAATTAAAAACGTACTATCGATCGGTTTTGAAGGGGCAAAAACTAAAAATCTAAAAATCACTCTTGATACACCCCACACCACATGAAAATAAATGAATGAATAATTACATTCATTCATTTTCCGTACCGCTTATCCTCACTAGGGTCGTGGGCATGCTGGTGCCTATCCCAGCTATCTTCGGGTGAGAGGTGGTGTACACCCTGAACTGGTCGCCAGCCCACTCACATTCACACCTAGAGGCAATTTAGAGTCTTCAATCAACCTACCACGCATGTTTTTTGGGATGTGGGAGGAAACCGGAGTGCCCGGAGAAAACCCATGTAGGCACGAGGAGAACATGCAAACTCCACAAAGGCGGGGCCGGGGATTGAACCCCAGTCCTCAGAACTGTGAGGCTGACGCTCTAACCAGTCGCCCACCGTGCCGCTACAAATAAGCAGTACAATTAATTGAGTAGGAATAAATGCAAATCTAGTAACTCCAGTATTGCAGGAAAGCACTTGAATGGAGATTTGTATGTTGTCCGTTTGCTGCTGTTTTTTGTTTTTTTGCTACCGTTAGCACTGGCTGCTATTCAAGCCCAAATTTGAGCTGCTCGGGTTATTGTCGCGTGAAAATGAGCCTGCCGGGCGTTTGTTGTTATTCCAAAGTACCACATTCCAAACCCACACTGTTGCGTTTACAGAGCGGGACAAATCTCCTGTGTTTCTCCAAGCTGCTACTAGCGCTGATTATAAAGTCAGTCTGACACATAGCAGTTATGACTATCATCTTTTCATACACTTGCACAAGAGCATGAAAAATCCTCTTGGACCCTCCACATCCTGGTCACCACCTGTTAAATATATTGTAAGAAGTTATCATTTATTTGCTTAGCTTGCATTTAGTATTATGGACGATTTTGAGAAAGGAAGATGTCTCGCCTTCAAGAAGATGACTCAGCAGGAATCATCCGATAGAAGGGCACCTTGAGCAAGGACGTGGGCGGGGACGTGGCAGGTGTTGGTCTCATGTCTTCACCTTGAAACCCTCCCCTTCAGTGTGTTGTGTCTTGTAGCTTAGTATGTTATGTCATGTAAAACCTCCCTATTTCAAATAAATACCGGAGCGACGGGAGAGATTGTTTAGAGAGTGATGAGAGGCTGTCATCTGAACAATCTGCCATACGCCCTCCTCATGAGCAAAAGAAACCAGCGTCTTCATTCCTTTTGTGTCTATTTTTATAGGTGTTGGGTGAGATAGATCCAACACCACCTCTTCCAGCTCTTTCCCTCAGGTAGGCGCTATCGAACAATGCAAACTAAAACCAGCAGACATTATAAAACCAGCTTCTTCCCTCTTGCCATTAACTTATTAATGGCAAGAGGGAAGCGGAGAAAACCCACACAGGCACGGGGAGAACATGCAAACTCCACACAGGCGGGGCTGGGGATTGAACCCTGGCCCTCAGAACTGTGAGACAGACACTCTAACCAGTCATCCACCATGCCACCGTGTAAAGTCTAATAAGATCCAATTGTACTAAAGCTTATTTAGAGGTTATTTCTATAGATGGATGAGGTAACCAAAATTGTATCTATTTTATTGGGCAAATGTTGCAAGTTATCATTGCGGTGGTAATGAGGACATCTTTTTTATTTGTGGCCCTCTGCCATGGTGTAAACAACTGTGATGTTGTTTGTTTGTTTGTTTGCTTTTTTGTGTTGACAGTACCAAATCTCTGTACTGTGACACCTCGTGCTACGGCACACAGCAATACTCACACACAGTGTTATAAACATCAGATTGCTTTAGATGGGCCTCTTCAAACAGTGTTGATTGACATGTTTATTGAATGCAGACAGTTTGAGTAGCATTTTTTTATCTCTAAAAAAATGTCTGTCATTTTCATGCGGGGACATTTATCAGCCGCTCGGGGAGCCTCTCCACTGTATTTAAAGTCTCAAATACCTTCCTATCTGGGAGATGTCACAATGCTAGTGGAGTTCCATTATTCCAGAAGAGAGGAGGTGAATGAAACTTATCATCAATGCTCCATTAACCTTTAACTGGCACCGCATTTTCAAGACAAAGCTGTTCTGAAACTGCCCTTCCTCGAAAGTCCATTGCTTCTCTCTTGGCTAACCTTGTCGTCAAGAATTTCACTGTTCATTGTCACAATGATCAATAAAAATCCCCAATCCTAGAAGTGCACCTCATGCATGAGGAAGGAATTGTTTAAATTCGATGTATAGTTGTACCCCGCATATTTGCGGGAAAGCATTTGCAAAGCCACCTCTTTGTGGATTCGAATGTGACAAAAAAGGTCAGAAACGTACTTTTTATTTTCACATCAAAGCACCGTCTGTTTATTGTATTGTTGCATCCCTTCAATTGAAACCTTGAATGGTTACTGTCATCGCCCACTCCACAGCGGAAGGCAGAAAACTGTAGCCGGAATTTCCGCGTCAGGTTTTTGATTTACATAGCGAAAACCTTTTTTTTTTTTGGGGGGGGGGGTGAATACCAGCTCGACTGGCAGGGGTGTCAAACCCATTTTAGTTCATGGGCCACATTGACCCCAACTTGATCTCAAGTGGACCGTAGCAGTGTATACAAGGCCTAGTAATAAAAAAATTATGACTGAAATGTTAAATGTTTTCCCGCATTTGGAAAATATTCTTATTTATTATTATTTTGTTGCAAATCTTGTCTGAAAACATGAGTCATCTGAAATGTCCTAACTAAAATGAATTCAATTTCAACAATATTTTGATAAAGTGTTTACACATACAATTTACAGATCACAGTGTATCTGTATCCTGTATGTACCTTTGATAAAACAACTTATGACTGAGGAAATCCTTTTAACTTTACGTAGATTTCCTCATCCATCTGGAAATCTTAACAACCTCAACTGACTTATTACACCATACAAATTAACGTGAGAACTTTTCAGAATGTTGTGAGCCGGTGGGGAGATTACTTCGAAGACCTCCTCAATTCCATCGACATGCCCATGAGGAAGCAGAGTCTGGGTTCTCTGAGGCGGGCTCTCCTATCGCTGGGTTTGGGGTTGTAGCAAGGAGACATACATACAGTAAAACTTTAAATAAATAAATAGTAACTCCTGCAGAAAGCAAGTGAACGCTCCTTGACCTGACCGGAAGTTGAAATGTTTGTTTATGTATAATTTTATTGAATACCCAAAGTGCTGCTTGCATAGATCCCGAGCAAGGAGATAGGCTACCCTGTCAATACAAGTGTGACTTCCTTGTAATATTCCAACTGATGACGTATACATGCGTGTCAACCAAACCAACATACCAGTGGTAAATTACACAGGGATTTGGGTTACGGATCATATCATCACTAATCAGCTATAGGCATACATTCAGAATTGGAGACTTAGACTTACAGTCTAATACCAAGTAAAGTTTCCTTGTAAAAGTTCTGATAGCCTGTTGTATGAAATATTTGTAAATTGTACATATGTGTTGAGATCCATTCATATTGTACATCCATCCATCCATCCATCCATTTTTGGAGCCGCTTCTCCTCACTACGGTCGCGGGCGTGCTGGAGCCTATCCCAGCTATCATCGGGTAGGAGGCGGGGTACACCCTGAACTGGTTGCCAGCCAATCGCAGGGCACATACAAACAAACAACCATTCGCACTCACAGTCACACCTACGGGCAATTTAGAGTCTTCAATTAATGCATGTTTTTGGGATGTGGGAGGAAACTGGAGTGCCCGTAGAAAACCCACGCAGGCACGGGAGAACATGCAAACTCCACACAGGTGGGGCCGGGGATTGAACCCGGGTCCTCAGAACTGTGAGGCTGACACTCTAACCAGTCGTACACCGTGCCGCCTATTGTACATCCTTCCATCCATTTTCTTTACAATGTATTTTGTTTGGGGTCATGGGGAACTTTGACTCAGCTAACCTAAGGAGGTGAGGGGATATACCCTGGACTGATTACCAATGCATTACAAGGTTGACTTCTTAGGTATGTTAATACTTCAGAACAGTTTGATTAAAATACTGATTTATATATATTGTGGGTTGTTCAAGTAAGCGGGATCATTCAAGTCCTCTTGTGCATCAAACAAGCGGTTGTCTGATACCACTTGAAGAGGCAGGTCAAAGTAACAGTGCAGTATATTATACTGTATAACTCAAAAGACGACAACTATTTCATCTGTGGTAGAACAAGGACTTCAGGATGTCGAGGGATACATAAATATAAACTTCACTTGCATCATTGCAAAAAATATATAGAGGGTGGTGTGGCAGATTCCAATCTCTGTGAATGAGTAGATACGAATGTGATTCTCATATCTCCATTATGGCAGGCTCAACAAACTTCCCCTCTTGGAATTCCACACCAATCATCCACGATAGCACACAATTCACTTCTCTCCTAATGGACACACACTAACATACACACAAATACACACACACTCGACCAGATCTGGTCTTTTTATTTAACTGCATTAATATTTAATTTTTCAACACGTTGTGAAAGATCACATGAGCATGTACGAAGGACCCCTCTATGAATATGCAACAATCTCATAAATATTTCAGCATCCCATTTCCCCATCCTATGGTTGAGTCACCGGAAATATGAGTTGATCATGATGAGAATTTAAAAAAGTTGATTTATTCTTTAAGAAAAACATACACATCAGTGCTTAAAGTGATACATGATCTTCCTTTTATATACTGTAGGTTAGTAGCACGACCGATCACCTCAGTAATCCATTACATGACATCCGTCTTTACATTAAAATCACACCGCGAGTGGTTATCTTGGTATTGGCTCTTTGTTTTTGTTTTTTCTCTGTATTAGGTGCTCTTACACCATTTACTTACACTGAGGAAGACATGCTAAACATCGGGCAGTCTACTTTAGGTCTTGTTAACCAGGGTAGTTCTATGGAGCCTGTTGGAGATGCAGAAGATGAACAGGGAAATGTGACAGCGTTTTGGTGAAGCTTCTCCAGTGGGGGGGATATATATATATATATAATATATATATATATATAATATATATATATATATATATATATATATATATATATATATATGTATATATATATATATATATATATATATATATATATATATATATATATATATATATATATATATATATATATATATATGACTCACATATGATCTGAAGTGGGCGACGCGGAGGTCGACTGGTTAGCACAACTGCCTCACAGTTCTGAGGACCGGGGCTCAAATCCCAGCCCCAGCCTCGCCTGTGTGGTGTTTGGCACTGGCACTCACGCGCGAAAAGTGTAAATCTTAATTTAATCCCTGGCCCCGCCTGTGTGGAGTTTGCATGTTCTCCCCGTGCCTGCGTGGGTTTTCTCCGGGCACTCCGGTTTCCTCCCACATCCCGAAAACATGCATGGTTGGTTAATTGACTACTCTAAATTGCCCGTGGGTGTGACTGTGAGTGCGAATGGTTGTTTGTTTCTATGTGCCCTGCGATTGGCTGGCAACCAGTTCATGGGTGTTCCCCACCTCCTGCCCGATGATAGCTGGGATAGGCTCCAGCACGCGAGGAGAAGCGGCTCAGAAAATGGATGGATGGATGGATAGTTCAATTCAAAAAGTGACACTCATAGAGATGCACTGCACACTTTCAGAGGGATTTTTTTAAGAACGGAATCAGAATCACCTTTATTTGCCAAGTATGTCCAAAAACACACAAGGAATTTGTCTCCGGTAGTTGGAGCCGCTCTAGTACAACAGACAGTCAATTTACAGAACACTTTGGGGACATAAAGACATTGACAAAAAACAATTGTGCAAAAAGATGCAGAGTCCTCTAGCACTTAGAGCAGTTCGAATGACTAATATTGCAATAGTCCGGTGCAATGACCATTGTGCAAAGGGCGCTGAGACTTCAAGGAGTGTATGCGGTTTAAAGTGACGAGTAGTGCGATCATCTGGGACAATGTTGGTTGTGCAAATGTTACAGATACTCCTCAATCAGTGTGCAAATGGAGCAGATGCTACTCTGGCATGAGTGGCCAGTATATGCAACTAGTGCAGCATGGCGAGACAACTACAGTGTGTGCACGAGTAATACATAATTGGCCCCACAGAAATGTGACAACGAACTCAAGTCAAAAAATTGCCAGCTGTTGTAATGGAATTATAGGTTAGGTGTTTAAGAAGCTGATCGAAAGAGGGAAGAAGCTGTTGGAATGTCTACTAGTTCTAGTTTGCGTTGATCGGTAGCGCCTACCTGAGGGAAGGAGCTGAAAGAGCTGGTGACCGGGGTACAGACGGTCCGAGAGGATTTTGCACGCCCTTGTCTTAGTTCTGGCAGCGTGCAAGTCCTCAATGGTGGGTAGGGGGGTACCGACAATCCCTTCAGCAGTTTTGATTCTCCGTTGCAGTCGGAGTTTGTCCTTTTTTGTAGCAGCACCAAACCAGACTGTTGACTGTATCATCCGCAGACCTGTTCGCTTGGTAGGCAAACTGCAGGGGGTCCAGCAGGGGACCTGTGACACTCTTGAGGTGGTCCAGCACGAGACGTTCAAAGGACTTCATGACCACAGATGTCAAAGCGACAGGCCTGTAGTCATTCAGACCAGAGATTGCAGGTTTCTTGGGGACTGGAATGATGGTGGAGCGTTTGAAACAGGATGGAACTTCGCACATTTCCAAAGATCTGTTAAAGATCTGAGTGAAGACTGGAGCGAGCTGGTCCGCGCAGACTTTGAGGCAGGATGGGGACACATGGTCCAGGTCCTGCTGCTTTGTTAATCTTCTGTTGTTTGAAGATGCGTCTCACATCCTGTTCATGGATGGTTAACGCAGAAGTCAGAGGTGTGGTTGTGGTCGCGGGTGCGGCCGGGGGGGTGTGTGGAGTGAAACTGTCCTTTTCAAATCTGCAATAGAAGGTATTCAAGTCGTTGGCTAGTGTGCTATTGTTCTCAGCTTGGGGGGATCGTCGCTTGTAATTAGTCAGCGATTGGAATGCATGCCAGACTGATTTAGAGTCGTTCGCGCCAAACTGTTTTTCCAACTTTGCTGCATAGATCCTCTTTGCAATGTTAATTTCTTTAGTAAGCTGGTTTCTAGCTCGATTATACAGGGCCCTGTCCCCGCTCTGATATGCATCTTCCTTAGCTTGGCGAAGCTGCTTAAGTTTAGCAGTGAACCACGGCTTGTTGTTGTTGAATGTCTGAAATGATTTTGTTGGTACACAAACCTCTTCACAGAAACTGATATAGGATTTGACAGTGTCCGTATATTCATCCAGGCTGCCAGCTGAATTTTCAAAGACACTCCAGTCTGTGCAGTCTAAACAGCTTTGAAGTTCCATCTTGGCTTCATTGGTCCACTTTTTGACTGTTTTCACTGTAGGCTTCGCACATTTAAGTTCTTGCTTGTACGTCGGTATTAAGTGAATTAAGCCGTGATCAGACGAGCCCAGGGCTGCACGAGGTATAGCACGGTATGCGTTTTTTACCGTAGTGTAGCAGTGGTCTAAAGTATTATTTTCCCTGGTAGGACAGTCGATGTGCTGCTTGTGTTTAGGGAGTTCGTGGTTGAGTTTAGCTTTGTTAAAGTCCCCGAGAATAATGAGGGGTGAATCCGGGTGTTTTTTTTTTATTTCGTTGACTTGTTCGGGCGAGCGTTAGCAATACGGCGTTCGTGTTAGCTTGAGGTGTAATATAGACTCCAACCAGTATAAACGATGCAAACTCACGTGGCGAGTAGAATGGTTTACAGTTCAAAAACAGCGACTCCAGATGCGGGCTGCAGTGTGAGCTGAGCACTGTGACGTCCGTACACCATTTTTCGTTGATATGGAGGCATATTCCGCCGCCCTTTGTTTTCCTCGATGATTCCATGTCGCGGTCCGCTCGATTAATGTTGAAGCCGGGAAGCATGACGGCGCCATCGGGTACAGAGTCGCAAAGCCAGGTCTCCGTGAAGCACATGGCCGCGGAACGTCCAAAGTCTTTACTGGTCTTTAACAGAAGATGAAGCTCGTCCATTTTGTTGGGTAGGGAGCGTACATTCGCGAGGTGGATCGACGGGAACGCCAATCTGTGTCCTTCTCTTGCGGAGTTTCACCTGAATGCCGGCTCGTTTTCCTCTGTGGCGCCGCTTCCTGCCTCCATGCGCCGAAAACCGCGGACACCGCTCTGGTGAGTAACTCGGGGAAAAAACTGAGCGGATTTTCGAAAGGTTGGTGACAGAAAGTCCGGAGTAGCCTCCTTGATGGTTAGCAGGTCTCCCCTTGTGTAAGTGAGTCGTGTAAGGTCTCCAAAGACGGACGAAAAACACAAAAACAAAGACAATACTAGAGAGCGCGTTACCGAGGCGACCACACTGGTAGGCGCCATCTTGGATAAGAGTGGAATGCAGCAGGAGCTCAGTCTGTAAGGACCTGAGTGTTTGGAGTTGAAGGACATGGGTTTGAGTCCCGCAGTGTATAAAAAAAAATTCAAAAATTAAAATGGAAAATAATGGCAAACAGTAGTTGGACAGATGCTTGTCTTCTTGGTAACAACTGTCGAGGTGCCCTTGAGAAAGGCATCGTCCCCACCATCCCAGCTCAGGTTGTGCATCACTCTGCACACCTCTGTCACAGTGACTCTTTCCTTGCATGCCTGCATTTGTGTGATTTGGATCTATGTGTGGTGTGCCACACAAAGAATACATTGGAGTGTGAGTTTAATTTCTCCATGAGTATGATAGATTTTAAAAAATGAAAAATTCCCTCCTCTCGCACTTGGTTGTGCATTTTCAAGGGAAGTCTCTGTGAAGCCAGCTGAACCAACTGTGCCTTTTATTTTCTGGAGATTTGTGCCCTTGTGGATAAAAAATACGTTTCTCTGAGTGGACAATGTAATCTTCCACACGGTCATGGAGGCACCAAATGTTAGGCCAAGTTTGAAAACAATCAGCTCACTTTGGCATTACCATCAGATGCGTCCTTGTCCTTTGACAGGATGTGATGTGACAATTTGCAAAAGAACACTGCTGTTTTTCTTGTATATATTTTATTATTTTGTATCTTTCTGTCACTGTTACACCCTCTTTGTGACTTAAATGAAAACAAATTACACACAGATTAAAAAGATATACAGTTCGGCACAAAAAGGCTACACTGCAGGAGGCAGTGGCAGTGGCAGTGGTGGTGCTAGCTTCAATGACGCCCTGTGCGGGATCCCTCGATGTCACAAGTGTCAAACTCAAGGCCTCATGCCCCATAAAAGTAAATCATGTGCATCGACTTCATATTTCTTGCTAAAATACCAAAATTGCAAGTTGTCTTCACTTCTAAAAAGTTGAGATATTGCAAGCATTTTTGTTACCAATTACCCTTTTAAAATAAATGGAATAGTAGTTGAATAAACATTTTTTATTGGCTTTTTATTTTAAAGCTAGTTATCCATCAAGTTGTTGTGCAAATGTGATAATATGAGGTGATCATAGATTTAATTTACATGGTTTCACAATCATAACGGGCCTCTGAGGGAAACCGTAACTACGATGTGGCCAGCGTCAAATCTTCAGACTCACGTTAACGCCACTCTACCGCCCCTGACCCTCTGCCATGCCGCCCTATACAATCGCACACTTCACACATGCCAATTACCCCCACTGGTACTGTTACTGCCTAGTAACTAATCTCGGGGGAGGTGCCCCCGAATGCCCCCATGATGCCGACACTTGAGTAAATAAAAGGTAATGTCAATGCATTTTTAACAGCAATCTACAAACTGAAACATACATACTTAAATGGACAAAATCATTTCAGGATGTTAAAAAGTCCCGTGCTAGTCTGATTCATATGCAAGAAATTCATCAATGAAGCAATTGTTTAAGCTCCCAGTAGATTCCAACATAGACTGTAATATTCCACTCCAAACAGACATCGGATGGATCGAAAAGGGTTACAGAGGCAGTCATAAGAGTGCCCTTTGCAATAACCACACTATCAATCACATTCAGTACACATCCTCTTCAGACACACTGTTCCTACAAGTGCATTCAAAACATCCATCCATCCATCCATCCATCCATTTTCTGAGCCGCTTCTCCTCACTAGGGTCGCGGGCGTGCTCGAGCCTATCCCAGCTATCATCGGGCAGGAGGCGGGGTACATCCTGAACTGGTTGCCAGCCAATCGCAGGGCACATACAAACAAACAACCATTCACACTCACATTCACACGTACGGGCAATTTAGAGTCTCCAATTCATGCATGTTTTTGGGATGTGGGAGGAAACCGGAGTGCCCGGAGAAAACCAACACAGGCACGGGGAGAACATGCAAACTCCACACAGGCAGGACCGGGGATTGAACCCTGGTCCTCAGAACTGTAAGACTGATGCTCTAACCAGTCGTCCACCGTGCCGAACATTCAAAACATAATTACCAAATTCAGAAGACAGTGACTCAATCATCATGTCTGACTAAGACTAGTTGACTTTATTAATATGCAAGTCCTGAAATATTCATATTTTGCTGGAATATATAGCAATGGCAATTAATGTTTGTAAATTAATTAACAAAGACAGCCAGTCACTGCATACATTTCTTATTCCAACCTTCTATTTTCTAGAGCGCTTTTCCTGGCAGGAGTACCCAGAGAACATACGGGGGAAATATGGAAAGGAAGAGCCGGAGCTAAAATTCAAACCCACAAATTCTTGACTGTGAGGCAGATGTGTTAACCACAATTCATGCTGCTATTTTCAAGATGTTGTATAATATCCTAAAGTCTTGAATATGGTGTTTTTAAATATCTGTTAAAACACATAAAAACAGTCTATGAAATCTATTCATTTTCGTCAGCTCACAATGTGTGTGCTTGATGATAGCCTTGTATTTTGACATACCTGATGATAACGTTTGTTGGATTTTTGCTGTTCTGTTGGGTTTAAAACTTTCTCTTTCATCAGCTTTTTTAGGATTTGTGTATGCTCTTACACTGAAAGGGTCTGAAGTGTCAAAGTGCGCATGTGTAAAAATAAAAGTAGCTCCGGTTTTGCACTACCGATGACTTGGGTGTGTTAATTATTCCTCCAAAAAGTATAACATATAAATACAGTCTTTCGTGCCCGCAAGATGTCAAGTCTAACGGTTTATGGGCCCAGAAGGGAAGTCGGAGGCCGGTGGAACCGCTTATGCTTCAATGGAGATGAAAAGAACTACGAGTTATGGGAGACAAAGTTTCTGGGACACCTGCGCTTGCAAGGCCTCAAGGCAACCACACTCAGAGCAGCACAAGGTGATGAAGATGATGGTGACAACGATGCTGAAAAAAATGAGAAAGCATACGCCGAACTAATTCAAGTTTTGGACGACAAGAGCCTCTCACTGAGAGAAGCAACCGGATGACGGCAGGAGAGCGTTGCAGATACTGAGGGAGCACTACGGAGGCAAAGGAAAGCCGCGGCCCTTTATACGGAGCTAACTTCGCTACAAAAAGCAGCTAACGAGAGTGTCATGGACTATATTCACGCGGGAACTGTAATTACCGCATTGAGGAACGCCGAAGGAACATCAGCGCCATACTCACCCCATCAGAATGGAACTGCGGAGAGGAATTGGCGAACACTATTTGAGATGGCCAGATGCATGCTGTTTGAGAGTAATTTACTGAAAAGATTGTGGACATATGCAGTTATGGCCACTGCAACAATTCGCAATCGATGTTACAACAGGCGTCTAGGACAGACTCCTTACTACTTATTGACAGGAAAGACACCTGATCTTTCAAAAATGAAAATCTTTGGGTCAACTTGCTACACCTACAAGCAGGACAAGAAAAAGTTAGACCAGAGTGTGAAGAAGGGATTTTTGTAGGATATGACAAAAATAGTCCATCAAATAAGTGATGCATGTGAGGGAAGGTTTAGAACCTCTATGCCAAAAGCCAAAGTGGTTGGTCAAAGTCTAGAGCAGACACGGGAACCCCACATTGAACCTTCACAAAGTGATAAAGAATCCCGAACAGGACAGGAAGAAATTACCTCACATTATCCTACTAGAGAGAGAAAGAGACCTCAGTACCTAGAGGACTATGAATGTGAAATAGAATGTGATGACTTGATATCCAAAAATGTAGATTTCTGTTACAGGATGGTGTGTAATGTACCACAAACCTACAGTGCAGCCATGCAATCGCCAAAGTCAAATATTTGGGCTGAGGCTATGTAGGAGGAAATGGATTCCCTTCAGGAAAATAACATTCACATTGACCACACTGCCAGATGGTAAACATGCAGTGGGGGGCAGGTGGGTTTACACAACCAAAGAAAAAACAGATGAGACTGAAACATATAAGGCTAGATATGTGGCAAAAGGATACAATCAGGTGGAAGGAATAGATTACAAGGAGACATTTTCTCCAACTGTAAACATGACATCTGTACGTACTTTGATGCAACTGGCACCTCAATATGACATGGCAGATGGATGTTAAAACAGGCTATTTGCATGCTCCTATCGATTGTGAGATGTATATAGAGCAACCCGAAGGATTTGAAACCAAATGCAACAAAGGTGGGAGAATAGTTTGGAAACTGAAGAAGTAATTATATGGATTTAAACAATCCGGAAGAAATTGGAATAGGATACACGACTACCTCATTGAAAATGACTTTGTGCAGAATTCAGCAGATCACTGTGTTTATAACAAACAGACAAGCAATGAATGGATAATTCAAATAATTTGGGTCGATGATCAAATTATTGCTGCAACTGATGAGGATGCTCTTAACAAGGTAAAGGCAATGCTGAAAGCAAAATTTAAGATGAAGGATCTTGGGAAACTACAATGGGAACAATGCGATTACAATAAACCAAACAAGGTATATCACAAACAAGGTAAATACTGGAAAGATTCACTATGTCTGATTGCAAAGCAAAGGTGACACCATGTGAGCAAAAACAAAACATTGACAATGACAGTGCACCTATTAATCCGAAAAAATATCGTGAAGTGGTAGGCAGTTTGATATATGTGATGACATGTACAAGACCTGGCCTAAGTTGGATTGTCAGTAAACTGTCACAATACCTTAAAGAACCAACAGAACAACAATGGATAATGATTAAACAGGATACAGGAACACAAACTCCGCTCAAACTTTCAATAATTTGAATCATCCATCCATCCATTTTCTACAACCCCTATTCCAATGAAGTTGGGATGTTGTGTTAAACATAAATAAAAACAGAATACAATGATTTGCAAATCTTGTTCAACCTATATTTAATTGAATACACTACATCGACCAGATATTTAATGTACAAACTGACAACTTTTATTGTTTTTAGCAAATGATCATTAACTTGGAATTTTATGGCTGCAACAGGTTCCAACAAAGCTGGGACAGGGTCAGGACACTTTGTCGGTGGAATTCTTTCCCATTCTTGTTTAATGTACAGCTTCAGCTGTTCAACAGTCAGGGGTCTCCGTTGTCGTATTTTACGCTTCATAATGCGCCACACATTTTCAATGGGAGACAAGTCTGGACTTCCCCATGCCATTGGTACTAACAGAGCCTGATAGCATCACAGATGCTGGATTTTGAACATTGCGTCCATAACAGTCCGGATGCTTTTTTTCTTCTTTGGTCCGGAGGACACGACGTCCACAATTTCCAAAAACAATTTAAAATGTGGACTTGTCGGACCACAGAACACTTTTCCACTTTTCATCAGTCCATCTTAGATGAGCTCGGGCCCAGAGAAGCCGACGGCGTTTCTGGGTGTTGTTGATAAATGGCTTTTACTTTGCATTGTAGAGTTTCAAGTTGCATTTACGGATGTAGCGCCGGACTGTATTTACCTACATTGGTTTTCTGAAGTGGGGGACGACTGGTTAGAGCGTCTGTCTCTGGTTAAAGCGTCTGTCTCACAGTTCTGAGGACCAGGGTTCAATCCCCGGCCCCGCCTGTGTTGAGTTTGCATGTTCTCCCCGTGCCTGTGTGGCTTTTCTCCGGGCACTCCGGTTTCCTCCCACATCCCAAAAACATGCATGGTAGGTTGATTGACAACTCTAAATTCCCTGTAGGTGTGAATGTGAGTGTGAATGGTTGTTTGTTTGTATGTGCCCTGCGATTGGCTGGCAACCAGTTCAGGGTGTACCCCGCCTCCTGCCCAATGATAGCTGGGATAGGCTCCAGCACGCCTGCGACCCCAGTGAGGAGAAGCGGCTCAGAAAATGGATGGATGGGTTTTCTGAAGTGTTCCTGAGCCCATGTGGTGATATCCTTTACACATTGATGTCGGTTTTTGATGCAGTGCCCCCTGATGGATCGCAGGTCACGGGCATTCAATGTTGGTTTTCGGCCTTGCCGCTTACATGCAGTGATTTCTCCCGATTCTCTGAACCTTTTGATGATATTATGGACCGTAGATGATGAAATCCCTAAATTGTACGTTGAGGGACATTGTCCATAAACTGTTCGACTATTTTCTCACGCACTTGTTCACAAAAAGGTGAACCTCACCCCATCTTTGCTTGTGAATGACTGAGCAGTTCAGGGAAGCTCCTTATAAACCCAATCATGGCAACCACCTGTTCCCAATTAGCCTGTTCACCTGTGGGATGTTCAAAACAGGTGTTTGATGAGCAATCCTTTTTTGCCACTATCCCAGCTTTTTTGGAACGTGTTGCAGCCATAAAATTCTCAGTGTCAGGGTTATTTTAACCAACACGTTCACACCAAGGAAGGAGACAGAAGTAAGAATCACAACTTGAGTTACGCAACTTTGCAAAGTGAGAGCAGCTCCGAGAACAAGCACCGCGCTTATCTCTCCCAGCTCCTCTGAGGTGCCTGTCCTTGCGTAGCTCTTTTTATTAAGGCTTGAGTATGTGGTATCACATTCCATGACCTTTTAAGGAATTGTTTGTTATCAAGATGTGGTCAGTGCCTGGAAGTGTGGGGGTTTGTGCCTTGTGGAATGTGCATTGTAATACTTTTCCAAACTGCTCTTGTTTCCAGTGAACAAGGGTGCTATCATCTTAATGCAGTTACAGCAGCTATGTGTTTTTATGCGATAATATATAAAAAAATTCCATCATATCCCTCCTGTTTATCAAATAAAATACATTACTCATCATACTGTCACATTTCACAATGATTATCATGACAATAACCATAACATGTATTTCATCGTTGATGTACTTCAAGCTCTTGTCTCACAATCATCAAATTTTTCTTCTTTCAACAAAGTCATATATTCATCACTCAACATCAATCTGGTGACAGTGCTATGTACCATTTTGGACATCATGTTACGAAGGCATGGCAAGATACATCCATCAAATAAACAACAAAACAACAATATAACAATTATTTACAATTTTCCCCAATAAACTTGTCCAGCTACCAGATGTAAGCCATGCCAAGAGGTTCCAACTTTTGTTCACATAATCTTGGGGTTGAGCATTTCTTATATTTTACACTCTTTGTATGGCTTCAGCAATTACATATCTGTCTCCAGCATTTTCAGGAATATATGTACATGTTTCATTGATCATGGCGCAAACTCCTCCTTATGCCGCAGTTAATATCAAGAACTATTGGGTTTTATAAAACCATTATCTCCATGTCAGTCATTTCCTCATTATTTGTTTCCCATGCTTTAATGCTAGTATTTATAAAAATAGACATTGCATCTCGTGGAGGGTGCATTGAGGAAGCAGGCATCTATGCATACACTCCTTGAAGTCTCAGCGCCCTTTGCACAATGGTCATTGCACCGGACTATTGCAATATTAGTCATTCGAACTGCTCTAAGTGCTAGAGGACTCTGCATCTTTTTGCACAATTGTTTTTTGTCAATGTCTTTATGTCCCCAAAGTGTTCTGTAAATTGACTGTCTGTTGTACTAGAGCGGCTCCAACTACCGGAGACAAATTCCTTGTGTGTTTTGGACATACTTGGCAAATTAAGATGATTCTGATTCTGATGTACATACGTAACAACTGGATCGATTTTTTACTTTTACAATCATTGAAACGTACCTGTACCATGTATTCGTTAAATATATATGTGATACATTCCAACCTTCATGGAGTATGTCATGATGTTCTTTCGACACAAATCGTGGTCTTTTGGCATTAAGATCAATACCATTTTCTTCCCTTCCATGCAAATTTACACCACATACAACAATACTATACATAATATTGCTCTTAGCATGCAGTCAATGCGATGTCACATGGTCTTTTCAATTCCTGGTTTCTTCTTAAGCCAGAAAGCAATCATCTTTCTTTCTCCTGAGAGGGAGAGGTTACTAGCACGTCACCTCTCTGTTTGTATCTAAGAATATTCTTGTCCCGTACTTGACCAACTGTGTGTATTATTCTGTTCCTGTGCCATTTCTCACTCTCGCCCATTCAGGAAGGACAAAAAAAAGGATGGCCCATGATGGTTTGGATCACACTTTACCCTCCTCTTAATGCAGGAGGGCACAGGATACCCTCTCAGTCACTTCCTGCTCGATGCTCAGGTCCTGCGACTTCACAGCTCCTAAGAAGTTGGGGGAGTTCTAGGGAGAAAGCCTCCCTCTTCACTGACATTGAGACGGATAGGCTCTATATGCCTAACACCCTTTGTAGTCAGATTCCGCCCCACAACCGCGTGAGCTGCTTGTCAGTGGTACCTGTTTCTTGCAGTGTGACAAATTGATCCAAGAAGATCGTTAAGCGATCCTCACAGCAGTTGGGGTCATCAACAACACTTGGAATGGATCTTCCCACCGCGGACTGGACCAACACTTTCATTTGATCACTTTGATCAGGACCCAGTCTCCAGGTTTGATGGGAGGTTGGCCTTCCTGCAGGGGTACAGATTCAACTGGCATTTGATTAGACATTGTCACTTCCTTGTCGTGAAATACTTCCCTCATATAGTCACTTAAATAAATTTCTTCCATTTGCTCATGAAGGGAATATAGAATACTTTATATTCTAATATGTAATTCTAAAGACTGAAATTGCTGGACAGACACATGAACATCAGTTTGTCCTCATGAAAAAAGGGGCTCCAGTGAACCTGATGGGCAGAGATCTGCTTATCAAGACCAGGGCTGCCATCCCTTGTAGCCCGGATGGACTGACGATACGGTTCCCCGATGGGACCATGATGAACTGTGGACAGAAGTTGTCCTCCGGAAGATGATGTATGATGAACTTGACATCTTTTCCACACATCACTTGCACTAGCATTAGGTCATAAAGCCAGAGAACTGGGACCCATGGTGAGAAAATGCCATTTGGCAAATGATTGGCAACAAGATCAAATAACTTTGTATTTTGTATTCAAGGTACCATGGTGGACGGAGGGGTGTTGGAGCATGTGACTTTAGTGCAATTCCATGGCAGAGAACTCTCGGACCATGAGGACGCCGCACAGCTGTTGAGCTCGCTGCCGGACTCACTGTGGTCCGAGGGGTCTGTGTACATCCGTGACTCCGGTAACATTCGAGGTAAACCCGACTGCTTTTGTTAACGTGCCGTAGTATCCTTGTAAACAAGAGGCCATAGAAGATATCACGGAAACCCAAATTCTGAAATCCCAACGCTTTGGTCCATAAATGATGTTATGAAACCCTCCGCTCAAGCTGCAGAACTGCTGGCCAGGTGCAGGGCACTAGAGTTATCTGAAGGTCAGTGTGTTACGATTTATTCTGATTCGGCGTATGTGTTAGGATGTTTGTTTGTTGATCTGGCTGCATGGAGGTGACAGGGTTTTGTTACGTCCACTGGTGACCCAGTGGCCCACGCAGAGCTGATTCAACGACTGAGTGAGGCTATTGATAGGCCGGTGGAGGTGGCTGTGGTCAAGTGTCCAGGACAGGCGAAAGCCGGGGGAATGGCGCAGCGGATGCGGCGGCGAAAGAAATAGCAGGCTATCGAAAGGATGATGAAGGAGGAGGCGCCAAAGGAAGACAAGCGTAAGTGGCAAGAGACAGGTGGTGAGTATGATGACAAGGAGAACCTAGGAGACTGATGTTACCTACAGGAAAGTTATATGTCAATGCTGAACAAGCTGCGCTTTTGGTGGCACCCTGATCTGTGTAAGGTAAAATATTTTTGTGTTTTTTTTTTTTTTTGTGATATATGTCAAGATTTCAGTGTTTGCCCTACAACGAAGAGGGAATTGACACACTGAGATGGGCCAAGGCCCGAATTTATGTGGTGGTAATGGACCGAACCGACAATGGTGGTCCCAGTCCAAAGCATAAGGTACTTATTAATAATTCTCGGCACTTTTTCTGGATGGCCCAAAGGCTATCCTTGTGCAAAAGAAAACGTGCCGTCTGTCGACAAAGCGCTGGTTAACCATTATATTTCGACGTATGAGTTTCCACGAGTCCTCAGATCGGACAAGTGATTCTACTTGTCCCAAACATGTCCTGCGCAGGCCTCTATTGTAAAAAAAAACGTGGACTAAGTGTGAATGGTATAAATATTCGGTGCGATACGTTTTATAAATTGTGTACACAATATAAAGTAAACCTTAGAACTTTGATGAATAAAATTATGACTATATATGTAAAAAGTTATAAAGCGCTTCAAAGGGTACCCATTATATTTATTAACTAAATAAATAAGGCATACATATTGTATGTATAAATAGGTATGCATATGATATTCTGGAAGATAAATTAAATAATAGATAAATTTAGGCGTGTACCCGGCGGATGGGATCAAGCCAGAGTAGCATCGTGACTTTCTATTTCCGGGTCAGCAGAACGGACCAGAGCGGCTCTGCGTGCCTGGGATAAAAGCCTGAAAAGAGGACGGGAGGTTTTTGGTGTAAGAAAACGCTTCGGAGTTTGAATAAATGACGTCCAAGTTGCTATCTGAGCTGGTGAATGGGATTTGATATATTGCTTAGAGAGTGGCGCCACGGTGTACGACTGGTTAGAGCGTCAGCCTCACAGTTCTGAGGACTGGGGTTCAATCAGCGGCCCCGTCTGTGTGGAGTTTGCATGTTCTCCCAGTGCCTGCGTGGCTTTTCTCCGGTTTCCTCCCACATCCCAATAACATGCATGGTAGATTAATTGGAGACTCTAAATTGCACGTAAGTGTGAATGTGAGTGCGAATGGTTGTTTGTTTGTATGTGCCCCTATGTGCCCTATTGGCGAGCAACCAGTTCAGGGCGTACCCCGCCTCCTGCCCGATGACAGCTGGGATAGGCTCCAGCACGCCCGCGACCCTAGTGAGGAGAAGCGGCTCAGAAAATGGATGAGTGCTTAAAAGAGCACTTGAAGTGAGGGTGCACCAAATGGTTTATGACAGGACACAGGCGTCCTCAGCTGGGGGATGGGGGCAGCTTTATGACAGGCGTGTGTGAGTTTTACGAGGTTATGGTATTGCAAAGGCCAGGGAGATTTACAATAGGATCGTTTAATTAATGATATGGATAGAAGCCTGGTCTGTAGTGGTTTAGGTGTTATGGTTCAACCAATAAGTGTGCTGTGTTCAGTTTTGTCTGTGTGGTGTATGTGAGAGGACATTCACTCCTGGGTCCAGGTTAATGTTATTGTCTGTGAAGTCTCGCTTGTCATGTCATGTTAATTGTTTCTGTTTTGTGTTTAGTGTTTGTGTCGTCTTAATTAAAAGCAGAAATGGAGCACTACTGAGCTGGCTGACAGGAGTAGTGAAGGATGTGATCACGTGAAAGAGACTATAGACCTTTAGTTACCAAAGGACCGGGTGACTGACGAGAGAATGCGGTCTACAGACTGTTGAATGACTGATTTGTTGAAATAACATTATTTTACAGGACGCCCAGGAGGATGGAGCTTGATAGTGTTATTGTTGTATTGCAGGATGTTGGTGTGCTGACTTAACGCTGATTTTATGTGATTCTTGGTTGAATGACATTTACACTTTTGTGAGACAAATTAACAATTGGTTGGGGAAAAATATGAATGTTGGGTGACAATTGCCGACTTGTCCCTTCTCTGGAGTATGTATACAGGAATTATGTAGTCAATTGGCACGGGTATCTTTTGCAGAGTAGTGATTAATTTATATAAGGATTTGTTTGCAGGTCTGGTCAGGGGCCTCTCCGACGGAAGGAGACGACCTGCTGGTTTGTGTATGGGGTTGTGTGTGGATACTGTGTTTTGGTGTTAAATTAGTCATTTAACATAGGGGGAAATATGTACATCCTGTATGTCTGGTCAAAGAAGGTTATAATCGTGACTCTGGTGATCTCCCTGATTATAGTTACAGGAATCTATTTTGGAATGCCTTCAATACAAGGAGAACGAGTAACAAAGAGGGCCGTGAAGCCAACAGGGGCCCTAGAATTACACATTGGGGGAAAAGACGGTATACCAATTTGAATTGTGTAAGGTGGTAAATTGTGCACGCTGGGGCGACCCGGCGGGATACGATATTTACTTGTGCGCTTTGAGTACAGGACATGCGGGAGCTGGCCGGTATCCGGTGAACCATAGGTTCAAAGCGAACCAGCAGATGGATTTGTGTTACAGTTGCAAGCAGGTGATTATCCACTCGAAACCGGGATACTGGGAGCCGACGAAGAATAGAAATTGGCGGTGGAAGGACAGGATCAAATTGGAAAGAGGTAGTATGCACTCGGTTACCCCGGGGGACAGACATCCAGTACTGTTGACCTTGGGTATAGATGTCTCAGGGGCCGATCCCCTAGGACAGATTATTATTAATTGGCTACGTCCGACACAAAGTTCATCTTGTCCGATAATGAGAAAATTTGCGAAAGTACCAGTATAAAAAAAATGCAGATCCAGTGGTTTTTCGAACCTCCAAAGTGACGGGATATGACCTGAATAATGAAATAATATAGGTAATTTTTGGCTTAAGGAAATTACTGTGGAAGGTAGGGACGCAGTCAAAATCTATCAAAAGGACTGTCTTGTTTGTGCTACGATGAATAACCTCAATTGGATTGCATCTTTCAAAATAAGAGTAAGATAACTTTTAGGCCCCAATAACAAAACTTTCCCGATCAATTGGCCACCTGGATCCACAGTTTTGTAAATTCACACTTTTTATTGATTATGAGGATGCGGCCCGATTAAGTAAGATGAGGTCTAATTTGTGGTGGATGTGTGGAGATGGTCTGTTGTGGGACTTACTGCCCGGGGAATGGACAGGCACTTGTGCATTGGTCTCTATGATAGCTCCCACAGTGATTAAGCCCCTCTCTGAGCAGGAAATCACTCAAATGGCGGATTTCACATGGGAGCGTGACTGGTGGGGCAGCTTGAACCGTTTCTGCCGTATGGTCAGTGGCTTCAATGTGGGCGGAAATGCTTGGGAAGAAGGTGAAGACCCCACCTACCTGGATGCCATTGGAATTCCCAGAGGTGTCCCGGATGAGTATAAAGCTCGCTGCCAAATTTCCGCAGGTCTTGAGAGTATTTTTATATGGGTAACTCCGAATAAAAATGTTGATTTCATAAATTACCACCATTACCAAATTCAAAGATTGGTGAATTTCACCTCCCAACTAGCGGAGGGCATCCATGAGCAACTATCAGCTACATCTCTCATGGCATTCCAAAATAGATTGGTCCTTGATAGAATGTTAACGGAAGAAGGGGGTGCCTGCTCTCGAATTAAAGGACATTGTTGTACAATTATCCCCAATAATACGGCGCCGAACGGAAAGATCACCAGAGCCATGAAAGGTTTGCAAGCCATGTCTGTTAAACTTAAATCAATGGCTGGAGTAGAGGACAACCCCTTCTACAGCCTGCTTAATAGGATGTTTGGTAAATGGAGAGGTCTCATACTGACGTTGGCAACGACAATCATAATTGTCATGGCTGTGCTTGCTATTTGTGGATGTTGTATTATCCCTTGTCTCGGGAACCTGGTTCTCAGAATTGTCCTCATGGCCTTTGTGGGTAAGGACCCATACGGCCAATATCAGCTGCTGTCCCTGGACGAGGACAGGGTGGCCATGGAATCGCTCGCTCCATTGAACGATACCGGTATATCCTCTCTTTAAATTGTATAGTTTTGATGTGCTTAGAATAGAATAATGAGTATTGTAG
This sequence comes from Phycodurus eques, assembly GCF_024500275.1. Classification (NCBI taxonomy): domain Eukaryota; kingdom Metazoa; phylum Chordata; class Actinopteri; order Syngnathiformes; family Syngnathidae; genus Phycodurus; species Phycodurus eques. The sequence goes on along the minus strand of NC_084534.1, from coordinate 5,015,290 downwards.
TGAAATAGTTAGTAGGTATAGGGGTTGTTGATCTTCTGATTATCAGAAGATCAACTTGGGGAATTGAAGGGAATATAGAATACTTTATATTCTAATATGTAATTCTAACTAGTTTGGAAGAGAATGTGTATTGGAGTATAGGAGTATATTGCAGGAAGGCCCCCATCGGGGGGTATGTGGCCCCCATCAGGGGGTATTTGGAGACAGATGGCAAAGAAGAAAGGAACTGCGGGGAGCCACTATAAACATTGAATGCAGGACACATCTGCAGGCAACGTCTGGAGCCAGATCAGAGAGTCATCATTTGGCCGAACAACGATGACATCAGATTACGGACCAATCAGACGACAGCGATTCCACACCGGCCTGTTTGAAACATTGTATAAGTCTGGGGTAGAGTCAGATAGTTTTGTTCGACTACTGTATCTGCTAAGGATAAGATGGGGTAGTTACGAACCCAGAGCTCTGCAAAATGTATAGACTCCTCTGTCAGGAATAAATTGGTTGTTTTTTATACATTGTTGTGAATGAAGTTCTTTCACGAAAACGAGCACGCTTGGAACCACGGAAGTTAGGAGATTTTAAAAAACAGGTTCCTTCACTCAGGACTTCACGGGCTATTTACAATGTATATTTTAAATGGGGGCAGCACGGTGGCCGACCGGTTAGAGCGTCAGCCTCACAGTTCTGAGGACCCGGGTTCAATCCCCGGCCCCGACTGTGTGGAGTTTGCATGTTCTCCCCGTGCCTGCGTGGGTTTTCTCCGGGCACTCCGGTTTCCTCCCACATCCCAAAAACATGCATTAATTGGAGACTCTAAATTCCCCGTAGGCATGACTGTGAGTGCGAATGGTTGTCTGTTTGTATGTGCCCTGCGATTGGCTGGCAACCAGTTCAGGGTGTACCCTGCCTCCTGCCCGATGACAGCTGGGATAGGCTCCAGCACGCCCGTGACCCTAGTGAGGATAAGCGGCTCCGAAAATGGATGGATGGATTTTAAATGGGTGGCACGGTGGGCGACTGGTTAGAGCGTCAGCCTCACAGTTCTGAGGACCCGGGTTCAATCCTCGGCCCTGCCTGTGTGGAGTTTGCATGTTCTCCCCGTGCCTGCGTGGGTTTTCTCCGGGCACTCCGGTTTCCTCCCATCTCCCAAAAACATGCATTAATTGGAGACTCTAAATTGCCCGTAGGTGTGACTGTGACTGTGAGTGCGAATGGTTGTTTGTTTGTATGTGCCCTGCGATTGGCTGGCAACCAGTTCAGGGTGTACCCCGCCTTCTGTCCGATGACAGCTGGGATAGGCTCCAGCACGCTATACATGACAATTGCCTAGCAGGCGATAAAAACGTCATTTTGCTATGCAGGAGAACAACTGAGACTGCATGTGGAACTTTGAGTGTCAGCTGATGAAACAACACAATATCCGCTGATGCCTGTACGGCCTTTGCAGCTGCAACTACAGCTTACACACAAATTGGCGTTACTCGTGCAACTGCATCAAGCCTAGTTGAATAGTATGCTACTGGCCTGAGTTTTGCTCCATGTTTTTGCAACAAAACTGACGGTCATGTGACCGTATCGACAATCAACTGCTTCAAATAGTTTTTCATAATTTGGTAATGCCAATAGTGCTGTTCCAAAATTATTTTCAATTCACAAAATACTCTTTCTTCTTCCTCTGTCCATTGAATTTTGTCTGACATTGTCATTGGTATTTCATAAATCAAATTTGCAACGGTGTTGTTATCGCTGCATAATTAGCTACCCAACTCCTGCACTAATTGCACAGCCCCAAAAAAGACATAATTTGTCATTTCGTTTCATGTTGTGGAGCTGACGACAAGATGACTTCTTTTCTCATTGGGTCCACATGACGACCGCTTGCCGTCAACATATGACCTAACTATTTCACTTCTGTCACACAAAATTGTAATTTAGCTTTGTTCACTTTATTTCTCGTTTTGTCAAGGTGTTGCAACAGAGCCAATGTGTCTTTTTCACAGTCTTGTTCATTTTTTGATGCCACAAGAATGTTGTCCACATAAGTCAAAAATCTGACTTCCACATGGAGGATCAAATGTGCCCAAGCAAGTGTTGATTGCTTGGGAGAATATTGTGGGACTTTCACAATATCCTTGAGGTAATCGTGTATATGTGTATCTTTTTCCTTCAAATGTAAATGCAAACAGCAGCACGGTGGACGACTGGTTAGAGTGTCTGCTTCACAGTTCTGAGACCGTGGTTCAATCCCCAGCTCCGCCTGTGTGGAGTTTGCATGTTCTCCCCGTGCCTGCGTGGGTTTTCTCCGGGCACTGCGGTTTCTTCCCACGTCCCAAAAACATGCATGGTAGGTTAATTGAAGACTCTAAATTTCCCGTTAAGTGTAAATGTGAGTGCAAATGGTTGTTTGTTTATGTGTGCCCTGCGATTGGCTGGCAACCAGTTCAGGGTGTACCCCGCCTCCTGCCCGAAGATAGCTGGGATAGGCTCCAGCACTCCCGTGACCCTTGTGAGGATAAGCGGCTCAGAAAATGGATAGATGGACGTAAATGCAAACCAGAATCTGCTCTCTGGGTGTACTGGTATAGAGAAGAATGCATTACTTCAATCCACAACAGAAAATATTATTTAACATGTGGATCTGGCACTCTTGGTGCTCGAGCAATCATTGCTGCATTTACTGCTTGCAAATCATGAACCATCCTCCATCCTACAGATGGGGGTGCTTTCTTGACTGAAAATATTGGTGTACAGCATGGTAAATCTGAACATTCAATTAACACTCATGCTTTTAGCCAGCCATTAATTACTGGTCTTAAACCTTCTTTTGCATCTTGCTTTAATTTATATTATTTTTTGCATGGACGATATTCATTTTTGTCTCAAATTTCTACTGGCTCACATGTTGTCATTAAGCCAACATCAAAGCTGCTTTTTGGCCATATTTCATCAGGAAGCTGGTTTAGCTGCTCTGTGATAAAAAAAAATTGCTGTCATACCTCTTCTATTTGTATGTCTGCATTGTGCTGCGCTGGCATCATTCTTATATGCCATCCTAGGTAGATTCTCCACATCTGAAATGTTTTGCTAAAGTCTGTTCTTTTCCCAGACCTTGGCTCTCAATCTGAAGCTCTTTGCCCTCAAGCTGCCATAAGGCCTAAATTTGCCCATGTCTCATGTTTACTTTTCATTAGAGACACGTGTGAAATTGTATGATTACAAAACAGTCTTTCTGCCTTGTCACATAAAGCGACTGCTACGACTGCAGTAGTCTAATTCCAGTTCAGATATAGCAATTGTACTGTTTGTGGCCCTAATTTCATGACTTCATGTTCATATTTGTCATCAGGACCAGGGGTCTCCTTGTATCTCAATATGATATGCAAATTCCAGCAACCTTCTGCATTCAGTTTTGACTGATTCCAACTCTCTCTTCCACTATTACAACCTTCTCTTCCTTTACCACGACCACGGCCTCTGCCGCGTCCTCTACCGCTTCCCCTATTTCCAGCATAATTTGTTTCCTCTTCTCCTTCAGTACACCAGAATGTCTGTCTTCTTCACTACATTCTTTTTATTTTTATTTCGTACTACACTTTCAGCATGTCTAGCATGATTCATGAACTCATCCAAGCTTTGAGTGGCCAGGTTTACATCATGTTTCTTAATCCACTCTTTTACTTCTGATCTCATTCCATTTCAGTGATATGCGCTAACCAGTTGTTGCATATCATGGACACCACTCTTCTTCATCTCTTTTGTAAGGTGTTAAGCTTTCCACCGCTTTCACACACTATTCTTTTGACCAAGGTCTGTAAACAAGAATTGTTCTGCCTTCTCTGCCTCCTTCACCTTCATATGCAGGATTTGCCACTTCGATTATGGGATACAAGTCCCCTTCAGTTAAATTTGGGAGAGGAGTCTGGACTTAATACTCCACCCATCATTCTACTCCAATTACCCACACCACCAATTTGACTTCTTGTATATGCTAGTGTGGCTGGCAGAGGCGAATAAAGGTTTATCACATTCTTGTTTACAGAAGGTGGAGGAGAGCCAGTATATGGTTCTCCTCCCCCGCAGGGCCAGGAGCAGAGGCGTCGGGTGCCCCTCCCTGTTGTCTGTGTCCCTGCTGTCATTGTCTTCATTTCTGATAACAATCTTTGTTTATCATCTAATTGACCTATTTTCTGTTTTTGCAATTCTGTTGCCCATCTAATAGCTGCTGCTATTTATTTATCTAACTTCAAATTTATTTTTATTTTTTTTCCAATTCAATGGTCCTTGGTATTGTCAATTTTCCATTAAAATTATATTTCTTTTTCCACCAGAGCACATACTCAGTTGAGCTTTCATACTTTTCATTACCAGCCAATTCCCTGCCAACTTGGCTTTTGCAGCAACACTTTCCCATAATTAACTATGACAACAGCAAACAGAGTGAAAATCTCTCACTGGAGCGAACACAACCTTGTGGGCCTTGTCCGTTTTAGATTCACCTTTTGACTGCAAGAAATATCAACGACTTGTCACTTGCCACCTGCTTCAACAGACGACAGCCTCACGTTAACACCATCAGGTTTCCGGCTGCCCGCTGCCCGCTGCTTCGTTATTTTTGCGGATTGGCTCTCTTCCTGTTGTCTCTTCAGTGCCACGGTCTCTAATCTGTACATCATGGCTGGCCACCACCACTGTCTTATAGACTTTGCCCTTCATCCTAGCAGAGACTCTTCTGTCACATAACACACCTGACACCTTCCTCCACCCGTTCCAACCTGCTTGGACCCGTTTCTTCACTTCCTGACCACACTCACCATTGCTCTGGACTATTCACCCCAAGTATTTAAAATCCTCCACTCTTGCTATCTCTTCTCCCTGTAGCCTCACTCTTCCCCCTCCACCCTTCCCATTCATGCAGATATAATGTCTTACTTCAGCTAATCTTCATTCCTCTCCTTTCCAGTGCATGCCTCCATCTTTCTAACTGTTCCTCCACCTACTCCCTGCTTTCACTCCAGATCACAATGTCATCTGCAAACATCATGCTCCACGGGGATTCCAGTCTAACCTCATCTGTCAGCCTATCCATCACCACTGCAAACAGGAAGGGGATCCCTGATGCAGTCCCACCTCCACCTTAAACTCCTCTGTCACACCTACAGAACACCTCACCACTGTTCTGCTGCCTTCGTACATCTCCTGTATTATTCGAACATACTTCTCTGCCACTTCAGACCTCCGCATGCAGTACCACAGTTCCTCTTCTGGGTACTCTGTCATAGGCTTTCTCTAGATCGACAAAGACCCAATGTAGCTCCTTCTGACCTTCTCTGTACTTTTCCATCAACATACTCAAGGCAAATAATGCATCTGTGGTACTCTTTCTAGGCATGAGACCATACGGTTGCTCGCAAATACTCACTTCTGTCCTGAGTCTAGCCTTCTACTACTCTTTCCCATAACTTCATTGTGTGGCTCATCAACTTTATTCCTCTATAGTTCACACAGCTCTGCACATCACCCTTGTTCTTAAAAACGGGCACCTGCACACTTTTCGTTCATTCCTCAGGCATCTTCTCACCTGCTAGAATTCTGTTGAACAACCTGGTCAAAAACTCCACAGCCACCTCTCCGAGATGCATCCATACCGCCACAGGAATGTCATCAGGACCAACTGCCTTTCCATTTTTCATCCTCTTTATTGCCTCTCTAAACTCCCCCTTACTAATCATTGCCACTTCTTGGTCCACCACACTCACCTCTTTTACTCTCCCTTCTCTCTCATTTTCCTCAAAGTATTCTTTCCATCTGTCCAGCACACTACTGACACTAGTCAACATATTTCCATCTCTATCCTTAATCACCCTAACCTGCTGCACATCCTTCCCATCTCCTATCCCTCTGTCTGGCCAACCTGTATAGATCCTTTTCTCTTTTTTAGTGTCCAACCTGGCATACATGTCATATATGCCTCTTGTTTGGCCTTTGCCACCTCTATCTTTGCCCTACGTTTCATCTCAATGTATTCCTTTTGCCTCTCCTCGGTCTTCTAGGTGTCCCACTTCTTCTTAGCTAACCTTTTTCCTTGAATGATTTCCTGTCCTGTGAGGTTCCAGAAGTCTCCTTCTCTCCTTTCCTGCCAGAAGATACACCAAGTACTCTACTTCCTGCTTCTCTGATCACCTTGGCTGTAGTGGTCCAGTCTTCTGGAAGCTCCTCCTGTCCACCGAGAGCCTGTCTCACTTCTTCCCGAAAAGCCACACAACACTCGTCCTACATCGTCTGCACAAGATGTAATCCACCTGCGTGCTTCTACCTCCGCTCTTGTAGGTCACCCTATGTTCCTGCCTCTTCTGGAAAAAAAAGTGTTCACTACAGTCATTTCCATCCTTTTGGCAAAGTCTACCACCATCTGTACCTCCAAGTTCCTTTCCTGGATGCCGTTCTTAACCATCACTTTCTTCATCACCTCTGTTTCCTTTACCAACATGTCCATTACAATCTGCACCAATCAAGACTCTCGCTCAGAACTACTTCATCTAGCTCCTGCCAGAATGTATCCTTCACCTCTAGGTCACATCCTACCTGTGGGACATAGCCACTCATCACATTCTACATAACACCCTCAATTTCAAGTTTCAGCTTCATCACTCGATCTGATACTCTTTTCACCACCAAGCCATTCTTAGCTAATTCTTCCTTTAAAATAACACCTACTCCATTTCTCTTCCCATCTACACCATGGTAAAATAATTTAAACCCTGCCCCTAATCTTCTAGCCTTACTGCCTTTCCACCTGGTCTCCTGGACACACAATATATCAACCTTTCTCCTCATCATCATGTCAACCAACTCTCGAGATTTTCCTGTCATAGTCCCAACATTAAAAGTCCCCACAGTCAAGTCTAGGCTCTGCTTTCATCTTCTCTTTCTGCCTAAGAACCCGCTTTCCACCTCTCCTTCGTCTTCGACCCACAGTGGCTGAATTTCCACCGGCGCCCTGCAGGTTAACAGTGCCGGTGGGGGACGTTATTAACCCGGGCCACGACCGATCCGGAATGGAATTCTTTGGATGAACGCTCATATTTGTTTGGCAAAGTTTTAAGCCGGATGCCCTTCCTGACGCAACCCTCTCCATTTATCCGGCCTTGGGACCGGCCTACAGTTTGAACTGGAATTATTATCACTAAAATTGTTTTATCTATTTGTTGGATACAAATATATCTAAAAGTGCATTTCATTTTCCTGATACTTCAGTGAACTTGAGGTTCACAGAGACACGTGAAGGAGGGATTGGTCTCTGACACACTTAATGCATGAATCAGGAATCGGATCATTATTCACAGCATGCAGAAAGTTAGTGGCCTGGATTAAATCTGTAGGACTGTGCAAAAATTTCACCTCTTTCATGCCCAGGGTGAGGAGACTTCTGATACACAAGCATTTGCAGTAAAAAAATAATTTGTATATATATATATATATATATATATATATATATATTTGTTTTTTTTAAAAAAAAATTATTTTTTTTTTATTTTATTTTTTTTAAACGTGGAATTTGAGCAGTATTGCAGGAAAGATAGTAGACACAAACCCACACAGATTACAAAATTGAAGAGAATGTGGGAAGAGGCTATGAAGGCTATGATCGAAAAGGAACATTCCTACATTCATTCGTGATGCCTTGTTACTGGACTAAGACTGTATTTGCTGATAGATCAGGGTGTGAATCTTCATGTTCCTCCCTCACTTTACACATATCATAGCCAGATCCTCTGTATCAATCATTTGACAAAGTTGTTCAGATAGACATTTTATTGTCAGGCGCAGTCCATACAATATGCATAGCCCAGGTTTGCCACAACTCGTGAAAAATTCAACACTTGTCGTGCTTTTTCCTCGAGCCGAATCTATTTCACTGACACTGCGTGACATGTTCATGATGGTTAAATACTGTTTCACATTTTCAAGATTTATTATATCATTTAAATGACACAGCCTCAGTAGACATGTTTAACTAAAAAGCCTCTGAGGAATGAATCATAGGCGTACTACAAAAATCACCTTTGCTGTGGGATATTAAGAAATCACACCTACACAAATTCTAAGTAAACCTTTCAATCTCCACACACTTCTGATCAAGTGTTACAGTCGAACAATGCAATCTTGTTCATGTTAATTCTGTTTTAATTGTAACACATTTCTGTGATACTCATAATGTTTCTGCCATTTTAGGCTAGATAAATCATAGACCTATTCAACAATAATGTGATTACATTACAACAATATACTGACAATAATAGTATGAATTTTGTCTGTATTGTAGTTGTGTCTAAGTGTGAGTTAATATCGCATATACCTGTACATGCAATCATCCTCAATCAGTGGTTGTTGCCCAAAATTCGTTTTATAACTTGAACTATTTACTTGAAATTTGTGTTTCTACAAATTTTGTCCTACTTATCCATGCAGGTGTCCACACACACACACACACACACACACACACACGCACACACACACGCACGCACACACACGCACGCACGCACCACGCACGCACGCACGCACGCACACACATATAAGAAGAATATACAGGGAAAAAATATGACGAGGTGGTTGGTGCACATCACATAACACAAAATAGATTTTACTCTACTGCAGAGTACACCATAGCAACATCAGGCATTAATTGTGGTCTGATGTCCTTTTTTTTGTGTACCTTGAGCTACACCTTCAGCTTCACTAAGAAATGGGTAAAAAAAAAGGATTTCATTTGTCAAAGGGGGTTTAGGAATGTATATTTTAGCTTTAATATAAGCGATACAGAAAATGAATGGATGGAAGGGTCATGGGCGAGGCAGGTACAACTATGTTATTTGGATTCCCAACTAATTTCCAGGCAGGACAATTCCTGTTGCAACAGGATTGGCGCCTGCGTCGCGAGAAGGGCAGGCTCCGCAGATGAGATGACCATCCCAAGGTGTAAGGTTGGGGCTTAAGGCGGTTTAGGATGGGTTAAGGATAGGATTAGGGGTGGGTTAGGGTTAGTGAGAAACATGTTAACGCCACCACACTTTAGTCACATACTTCTTTTCTCATCTGGAAGCAGTAGTATGTGTTCTACAGCAGCCAATCATAGTGCAGAGGCACGTGTCCTAGAGCCAGTAACATTGGAGGAGGGCGTGTCCTGCCTGGAACTGACAGTATGTGGGAATCCTAATAAGACGGTACAACCTGGACTGGTTGCTAACTAATTGCAAGGCACATACCGTATAGACGACCAATCACTCTCATCCTCACAACTTTAACATTTAAAGCCCTCACTCTGGGGTCGCTTCTCAAGCGACATGCTTCAGTCAACCCTAAAGGATCAAGTCAACTCCTAACAAGTTCAAATTTGCTCTGTAGAAAAGGCTTTCTTCTCTCTCTGTCTATGTTCTTTTCTACTCTGTAACCCAACTGGTCGAGGCAGATGGCCGCCCCACACTGAGTCTTGGGTCTGCTTGTGGTCTCTTCACAAGAGGGAGTTTTTTTTATTGCCTCTGTCTGCCTAGTGGTTGCTCATGTGGGGTTCAGTTGGTCTTTTAATGAATAAGGAGTGAGTTCTTTGACCTGCTCCATGTGTAAAGTGCTCTGAGACAACTTCTGCTGTGATTTGGCACTATATCCATCCATCCATTCTCTGAGCCGCTTCTCCTCACGAGGGTCGTGGGCGTGCTGGAGCCTATCCCAGCCGTCATCGGGCAGGAGGCGGGGTACACCCTGAACTGGTTTCCAGCCATTCGCAGGACACATACAAACAAACAACCATTCGCACTCACATTCAGACCTACGGGAAATTTAGAGTTGTCAATTAACCTACCATGCATGTTTTTGGGATGTGGGAGGAAACCGGAGTGCCCGGAGAAAACCCACGCAGCCACGGGGAGAACATGCAAACTCCACACAGGCGGGGTCGGGGATTGAACCCCAGTCCCCAGAACTGTGAGGCAGACGCTCTAACCAGTCGTTCAGCGTGCCGCCTGGCGCTATATACTGTAAATAAAATGTAATTGAAAAAAAAAAAAGAATAACCTACAGTAAAATGCAAGTTTTTGGAACATGGGAGGAAGATGGCTTACCCAATCAAAACACATGAAAGCACTGGGGTATCATGCAAACTCCTCACAGGAAGAGCAGAGCCAAGATTCAAACCCCGAAACGCAGACCTACGGATCAGGCGTGTTATTATTAACAGAAATATAAAAGGTTCCGGCGGCACGGTGGCCGACTGGTTAGAGCGTCAGCCTCACAGTTCTGTGGACCCGGGTTCAATCCCCGGCCTCACCTGTGTGGAGTTTGCATGTTCTCCCCGTGCCTGCGTGGGTTTTCTCCGGGCACTCCGGTTTCCTCCCACATCCCAAAAACATGCATTAATTGGAGACTCTAAAAATTGCCCGTAGGTGTAACTGTGCGTGCGAATGGTTGTTTGTTTGTATGTGCCCTGCGATTGGCTGGCAACCAGTCATGGGTGTACCCCGCCTCCTGCCCGATGACAGCTGGGATAGGCTCCAGCACGCCCACGACCCTAGTGAGGAGAAGCGGCTCAGAAAATGGATGGATGGATGGATAAAAGGTTCCGCAGCATGGTGGACGACTGGTTAGAGTGTCAGCCTCACAGTTCTGAGGACCCGGGTTCAATCCCCGGCCCCGCCTGTGTGGAGTTTGCATGTTCTCCCCGTGCCTGCATGGGTTTTCTCCGGGCACTCCGGTTTTCTCCCACATCCCAAAAACATGCATTAATTGGAGACTCTAAATTGCCCGTAGGCATGACTGTGAGTGCAAATGGTTGTTTGTTCCGATGTGCCCTGCGATTGGCTGGCAACCAGTTCAGGGTGTAGCCCGCCTCCTGCCCGATGACAGCTGGGATAGGCTCCAGCACGCCCGCGACCCTAGTGAGGAGAAGGGGCTCAGAAAATGGATGGATGGATGGATAAAAGGTTCCAACCACAGCAGTTTGGTAGGATAGATAAAGCTGCAGCCAGACATTGTGCAGTCCATTGATTACTTTACAGAGAACACTAATGGGGTGGGAAGAACACAAAATTCTCCTTTTTGCAAAACACTTTGTGTAACACGTGCCAATAACATAGACAAGTAAATGTAGGATAACCTCCATTGTTGGTTTTTTTACTGTGTGCCACTGTTCTTGAGTGGCATTATAAACTATTTATGTAGCTGATGCAAATATTACCAACAGGTCTACACAGTCCATGGTGAAAATGGAAGCTAGATCAGGGTATATAGTACAATTCCAAACTAGGGGGAAATAACATTGATCATTAAGACTTCTGCTAATGTGTGGAAGTGATGGTTGATTAATCTCTTCTTGAAGCACTTGAGGACAAATTAAGTGCACAATTTGTGTGTGACTAGCGATCCGAGTCAACAATTAAGCAGTTTACAGATTAACAACATAACTTCAGTTATAGGAAGCTGAGCAACATCCATGCAGACCTTCGCTATCTCCTTTGGGTAGCACAGTTCTACTCAATGTGATGCAGTCTTTAAAATAGGAGTTCAGAACATTTTTATCCAACAAAACTAAAAATGAAACAATTAATTAATGACTATCAGTCAATGGCGGCACGGTGAACGACTGGTTAGCACATCTGCCTCGCAGTTCTGAGGACCCGCCTGTGTGGAGTTTCCATGTTCTCCCCTTGCCTGCGTGGGTTTTCTCCGGGAACTCCGGTTTCCTCCCGCATCACGAAAACATGCATGGTAGGTTGATTGAAGACTCTAAGTTGCCCGTAGGTGTGAATGTGAGTGCGAATGGTTGTTTGCCCTGCGATTGGCTGGTGACCAGTTCAGGGTGTACCCCGAATTTCACCCAAACATACATTAGCTGGGATAGGCTCCAGCATACCCGCAACCCTAGTGAGGATAAGCAGTACGGAAAATGGATTGATGGATGGATTTGCTTTAGTGGGCCACATAAAAATATGTGGTGGGCTGGATGCGGCCCCCAGGCCTTGAGTTTGACACCTGTACAATAGTGTAAGATTTATTTTGCCAGGCTCCATTAGCAGAACACTTGGCAGGCACAGGTTTCGAAGACTACAGGCTGGGAAGTGGCACACTCATGATTGAGATAAACTCAAACAAAAGCAACCACCAGGAAAGCTTTTTGCCGTTCTATGCTTTTAAAAGCATTAAGGGTTACTACCAAAAGCATCATAAAAAAATCATTATCCTTCGGGATTAACTAGAGTGCAAAAAATTCTGAAAGGTAAATTAAAAATACACAATTCACCATACAATAAATATAGTATAACAAAGGAACCAGAAAAAAACAAATCACAACATTAGTGGAGCCATTAAAGAAATAATAACCAACTACAATGCCAAATAAATTGGAGAGACTATCTGAGAGGAGGAAAAATTATATTACATTCTCAATTAATACTTCACTTTAAATAATAATTTTGCATAATAAATAATGAGGGTTGGGAATTGAAGCGCTCTCTTGCAATTAGACATTTCATTTCTAAATATAAGTTGGCTTAGTTAAAATGCCACGGCTGTGATTCCACAATGTCTGTCTCCAAAGGTCATTTTAAAGGTTCTCCTCCATCGTCTTCTCTTCTCTTCTTCTGTCTTAATTCTTCTCCTACATGAAGTTAATCACTGAGAAATAAACATTGTTGGTGTACCGATGCCCTTCCTGAATTGGGTTGTATGATATTTAATAGTGATGTTTTGGGTAAATAGAATATCAATAGAAAATGCCAGCAGCATATACTAAAACTAACATAGCTGTTTTATAAATATATGTATTAAAGGAATAAATAATGGCTTATCATATGTACATTGACTGACGCTGATGGATTGGTTTTAGCGTGTTCAATAAATTAATGGTAAAGAATGTCAAAGTGGCACGAGCGTCCTTAGATTTTTCTGTATGCAGCCTTTGTAAGACAACATTTCGGGACACCCCTGCGCGATAGGCAGACAAAACATTTCTGTAGATTTCTGAGTTTAATTAGCTGCTGCTATCATGTTGTTCATCAGCAGATGACCCATCCATCTATAGTATTTTCTGTACTCCTTAGACTCACCTGGGTCACAGGTGAGCTGGAGCCTATCCCAGCTGACTTTGGGCTCTGGTTGATTTTTCATTTTTTCTCAGCTGCACAGTTGCTTACTTTCAACACATACCCAATTACGAGCGCTCTGGTTTTCATATTGATTACACTTCTAACCAGTAGAAATGTAGAAATGTATGTGTGTATGAAACTAATCATAGACATGAAGTGTTTTTGTTTGAATAATACACTGTATGTAATAGGTGCACATGGGCAACGAGGCACAACTGTTCAATAACTCACCTGTATAATGAGTTGGTTCAAACAAAAGGGGCTATCTTCTAAGACAAGTTATGCATCCAATCCAGATGTAAATAATGTACCTGGAAATGAAAGCCCAAATATTGATCTTGTGTCTCATATTCATCATGTGATGTCAAACCAAAATGTCTTAACAAAAACTCTACCGCACAAATAAAGGAATTGGCCTCACTGTCCCATTGCTTTTGGAAGCAAGTGTAAATTAAAAACCTCACATCGTTCTTATTCATCTATTATTAATGTTAACATGCATTTAGTTCAGTTGTTTAATGTTCACTTCTGCTATCTTTTGGAAAGAAATAAAGGACGTAGGACCAATAATAATACAAGTATACAAGTTAAGACAAGTTGTTCTTAAAAAGGTGAGATGAGTCATGACAACTTTGGTGACACCTCTACCCTACTCAACATTGTACCAGATGCTCCTAATTAGCATAGTTAACACCTGCTGTCTTGCGCACAATGAAATACTTTTCACAAAAGGAAGTCTTGACTTCCCTGCTCCTCAACCTGGGCACATACTTTGCAAATTAAACCTGCCTCGATCCCGATTCTGAGTCATCCTACTGACTTTTGAATCAGAGCCCATTTCAAATCTCTGTGAGTGTCATTAGCTGTGCAAGGAACGCGTGAACGTTTGTATGACCATCCGGTTTGCTGCAAGAATAAACTATATGCTAGTATAGCTATATAACTGAAGCTCATACAGGGAACTTTCGCAAAATGGCTCATGCAGAGAAAACAATCATTCTTTATGATGAAAGTAAAGTGACACCAATGAAAACATTTTATCTTGTGACAGATCACTCTGACTAAAGCATTTGTAGTTCCTTCGCCAGCCTAAGCAATATTCTAAAGACTCTCGTTTCAGAAACAGGCACGTAATGAGTCCGATAGAATGTCATCAGGCTTTTACTATTGTGCCACGGCACCTTTAGAACAGCACCAGGGATTACATGGTTGTACAGGCTCGAATGGTTGCTCTGAGATACAATTATTAGTTCGTGAGTTCAGGCTTGGGGGCTAAAGAATTCCAACATCCGCCACCTCTCCCTCGCAACTACCAAGCCCCACTCCTCCAACCCTACACCCCCTTTCCCTCTCTCCAGCCCTCGGTCTGGTATGACGATAACCAGTAGCAAACTTGCCATTTGTTGCAAATGGCAAAACATGTTTTAATGCTCAAAAAGCAAGTTCACAATGCTTAGCAAGTGCGAAATGTCTCGTGTATCTAAAATGTAAATATAAACTCAGTTGACACCAACAGCAATGCCTAACCTATTGCCATGTTTTATAAGACATGAAAGTATTAAACAATTAAAACAATAGTGGACACAAAATACTAATTGACTGGGTAATTATGTTCACTATTAGCGTCTCTGTGTACTTTACATATGATCAATAGACATTTTCATTATGTAAAAGACATTTTCACAATGTTTGTAAAAAAACAGGCACAAACACGAGTGCCTACCGCTGACCTGAAAAGTCAACCAATCAGGAGTCGGACAGGGCAAATTGGCTGCTTACTATTCAATCTTAACGAAGAGGTGGGAAGACAGTTAGCTATCATTTTTAAAGACTTTACTGAGAAAGCAAAACAATTATTATATTTGGTCTTGGGAACGTTTTCACGCCATTCTGTATCCTGGACCTGTCGGTCATTTTTGGAGCCCAGGGCTTTTGTTGACTATTCTGACGTGCTCTGGCAGAGTTATCGATTTCCATATTTCTTTTAATTTAATATTTTGTATGCCGAATTTAAGCATGGTAAAACATTGCTGTGGGAGGACCGACCAGAATTTCCAGACCAGATAGGTTGATTTTTTGACACATTGTAACGCTGTCTCATGTTGAGCGAGCATGAAGGCAGAGTTGAGCGCATAGGGGATTTCAAGAAGAGGAGAGAGGGTAAGAACGAGCGGGAAGCCGTCAACCGGCTCTTTGAGGAAAAACATTTTGAGAGCGTGCATGGGGAACAGACTGATGAAAAATATAACTTTTCCCAAAAATGTAAGTCTGACTTCTTGCAAAAAACAGTTTGTGCTCAAAACTCATTAATTCTTTGGATGTGTGGCAGGAAAAAGTATGTCATACACTTACACTTTATTTTGAAACAATGGCGGTCGAGAAGAAGGCTATAATCATCATTCAAACCATTTACCCTGTTTTCTCAATTGCTCTGCCTTGTTTGAATGACATGGAAGAGGTGCAAGGAAATCTCTAAAGCTTTTGCCAACTGTAAGTATGTGTCAGGGCATGGTGAAAAGGTCTATTTAACACATTGTTAAAAATGTTCGACACTTTATCAAATAAATCAAAATACAATTAAAAGATACACACTTTCAGATATATTGCTAAGAGCTAGATGTATTCATCTCAATATACTTTCCGTACTGACTTAAAACTGCAGAAAATAAAAATTTGAATGTATGACTTTGCAATATGCAAACATATAGCTAAATAGGCGGCACGGTGGACGACTGGTAAGAGCGTCAGCCTCACAGTTCTGAGGACCAGGGTTCAATCCCCGTCCCCGCCTGTGTGGAGTTTGCATGTTCTCCCCGTGCCTGCGTGGGTTTTCTCCGGGCACTCCGGTTTCCTCCCACATCCCAAAAACATCCATTAACTGGAGACTCTAAATTGCCCATAGCCATGACTGTGAGTGCGAATGGTTGTTTGTTTCTATGTGCCCTGCGATTGGCTGGCAACCAGTTCAGGGTGTACCCCGCCTCCTGCCCGATGACAGCTGGGATAGGCTCCAGCACGCCCGCGACCCTAGTGAGGAGAAGCGGCTCAGAAAATGGATGGATGGATGGATATAGCTGAATAAGAATGATAATTAGGTTCATATTAATGAACAGTTTAAACAAATAGCGGTTGTCTAAGGATGCTGTGGTACTTTGGCGGTCTGTTTTTCACATATTTTCAGTGTTGTTGCAGGTTGATATATTAAAGTTTAATCAGTATTACATTATGAGAGAGTGGCTCATGGGGCCTTTGCATTTGTTTACAACATGAGGGACACTTGATGCAAAGAGATGTAAACACACAGTCAAACACATTGACTTTGTACTGTTGTTTCAGTCTTTTTCCCAGTCCTTTGGTCCAGAGACATACAATACAAAGGACACAGAAGTAAATATTTGAAAATGCAAGCACAGGCTGCAAATCTACAGTTTTGTAGACACAACAGACCAGCGATACCGCTATTATTTAACAAAAGTCAGCATGGGGGAATGACGGGGATGATGTGAGTCTTGCTGAGGTCTGTCGGTAATGAGCCGTCTGGGACTGCAGTGTGTAGGAGGTGCTGTGAACATGTCGTCATTTCATGCAGTTTAGTATTTTCCATTTAAGAATACCTTGTTTCAAAACTAATTTTCAATCCGTTTTTTTTAAGTAGCTGACAAATGCAATTGTTTGGTTATTAAAAAAAAACAAAAAAAAAAACTAAGCACATCACTTTGTACCAGGTGCAGTTAAACAAAAATGGCAATTACTTGGCTCATTGATTTATGACAGACTTACAAGATTAAGGATGGAAAAGGATACAGCTACACATCTTTTTATTCCAGGATTTAAGTCAATTCAACAATGATGAAAGAAAAACTAAGAGAAAGAAACACCACAAACCTTTAGAAAAATGAATGAATTGCTCTACTAGAATTAAATACCTGTATGGATCTCTTCATGGTGACTCAGCACGACAAACACAAAGAAACATGTAGACATGAAGGCATAAATTGGCTGATGACTCAGAATTGCCGACAAACCTGGCAAAGCGCAACGTGCATGTGAATGCAACACAGAGGGGTAACAACAACAACAAAGAGAGAGAGAAGTGATAAAGGTACTAATTTCTTTCCAGTCTCCTGCAACAAATTTGGATTAAGCTGGACCATGGGATTTCTTTGCAATTTGTCTTTGCTTCGATTTGTCTTTGTTTCAATTGCCAGACATCTTTTTTCCTGTACACTTCTGAGTTCATTTTGCTATTGCGATCAGGTTTACACCATCAGTGAAACTGAGTGAACCCTTCCCAGAAGAATCAAGGCTGATGAGCTTGGATGTTTGGGATCATCATCACAACCTTTATTCCTCCAAACCTCAGCCTTCCCATCACTTTTCTAATGATGAATCTTTGTCTCATCCCTCCATTATATGGATAGTGTCCATGCATTGGTTTGATGTTTGTGTGGAAAAAAAAAGGCCAGTTTGAGCAATATCTTTATATCTTTTTAGTTTCTTTATTTTGTTCCTCTAATTCCCTTTTGTACGATTCTGGCTCTTTGACATTATGTTAAATGGTTAGACAATATAAGGCTTGGGTTTAGTCTACACCATTTGGTCTTCATTTGTGTTATATGTAAGATTTTGTATTCACTAATGATTTGTGAAATATGTGTGTCCAAATAAACTAAACTAAAATTAAACAATACACATTAAACCTCCCATGACCCAGAATTTCTTTAGGTTCATCTTTGTACTGTTTGACATATTTCAGCCTGGAGTTCCTATTCTTATTCCTATTATATATATATATATATTATATAGAAGAGCACGGTGACCGACTGGTTAGCAAAAACAACAACAACAATCTGCCTGTGTGGAATTTGCATGTTCTCCCTGTGCCTGCATGGGTTTTCCCCGGGCACTCCGGTTGCCTCCCACATCCCAAAAACATGCATGTTAGATTGACTGAAGACTCTAAATTGGCCTGAGGTGTGAATGTGTGCGCGAATGGTTGTTTGTTTATATGTGCCCTACGATTGGCTGGTGACCAGTTCAGGGTGTACCCCGCCTCTCGCTCCAAGATAGCTGGGATAGGCTCCAGCACTCCCGTGACCCTTGTGAGGATAAGCGGTCTGGAAAATGAATCAATGAATGATTGCTTATTATTATTATTATTGCTTTTTATCAGCCAGACTTTGACGTCATAAATAGTCTGCAGATTGAGGTTTTTAATCCTATGGTTGAAGCTGAATGAGAGATATCATATTTTATGTAGCAGGTAAAGACCACTACAGGTGCTTGACATCATCTAGGACAGTCAGGCCATTAAATGAACTTGTAATCTTCTCTTCCATTATGCATGAGGGCCAGGCGTGCCTCGTTAAATCTGGGCCACCAAACCATTCACACATGAACACACACAGATACACAGCATGTCACATTGGTGCATGCTGCCCTTGACTCGATGGTGACAGATACTGCAAGAGGCAGCTGCAGGTCTCAGCATAATATTTGGGCTGCACACGCTCCAATAAAGTGTTAAGCAAATGATTCGCTTAGGGGCATTAATTATTGCTCTTCTCAAAGTGCTCTCGTCAAGAGGTCAACGTGATCTCTGTGTGACTGCGGTGTGATATTTCAGGAAATTCTGTCAGTTAAATCTTGTCATCCGAGTAGATTTTTAGCTGGATAATTAGATTCCAACAGCCTTAAAGAGCAACTGCACTAAATATTATTGTCTATATGCACATGCTGCTTTACTGGTAACAGGGATGAGTCTGTGACAGCGACCAGGACATATTGTACATAGTCTGCCTCTCCATCTGGAAGACCATGTTTTGATTTTCACTGGTACACTGACAGAGGGCTGACGATTCACAATGGTTCGAAGCCCAGCTGGTTGATTCCTCCCAAGTGATGGACTGAGCTTTGGAAAACAGCTCTAACTCTGTAGTCTTCCATCTGGTGTCCTGGACCAACCTCTTGAGTGAACTGGCTGAGACTCAATTCAAGCCTGTTGCACTGGCCTCCTAGGTTATCTCACTACTGGCCTCATTTGAAGTTTGCCCAGTCGCTACCTCTTTGGCGTGGTACCAGTCACACTCTGAGAAGCCAAAGTAAGCCAGTTTCATTCCATTCCATTGCCAACAAACCACCATTTTGAGCTTTCCTTCCTTTCACCCATTTTCTGAATTTGGGTCCCTGGCCTGCATACGCCTAGACAGACAGAATGATCCGACCAGCAGAAAATGCCTGCCCGTCTTCAGCCTGCCTGCAGCATGTCCGCCTCCTTGTCATTAAGGTCCATTTGTCTTTCTTCTCTGTCCCTCAGACACATTCATCCTAGTGTTTGTAATTCATCTCTTGTTCTTCTTCCCTTTGTTTGTACTTGTGATTCTGTCCCTCCCTCCTCCATGTGACTTTCTCTATACATCCATCCATCAATTTTCTGAGCCGCTTCTCCTCACGAGGGTCGCGGGCGTGCTGGACCCTATCCCAGCTGTCACCGGGCAGGAGGCGGGGTACACCCTGAACTGGTTGCCAGCCAATCGCAGGGCACATACAAACAAACAACCATTTGTACTCAGTCACACCTACGGGCAATTTAGAGTCTTCAATCAACCTACCATGCATGTTTTTGAGGTGTGGGAGGAAACCGGAGTGCCCGGAGAAAACCCACGCAGGCACGGGGAGAACATGCAAACTCCACACAGGTGAGGCCGGGGATTGAACCCGGGTCCCCAGAACTGTGAGGCTGACGCTCTAACCAGTCGGCCACCGTGCCGCATTTCTCGATACAGTATTTTTTAATTCAATTTTTCAGACTATTTCTTCTCAGACTGATTCGTATTTTGATTTCCCAGATATATATATATTCTCGTCAGTTTTTGGCACGTTACGCTTTTGGCTATGCAGCTAGTGGTGACCAGCGGAGGTGATCAAGTTCCTTGTCATTCTTCACACAATCAGTCCATTTTGTCTTTTTCCACCTCACCTGTCAACTGTCTGCCTTTACCGTGTCACTTTGTCTCTTAACCACTTCACCTGTAGTGCAAATCAATTAACCTTGTCCCCTGTTAGCCAAACCCATTTGCACTCAGGAATCACCAGCTCAAGGCCCAAATTCCAACCCCACAACAACTCAAGTCCCCTGTTTTGGTTGTGATGGAGCCACGCCAGTCCTCCTTTGTTCCTACTGTGACCTGTGGCCTTCTTCCACTCCTGGTTCCTCTACTTTGGCAGTGCAAGTGTGTGGCCAAATATAGAAAAATATCAGCACCTTGATACTGACTCAGAACTGAAGCTCCTTGTCCTATTTAATGACTCAGTTTAATCTGGAAGTACTAGCAACCTTCTTGGGCCTAGAAACTTTGTTAAAGCTGGCGTCCTGACCCTAACCCAGAATGGCCGCCGTAAGCCTAATGTGCAATGTGGGTGGGCTCCTGGGCCCTACCCCGCCTCTCGACTAAGTGGGTTGCGGTCCTCAGCCCCCGTGGTACAGGCGCAGCAAGTACAGGTCCCTTCTGAAGGTTACTGTGCATGCGATACGGTGTCAATTCACTTGCATGTGTCCGCAGATACTAACCTCTGGCAGTGTTTCGCTAGGTCAGGGGCCACTCACTCATTGCGATAAATAACTCATCACTATCCAAACTTTCTGGGTATCCTCTCACTTGCACTCTGTTTCTATAGATGTTTAGAATTTACACAGCCACTCCCACCACGCTTTAGCCGTACAGCCGGGTCCACTAGCTCTGTCCTGCATGTTTCACCACCGGTCCTTGTCCTGTTCTGTCCTGCCCTATATGTTCCTATCCTTCATTCACAAATCTATTGTGTTATTGTACTCGGCACATCTTTTTTACATCTAAAGTCCTGTCTTTTGTTGTCTTATCTTGTAATTTTTAGTTATCTTTTCACTTTTGTCTTTTTTTTTGTCACTCCCTTTCAAACCTTGTTCTGTCTGACTGAATTTTCAATTAAAAATTCATCAAAATACAAAGAACCACAGTGGCAGCTTAAAAAGTCCACTGTGGCACAATAAAACTGTTCGGGCATAAGAGGGATACAGATCCTTCTTTCTGCTTGACCGAACAGCCGAACAGGACAAAATAAAATAAATAAAAATGGCTGGTGCATCTTAACTAAGCCGTGTAGCATGAATTGATGAAGCCTGTTCGGATGAGAGGCGAAACGTCTTCTAAGACAAAGAGGACAGGTCCTCAGAACTGTGAGGCTGACGCTCTAACCAGTCGGCCACCGTGCCGCCATATATATATATATATATATATATATATATATATATATATATATCAAAGCAAATTTATTTGTATAGCGCATTTCATACATAAGGTAACTCAATGTGCTTTACATGATTAAAAGCATTTAAAAACAAAGAATTTTAAAAAAAAAATAAAAGTACAATTAAAACACCGTACAGTGCAATAAATATAATTTAAAAGTGGAAATATTCTACAAAGCATGAGAAAAAAGAAGAGTTTTTAACCTGGACTTAAAAACATTCAAACATGGGGTTGACGTCACTTCTGTTGGCAACTTATTCCATTCCTGTGCCGCGTAATAGCTAAAAAAATACTTTGCCATGTTTGCTTTGGACTCTGTGCTCCATTATATGACCTGAGTCTGTAGATCACAGAGCTCTACTGGGTTTATATTCCAGTAGCATTTCTTTCATGTATTCAGGATCTAAACCATTTAGAACCCATGCATCCATCCTTTTTCTTTACCGCTTATCCACAATAGTGTCGCGGGCTGCTGGAGCCTATCCCAGCTACCGTCAGGCGGGAGTGTACCCCACACACCCTGAATTGGTCGCCAGCCAATCGAAGGGCACATATAAACAAACAACCATTCGCACTCAAACTCACATATACGGGCAATTTAGAGTCTTCAATCAACCTACCATGCATGTTTTTGGGATATGGGAGGAAACCGGTGTGCCCGGAGAAAACCCAACCAGGCACGAGGAGAACATAAAAACTCCACAGAGGCGGGGCCGGGATTTGAACCCTGGTCCCCCGAACTGTGAGAATGTGCTACCAAGTCGTACACCATGCCGGCCCATTTAGAAACATTTAGTGATTTATAGACAAGTAGCAGAACTTTAAAATATATTCTAAAGCTGATTGGAAGCCAGTGTAAAGACTTCAAAATTGGAGTAATATGCTTTGACCTCTTTGTTCTGGTCAGAACCATATGTGTGTGTATATACACACACCAATGTGTCCAAAAATATGTTCCATTTGTTACTTAAAATTTTGTTGACAAAGTCTGTTCGTTCCAAAATTGGCCGCAGAGAATGGGACTGACGTATTTCCGGATCAAAGATATACAATATGACTTCAATATGACCAATTCCAAAAGACGTGCATCCTGTGCCTACGTGGCGGCCAGGCTTGTAGGGCATTGACGTGGCATGTGATGATGGTTACAGTATATCTATTGTCTATTGTGCCTATTGCAATGCCAGAGAGAGAGAGAGAGAGAGAGAGAGAGAGGGAGAGAGAGCGAGAGCGAGAGCGGCATGGCTGCACTGCACTGTTGTTCTGAGCAATACAAAACCAAAAGTCTTTGGAGACTGGAACATGGTATTTTTGGTACAATATATTTTTTTGTTAGTTATTCGCCTTTGACAAAGGATTTGTAACTAGGAAGCACACTAATTCCTCACGGCTCATGAAAGCGACTCGCCTATGATGGGTACTGTACGTCAATAATGTCACCATGACTAGGCACACCACAGTGGGAAGTTTGGATAAAATGTGCAAATGCAAACTCCACACAGGCGAGGCCGGATTTGTACCAGGGTCCACAGAACAGTGGAGCAGAAGTGCTAACCAGTATATCCATCCATCCATCAATTTTCTATCCCACCCATCCTCATTAGGGTCACAGGCATGATGGAGCCTATCCCAGCTATCTTCGGGTGGGAGGCGGGGTACACCCTGAACTGGTCGGCAGCCAATTGCAGTGTGCATATCAACAATTTGTGCACACATTCACACCAAGAAGCAATTTAGAGTCTTCAATCAACCTAGCATCCATATATATATATATATATATATATATATATATATATATATATATATATATATATATATATATATATATATATATATATATGGAATATAATATTGATACATTATCAAAATTATCATTATTTTATTGCTCTCATTATTACCACTCAAATTTTCACGCCGCAGCTGGACATCAATGGTGACATGAACTGATATTCAGTGTATCTTTCACATTTGAAGGAGGGCTGTCCATCTGTATCAAGTATTGATATACTATTATCAGCAACAAACTCTGAGAATAAATAGTTTTAAGAAGAGAAGCCTACAATAAAAATGATTCCATAGCTGTTTAAGACATGACTCTACTGGCAAAGATTATTTTCATGTGCTTGTCATTTCGAGATTAAAGTTTATGGACCATACTCTGTTTCATCCATCCATTTTCTGAGCCACTTATCCTCACTAGGGTCACGGGAGTGCTGGAGCCTATCCCAGCTATCATCGGGCAGGAGGCGGGGTACACCGTGAACTCGTTCCCAGCCAATTGCAGGGCACATATAAACAAACAACCATTCAAACTCACATTCACACCTACGGGCAATTTAGAGTCGTCAATTAACCTTACCATGCATGTCTTTGGGATGTGGGAGGAAACCGGAGTACCCGGAGAAAACCCACGCAGGCACGGGGAGAACACGCAAACTCCACACAGGCGGGGCCGGGGATTGAACCCCGAACCTCAGAACTGTGAGGCGGATGCTCTAACCAGCCGTGCCGCCGTGCAAATACATACCGTATTATAGATAAATCCAGAGGGCATTTAAAACTGCCCTCTGTCTGTGTGTATCTCCAGATTTCTCTTTAAGATGTCTCTTCACTTAAATGAGTCATCTACATATAAAACCTATCAGAGGAAGATATTCTGTCGGACTGAAGGAGTTTTCCTTCATTCTTCATCCCTGCAATGCCTTGGCAATTGCAAACCTATGCAAATTAGTACATTTTAATTAATTAGCTCACAATTTACATATCAATGCAGTGTTTTATATATGACATAATAAGATATATCTAATTGTATTCACCTGTAGTGTCCCAGTACATAAGCCTGTATGAGAAAGAGCCTTAGCTAAACCAAACAGACCCGCTAGTAACTATGTTCACATGAGCGAGATGCATTTTAACTGTGTTTGGTCTTGTCATTTGTGAACTTGAGAATTTCCTTTATCACCACTCACCTCAAGAGTAAAAACACCAGAAACAAAAACAAAACTGTGCTGAGGGCTGGGGTCTGCTGCCGTCAGTCTCTGCATCTGCGTGCTTGAAGCGCTCTGCAGGAGAAGGGAGAAGGGAGGGGGTGGGAGAGGGCGATGAGGCGGGATAGCGTCTTACAGAGCGCATAGAGCGTCATCTCTCGACCACCTATTTGAGGTTTTCTTTTTTCAATTTATATTTATTTGACAGGGAAGCTGCCCGAAAGCAGGAATGTTTATGTATATAACTGAGATTGTGTGTGTCTGTGTGTGTGTGAGAGAGAGAGAGAGAGAGAGAGAGAGAGAAAGAGAGCGAGAAAGAGAGAGAAAAATAAGTTCATTTATTTATTTATTTTTTAAAAACCCAAAAAAGGGCACATTTTCTTCAGGGAGAAAAAGCGCAGGGGCTCAAGCCCCATTTGATGTATATGTGTGCATGTGCCTTGGTGGATGGATAATTCACTAACAGAATCAGTCATTTTCTCAGAGTAGAGAAAAGTAGTAGTAGTGTGTCTCCCTTTGCTGATTCCCTTTAATTTGGGGATGTTTAACAACATGTTGCCCATGACAAGGGGACATTTTTTGAAGCACTCACGGCAAAGGTCTGGGTCTTGAAGACAAGGCAATTTCTGTCTCTGTTCTCAACCGGTAGCCAAAATGCTCCCATACTACTGACCTAAATGAGATTGGAGGGTCCGCAAATTCAGGATTTATAGTAGCACGAGCCATGTTTCTTCCTCTCCTCTGCACCTAGCATCATTAGCATTGGCAGTAAACACACTTTTGCTCACTCCAGACAGACACAGACAAAGTAGTCACAACACACAGCTCTCGGAGTCTTGCTGAATAAATGTATCATATTTTAAAAATAATATTAA
The DNA here is from genome assembly GCF_024500275.1 of Phycodurus eques. NCBI lineage: Eukaryota > Metazoa > Chordata > Actinopteri > Syngnathiformes > Syngnathidae > Phycodurus > Phycodurus eques. The sequence goes on along the minus strand of NC_084534.1, from coordinate 4,990,004 downwards.
TAATCCATCCATCCATTTGCTGGACCGCTTTATCCTCACAAGGGTCACCCAGAGAAAACCCACGCAGGCACAGGGAGAACACGCAAACTCCACACAGGCGGGGCCGGGATTTGAAGCCCGGTCCTCAGAACTGTGAGGCAGATGTGCTAACCAGTCGTTCAACGTGCCGCTGATAATAATAATAATAATAGGCAGCACGGTGGACGACTGGATAGAGTGTCAGCCTCAAAGTTCTGAGGACCTGGGTTCAATCCCCGGTCCCGCCTGTGTGGGTTTTCTCCGGGTACTCCGGTTTCCTCCCACATCCCAAAAACATGCATTCATTGGAGACTCTAAATTGCCCATAGGTGTGAATGTGAGTGCGAATGGTTGTTTGTTTGTTTGTATGTGCCCTGCGATTGGCTGGCAACCAGTTAAGGGTGTACCCCGCCTCCTGCCCGATGACAGCTGGGATAGGCTCCAGCACACCCGCGACCCTAGTGAGGAGAAGCGGCTCAGAAAATGGATGGATGGATGGAATAATAATAATAATAATAATAATAGAAATAAAGTAAGTGGCGTGATTCTGCCATTTCAAAGACTGACACAGAGTATCACTGATTTTTGGTTCTGGTACAGTATTGTTACAGAACAACTAAATGTACACAAGACACCATAAAGCTAATTTATAGCTAACTGATATAAATTTAGAACAACCTTTTTTTGCGTTAATATGCATAGCCTTAAACAAATATTTTGTTGAAGTACTTTCATTTTATCACAGAACTGTCTTTTTAGGAGGCTACTGGGTGGGAGCCGTTTTAATGGGTTTTCTCATCTTTATTCTGTGAAAACACAAGATGTGTGGCGGCGTCTGTGTGTCTAAACACATAGTTTCCACATTACACGGCCGCAGACTCCTTTGAACTTTCACATGGATGGCATATGCGCATGCGTTTCTGTTCATACTACCTTTCATTAGGGTTCACAATAGTACATGTTCTATGTAAGTGCATTGGTCCTGACGGAGAAGATACAATATGCGACCATTCAACGAGATTAAAACCAGGGATGGAAAAATCAGCATACTGGTGCAAGAACTCCATTTTAGCAATCTCGCTAGCTTTATATTCCTTAAAATTTTAATTGAATTATATGAATGGGGATACCAGCAGATCTCCTCACACAAGCACAAGGCGAAGTAGGCGTCCATTGTTGTCATTTTTGGAGTTGCACTGTTGCATGCGTGTTTGCCTTCCTTCGATGCATTCAGTGTGCACGGTCACAAAACTCGGGTTGCACCTGATCCACTGCTGAGGGGTCTGCATGGACTCTCGCGCACAGGGGTGAATAACGATATATATGTCACATGGAGGCGGCACGGTGGCCGACTGGTTAGAGCATCAGCCTCACACTTCTGAGGTGCAGGGTTCAATCCCCTGTGTGGAGTTTGCATCTTCTCCCCGTGCCTGCGTGGGTTTTCTCAGGGCACTCCTGTTTCCTCCCACATCCCAAAAACATGCATTAATTGGAGACTCTAAATTGCCCTGTAGGCATGACTGAGAGTGTGAATGGTTGTTTGTTTCTATGTGCCCTGCGATTGGCTGGCAACCAGTTCAGGGTGTACCCCGCCTCCTGCCTGATGACAGCTGGGATAGGCTCCAGCATGCCCGCGACCCTAGTGAGGAGAGGCGGCTCAGAAAATGGATGGATGGATGTCACATGGACCAACACGTACCCTGCAGACATGCAGATGCGGAAAGCATAAATTCAGCTTCAAGGCTCTTCCTTAGCCTCTTCATTTTGCCCGTCCATCGACCGCTTTGCACTTGCATGCAGACCATAGATGTGTACCCAGACCACAGATGTGCACGCACTTCCATTCATACTATATTTCATCAAAAGAAACATTTTGGGTAAACCGCCTCAGATCATTCATCAGCTGAAAATTTTTTTACACAATGTCCTTCTTGCCATAGTAATGCAGTCATCATTATGCACCGTGCCGTTTGCACCTGCCTTACAGACCCGGTATTTAAAGATGCAAAATGAGCCACTGCAATTTGTCACAGTTTTGATGACTTACATTCCACAAAATTGTTAAAACTTTGTCTACATCTCCAGGTTCCACGTGTTTGCATGACCAATCAAGTTTGCGACCCTTTTTATACATGGAATACTTTAATAAATCAGGCCCCATGATGTTTCACGAAAGCAAAACACATGTTTTTGGGTCATTTCAGCGCATTTTATATCCATTGCTAAATTAATATGCAATTTGTTGCTAACAATTAGGACTTCAACCAGAAAGCAGAAGCAAATATGAGGTGCGAAACTGAGATCAATACACACTGAGGTTTTACTCAGCTATAAAACTAAGCCTCATTTATTGTGTAATTTACAATAAATGTGGTACATTAAATAAGTTATGAGCATAAAATCATAGTATTATAGGAAAAGCAGACATAGTGGCTGCACTTCCAGACCAGTGACCTTTTCATGATTATAGATTCTATTAGCTATTAGACCCTGCTAACCTCTATAAACAATCCCGCTGCAGCTGCCTACTTAATGAGGAATGGTTTGTCCACTTTTCATTGTGCGAGCTGTAATGGAAAATACAATTTGAGTATTTATGGTTGGCTATGGTAGCGTTGAACGTCAGTGAGGTATTGAAGTCCAAAGCTTTTTAAGTGATGTCATGATTGTGATGTCTTTTATTGTGATCTCAAATCCGGCCAAGTTATGACAGAATGTTGAAGGGTAATTAATTTCACGTAATTTGATTAATAACCATAAAGACATAGCCCACTGAATTCATTTTTTAAAGTCAATTAATTTTGCCGATATGAGTATTTGATTTATTGGCAGTTGTTAGCCATCAAAAGCTCATAATTGCTTCTAAGAAAAAAAATATTCAAAAGTGATATTTGTCGAACTTTTAATGCTCAAAATGTCTTTACCATTAGGTATCCCAAATGAAGTTTAATGTTTTGCAACATGTTTTCTTACAATGCTAATGATAGTTTTGGATAAACCGTACAGGCTTTTTCTCCGATTGCTTGATATGCCTTTTCCATGAACACAAACGCATCTTAGTGTCTCCAGAGTTCCTTTTTATTGGTTCTTTTACAAACTTTTTTTTTGTCATTCAAGCTGTCTTTACCGTTAATTCCACTGGAGAGAGCCTCATTATGTTGTTGCAATACACCAGAGGGATCTGCGAGCTGAACTGCCAGGATGAGGCAGCCATTTTGCGTTCACACAATAGCAGAGAGCAAAATAAATGGTGTAATTTATGTGGGAATTTGTGAAAGTGTTGGAACTATTGCATGTCTTTACCGTCATTACGATTGTATAAATACAAGGGTAGAATGGGTTTTACAGAGCAGTTAGTTCATTTTATGCACAGTTTGAAGGTTAACATGTAAATTGTGCAACTCAGATGATTTTTATGTAGCTGTTTATGCTTTGCCATTATGTATTTTTGTCTGTTATGTTAGATGTTTAAAAATAATATGAATAAAAAATGTGTGATGGAAGAAGTGTATTTCAGTGGGATGCCACCATTTTTGATATGTCAATAAGTATAGCCTTTACTATGAATGCCTAAATTTTGAACTCAATAACTTTATGAAAATAGGAAATGATGTGTGGCTGTTTTGGCATGTTAGACATTTATCCTTATAAAACAAAGGCAGCATTAAAAAAATTGCTACATTTGATTTTTTTTTTTTTTTTTTTACTGTGACTGATCAAATTATATGAAAATGTCTCTTAAAAATTAAAATGCAGTTCTTTGCCACAGTACTAAATATTGTGGTGCCATTTAATCAAAAACATAAAATTAAAAAATGACATATCCAAAGGGCAAAGGGCAAAGGACTTGACACCATGTTCGCACAACCAGCCGACAGCCATACAGTAGTTCATAAAACGCCATGGGCTGACCAGGTTGAACTCATCTTCACTCGTGTCTAGTATTATTCACTTAACAACAATTTTGCATTTTAGTGTGGGTCCTGTAATCTTTAATTGAACATTCTGTACAGTTCATGTGCCCTGTGATGTTGAAATAATAGATATTATTGTTGATAATGCTCTGTGCATCAATGAGAACTAGACGAACTAGGCCAAGGGCGTCATGGGATGTTGACATTGCTTCAGAGCATAATCCTTGCCTGAGTGTGGTATGTGCAGTACAGTAAGTCTCATACCCTAGTCTCTTTGTTCACTGCGGTGCAGTGATGCACTGTCTTACTCTAGACTCCTGGCAGGGCTTTCCATTCTGCCTGTCAAAGGCAAACCTGGTTCAAACATTGATGCGGGCTATCAAGTGTCCTGGAGACTCATTTTTTCCCTTTCTGTTCTCCTTGAATTTCAGTAAAATCATATAGAGGGAGTAAAAAGCTGTTCTACACATGAAGCTATGTAACGCAGGTCTTTCCAAACTACTTTTCAATTATATTACACAGAGCATGAACTGAAATGTCTATTTCCAGTCAATAATGTACGATTTTTATTGTATGTATTTATTTCTTTATTTTGCTGCTTGAGCAATGGTCCTAAAATGAATCATAAATCACATATATATATATATATATATATATATATATATATATATATATATATATATATACATTTACATATGTATATATATATATATATATATATATATAATATAAAATACATATATTTGTATTGAAACGTTTGATTTATTATGGTCAGGGTTCGGTACGCACAAAACCGTGTCCCTTAAGTATCGAACCGAACCGTGAATTTTCTGTATTGTTGCACCCCTAATATATCCGTTTTAAAGTTGTAGCATTTATGATGAACTAAGAACTTTAATAAAGGGTCCAATTATTGCTCTTCTTTTGCTCCACAGCATCCTCTGATTTGAAACAACATATGTGGTCTCTGCCTTGTGTGTTGCTTTGCTCTGACAATTGTATCTTGCATTGTAATCGCTTTGGTTTCAGATCCCATCCGCATGTGACACTGGTTGTCTTTCAAGCTGCTTCTTTAGACATAAAAAGCCTGCAAATAGTGTAATGTTTCTCCCTCAGGAGCACTAAAGCATTGTTGTAATCATTCACAACTGGCATAATCACATAGTCACTTGTTTAAAAACAACAGTATTGTAATACAGTATTAAGACAGTACTTTTATGCTTCAATGAATCAGTGGTGTTTCTCAATGGTAAACATGCAAGACATAGTTTTGCTGTATTGCAACTGAACATACTAACAGTATAGTTCGGCAGCACTGGCATTTCCTGCCCTGTGATAAATTAGTACCTGCATGCTGCTTGTACATCCACATACGTATGCTCCTCTGAATGTACTTGAGTCCCATTACAGCTGTTTAGGGATGGCGGAAATGTTCTTGCGCTTGTCAGTTTTGTCTCACTTTATCTGAGCTACAAGATACAACTGTGGTGCAGTGCTTCCCTTCGTCCTCGATCACCAGTTTGTTGTTTTGGAGTTCATCTGCTAAATTCATTTACATCCCATAAGGATTGACTTAATCTAAAGACAAAACACTCATAAAATTCATCAATTTATATACACTCATCAATTTATATATGTGTGTTGATGTCTTCATAAACCATCCCTGAGGAGCAGTGTAGTGATTGTGGGACTCCAGAGCTTGTGTCAGCACCTTGGGCAAAGGCTGAAAATTACATATATTTTTTATTGGTGGGGAAAACCAGAGGACTTGGAGAAAACCCATGCAGGAAAACTACTCACAGAAAAGACCCCAAGTCAGGTGTTAAAAGCTTTCCAAGGTGAAATTGAACCAGGGATCTTTGTGTTGGGGGGGACTCTTCCACCAGAGCAGACTGGAACAAAGTTAACTCATGGAATTATTTAAACTATTAAAGATAGAGGAGCATGCAAGTATCACTTGGAATGGAACAGTTACAGTACACTTAAGGCAAAGCATCATATATGATACAGCGGCTGAAATAAGCATATCACATGTCACCATTTTTCTCATAAAATACAACCCCAATTCCAATGAAGTTGGGACATTGTGTTAACAGAGTACAGAGTACAGAATAACAGAATACAATACAGAATAACAGAATACAATGATACAATGATTTTCAAATCATGTTCAACCTATATTTAATTGAATACACTTCAAAGACAAGATATTTAATGTTCAAACTGATAAACCTGCTCCAAAAAAGCTGGGACAGGTGGCAAAAAAGACTGAGAAAGTCTTTCAGGAAAACCCTTCTACCTATGTATAAAGCATTTTTACAATGCATGATTTTGCTTCTACCCATACCATCAAAACATGAAGTATTATCTGTATTTTGCTAGTTTTTAGAATTATTCTGAAGCACTTTATTTGAACGTGTAATACTTTATTTTTATTTACTTGCCCTTATTTTGAAATTCACAGCCCTACTTTTATTTAGTAAATGAGAAAACAGACAGTTATGGTCATATGTTTATTATCCATGCATAATTTGTAATATGTGTACAATTCTTTAAAGAAAACATCAAAGACCAGGCAAATCACACTTCATTTTGTTTGAATGGGATTCAAATTAAACTGTCAAGCATTTCAGGAAAGCATTATCATTAAACAAAACTTAACCATAAAGAAATTCAAGATGGTTGTTGTTCAGTCATCAGTCGTATTTAAAAAAACAAAAACAAAAAAACAATATTTCACAGAATCTACCTGGGCATGCAAACATTTGAGCACAATTGTACATATATACAGTCATATGTACCCCTGTCATATTGGAATGAAAGTGTAGGCTACACCTTTTTCATAACTTCTAGGGGGCGGTGGTATATTGGAATGAAAGTGTACAGTGTACAACTTTTGTACAAGTTTTTTTTTCCATTTTCCCCCATACCTATATATTATGTGCACTATTGAATTTTGAAAATTTGTATACATGAGAAACTATGGTAATTTATAATAATAATAATAATGTGAAATGACACAGGGAAAAAGTATTGAACACTCCAACTGGTATTTATTAAATACTTTGTGCAAAACCATTTGTTTGCAATGACAAGTTCAAGACGCTTCCTGTTTGGAGAAACTAGTCCCATGCATTGCTCTGGTGTGATTTTGGCCCATTCCTCCATACAAGCAGTCTTCAAATCTTGAAGGTGGCGTGGGCTTATTTTATGCAGAGGTGGGTAGCCAAATATTGTACTCAAGTAAGAGTACCATATTTTCACGATCATAAGGCGCACTTAAAAGTCTTAAATTTTTTCCAAAATGGACGGGGCGCCTTATAACGCGGCGCGCCTTATGTGTGCACAGAGTTCCAAAATCTATAAATGTTGTTGTGTGACTTTGATGAGTGCTCCGCTTGACTGACTGGGAGCATTTCCTGCCGGCTTGCTGCTTATATAGAGGAAAGATGGACGTGACTGAGGACAGCATCCGGACGTTAAAGAGGGACGGGTGCGCATGAAAGAGGACGCTAAAGGCACGCCCCCAGTAGATATTTAGCGCTGGTATGTGCATTGTGCAAAACCACATCAGTTTCGCTAAGGACCCCCGAAAATGGCACCTACGAAGAGACACGCTTACGAAGCAGAGTTTAAACTGCAAGCTATCAGTTACGTGGAGGAACATGGGAATCGAGCAGCCGCGAGAAAATTCAAGATCAACGAATCCATGGTTCGCAAGTGGAGGAAGCAGGAAAACGAGCTTCGCCAAGTCAAAAAAAGTACGGAGCATTTAAAGTCCTCTGAGAAGTACAGTTTATCGAATATGTTACTATGTTATGTTATGTTCGTGCACCTCTGCTTTTGTGGACCTTGAGTTTCAGTTCTTTCCATGGATTTTCAATTGGATTCAAGTCAGGTAATTGGCTGGGCCATTGTAGCAGCTTTATTTTTTATGTTTTTCTTTTAAACCGATTGAGAGTTTCCTTGGCAATATGTTTTGGATCATTAGCCTGATGAAACGTCCACCCTCGTTTCATTTTCATCATACTCGTAGATGGCAGCCGATTTTTGTCATGAATGTCTCTGTAGATTTGCCCATTCATTCCTTCAACAATGTGAAGTTTACCAGTACCATTTGCTGAAAACCAGCCCCACGCCATCATGTTCCCACCCCGAAACTTTGTTGTTGTTTTGGTGTTTTTAGGGTGCAGTGCCATTTCTCCTCTAAACGTGGTGTGCATTATGACATCCAAACAGTTAAATTTTGCTCTCATCAGACCAGACTATATTCTCCCAGCATTTAACTGGCTTGTCCAAATGTTGTTTAGCAAACTTTAAATGAGCTTTGACATGTCTTTTTTCCCCAGCAATGGGGTCTTGCGTGGTGACCGTGTTTACAGGCCATGGCGGCGGAATGCATTACTCACTGTTTTCCTTGTGACAACATTACCTAGTATTCCCAAGTCTTTTTTAAGCTCTCCACAGGGGGTCCTTGGCTCTTGGACAATACTTCTGATTATTCTTTGCACTCCTCTATCAGAAATCTTGCGATGGGCATCTGATCGAGGCAAATTTGTGGTGGAATGATTGACTTTCCATTTACATATCATAGCCTATTATGGCCCCAACCATGCTTACTGGAACATTCAGAAGCTGAGATATGCGCCTGTAACCAATGTCGTTGTTATGTTTTCCAACAATTAGTTTGCGATGGTCTTGAGATGATGTCCCTGCTCTTACCCATCAAGAGATATGTCTTGATTCACACCGTGGCAATAAGACCTTTTTGTTGGCCATCAGTTCGGACTGAACCAGCTGTTATTCATTTGCACTGACAAGGGGATGGATTGCTGTTTGATTATTGATAGATTTTTAGATTTTTTGTTGTTGTTGTTGTCTTGGCTTTCCATGCTTTTTTGCACCTCCCTTACTTCATGTGTTCGATACTTTTACCCTGTGTTATTTCACATTATTACACACAACTTAAGTTCTGATCTTATTTGTTCTACTTACTTTATATGTATGGATTACTTGGGTTGTTCCCAACATCTGGTGAAAATTTCATGTCATAGCAAAAGCACCTTGGGAAATATATTTGAGAAAAAATGGTGGCGTGTTAAATACTTATTTCAGCCGCTGTATATGAGTCCAGTATTTCCATACTACATATTTCGAGGGTCCCAGTCACCATGACAATGTCAGCTCTATTCATTAGGATAGGAGCCTGGCCTCGTCAGATTAAAAATTGTTCCTGGAGGTATTTTGCAGATGGCTGTTCTGTGAGAGATAACAGCTTATTCCAGATACATTTTGACAAATCATCGATACAATTAGTAAGGACAGAACATGGCACATATTCAGAAAAAAATAACTGAATAAACAGACACATGCTAATATAATTATCCTGCAGATAGTTTTCTCCAAAATATTTCAAAATGTAATTTCTCCAATGAAATCATTAAGCCCTAAACAAAGCCTCGATTGCTGGCACTGAGCCTCGGTGTGTTTGCTGTGGGAGGACAATTAATGTCAAAACAGTTTAGTCCTACAAAAAGACTTTGGCTTCACCCGCACCCTGACATGGCTACAACGCAACAGCAGGCTTCAGAGCCCTTCCTGTGCAGAGACACATTCCACAAGATTGCACTGCAACAAGACGCCTCTGACTAGCCCTCTAATGAGGTTGGGGATTGTCAACAACCTTCCCTGGTGCATCTGCAGTCAGGCAGTATTGCTTGCTGCACACAAGATTGGGGCCCTTGAGACCTGGGCTTGATAATGTAATAATTGGGACCTCTCCTGGCCTTATTAGCAAGGCTAAAGTAGGGGTGGCCAATATTCACCCACACTGATAAAATATTTGCAGCAGCATCAATGTACATGTGCTACTTAAGGTTTACAGGTTGGTATTAGATCAAAATAATTTTGAGTGGCTGGGTCAACTTTTTGTGACAGATCTCAACTTGCAGAAAATATCCGAAAAGGTTTCCCTGTTTCCTTAGCGGACAGTGTAGGGAGACTTTCCTTGATGAAAAGGGAAGCAAAAGCTTTTGTTGGCCAGGCTGGTTGTGTGCCACAATCAGAGTCAGAAGGCTTTATTGTAAAATGTTTGCCTGAATATAATAATTCACCCAAAACATTTAATGGGGTTCAATAGTGAAGCATTGGGATGGCAGTTTCTCTTCAACTGGGAAGGAGGCTTCAGATGGAGGGACACTAGCCAGTTTTCCGAAAACGCACCTGCTTCAAAGTTAAAAAAAGAGACATTTAAATTTTAGCATGGCTTTTTAGACCCAAAGCAGACATCAAACTCATCAAAGGTAGGGCTACATCTGAATGAGTGTGACAAGGGCCTCAATATATGCAGTATTCTAAATACTAGAAAACAGAATGTTTTTGTCAATATTCAAAGGAGACACACTGAACCTTTCCAAAAAATTTGAATATCATGGAAAAGTTTACTTATTTCCATAATTCCATTAAAAAAGTTAAACTTTCATAGATTATACATTCGGGGCCCACAATTTAAACAATTTTGAGTATTTCTTTTTTATTTTTACATAATTTGGGCTTCCAGCTCATAAAACCCACAAAAACAGGATTTTAAAAAATTTGAAATGTTAGAAACTGAGTGTCACACACTAATCATCTTCTAAACTTAAGCACAGGTTTCCCCAGAGTCATTAAATTGCTTCAGTTTGGTTCAATTGTATCAGTTGGGTTCAATATGGGGAAGACTGCAGACTTGACAACTGGCCAGAAGACCATCATTGATACCCTCCATAGGATGGGAAAGTCTAGTGGAAGGACACAATGTGGCAGGAGAAGACTAACCAGCAAAAGAGATGACCGTGGAAATTGCCAGTTTATCAAACAGAGAAGATTCAAGAATCTAGCAGAGATCCAGAAAGAATGGAATGAGGCGGGAGTCACAGTTTAAAAAAACACCACATTCAGACGCAACCGGGAGATGGGCTACAACTGTTGGGTTCATCGAGTCAAGCCACTTCTGAGCCTGAGCCAATGTAGGAAGCAGTCTTAACTGGGCCAAGCAGAAGGACTAGACTGTTGGCCAGTGGTCCAAGGTCCTGTTTTCCAATGAAAGTAAAGTGTGCCTTTCATTCAGAACTCAAGATCCAAGGGTTTGGAGGAAGACGGGTGAAGAACAGAACGCAAGCTGCCTGAGGTCCAGTGTGAAATATCCACAGTCAGTCATGATTTGGGGTGCAATGTCCAGCGCAGGTGTTGGTAAACTGCTTTCCTAAATCCAAAGTCACCGCAAAAGTCTACCAGAATGCTTTAGAGGACTTCATGATACCTTCAAATGAGGATCTGTATGGAGATGCAGATTTCCTCTTCCAGCAGGACCTGGCCCTTGGCCATACCGCCAGAAACACCAAAACCTGGTTTGATGCCCATGCCATCACAGTGCTTGACTGGCAAGGCAACTCGCCGGATCTAAACCCCATTGAGAATATATGGGGTACTATCAAGAGGAAAATTAAGGGCACCAGATCCAAAAACAAAGAACTGACAGCAAGCATCAAGGAAATCTGGGCTTCCACAACTCCCAGGCAATGCCACAGGCTGATTGGCTCAATGCCACGGCGCATCGAGGCAGTGATTAACGCAAAGGGGTTCCCAACCAAATATTGAATATTAACGTATCATTTTGAAAGTACCATATTTTGTTTGATTTAATGTGACCATAATTTATTTCTTTTTTTTTCTCTCTTCAAAAACTGAAAAGTAAATGATTTCTTCACAGTATTCTAATTTTTGTGGTTTTTATGAGCTGGAAGCCATAATTATGTAAAAATAAACAAATAAATGCTTGAAATTGTTTAAATTGTGGACCCTGAATCTATAATTTATGAAAGTTTAACTTTTTGAAAGGAATTATGGAAATAAATAAACATATCCATGATATTAAATTTTTTTTTGGAAAGGGTCTCTATTATGCCCATCCCATTTTCCTAACATTAAAAAAACTGTCTTCTGTCAAATAATATAGAATTACAGCACAATAAACATCCACTTGCGACACTTGAAATCATTTGGTTTTGGGTGGGCAATTCTACATGCATCAAATGTGAGCATTTGCCTACTCAAGTTGGGTAAGACGACAAATTGTAGTCAGGTCGAGACCCCAACAAGGATGCAGATAAAGTTTCCTTATACACTTTCTGACAGTTTTTGAAGAAATTGTTTGGTTATGCAAACCAATTTTTTAAGTAGGTGTCCGGTGGCAAGACTCAGACGATCTTGGAAGTAAATATGCTGGATGTGAAGGTCCTACCTGGGCTGGTGTGCTTAAAGGCCTGTCACAAAACCAATTTTTTAAGATGAAATATTTTCACAAAAACTATCACAAAAAACAATAATGTTTTGTTGTTGTTGTTTGTTGGTTTTTTGTTGTTTTTTTATGCCTCTGAAATTATGCAAAATAAGGCCCTCCCTCGAGCTGCAATACTGTGAGGTTGGTCCGCTGAAGGCGCTGAAGATGAGTCCTTCACCAGTCAATCAAATGCAATATACATCCGCTGTCGTCAATTACTGGCTGAATAACATCTGCCGCTGAGGTTATGCATAATAAACAGTTAACTTTCCCGTGTTTGTGTTAATTGGGGACTAACACACACAACAACTCGGAGCAAGGCACTGACTTTTTAGAGCAATGTTACCCCAGTGGAGCGAGCTATTTAGCTCCTTAATTCACTAGCTCGTTACCTCGCGGGCTAGCGAACATAATAAAGTGTGTGTGTTAAAACTTTCCCGTGTGTGTTAACTGGGGACTAACACACACAACAACTTGGAGCAAGGTGCTGACGTTTTAAACGATGTTGCCGTGGTGGAGAGAGTTATTTAGGTCCTTAACTCACTAGGTCATTAGCTCACGGACTAGCTCGTTAGCTCACGGGCTAGCGAACATAATAAACAGTTAACTCTCCCTTAAGTGTCTCTGTCGTGTTAATCTACGCACTTCAGGCTGTGGAGTATTGGACGGAGTCAACACCGATTTGCCGGCGTTCCACAAGCCCACTAGCGACTAATTACACAGCCGTCCAACTCTCCATTGGGTCACTGTGCGAGCCGCATGTCGGCTCACCACAACAATGAAAATATATTCCAGAAGTCCAGAAAAACTATCATGTCCATTTTTATTTATCAAGCGATAAGTCGATAGAGTAATTATCGTGACAGGCCTCTGGTTACACGTGGTCTGCGGTTGTGAGGCCAGTTAGATGTAGTGTTGAATGCATGGGCAACAGCTCTGGTGGACATTCTTTTAGTCAGCATTCCAATTGCACGTGAAAACATGCGACATCTGTGGCATTTTATTCACTGTATGGGGCTGGTTTACTCCAGAAAAAATCCATACTGTTAATATGTATGGAGACCGTGCTGTTTATATAAAAATGTGTTGCCATCCTCTAGGAATTAGTAGGATTACAATATGTTTGTTTAACATGTATAAAGCCAATCCATTCCTCTTTTGCTGTAGCTCAAAATTTAAATAGCCTTTATCAAATATGATGGTTTAGTCACAGACTAAAAAGTGTAATACTTCTCGTTCATAAAAGTGGGAATGAAATTGCTTTGAAATGTACAAAAGAGTGAAATTTATCTTACCTGACCAGGAGCTCAGCACCCCTAAACCTCTGGTCCTAGAATTGCCCCTGCCTCTCACCTTCACCAAGCTTTTTCGAGCTTGGTGTCGGTAATTAGGGGAATCAAGGGGCTCTTGTTGGATGCTTTATTTAACCACAAGAGGAAGGTGCAGTAGCTTTATTGATATATAATTTACTATTGGACCACTGTGTCGTGGTTAATAAGTTACATGTGCCAGTCCACTTAAGTTAAACTGGCCAATATGTATAGAGGTGTGCGTGGCATGTTTAGTGCCTCACTACAGAGATCTGGATGCCCATGCAGAGGGTTGACGGCAGATGGTGTGGGGTGTATGATTAGACTGGGATTGACACATGGCAGGAGGCTGTGTTGGTGTGAAGATGCTGTGGACAGACAGTGGAGTGCAAAAATCATATTCATACAAGTCAGCAGGAGACATGAAGACATGACACCTATATTTACATGTACCACGTTTGTTTGTCCAAACTGTGTTTCCACAGCACCTTGGGTGAAGGTGCTGTTTTTATATTAAAAAATGAATATAGTCAGCACAAGTACTGTGTTTTTGTGCACCATTTTAATCCCTGGGAAGAACACCTGTGCCAGAATTTTTGAGTACTCCGAAATTAATGACCAACTCGACTTTGCTTAGTCCTGCAACAGCACTAAGAAAAATTTTAATTTCGTTTATCTTATTGCTACCACAAAATAGGATGCTGCTGCTCGAGCTCATTAGTACACACCTAACCCATACGTCTTTTTGACGTATATTGTGTTTTATACATGGAAAACAGCTGTATCTTTGCTTCAGGGGCAATTACATTTGTAAAAACAAGCACCTTGCTCAAGGGTATGAATGTGAGAGTTTCCTTTGATTCATCTTCATGCTGTTAAATCAGTGGTCTATTGACCCGGCACAATATCCCCTGCTGACACAGGAGAAAAGGGGACTTTAATTATATTCAAGAGAAAATGTTCCGTGGAAATAATGCAATACCCCAGTGGCAAGGGGAGCTCAAAGTCAAGGGGAGTATGAAAAGAACGTGAAATTCAAAAGCGTCATGTATTTTCATGGGAGAGTCAGCTCTCTTCCCCCTTTGTGTGAAGGCAATAAAAAAAATTGTAAATTGAAAAATTATGCTGAATTGTACACCAGGTCTCTGTCATTGGCTCTAATCATCGTCGTGGGATCTATTTGTAATGACAAACAAGCATACGAACAGTGAGGGTACAATTTGTGATTATTTAAGCCCTTAACCCCTTGTTGCAGTGTAATTTGTAGGAACCCTGACAGTCTGCAGAGGGCGAGTGAGACAGCAAAAATACTGAGATGGAATTTTGGGCCCACAAACTGTAACTCTTAATTCTACCAAGAGAGAGCAGCAGCACATAACGTTCACCAGCAAAATTGTGTCCTTTTCCAAAGCATTGAGGGAGGGAGGTTTCTTTCTTTCTTTCTTTCTTTCTTTCTTTCTTTCTTTCTTTCTTTCTCTCTTTCTCTCTTTCTATTGGCACATCATTGACCGCACAAAAGATAATTCTTAAACAACAGCCTAATTCAGCTGACTTTGGGCATCCTGGTCTGATCGCCAGCCAATTGCAGGGACATATTGCCAAAGAGCCATTAACACTCACATTGACACCTATGAGCAATTTAGAGTCTTCAAATAAGATAACATATATGTTGTTACCAGTGGTGGCTGGTGGAGTTTCCTCCAGGGCCCGCTCGCGTGTGTGTGTGTGTGTGTGTATTTTATATATATATATATATATATATATATATATATATATATTTATATATCCATCCATTTTCTGAGCCGCTTCTCCTCACTAGGGTCGCGGGCGTGCTGGAGCCTATCCCAGGTGTCATCGGGCAGGAGGCAGGGTACACCCTGGACAAACAGCCATTCGCACTCACACCTACGGGCAATTTAGAATGTCCAATTAATGCATGTTTTTGGGATGTTGGAGGAAACCGGAGTCCCCGGAGAAAACCCACGCAGGCACGGGTAGAACATGCAAACTCCACACAGGCGGGGCCGGGGATTGAACCCGGGTCCTCAGAACTGTGAGGCTGACGGTCTAACCAGTCGTCCACCGTGTGTGTGTGTGTGTGTGTGTGTGTGTGTGTGTGTGTGTGTGTGTGTGTGTGTGTGTGTGTGTGTGTGTGTGTGTGTGTATATATATATATATATATATATATATATATATATATTCGCCAGCATTGTCACTCACTTTGACGAAAAACTTTGGCGAATGACCAATGAGCAGCCAGCGTCAGGCAGCGCCGTGCAGGCGGGGGAGGGATTTAATTGAACTGAATGTACTAGTGTACTGGTGAACTGAAGAACTGAAGAATGATTTGTTCGTTGATCATCTTCGTTCGTGATCCGTTAGAGGAATTTGTTCATTGAACTTCGTTGAACGTCTTTGTACGTGATCCGCTAAGGAGCGATGTACTTGTACAATGAGTGATTCGTTTGCGCAAGGAACAATGTACTCCGCAGTAAACGTACTCGAATGATTTTAAAAGTCCTTACGTCCTTGAGGCGATAGCTTTCACTAGCAGCTGTTTCTTCAAGCTAACGGCTAATGTTTAGTCAGTTAAGCACACGGAAAGAAGCGCAAACACAGGGCGTGGGTCGGCAGGTGTCTTCATAATCTTAACATAATGCACATAAAGTCATGAGAGGACAGGAGACCGACATGCGAGTTTCATTTGCCAGTGTAAGACCAGCTGAAGCGGCAGCAGCAGGGAGTTTAAAGGCAGAGATTTATTAGAAAATATTAACAAGAAATATAATGTATATATTTACACATACATATCACCCCCTCTGTAATGGAATTATTAAATCTTTTTGTGGAATAATAATACATTCAACTTATATAGCGCTTCACAAGACACTCAAAGACGCTTTACACTAATCAGATGACAATAACAATAAGATGAGTGAGCAGGAGGCACAGGTGGCGGGTGCTGGTGTCAGTGATGCTGTCCACCACGGTGGAACGCAGAAAAGAGTGAGAGTCTAGCTGGATTTTAGGGGATCCAGAAGGATGTTCGGTAGCTGATCTTGTTGCACGCATGTTCATGAGTCACAACCGAAGACGGGTGTTCAAGATCTTGCTGAGAGAGAGATAGGTACTCTAGGTGATAATTTATCTTGTGGTTTTTTTTTGTTAGTTTTTTTTATTCTCCCCAACTTTCCTAGTTTACAATATGGGACAACAACAACGCATTGTCCTTCGGTTAACGTGTTGAGTGAACGTGAAACTCAGGGAAGCATCATTAACTGAATGAGGAAGTACTTTAATGATTTTGTGAAAAAGAACTGAACAATTCGGTGGACGAATCTTTTGAATGAATCTTTTTAACAAATCTTTTTAACAAACTGATTCTAATGATTCAGTACACTCAAAAGAACTGCCGTGACCATTACTAGTGCACATGTCAAACTTTTAATGAGAGTTTACCAAAAAATGTCTGAGCGTTCCTAGCCCGGAATTAAGGTCATATAATGAGACTGCAGCAATAAATGGTTTTTTTTCCTCTTCATTTAACTGTATACAGTTAAATGAAGACTGTATACAGTTAAATGAATCCTACTAATGCCTAGACCTATGGGGAGCACAAGCCAGTGCAAACTGTAGACCGGTGCCAAGGCCGGATAAATGCAGAGGGTTGTGTCAGGAAGGGCGTCTGGTTTAAAACTTTGCCAAACTTATATGAGCATTCATGCAAAGAATTCCATCCCGGATCGGGCGTGGACCAGGTTAACAACGTCCTCAACCAGCACCGTCAACCTGCAGGGCACCGGTGCAAATTCAGCGACTGTGGGTCGAAGACGAAGGACAGGTGGAAAGCGGGTTCTGAGGCAGAAAGAGAAGAGGAAAGCACAGAGCCTTGACTTGACTGTGGGGACTTTTAATGTTGGGACTATGACAGGAAAATCTTGGGAGTTGGTTGACATGATCACGAGGAGAAAGGTTGATATATTGTGTGTCCAGGAGAACAGGTGGAAAGGCAGTAAGGCTACAAAAAAAAAGCTTCCATCAGGGAGTATTTTTGTAATGAAATTAGCCGCCAATCAATCCGAGCAACGCTGTTTCATCCAATTCCTAAATTTTTGGTAGAAAAGCTCTGAGGTGTGCGTCAGTGTAATCGGTGTACCAGGAAATACTGCACTGACAAAGGTTCTGCATTGTTTGAAGCAGAAAATGTGATTAAAGTCTGTTATTTTTTTTAAATTATTCATGTTAATGCAGCCCTATGGGGGGCACAAGCCAGCACAAACTTTAGGCCGGTCCCAAGCCTGGATAAATGCAGAGGGTTGCGTCAGGAAGGGCAACCGGCTTAAAACTTTGCCAAACAAATATGAGCATTCATCCAAAGAATTCCATACCGGATAAGGTCGTGGCTCGGGTTAACAACGTCCGTCACCGGCGCCCTGCAGGTTGATGGCGCGGGTGTAAATTCAGCCGCTGTAGGTTGAAGTCGAAGAGGAAGAAGAAGAGGTGGAAAGCGGGTTCTTCGGCAGAAAGAGAAGAGGAAAGCACAGAGCCTAGAACTGAATGTGGGAACTTTGAATGTTGGGACTGCGAAATCTCGGTAGTTGGTTGACATGACAAAGGACAAAGGTTGATATATTGTGTGTCCAGGAGACCAGGTGGAAAGGAAGTAAGGCTAGAAGTTTAGGGGCAGGATTTAAATTATTTTACCATGGTGTAGATGGGAAGAGAAATGGAGTCGGTGTTATTTTAAAGGAAGAGTTAGCTAAGAATGGCTTGGAGGTGAAATGAGTATCAGATCGAGTGATGAGGCTGAAACTTGAAATTGAGGGTGTTATGTATAATGTGATGAGTGGCTATGTCACACAGGTAGGATGTGACCTAGAGGTGAAAGAGAAATTCTGGAGATGAAGTAGTTCTGAGCGAGAGTCTTGATTGGTGCAGATTGTAATGGACATGTTGGTAAAGAAAACAGGGGTGATGCAGAAATGATGGGTAAGTTCGGCATCCAGGAAAGGAACTTGGAGGGACAGATGGTGGTAGACTTTGCCAAAAGGATGGAAATGGCTGTAGTGAACACTTTTTTCCAGAAGAGGCAGGAACATAAAGTGACCTGCAAGAGTGGAGGTAGAAGCACGCAGGTGGATTACAGCTTGTGCAGGCGATGTAATCTGAAGGCAGTTACTGACTGTAAGGTACTAGTAAGGGAGAGTGTGGCTAGACAGCATAGGATGATGGTGGTGTGTAAAATGACTGGTGGTGGGGAGGAAGATTGAAAAGACAAAGGCAGAGCAGAGAACCATGTGGTGGAAGCTGAGAAAGGAAGAGTGTTATGCGGCTTTTCGAGAATAGCTGAGACAGGTACCAGGTGGAGAGGAGGAGCTTCCAGAAAACTGGACCACTACAGCAAAGGTGATCAGAGAGACAGGCAGGAGTGCACTTGCTGTATCTTCTGGCAGGAAAGGGGAAAGGGAGATTTGGTGGTGGAACCTCAAAGTACAGGAACTCATACAAGGAAAGAGGTTAGCTAAGAAGTGGGACACTGAGAGGACCGAGGGTAGGGGAAAGTAATACATTGAGATGCGACGTAGGGCAAGAGAGGCAAGACGTGTAGAGGTGGCAAACGCCAAACAAGAGGCATATAATGACATGTATGCCAGGTTTGACACTAAAAAAGGAGAAAAATATCTCTATGGGTTGCCCAGACAGAGGGATAGAGATAAGAAAGATGTGCACCAGGTTAGGGTAATTAAGGATAGTGATGGAAATGTGTTGACTTATGCCAGTAGTGTGCTGGACAGATGGAAAGAATACTTTGAGGAGTTGATGAATGAGGAAAATGAGACCGAAGGAAGAGTAGAGGAGGCAAGTGGGAGGCAGGAACTGGAAATGAGAAGCTAGAAAGGCATTTAAGAGGATGAAAAATTGAAAGGCAGTTGGTCCTGATGGCATACCTGTGGAGGTATGGAAGCATCTAGAAGAGGTGGCTGTGGAGTTTTTGACCAGATTCTTTAACAGAATTCTATCAGGTGAGAAGATGCCTGAGGAATTGAGGAAAAGTGTGCTGGTGCCCAGTTTTAAGAAGAAGGGTGATGTGCATAGCTGTGGTAACTATAGCGGAATAAAGTTGACGAGCCACACAATGAAGTTATGGGAAAGAGTAGTGGAGGCTAGACTCAGGACAGATGTGAGTATTTGCGAGCAACAGTATGGTTTCATGCCTAGAAAGAGTAGCACAGATGCATTATTTGCCTTGAGGATGTTGATGTAAAGGTACAGAGAAGGTCAGAAGTAGCTACATTGTGTCTTTGTAGAGCTAGAGAAATCCTATGACAGAGTACCCAGAGAGGAACTTTGGTACTGCATGCAGAAGTTTGGAGTGGCAGGAATGGGTGGCGGAAGGTGTCGGGTGTGTTATGTTACAGAAGAGTCTCTCCTAGGATGAAGGGCAAAGTTTATAAGACAGTGGTGATGCCAGCCATGATGTACAGATTAGAGACAGTGGCACTGAAGAGACAACAGGAAGCAGAGCTGAAGGTGGCGGAAATAAAGATGTTGAGGTTCTCTCTAGGAGTGAGCAGGTTGGATATGATTAGAAATGAGCTCATTAGAGGGACAGCCAAGGTTAAATGTTTTGGAGACAAAGTTAAAGAGAGCAGACTTCGATGGTTGGGACACGTCCAGAGGGGAGAGAGTGAGTATATTGGTAGAAGGATGATGAGGATGGAGCTGCCAGGCAAGAGAGCTCAAGGAAGACCAAAGAGAAGGTTGATGGATGTCGTGAGGGAAGACTTGAGGGCAGTTGGTGTTAGAGAGGAAGATGCAGGAGATAGGAAACATGGAAAAGGATGACACGCTGTGGCGACCTCTAACGGGACAAGCTGAAAGGAAAAGAAGTAGATTTTATTCTACTCAACTAAAACTACATATAATTTGTAATATTTTTTATTATAATATTTAATTTTAACTATTTAACTTTTTTTCTTATTCAATGTACTGACTCAGCTGACTGAGAGGGCGGTGCCCCTAGCATGGTTTTTACAATGCGGGAGGAAGCAAGCATAAGTAAACTCACACAAGCACAGGGAGAACATACAAACTCCACACCGGAAGTCCAGAGCCTCAGAATTATGTGTCATGATCTGTTTTTTTTTTTTTTACATTGACTGTGATTTAGTTTTATTTGTTGATTTTTCGTTTCCCTTGTTTATGTCTTGTAGGTTCGTTAGGTTGTCGTGTCCACCTGTTCTCCACAGCCCCTGTTTCTTGTGTCTTCCCATCAGATCCCTCCAGCCACTCATGTCTTGTCAAGGTGTGCCTCGTTGTCTCATCAATTTGTTTGTATTAAGTTCACTGCTTTATTTCAGTCTGTGTCAGTTCATTGCTATCGCCATACGTCACGTTTCCGTTGTCATCTCATTTTGTCCTTAGTCTACAGTGGTGAGTGATTTGTTTTGAATCTTGTTTTTCTGTTAGTGTTTTGTAGTGATGGCAAGATTAAGCCTCATGAGGCATTGTTCTCCCAATGCATGTGCACACAAAACCACCTGCTGGCTATATGTATAATCACAGGCAGCTGTATCTTAACCATGTGTGATGCACTGAATTCTTTCATGGTTTGGCACCTGAGAATGACAATGAAGTACAAAAAAATGCATTGCCATTTTTTAAATCCTTTATTCAGGAATTGTCCCATTTAGATACAAAGTCTCTTCTTCCAGGGAGTCCTGCGCCAAGATGGCACACAGAAGGAAAACAAGAGGATAGAAGTGCTTGTGGAACCAGGAAAAAGACACAAAATATTTTTGTGTAACTTGGAAAATGATGTATAGAAGAGGGTAAAAGTTTTTTTTTGTTTTTTTTATCAGAAATAATGATTTCTCAACAGTTTTGGGTTTTAATTGATTCATTTTTAAAATTACCTCTCTTCAGGGTCCGTGTACTTTGTGGCCTTTCAGTTTTGCTTCTGATGTAGGAAAACAAAACAAAAACAAAAAA
This sequence comes from Phycodurus eques, assembly GCF_024500275.1. NCBI lineage: Eukaryota > Metazoa > Chordata > Actinopteri > Syngnathiformes > Syngnathidae > Phycodurus > Phycodurus eques. Next base: position 4,968,450 of record NC_084534.1, on the reverse strand, counting down.
CACGGAACGACCCTATTTTCGAATTATTATTTTTGTTTTAAATGTATGTAAACAGGAAACGAGTCGTCAATTTAATAATATTCATAGGCTCAAGTTGTGGGAGGGAGAGAAGTCAAATTAAGACAATATAATGTTCCATCTCCATCTCAAAATTGCTTACTGAGTACCAGTAATTTGATTTCTCCCATCACTGTAGGCTATTAATTGCGCCCCCTCGTTCTTCTTCTGTGTTTTCCAACGGTTGGCATGTGTAGGTATCATGCTGTCTCCCTCTACTGGCCAGCATGAGCACTGTTCTTGTCAGTGACAACTTCTGCCAATCCAAAACAAATATACAGACCATTTTTGGATTTGTGTCCCATGCTATATTCTAGTTTCGTTTTAGTAATGAAATTTGAAAATATATATTTTTTTTCTATTTTAAAATGCAAATTTAAAAAAAATGTTGTTTTTCTATTTTGGATATCTGTCTCCCAATGTTATATCCAATTTCCAAAGGAGTTCAAGATTATAGAAATTGAGACCACCTGACAACCGTCCACCAGGATGACAGTAACTGCTGGATTGAAAGACTAAGCCTTCAGTTTAGCAGGGAGCACAATGATTTTTTTTAGGATTCCAAGGAATGAAGTGTCCAGCGTACATTTGCCTGGTGTGAGCTGGCATACAGTACGCTATACTCGCTTGAGCTCTCTGCTTGAGTAGATCTCTTAACTATCACCAAAACTATATAAACATGCTGCAAACTCTACTAAACAAATTATAAAAACTCAAGTGGACCTCGACCATAAAATAAACTTGCACATTTTGAATAGAGCTTGCATGAGGGGTTTATATTGCTGTCAAACCTCGCGGCAATATCTGAAGCACTTCCCCAATCGGTCATGTAGTACAGCTGAACAGCGAGGCTTCCGATGTCATCATTTTCGGCTACTCCCCTAAATGAATCAAGCCTCGATATACGCATCGCAGAAATGTCCCCTCCATTACCTGACACTCGCGTCCAATCGTAACATCACTACTGTTTTGATTCTACTACATACCTTGTTTGCGTTTTTTTGTGAATAAATACTTTTGGAGAATATGCCTGCTCCCTTGCCTTTCTTCTCCTGCATTTGTTGTGAATAAATACTTATTTAAAAAAACATTTTTTTTTAGAATAAGCCTGATCCCTTGCCTCACTTCTCCTGTTTCCCTGCATTTGGGTCCTTCACGTTTACCTCCACACAAACACCTCAAAAACCCAAAGCTGTAACACTGTGGGACAGACATGCTAATAACTAGGACACTACAATGTCCAAACATGACCAAAATATGATTTTCTCGTAAATTACTTCACTATAACAAGCAGGGTTGTTGAACAGGGGTGTTACAACTGTCCTGCGGTTTTTAACATTGGTGGGCCCCCTGGCTTTCCGGCAGGATGCCCCAAGACTCCCCACCCACCCTCCTCAATTGACCAAAATTTTCTGGAAGCAAGGTTCCTATTTAATATTCATTGTGTACTGAAGTGGGACAGGAGTACTCGACACGAACAAGGTTAGGAGGTGGAATTCTATTTCAAGAAGGGGGGGTGGGGTACGGTTTAGTGAGAGGTTACTTCAGCTGCGCTTCTTCTGAACACGAGAGGCAAGACAGAAACTCAATTACTGGGGAAATGGAAGTCTTCAGTTGTGAGACAATGTTTCGCGTGCACGCGTTTGTGTGTGTGTGTGGTGGGGGGGGTGATTGACACATGATCCCCTTTATTTTGTGTGATGAGGAAGATATGCTGCATCCCTACACAGCTGCCCTCGGTCACACTGAAGTCATCTGCTTGTCAAACACGATGACAGGAAGCCATGCTGCTGAATGGACCTTACTGGCGGATTCATCAAGTCCTACAATAAAATTGGTCAGTGGCAATAATGAACAGAGTGCATTAGTATTTTCCTAGATACCTGCAAGCGGCACGGTGGACGACTGGTTAGACCGTCAGCCTCACAGTTCTGAGGACCCGGGTTCAATCCCCGGCCCGACTGTGTGGAGTTTGCATGTTCTCCCCGTGCCTGCGTGGGTTTTCTCAGGGCACTCCTGTTTCCTCCCACATCCCAAAAACATGCATAAATTGGAGACTCTAAATTGCCCGTAGGTGTGACTGTGAGTGCGAATGGTTGTCTGTTTGTATGTGCCCTGCGATTGGCTGGCAACCAGTTCAGGGTGTACCCCGCCTCCTGCCTGATGACAGCTGGGATAGGCTCCAGCACGCCCGCGACCCGAGTGAGGATAAGCGGCTCAGAAAATGGATGGATGGATAGATACCTGCAATGTGCAGTCTGGTATATCCTGGACTGATAACAAGCTCTGCAACTCATTTGGCAAATAAATATTGGTTTTCATTCGTAGGGGTTTGATGCTGTTTGGAATTCAAATGGAAGTTTCAGGGGGGTGAGCTGCATCTGGGAGGTTACTTCATTGGTGTTGCTCAGTGTTCATGTTCCACACTTGATCCCCAGATACACAACAAAGCTGCAAGACAGAGAGAGCATTAAGCAATGTCTTCTGTGTATTTCTGAAAGCTCATCCAAATCAAGTGTATGTGTGCGCGTGCGCATGCGTGCATGTGTGTGTGTGTGTGTGTGTTCATGTGTGTCTCTCTGCTGAGGACTTAGCTGCGCTGGCAGATTTATCAGTGGGGTCTTTTCTGTCTGTTCCCAGTTTACAACACATTTTTGCACACAGCAAAGAGAGTGGAGACAATAACATGTGGTCTGTCCTGATTTTACCCCATTTAAGATTTACAAGAGTTCCATTAAAGCATTTAAATAGAGCTAAGTGTTTAACCTTCCCACTGGTGGCAGGCCTCAAATGTTGAAACTGCCAGCCTCTCCGTGCTGCCAGACAACATTTAATGAGATGCAGCCAGATTGCTAATTGACTTCCCGAGTTCCATGTAAGCTTGATCTCCATGGCAACAAAACCAGCCATCCTTTTTCACACTCCCATGGAAAGTTTTTGTTCTTTGTTGAGTTTACTATTTTTGGGTGTGAGATTTATTGTAGCCCATATTCATCCTCTAAATAATAGATTGATAATATTATGTCCATAATATAATATTGAATGAATAATGAGGGCTAATCAATGCAACACACGATTACGAGTTGTAAATGTGGGAAAGATGCATTCATGACTCCCATAGGGTTGTGTGATTGGGGGTTTCTTTGAGGTGAAGGCCATTAATAGTGGATAGTGTAGTAGAAGAAGGATCTTGGCATGTTGGCTTGTCTGGTTCCCTGCTGAGACCAACAGAGTCCTTTCTGTTCTCTGTCAAAGTGACATTAGTCAGGCCTGAATCACTGCTGCTCGCCTCCTTGCCGGCACATGTGTGATTTCCTCTCCCTCACTGACAAGTTGACCCCCAACTCCTATAGATCAGGTCACGTAACTCCATTAGACGGGTAACAAGATCCAGGATGTCTTATCCAAATGCAGGTACAGGAAATAGGCTACTAAAGATCATGCAGTAAATTGACAAAACAAAATGCTCCAGACAGTTGCTCCGAATAAACACACTTTATTTGTTGCTAGATCTGACTGTTTAAAGCATACAACCAATTGGCTTTATTACCAGCCAATGAACACTTGTTTCTGTTTTTACTTTTTTTGGTAAACTTTGCACAATTTGATAATGTTTTGATACAATTGTATTCAGCTGTAAAACCCAATAAACAAAGTTTGAAAAAAGTAAACAAACGATACACTCTCCACTTATTTTGGATTTTGACACCAAAGGAAATCTGTCCCAAACATACTATTTTATATGTACTTGTACTGTAATAATCACAGCTGCATATGACAACAATCTATTCATAGACGATAAGATTATCTCTCTGACTAATCCTCTAATATTAAAGACCAAGAGTAAAACAAAACAAAACAAAACAAACAAAACAGTCAAATAAAAAAGGATAATTTCTGTCGATTCACATTTTACTCTTCTTAATTGCTCCAGGGCTTAAGTCTCGATTCTGGATCTAAAATGATTGATCTGTTGGTAAACTCCTTCACAGCCACTCTGCTGGTTATTATCAATTGATCCTTCTTGTTCCCTTGTGGGCAGCGTTTGTGTAGCTACCAAATGTTTAGTCGCCCCTCTGAAGGCTCCTGAAGAGATTCAATTGAAACAAAATAACCAACACAGTTATCCCATGGGCACAATTATGTTACCATCATACACTACTCCCCCTTCCTACTGATGCACCATTTCTCATTCTCATTCAAACAATGTCAAATGTTTTTACAGTCTTACATGTTGCCCAGTGCAGGAGTCAAAGGTAAGGGTGACGTCTATGTCTTTCTCATGGAGTTGTTTACAATTATTTGCATGATCAGACCCCCATTGTGTTCATCCAATTCCAGAGAAATTTAATTATCTAATCGTCAAATCTCGTTCATGCTGGAGAAGAAAGGTCTCATTTATGTTCTTTTTCATGTCTTTCATAACATGGTCAATTACATTTATGAAATGATTTAATCTTGAAGGTTAGACCCCATGCATGAAAGAAAACCTGGAAATGTTGTTTTTGCTAATTAAATATGTATGATGGTGAAATGAAGCCATCGTCTATTTGTATTCATTTGTCTCATGATTCTCAATAAAGACAAAAGAATGGTGCAGAATAGATCTCTGCGCTGCTGAATAAATGATCTCTTAACAGTGTGCTAAACAGTAAAAGACAACTTTGCCAAACCCAAATGCACATATCTAATGAGAACACTTCATCTTTATCATAGGGTGTGACAGATGTATTACTATAGGACACGAGCAGCGTATTCGCTGTATTCTCCATTCCCTTATTTATAAAATGTCAGACTCTGTCAGACTCTGGCACAAGTCTCCAATCTCAGCTCACATTTTAGAACGGCAATATGTGGATTGCTATGGTAACAGATTCAATACAGTAAGCCCCCTACTTGCCTTCTCCCAGACATCTCCGAATCTCCCAACCAATATCTAGCATGGGGATGTGCCTTGTTACTCTCATAAAAAGGAAATTGTTCCACAAAGGCATATGATTAAGCCATATCAACAGAGCTCAACATTGTCTCCAGAGAGCACCTACACATGGCACAATCTGCCGAAGGAAAAACTCCCTCATCCTGCCTGCTGCTGATATTAATTATGTATTGAAAATAAGGTTGTGGTATACATCCCTAATGGATGCAGGCGGAAGATACAAGACAACTCACAAGAGCAGCAGGAAAGCTAATGTCACATTCCTACAGATGAAATTGATAGATAATGCTTATTAAAACTCTTGGCAAGTATTTTTTACAGGCAGTGAGAATTAAACTCTTGGCAAGTATTTTTTACAGGCAGTGTGCCTCACTGTGCAGAAAGGCTACAAGACATATGTCACAGCTGCCCTAAATAGTTACACAGTATGTGCTATGCCAACTCAATATTCACCACCAATATACATGCATTCTAGTAAAATAGCCTACAGATGTTTTATTCCACACAAAAATGGTGCAGAATCTCTGTGCAACAACTGGTTTCTGTTGACTCTACCACTTTCATTGAGGTTTACATTAAAAGCCAGCAAACACCAAGAAGTTATTTGTTGTTGGGCAATTCATTTTTGGAACTAAGAAAAATCATAAATATGATGTTGTCAAGTGGGACTGAACCAAACCAAACAATGTTTTTAAACCAACAACACCTGAAAGCAGAATCAAATATGATGTCAGTCCACATTTGTAACTGTAATTCTCCTACTCTTTTGGGTAGACTTTTTCCAAGATTTTGGACTGTCTCTATGTTTACAAGTAAATCTCAAAGCATTTGTGACAAGAGGGCCTGACCCACAGTCTCTGATATATTTCATCCAAGAGCGTTCTTTACAAAGTGAAATTATACAGTTAATATACAGTGAATATAGTAAGTCTACAAAGGCTTGTTCAAATGCCAGTTTGAGACCAAGATAAATCAGTTCAAAACCTTTTCCTAACGGAATGCCTGCCTAAAACTAATTTGTCCGTCCATTGAGGGCTCTGTTAAGTGACTTAAAATTTTCTATCCAATCCAAAAATTTAAAAGGACAGCCCTTTTAAAGATTTTAAATGACATCAGCTATATTGCAGATTCACAGAAATTCACAGTCTTGGTTAAACTGGATCTTCAATACATTAGAACACATTTTGTTAAACAGACTGAAACCTATTCGGCCTCTCTGGTACTGTTTTTATTTGGTTCAGTTCCTATCTCACAGATTAAAGTTTCTTTGTAGGAATGGATACATATTCCTCCAGAACAAAAGGTTGAGTATGGGGTCTTCCATGGGTCAATTTTAGGTCCAATTCTTTTTAATCGATACATGCTTCCCCTTGGGAACTTCATCAGGAGACACAGCATCAGCTTCCATAGTTACGCAGATGACACACAGTTGTACATCGCCGTGTCTCCTGATTATACAGGGCCAATTGATACCCTTCTTAACTGTATTTTAGATATTAAGTCATGGTTGGCAGTGCATTTCCTACATCTCAACTGGGACAAAATGTTTTAGTTATAGGTCCTGAAGGCAGAGATATACACTCACAGTGTATAACGAACCTGGGCATCATTTTTTACTTGAAGCTTAATTTTATTCCAGAACGTAACTAAGATTTTCTTATGTGTGTGTATGTATGTATGTATATATATATATATATATGCTCCAGCTCACACACAACCGTAATGAGAACAAGTGGTACACAAAAGGGATGGCTGGATTAATGACAAAAGCACACAGTGTAACACAGAGAACCTCAAAAAAGCATCTTTGTCACATACGTATATCCATTGTGTAATCATTTCAATGTAGTTATGATAAGCATAACATCATTATTTTTAAATCCAGTCGACCTGTTCTGCCCCTTTCTTTGTGCATGAGATTAGTCTTCCATCTTTACGGTGCCCATTATGACGTTGGGTGGAGATACCACACAGATGCAACTATCTATTGCATGATTGTTTCCTTTTACTTAATTTCACCTCTTAACTTTCAAGAGATCCAATGGTGGAGTTTGGTGCTCCTTTTTTCCAAGTGCAACAGAGGCTGTGTAAAGTGTCGGTAATGACAAGATTTCTAAGGTGTCTGAGACTCCATATACTGTGGAACCGCGCATATTTACAGTTTGGCATTCGCAAATACACCTGTTCACAATTTTTTAGGGAAACTATCCACAATTATTCATGAAAAAAAAAACTATTTGCAATGAGGACAAGCAGTAAAGAAAATCAAAAATCAATGAAACAAAAAAGGCAGAATTAAAAAGACATAATACATAAATTGTATACATTGGTATACAATTTATGTATTATGTCTTTTTAAAAGGCTTTGGAGTTGTTCTTCTCTGGTTCACTCACAGAACACTGTACTATTGTTGAGCCTTTGCCAACATAATCCATCTTCATTTTTGATGAAAGGCTATATGTGACTGGTATGGAGTGTTAAGCAACACACAGCCTGCTTATTTACTACCAGCTCATTTATTCTCATTATGCAGCCCAGCAGACATCAGTGAGGGGATTTCTGCCCCATAGTGATTCAATGAGAGAAAGAGAGAGACAGCTAGAGTAGAGAGCGAGCGAGAGGAGAGCGAATGAGAGAGAGAGAGAGACAGAGAGAGAGAGGGGGAGAGAGAGAGAGAGAGAGAGAGAGAGAACAAGTGCACGGAAACAAACCAATGGGGGTGCATTCATTCTCTGCATGTGAACTTTGACACCTTTGACAGAGTTACCCTCTGTTTTCCGGGTATCCGATGGCACCAGCTCATTCTTTTCTTCTCAGCCTGCCCTGCTGTGTGGTGGTACTATGATTCCCAGTAGTTCACATCCCTGGAGTCAGTATGCTGAAGTATTCAATATGATGCCCTACGATTGGCTGGCAACCAGTTCAGGGTGTACCCCGCCTCCTGCCCGATGATAGCTGGAATGGGCTCCAGCACGCCCGCGATCCTTGTGAGAAGAAGCGGCTCAGAAAATTGATGGATGGATGGATTTAATATGATCTGTAACATGTCACAATATATATAGTATAAGCAATACACAATATACCGCTTGAAATTATAGCATGCCCACAGCAAGTGAACTAGGGTTTTAAATCATACTAATCTTTAATCACCCCGCCTCTCGCCCTAAATCAGTAAACTGCCCAAGCACATGCAGGGAGGTCCCCTGCAGTGGGGGAAGGTCAGGTGCATCCTTGCCACCTCATGGTGAGAGGTGGGGCTTCCTGGCTGAGCCAGGTTCTTCGGCAAGGTGAAGGAGCAAGCGAGAGCCTTTTATGAATAAAAGAGAGCGAGGGAGTGGTCCCCCCACGGGGACCAAAAGGGAGATAGACAGCACCTATTAGTACTACTTTTCATCCTTGGATTATGTGTGGTTTTAAACCAGTGGGAATAAAATATTAATTATTGGGTCTAAAATAAGGAAACCTATCCCAGCTATCTTCGGGCGGGAGGCGGGGTACACCCTGAACCGGTCGGCAGCCATCTCTGCTAGATTCTTGAATCTTCTCTGTTTGATAATCCTCTGAAGCCCACGGTCATCTCTTTTACTGTAACATCTTCTCCTGCCACATTTTGTCCTTCCTCGAGACCACAGGTGTCAAACTGGTGGCCCGGGAGCCAAATCTGGCCCGCCACGGCATTTTATGTGGCCCGCGAGAGTGTGCATCGAATTTGTGTTTCTTGCTAAAATACCAAAATTGCAAATTGTCTTCACTTAAAAATATTGCGATATTTCAAGCATTTTTGGTTACCAACCTCACTTTCAAAATAAAATTGATTCACACTGTAGTTGAACAGTTTTTACTGGCTTCTGATTTAAAAAGTAATTATCCATCAATTTGTGTATATGGGGCAATCATACATTCATATGGGTTTGCAGCCATAACAGCCCTCCGAGTGGAATCATAACTGTGATGTGGCCCGCGACAAAAATGAGAGACACTCCTGCTCTAGGCTTTCCATTATGCTTGGACACAGCCAGCACTCTGTGAACAGTCAGCCTCCTTAGCTATGAACATCAGAATCAGAATCATCTTTAGTTGCCAAGTATGTCCAAAACACACAAGGAATTTGTCTCCGGTAGTTGGAGCCGCTCTACTACAACAGACAGTCCATTTACAGAACACTTTGGGGACATAAAGACATTGACAAAAAACAATTGTGCAAAAAGATGCAGAGTCCTCTAGCACTTAGAGCAGTTCAAATGACTAATATTGCAATAGTCCGGTGCAATGACCATTGAGCAAAGGGCGCTGAGACTTCAAGGAGAGTATGCGGTTTAAAGTGACGAGTAGTGCGATCATCTGGGACAATGTTGGTTGTGCAAATGTTACAGATACTCCTCAATCAGTGTGCAAATGGAGCAGATGCTACTCTGGCATGAGTGGCCAGTATATGCAAATAGTGCAGCATGGCGAGACAACTACAGTGAGTGCACGAGTAATACATAATTGGCCCCACAGAAATGTGACAACGAACTCAAGTCAAAAAATTGCCAGCTTGCTGTAATGGAATGATAGGTTAGGTGTTTAAGAAGTTGATCGCAAGAGGGAAGAAGCTGTTGGAATGTCTACTAGTTCTAGTTTGCGTTGATCGGTAGCGCCTACCTGAGGGAAGGAGCTGGAAGAGCTGGTGACCGGGGTGCAGACGGTCCGAGAGGATTTTGGACGCCCTTGGACATTTGAGGCTTACCCATCCTATGGAGGTTATCAATGGCCAGTTGTCAAGTCTGCAGTCTTACCCATATTGAACCCAACTGAGACAATTGAACCAAACTGAAGCAATTTAATGACACCTGGGAAACCTGTGCAGGTCCTTTGAGTTTAGTCGATGATTAGTGTGTGACACTCCGTTAAAAAACATTTATGGCCTGCAGAATTTGGGCTGATTACTTCAGTTTTAAAATTTTTTGAATTCTTGATTTTGTGGGTTTTGTGAGGTGGAAGCCCAAATTATGAAAAACTAAACAAATAAATACTTGAACTTGTTTAAACTGTGTGCCCTGAATCGATATTCGATGAAAGTTTAACTTTTTGAATGGGATTATGGAAATAAACTTTTCCATAATATTCAAATTTTTTGGAAAGTGTCTGTATGGGCAATTTAGTTGATCCATCCAACCATCCATTTTCTGAGCCGCTTATCCTCACTAGCGTCGCGGGAGTGCTGGAGCCTATCCCAGCTATCATCGGGCAAGAGGCGGGGTACACCCTGAACTGGTTGCCAGCCAATCGCAGGGCACACAAAAAACAAACAACCATTCGCACTCACATTCACACCTACGGGCAATTTAGATACTTCAATTAACCTACCATGCATGTTTTTGGGATGTGGGAGGAAACCAGCGTACCCGCAGAAAACCCACGCAGGGACGAGAAGAATATGTAAACGCCATACCACGCCAGATTTGAACCCGGGTCTTCAGAACTGTGAGGCAGATGTGCTAACCAGTCATCCACTATCCAAATGTATTATGGACAATATAAATATTTGTATAAGAAACACTTTTTGTCACATACGTGGTTAGGGCGAGGGCGAGTAACGCAAGGCAAGAACATGGTGGACCCAATTGTAGGGAAGCAGGGAGGCAAGGCAGGAGTGCGGGAGTCTCAAAATAATATTTAATATTCAAAAAATGAAAATGACACCTGACAATGACATACCACAATGATAAAGACAACTGGCGACTATGACATGGCAAAGACATGTGACCCCTCAGGTCAGTCTGGTGGCCATCCAGGCCACCCGAGGTGAGGTGCTTGGCTGAGCGGTTCAGGAGGTCGTCCAGGACGCCAAGCACCAGGGTCTTTACAGAGCCATTCAGGTGGCCGGCCACGGGGCCAAACCCAATGGTAATGCAGGGGCCAGGCAATAGGGTTGGGTGGCGGCCGCTGGACGAACACCGCCGGAGCGGGTCGGGTGGCGGCCGCTGGAAGAGCGCCGCCGCAGCTGCCGAGGAGCAGGAACCTGCCGCAGCTGCAGAGGAGCAGGAACAGGAGCCTGCCGCAGCTGCCTAGGAGCAGGAACAGGACCTGCAGTCGCTTCCTCAGCCTGCCGCCATTGAGGTTTGGGAGTAGAGGGTACGGGAGTGGCAGAGTGCACAAGGTCTCGGGAAGGTGAACTAGGAAAAATGGCTGGTACTGAACATGGTGGCTTGGGGGCAGGTTTGACTAGACGTGACTTAATTGGAGCCGTGGAACAACGTGTGGGAACAGGTGAGAAATTAAGAGACTTGTGAACAGGGGAAAAACAACAAGGGGGTAAAATTTGACCTTTACTTGGGCGCCTCTGTTGGCCACCACGCGGTGGTCCCGGGTAGATGGCCAAACGGGTGCCCAAGAAAAGGTCCGAGGGAAAGGATTTGGACTCACTGGGGTTGGAAACGGGGAGACGTGACAAAAACTGACGAGGACAGGATAAACTAGGGAAGGAACCAGAAAAATCTAAGTCTGTGTCAGAGTCAGAATCAGACAGAAGGTTAACTAAATCAGGCCCATCTTCACAATCAGAAAAATCAGAATCTAAAGAAACATGTGGATGTAAAATAGTAGGGCATGGTAAATAACTAGGACAAGTGGGGGGACCCGATGAAAAGGACAGAAAAGACTGAACGATAGGGCTTACTGGAGGAGGGTAGGTATGGATGGCAGGCTGAGGACGGTGGGAGGCAGTTTGGTGGTGTCCAGGGTGACGCCATGTTCTTCCTGTTGGGTCCTGTTCTGGTCGGTTCATTCTGTCACGTACGTGGTTAGGGCGAGGGCGAGTAACGCAAGGCAAGAACATGGTGGACCCAATTGCAGGGAAGCAGGGCGGTAAGGCGGGAGTCTCAAAATAATATTTAATCTTCAAAAAAGGAAAATGACACCTGACAATGACATACCACAATGATAAAGACAACTGGCGACTATGACATGGCAAAGACATGTGACAACGACAATGAACCGACAAGAAGTGAAAGAAACCAGGGAACTAAATACAAACAAATTGACGAGACAACGAGGAACACCTGGACAAGACATGAGTGGCTGGAGAGAGCTGATTGGTCGACACAAAGTAGACGGGAACAGGTGGACACAACAACCTAATGAGCACACGACAAACATGGAACACAGGAAAACATGGAACAAAACTAAACACAACCCAAACCAAAACGCAGACCATGACACTTTTATGGCGAGCTAAATTTAGAAAAGGAACCAAAAAAAAGAATAATTCCGTACATCTACCTTTACTCCTCTGGTTGGGATGCACACTGGAAGGGGCGCAAACTACTTCATTCCGCGCCATTCGTGAGCACCTAACATCATAGGATTGCTATAATGTGAATATGTGTGTGTATTTCTAGCCAGTGAATTACTTTTTCTTCAACAAGCATGCTCCACCCCACTGAGGATGTTTCAAAGCCAGATTTAATCTCTGACATTATCCCTATCTGCTTGAAAGCAAGATGTTGTCTGACTTCCATTTAAACTGAAAAAAAAAAACAACTAAAAACATGTGCAGCTCTTATCCCTCACCGCCAGATCCAGATTGTGCCATCATAATGAAATCCTTGGTGGACCTGTGTCAAACTCATGGCCCGGGGGCCAGCTGCGGCCCGCCACATCATTTTATGTGGCCTGCAAAATCAAATCATGTGCGTTGACTTCAAAAAAATTACCAAAATTGCAGACTGTCTTCACTTTTAATAAATGTTAAATATAAAAAATATATAATATTACAAGCATTTATTTGCTAGCAATCCCCCTTTTAAAATAAATGGAGTAATAGTTGAACATATTTTTTGCTGGCTTCTGATTTCAAAACTAGTTATCCATCAATTTGTTTATACTGCATATGCAATAATATTAGGTGATCGAACATTTATATGGGTTCACGGGAGGGATGTTTGATACCACTTTCTTTAAACTGGTACTCGTATGAGTATTCACACTTGAGTACTCAACTATACCAAGTACCGATACCACTTTCAATCAATTTCTTTCCTTTCTTTCTTACTGACGCACATGATCATTCGCCAATGTGTCAAACAGCAGTGTAGGGGCAACTACTGGTTAGGTGGATTTACTCGGTCAGATTTTTTTTCCTTAAGTATTGGTGGTTGGTATCGGCAGCCTTCATGAGGACCCCATACCTTGAAATAAGGCTGGTATCAGCTCAATAAAGATTCCTGGTATTGGTACTCACCCACCCTTTTGTTCACCGAGGTAAACCATAACTACAATGCGGCCGGTGACAAAAATTAGTTTGACACCCCGGGTTGGATTTCCCCTAATATACTGTATGTATATTGTTGTTTACCTCATAATATATAATTAGACTAGTGTTTATTTATTGATTGATGTTTACTATCCATCCATCCATTTTCTTCTCCTCACTAGGGTCGTGGGCATGCTGGAGTCTATCCCAGCTATCTTTGGGCGAGAGGCGGGGTACACCCTGAACTGGTCGCCAGCAAGTTACTGGGCACATATAAACAAACAACCATTCACCCCTATGGACAATTTAGAGTCTTCAATTAACCTACCATGAATGTTTTTGGGATGTGGGAGGATACCAGAGTACCAGAAGAAAACCCACGCTGGCACAGGGAGAACATGCAAAGTCCACACAGGCGGGGCCGGGATTTGAACCCCGGTCTTTAGAACTGTGAGTGCTAACCAGTCGTGCCACCGTGCCGGGTTTTTATTATATTATTCTCAAAATAATGCTTGACCAAGTATCTGCTCGGTCAGTTGAAAGAAGACCTCAGGCTCTTGTAAAGCATCCACCCCCTAGACATCAGGGAGTTCCTTCTGGAAAAAAAAGAAGCAGATGCTCCACAAATCTAATTTGATCTAATCAGAGCACTCATTGAAGTTCAGAAAACCTCACAAAAGTATCTTTTTACATGTATGGCTCATTTACTCCATTTTGTAATAATTTCAATGTGATTATGATAACCATAATCAGATTTTAGAATCCGATCTCTTTCTTTGCAGAACTAGAGCATCATGCTTCCTCTTTATGGTGCTAAGGATGAAACCAATGAGAAGAGGGAATGCAATTTGATCTATAGCTCTACCCTATTCATGAATATGTTACAGTTCACATTTACTTTCATTTTTTAACTTTTACTAACAAAGGTACAAATATAGCACCAAGGTTGTTGAAGATAAGGAAGAGAGGTGACTATGGCTTAGGTCGGTGGATAACAATAATAACAACCAGGAGTGCAGGAAGGAAAAACCTCAAAATCCTTTTCACTAAAAGCATGGGGGTATTCCAGAAAGTAGGTTATGTGGAAACACTGTCAGTTCACCCAGTGGTGTCAAACACACGGACTGCGAGCCAGAACTGGCCCATCAGGGGTCCAATTAGACCCATGGGGATGGAGAACACATTCACTGTTACTGTAATAAATAAATAAATAAAACTGTTGTTGCTAATTTTGTCAATTAAAGAGCGCACTGAAAACACTTAAATGACATTGAACCAAACGATGGCAAGTTGCAGGCGCACACTAGTCTAATATAAAATGATATGCCACCTTTGCACTACAGTTCTATGGGGAAAAAAAAAAAAAAACTCCTGGAAAAATATTTTAAGACACTGAATATTGCAAAATTTCAGTCAAAAGCTTCACTTTATAAGAGGTTGGTTTGGTGTAACCTTTTTGTTTTTGTGATGGACTGCCATAACCTTTGTAGACATTTACAAAGTTTGCAAAACTGAATGGCGCACGCTCACTGGTTCATAATATTGTTGAAATCATTTTCGTTAAAAATTTCAGATTGCTCATCCATCCATCCATCCATTTCCTGAGCCGCTTCTCCTTACTAGGGGCGCGGGCGTGCTGGAGCCTATCCCAGCCATCATCGGGCAGGAGGCGGGGTACACCCTGAACTGGTTCCCAGCCAACTATCTTCGGGTGAGAGGCGGGGTACACCCTGAACTGGTCGCCAGCTGGTGCCAGGGCACATACAAACAAACAAACAAACATCCGCACTCACATTCACACCTATGGGCAATTTAGAGTTGTCAATTAACCTACTATGCATGTTTTGGGGATGTGGGAGGAAACCGGAGTGCCCGGAGAAAACCCACACAGGCACGGACGGGGAGAACATGCAAACTCCACACAGGCGGGGCCGGGGATTGAACCCCGGACGACAGAACTGTGAGGCAGACGCTCTAACCAGTCGGCCACCATGCAATGTATCAAGTAAGCACCACCTCACTTTTTCTATGCATAAATTTTAGGGAAAGTGACAAGAAACCTTTCTATCAGTCTCGTAATCTGAAGGTTGCTACACTTTGTGAAATTTTTAGTTATATATGACAGAGGCTTACTTAAACTCAGAACACACACAAAATACAACCAAGAGTGGAATTTTATATAATATTTAATGACCTCTCCAAGGGATCTAGCGGGAAACACACAAAGGGTTCTAACTAAAGAAAGAAAATAACACTAATAATGGTAAGAAGAAGGAAAATAGACATACGAAAAGGGAAATAGAACATCGTGTGTTGGACTAAAGTGGAAAACGCTCGCGTTTAACACGTCCATTCCGGACGATATATATATATATATATGTATATATATATATATATATATATATATATATATATATATATATATATATAGAGAGAGAGAGAGAGAGAGAGAGAGAGAGAGAGAGAGGACAAAGTTGAGATATTGTCTGAAGCAATTAATTTCCCTGAAATTATTAGGCACTAATATTGTACAGTCTGGCAAACACTTGCCGTGTCTACTCACGAGCGTAGTTCAGCTGGCCTCTGGGAGTGGTCTCTCTCTGGATGCATCTCAGAAAGCACGTAGACAGATTTGGTTGAAGAAGAAAAAGATGTAGAAAAATAAAAACAAAAAACAAAAGAGGCAGAAGACAAAAAATGGTTGTTCGTCACGCCTCCTTAGGAGAATATGACCGTCTCTCTCCACACCTGCTTTCCGGGATCCTCTCGAAAGTTTGGAGAACTCACGCTTGGCTGGGAGCCGAACAGCAACTGTTCGGGAGGCTTAGCAGCGGGGTCCACGGAGGCTAGGGAGCCGGATCTCCATCCCCAAGGCCCACGGTTACCAAGCTGTGTGCCCGAACAAAGAAAGGGCAGGGGGGAGGGGTGGCCGAGGCCAGCCCATAGCTGGCTAGATGCCACCAAGACAAGAGCTAAGAAGCCAGAGGATAAAAAAACACAAGCGCCCAAGAAGGTGGGAGCCAGGAGTTAAATACCCCGGGGGTGGGGCGTGTCCAAGAGGGATGGAGAAACCTGAAGAAGACCACACCCATCAGCCTGAATATAGACTCCAATTTTGACCCATAAAATGGGTTTAAAATCATATATTCATAGAAAATAACCCCAACTTTGTACTCTTTACTGACAGGTCAAACATATCGAGTGACAGTTTCAACTTTAGTTTTGGCAAATCAACTGTTTATGGTTCAAATCACATTTCATGCTGCTTGGAGTCAAATCAAGGCAAACAATTCTCAAAATCTCTCAATTGCGCTTGTAAAGTTGACACACTGACACAGACATCAAGGCATACATTTGGAATATTTCTGCAGAGTTCGTGAAATATCAAAACAGACATTTATCCTTGGTTAAACATCAAATGACAGTTCACGAGTCGCAGTACTCTTAAACGCCAGTGGGTGGCGCCTTGAATGCACGTTTGGATATTAAGCAAATAGTTTGTTGCCGTATTTGCATCACATCGTCGATCGGTCCCCTCTTGGGCTGCTGCCAGTTCAAACAAAGAAAATGACTCTTTGATGACTGTAATCCAAGATTTATGCTATTTACTTTAGGGTCCACTAGGCCTTCTTGGGGGGGTCTCACATCAGGGCGGCCTGGAAGAATGCAGCCCATCACGGTTTTGGCAACAGCGTCAGAGTCACCACAGTGTATTCATGTACAGCTGCCACATCCACTGTCATTTACATTAACTGTTGTAGTAAATATATTAAATATGTTTCTATTTTTGTGTTCCGTCCTGTTATATTTTTTTCCAAATAGAAGCAGGAATCAGTAGTTATTTCCCTAAGTAGGACTTAGAAGCAGAAATGTTCTTGTTTTTTTCGGCAAAATGTTATTGTCACGCACATTTCCCTGAATGCAGCGGAATATTCCCAATGATAGATGTTTTTTTCCCGTCATCCTGTACTGGGGTAATCAACACAGTGACTCATTGAGTCATGGCGGATGGAAAGTGAGCCTCTTATTACTAGCAATGGTGATGAAATCTTCCCACTACGTCATTTTTAGGTTAGAAAATCCACTCAATTTCTCGGAGCGTCTGAGGTCACTGGATGAATTGATTTCTCTCTGCCCTTTTCTGACTGCTCCTCTGATTCAAAGAGTTTTTAATGATCTGGTGCGGTCAGAGATGCTGAAATCAAACATCCCTACAGAGACTAGTTGTCAATACAATAGGTCGGTGTTCAGATGAAATGAGAGAACACAGTGTAACAGAAGGGATGATGCAACAATGTTAACATACTATGTGAATGTACAACAGTCCAATGAAAAAAGGAAGCAGTGAACAAATGATTGTTCAATTGGTAGAATTGCCATAAAAGGTCTTGGACAATCTCGCAATCAGAGAAGATAACATCAAAGGCAAATATCTAAATGCACTTGGAGGTTGCTATGGTGATTGTATCTCCTTCTAAGTTATTAAACGGGACAATGATTCAGCTGATAGAGTTCCTTTAGCAGGGATGTCAAAGTCATTGTTGTCATGGGCCACATTGGAGTTACGACTTTCCTCGGCGGGCCGTTATGACTGTGAACCCATATAAATGAAAGATGACGTCATATAATTAGATACACTATACACAACATGTTGATGAATAACCAGTTTTGAAATCAGAAGCCTATAAAAACATGTTTATCAACTATTACATTTCTTTTCAAAGGGGGAATGGTAAAAAAAATATGCTTGCAAATATCCCAATGTTATTACACCAGAACACAATGAGCAATTTTGATTTGCTTTCGCGGGTCAGATAAAATTATGTGGTGAGCCGGATCTGGCCCCCGGGCCACCAGTTTGACACCAGTGCTTTAGCGTGTGACCTAACACTAAAACACGACTTGTTATAGGAGGTTATATATGGAGAGACTTTGCATTACACAATAATAATAATAATAATAATAATAATAATATATTTGATTTGTAATGCACTTTACATTTCAAAGAAATCTCAAAGTACTACAGAGAGTTTAAAAATTATTAAAATCATTCAAAATTACAGCAAACAGCTGGTTAGAGTCAAAACACACTTGGGGTCAAGAATGTAGTTAAAAGCGTCTAAGTGTTTTTAAATATAATTTTTTTTAGCCCCTTTTAAATACTGTATCGCTACACTCTGGTGGACAGTGGTCACATAAGTACAGACTGAAATATTTCTTATTTTGTGAAACGGTCCAACCAAATCACAGTTATTTGTTGTATCGCGCAACTGCCATTCACAAACAGAAATAATGGAAACATGCCAGAGCTACCAACAGCCGTGGTCAACAGGAAGGAACACAGTTAGAAACAATATGCAATTTAATAAAAACAAAGTACTTTTTTTTATTTACACAGTGCAGTTTGCCACTGCTTTTCTGTATTTACCCCAATTCCAATGAAGTTGGGGCGTTGTGTTAAACATAAACATAAACAGAATACAATGATTTGCAAATCATGTTCAACCTATATTTAATTGAACACACTACTAAGACAAGATATTTAATGTTCAAACTGATAAACTTGATTGTTTTTAGCAATTAATCATTAACCTAGAATTTTATGGCTGCAACACGTTCCAAAAAAGCTGGGACAGGTGGCAAAAAAGACTGAGAAAGTTGAGGAATGCTCATCAAACACCTGTTTGGAACATCCCACAGGTGAACGGGCTAATTGGGAATAGGTGGGTGCCATGATTGGGTATAAAAGGAGCTTCCCAGAATTGCTCAGTCATTCACATGCAAAGATGGGGCGAGGTTCACCTCTTTTTGAACAAGTGTGTGAGAAAATAGTCGAACAGCTTAAGGACAATGTTCCTCAACGTACAATTGCAAGGAATTTAGGGATTTCATCGTTTACATTCCATAATATCATCAAAAGGTTCAGAGAATCTGGAGAAATCACTGCATGTTAGCGGAAGGGCCGAAAACCAACATTGAATGCCCGTGACCTTCGATCCCTCAGGTGGCACTGCATCAAAAACCGACATCAATGTGTAAAGGATATCATCACATGGGCTCAGGAACAGTTCAGAAAACCAATGTCAGTAAATAAAGTTTGGCGCTACATCCGTAAGTGTAACTTCAAACTCTACTATGCAAAGCAAAAGCCATTTATCAACAACACCCAGAAAAGCCGCCGGCTTCTCTGAGCCCGAGCTCATCTAAGATGGACTGATGCAAAGTAGAAAAGTGTTCTGTACTCTGACGAGTCCACATTTCAAATTGTTTTTGGAAATTGTGGACGTCGTGTCCTCTGGGTCAAAGAGGAAAAGAACCACCCGGACTGTTATGGACGCAAAGTTCAAAAGCCAGAATCTGTGATGGTATGGGGCTGTGTTAGTGCAAATACATGGGTAACTTACACATCTGTGAAGCCACCATTAATGCAGAAAGGTACATACGGTTTTGGAGAAACATGCTGCCATCCAAGCAACGTCTTTTTCATGGACGCCCTTGCTTATTTCAGCAAGACAATCTAAAACCACATTCTCCACGTGTTACAACAGCGTGGCTTCGTAGTAAAAGAGTGCGGGTACTAGACTGGCCTTCCTGCAGTCCAGACCCGTCTCCCATTGAAAATGTGTGGCACATTATGAGTCGTAAAATACGACAACGTAGACCCCGGACTGTTGAACAGCTGAAGCTGTACATCAAGCAAGAAGGGGAAATAATTCCACCTACAAAGCTTCAACAATTAGTGTCCTCAGTTCCCAAACGTTTATTGAATGTTGTTAAAAGAAAAGGTGATGTAACACAGTGGTAAACATGACCCTGTCTCAGCTTTTTTGGAACGTGCTGCAGCCCAAAAATTTGAAGTTAATTATTATTTACTAAAAACAATTAAGTTTATCAGTTTGAACACTAAATCTTGTCTTTTTAGTGTATTCAATTAAATATAGGTGGACATGATTTGCAAATCTGCGGCACGTTGGCCGACTGGTTAGAGCGTCAGCCTCACAGTTCTGAGGACCCGGGTTCAATCCCCAGCTCCGCCTGTGTGGAGTTTGCATGTTCTCTCCGTGCCCGCGTGGGTTTTCTCCGGGCACTCCGGTTTCCTCCCACATCCCAAAAACATGCATTCATTGGAGACTCTAAATTGCCCATAGGTGTGAATGTGAGTGCGGATGGTTGTTTGTTTCTCTGTGCCCTGCGATTGGCTGGCAACCAGTTCAGGGTGTACCCCGCCTCCTGGGTGATGACAGCTGGGATAGGCTCCAGCACGCCCGCGACCCTAGTGAGGAGAAGTGGCTCAGAAAATGGATGGATGGATGGATGGATGATTTGCAAATCATTGTATTCTGTTTTTATTTATGTTTAACACAACGTCCCAACTTCATTTTTCATTGGGGTTGTATATGAATTTTCCAATTTATTGTGTCATACTGAGGTATCCAATATGTTTTTCATGTAGTTACAACTCGAGGTGGGTAGGAACGCATTTCATTTACTCCGTTACATTTACTCAAGTAACATTTTGGATAAATTGTACTTGTCAGAGTAGTTTTAATGCAGCATACTTTTCACTTTTACTTGAGTATTTATGTTAAGAAGAATCGATACTTGTACAACCGTTACCATGATCCAATCCACCGTGATTACCACCGTGATATTTGACTTGAAATTCACCATATTCTCTCTCTCTCTCTCTCTCTCTCTCTCTCTCTCTCTCTCTCTCTCACACACACGCACACACACACACACACACACACACACACAAACACACACACGCACACACACACGCTTTATCAATATGTCTGGTCAGCAAACGACTTCTTCACTCAGTCATTTTATTGAATAAAGAAAATAATGTTTCTATAAGGCCCTATGCATTCGTTGTTGTTGTTTTTTTCCACTTAAAAATTGAAATGGTGGTCGGTGTGTTTGGACTCCCATTGAACATAAGTTTGAATGGGATCTGTTACTTCTGAACACAGCCACATGGCCAGTGACTGTATAAGAAGGAGTGCATCCTTGTGCAACCAATTCATTTTTATGAATTTTATTTAAACTTTATTTAACCAGGTGAAAGACCGGTTAAAACAGTATTTCCTTTGCAATGGTGACCTGGCCAAGAAAGCAGCAAGTTAAATAAACAAACAAACAAACAAACGTTTATTTTTAATTCAAGTTTATTTCCGTTGTTTATTTTTATCTCCCCTCTCAAAAAGATAAAAAAATAAGTCAGTTGAGTTGTACAAATTCTAGGTCACATTAATGGTGGAAAAAAGTTTTTAAAATGATTTATTTTGCTCAAGAGTCTTTGACAACACAAAACCCTGGGATTTGAACAGGGGTGTGTATACCTTTCATATCCACTGCAACCTCTTTCCTGTTTTTGTAATCTGCTCGGTGAGTCTACAGTATTGTGCTGTTTAAACAGTATAGAATTTGAATTTGCCTTAATTTGTTATTTTACAAAGATTTTATTCTATAAAGATTTTATTTATTATGTTTTCGATTAAGTGATATTGTTCAGCAATATCTAAATTTGCATATTAATGTTTTATCGAGTTATTTTTATTTATACTCTGATTTAAAAAATAAATCTGAGTGACTAGTTACTCTGTACTTTTACTTTTACTTGAGTCATATTATTTTCAAGTAACAGTACTCTTACTTGAGTATAACATTTTCCTACTCTACCCACCTCTGGTTAAATGTTACAACATTACATTTATGACAGCTCCACCCTTACAACCAATTACAGTGTCAATGAAAAATTAGCATTCTTTGTAAATCTGCTGACAAATAGGTAACTCTAAATTCGGTAGTGGTCATTGTGCAAGTGTACCAGATGTCGTGAGCATGGATTTATATTCAGTTCATTCTTTAATGCTATTCACTCCCATTCACGAATGAAAAGCATCCTCATCCACTGAGTTTAACGCTCACCTCACTGCACCTCCACCCAATAAAACCTGCTCATTCTGGAGCCATGCGGAGAATAACGTCGCGTTTGGGCTGCAGGGGAGGGGCTTTAACCGGGTCACAACGTGGGGAAGTTGCCCACCGCTGTTTCTGTGTTGCCATGGGGTTTTTCTAAAACCTATTGACTGGGACAGGGTCCCCGCTTTTATTTGAGTCAGTCTTTGTGGAGGCGGAGGAAGAAACCGCTATTACTTTTTTTCTTCCAGAGGCGGGTGGGAGTGACACAAGCAGCATCCACGAGAGGAGGAGGGGAGGTTGGTCCACCACTAAAACCCACTCACTGCGAGCCAGGCGAAGCGCCGCTGCATATCCATCTGCTCTCCTTGGCTGGGGGGATATAAGCCAACTTGGTTAAGGACTGCCTTATGTTGCACCTGAAGGTTAGTTTTACGAATTATTATTTCCAAAAGACAATGCCGGCGATCATGCTTTTGTTTAAAAAACATTTTGACATTTTTTGTTAGTTTTTCTAAATTAGTTGTTGCACTTTATGATAGTATTTGAGGACGTGTGGCTGCTGTTAAAGGCAGGTTGCTGGATACATATGTTTATTGGATATACTGTACAGATAAATATTTTGCTTCTTAAAAATAATGAAAAATATTGCAAAAACAGATTAGCAGGTTTTTTTGTGTTACATTATAATTTCAAGGATAATACATTTCTGAGCAGAGATATGTACTGAAATTATAAGTATGATTATCTTGCCAGTGAATCGCATCACTCATTTTATACTACAGATAATACAGGCCTGACACTCAACTTACTCATTCTAGCTTTTAATCAGCAGCATAACTTAGAGTTATCATAAGATTGGGCAAATATCATGAACTAGCAAGTTTCAGCATTCGAGTTATCATGGTATTAAGTGAAAAGGTAAATTGTAATAAACATGCTATTAAATAAACAATGGTATTTTCCCATTGCCTGCCATGCTACAATTGCAAATGTGTGACACAAGTTTACAATGACTGATGAGACTTTAGTGAGTGTGATTAAAAACACATTATAAGAAATTGGTGCAGCGGTTGTTGCTTATATTCCTGTAATTGATGGGCTGTGTGTAACTGCTGTGCACTGAGCTGGTGCCCTTGATGAATTTATGGACCAGATGTATATCACTTGGGTAGCACAGTGAGCACCTAATTTCAGATGTTGTCAGTGGTTCCGTGGTTTCTCATTACTAATGATGCCTTTAAAGAAAGCCTAATTTTTAAAGTTTTTCTTCTTTTTTATGTTTTTCACTTGCTGCTGTTTGTGACACCATCTGTCGGGTTTATATTGTATGTAATAGTCTTTGTTTTGTTTTCATAAAATGCTAATTTAGAGAAATGTAATATAGCTAATATTGTCCCACTCCATATGGCTCAATTACTTAACATGTAGACCTTCTGAAGGTCAGACTGACATTAATTAATGTAATCATTTCAAGATGCTCTTCAAGTAGAGCACATCCTATTTACGGTCACCTCAAACATATATAAGCACACATAGACAATAATTACCTGGATGGTTCCTGGAATTTAATTTGTAGGCCAAAGACAAGAGCTTGTAATAGCACTTGTCATCACACATGGTCCACAGCCTCTCACTATTCAGGGCAGTGGTGCTTTGTGTCCAGAAGTAGGTCGAATGTTTCTCACCAAACAATTTGAGCAAGAGCCAGTAATTGGACAAGCAAAGTGTCCACCATCTCCCAATGAGCCCATGTCAGCCAGTCCCTAGCCTCTTAATATTCAGCTCCAACCTGATGCATTTCATGGGCCTTTTCATGCTTTTAATCAGTTAGATCACAAAATGCACCAAACAGAACATCCTTTGTCATGGCAGACAAGCTCGTTTTTCATATCTTCGCGGTTAGTGCACTCAGTTGACTCTGAATGCACATCAAATGTTTCCTCCAACGTCAGGAAACACCCTGTTAGAGATCTAACTTCCGGCTACATCACTGAGGTTTTCCAGTGTTGTGTTCAGCTCCCTTTGGTTCATCCACACTAAAACTCACAAACACAAAGTGTTCCAAATGAGCCTTTCTTTCTTGTTTTTGTGATTGCACAACTTCACAAAGGGCCTCTGAAGGTAAATGTGCATTGAAGATGTGAGATAAAAGCAGGCTTCACCTGTTCACATAGTGTTTACCTTGCAGCAGACACACCTGTGATTACAGTGTGTGCGTGCCTTCGTGCATTGCATTGAATTAAGAGTAAGAGAGAATTCATAGCCTAAAGAAACATAGACTTCCCTTCTCTATGAGCAGGCGGCGTCTCCAAAGCTTTAAACGATACACATGTATGGTAAGACACAACAATATAAAGTAGTAATGGTACCTTAGAATGATAGCTTCAGTGTATGTGGATGGTACACTGGCTTGTAAAAAGGAGACTTGCTTGTCTCTGTCATCACCATGGCAACGCTGAATCAGCCTACCTTAGTGGTCTATAATATTGCTAGACCAGTGAAGAAACCTCTTGTGTTTGTGCATAGTAACATTACTCACCCATAAGCACACACTTACAATAATGGATCACACAATGTATGTTACGGTACATTATCCTGTACAGTATATGCATTGGTTTGAATTTATAAGCCTCTGATCGTGGTTTTGTAACATTCCATTTCATTTACCTTGAAAGTAAGTAGATTATTAAAGAGTTTGCTACGAAGTGGATTATTAATGAATTATTAAAACTATTATTATTAAAACATGAACTAAAACTATGATTGATGATGATCAGGCGGCACGGTGGACGACTGGTTAGCACATCTGCCTCACCATTCTGAGGACCGGGATTCAAATCCCAGCCTCACCTGTGTGGAGCATGCAAATGTTCTCCCCGTGCCTGTGTGGGTTTTCTCCGGGCACTCCGGTTTCCTCCCACATCCCCAAAGCATGCGTGGTAGGTTGATTGAAGACTCTAAATTGCCCGTAGGTGTGAATGTTTGTTTATGTGCCCTACAATTGGCAACCAGTTCATGGTGTACCCCGCCTCTCGCCCGAGGATAGCTGGGATAGGCTGCAGCACGTCCGTGACCCTAATGAGGATAAGCGGTTCAGAATATGGATGGATGGATCGATGATGATGATCAATTGATTATAGGCTAACCCACCTCCACACTATCAGGTCTGTCCTAGATCAATTTAAATCAAGTGGCTTTAAAGAGAAAAGAGTGTACACATTTAATTTAATTTAATTGTACATTACAGCTAAAAGAATGTTCCATTCAACACCACATATGGTCAAATCAACTGCAGCTTACCTTAAAAAAAGTTATCTTTGTACAGACAGAATGAAGGATGAACTCGGCCAACATTATATTGGTGTACATCTTGTATCAACATCAGCAAATATATCTGTTGCAATGTGGCATGTCAGATGGATTCCGAAGCATCTCTGCAGCAGACTTTAGATACACTTAGCTGAGATCAGTGAGCAGCAGTTATTTGAGATATCACACTAATGGCTCTATTTTCATAGACAGCGCATCTGCGGCGGGCGCAAATGCGGGCAGATTCTGATTTTATCTGTGCATGATTACCAATTTAGCATATCGGTCAGCTACATGTTGGGCGTACGGACGCAATGAGGGTGTGTGCTTTGACATGCGGCCGGTGCATATGACAATTTGGTGGCTGAAAGTCTAAATTTATGCCTGCTGGGACCACATCTAAATAAGTCTCGCGCAGTAGGTAAACCGCTGGTCTAACCCGATTTTGGTGAATGTGATCGGGACATAGCCAAACAGATTCTGAGGTCTGTGGATGTGTTGTGAATGTCAGATGTATTTAATTCATAAATATGTGAACAGCAGGCTTCAAACCTTCTGAATCATTCTAGAAATCAATTCAATGACCGTATTATTGTTATTAGCATTATTATATATTTTAAATCATCACACTGGCTGGCATGCAGGTATGGGGGGTACACGAACGATCGGGGTTGGGGGTAGACACTTGATGTCCACGGATATATTCAGCAGTTATCACCAGCTCATAATGTATCTAATAAGGATACTCATTCACACTGTCTGTTGCCACACTGGCCAAGGCTCCAATTGTGCACGGATCTCTTTTCCACACAGAGACGTCTCAATGCAAGACTCATTGCTCCACATTTAAAGAGAATGAAAGGACCCACTTTGATTGACGGCAAATGAAGTCGGCTGTGTTCACACCCACAACATCGCAGACAACCACTCTTTTAAATATGCCGGGTTGCACATGTCTGCGAAATTACAAATAAATTTACACCGGTCACGAAAATAGAGCCCTAAGAGTCAATTAGTCATTTCAGGAGTAACCGAGAACATAGCACTGAAACCGGGTGGTTTTGAGAAGTTAAAAAGTATTCCCTTGTGTGACTGGCAGACATATCAAGTGACATGTGGCACCTAGCAAGTACCCAGATCCTAATTGAGGTTCAGCTCAGGCTGCAGCGCTACAAGCAATTATATTGGTGACCCATGATCCCAGCTGCAGGCTTCGAGCACTTCGGTGCTTTGCAATATCAAAGCCCTCTCTTTTCATGATAGTCACAAGCTACATGCGCAGAGGGACTGATTTACCTGGAAGTGTGTTTAGTAAGATAAAATGTTAATTTCCCTGACTGCTTTCTAATAATGTGCAAATTTATCAACTGTATTCTCGTGATACCGGACTGGGTCAGAGAAGACCTACAGAGGGGTGTCAGAAAAAAATATATTTTTTTTGCATCCTTTAAAAAAGATGTATGAGATGGAATGGAGGGAATATAGGACAGGTGTTGACCAGCAGAATAAAGGTTTACTTCTTGCTGATTATAACATACTGTATAAACAGGGCCACTGGATGGGATGAATGGCTTTTTGTGCAACACACAAAATTAATCAGTGCACTGGCATGCAATTCAATGGTATGCAATTTTTTCAGCACTTCTTTCTCATGTTGGAATAGCATAAAAGGTTAGTTGCTGGCCATCTTCATGTGCATGCACATCTGCCCGAGGGTAGTCCTTCACTTAGGGTACAGAGAATATTTTTCTCACAACATATTTTACACAGCTTGCAGCTTGCCACAAACCAAGCCATTCAAGATACACATTTCTTCTTATTGTTGCGCAAGCATCAAACTTTGCACATTTTACACGTGCTATTTTGCCCCGACCTCAGTCTACTTTACAAAGATTTTTAATTGGAATGTTGTGTTTGACTAGTCATGCTTATCTTGCTCATATTTCCACCCATTACTTTATCCGTAGTATAAAGAATGAAAAAGCACTTGTTTTAACACTTTCAACAAAACATGGCATGTACAATTGAACCTGAGTTCAGTTCTGTTCACGAACAAATCAGTTTAAGAGCAAAAACATTTGACGAATATTGCTTCAGTTTGGGAATAGTGGTGAACCCAAAGCAACACTCTTTGTAGGTTCTCTCACACTGCGTAAACACAATAAGTTCTTTGCGTCAACTGTTTCAGGTATCTTTGTTTTTGCTGAAAATTAGTCCTCAGGATGGCTCCCAAGAAAGTACAAAGTGCAAGTGATTGTGCAATGAGGAAGCTCTGGAAAGTGTTGCAGTTCCGGCGACGTCTGGTCAGCTCTCACTGGTGGGCTTGGGTGCTTGCCACCACCTTTTGTTATTATTGAATTGTTTCTTCTGAAGACCTGTAAACAAGGTTGAGGTTGGGCGAGGCACATTTTTGAAAAACATTAACCCAGCAAGGGGACTGGGGTTGGGCTGGTTAGCACATCTGCCTCACAGTTCTGAGGAACGGGGTTCAAATCCGGCCTCGCCTGTGTGGAGTTTGCATGTTCTCCCCGTGCTAGTGTGGGTCTTCTCCGGGTACTCCGTTTTCCTCCCACATCCAAAAAACATGCATGGTAAGTTAATGGAAGACTCTAAAATTACCCGTAGGTGTGAACGTGAGTGCGAATGGTTGTTTGTATGGCAACCAGTTTAGGGTGTACCTCGCCTCTCGCCCAGAGTCAGCTGGGATAGGCTCTAGCACGCCTGGAACCCTAGTGAGGATAAGCGATATGGGAAATGAATGGGTGGAAAAACATTACATCAGTTCGCAAACATTTTGATTCATAAAGAGAGTCTTATGGCAGATTACGTTTGTGAACAGAGGTTCCACTGCATAAAAATGTATGCTGCAAAAC
Source organism: Phycodurus eques (assembly GCF_024500275.1). NCBI lineage: Eukaryota > Metazoa > Chordata > Actinopteri > Syngnathiformes > Syngnathidae > Phycodurus > Phycodurus eques. The sequence goes on along the minus strand of NC_084534.1, from coordinate 4,940,107 downwards.
TTTTCTAAATTATGAATAGAGCCAGTGGGGTTGATTAATCCACTTATTCCCTACGTTTATTGAGGCAAAGCACATATTTTACCTTGGAAAAATCTCACGGAACACCACCAGACAAAATGTCACAAAAAGTGGATACATAAGTCAATTATGTACTGTCTGCCATCTAACAGAGGAGCATGTATTAGTTCTTTCTGTCACTATACGTCACTGGCATAGCCAGATGAACAAATGTACAGTATTTGTTGTAGACAAATAATTTTCTGACCAATTAAGTAAAATTGGATACATTTCCGCAGTGCACCTGAACCGCAAACTAATGTGTCACGGGACAATGGTTAGGAATCACTGGATTAATCAAGAAAAAGGGAAAAAAAAGAGAAACAAAGGGGTATGCTTAGTGAAAGTCTGTACTTCTAATCCCAATGTGCTCAGATTGCTGTCAACTTCAGATTTGAGCCAAGTTTCTCAGCTGAGACTTAAAACGGAAATTTGACAGCACTGGACAGCACATATCCATAAAATTCAATGTTTATGTAAAAAACATTGTTGTACACTGCCACCAGACTCTCCAAGGAACTACAAACATGACAGCTATGCCCACACGAGAAAGAAGTTATAGCCCTTAAGTCACTGGTAAAAGCAAAAATTTCCATTTCAATTGCAGATTGACTTTGGGACAACTCATGCATACAGAGGTAAGACGAACAAAGAGCAATAGAATAAAAGTGACAAATGTAAAGAATAGAACTGAAGAGCACGGTATTACTAGCTTTGTGTTCCATGAAGGGTATTGTGTGTGGTTGCATGGATAAGGATCCAAGGGGGACCCGTGGGACATGGAAGTGTAGGGCACCCAGGAGGAGGGAGGACACATGTGACAGACAGAGGGCATATAGGATGAACTCGGGCCGCAGTTATACACACCTCATATTATTCTCACACTCTTCAGATGTAATTGCTCATCATCATCAACAAATTGAATTACAGAATTATTCCATTTAAAAAAAACACTAATCTCAATACATGCATTTACTAACATTCAATTGAGACAGTTAAATTAATTCAAAATAATTTCCATCAGTAGAAACATTATTACATCTTAATATCTTGTTGATTCATTGTGTAATGTAATTTAATGTAGCGTAGTGTGGTAAAATATAGTAGAGTATAGTATAGCATAGTATAGTATTGAATAGTAGTACAGTATAGTACAATATAGTACAATGTCTCGCTTCACTGGTTTGGCTTGGAGAAAGGGCCAAATGACATGAAATACAATTTAATTACAATACAATTTTTCACATCGTTTTTCGGCGCTCACAAGTCTGCTCCTTACAAGAACAAGCGCAGATCTCAAAGACAATTTGATTCCCATTTGTATATAAAAGACTCATGTTTGAAATGTACGAATACACTATATATGGGCCATTTCACTGAATCGGTGCCATTTGCTTGTTCTTACTCTTTCAAAATAAAGTTCAATTTCTGCCTCATTATAACTTTAAATCTAATAATACAATTGAACTACTGAAAATGTGTATTGCCCTATCTCAGGCAACGTATTATTATTATTATGATTATTTTGGTCAGTCTTTTATTTTACTGAAATTTCTCATTTGAGTAACAGGAATGAAAGTACCAGAATTGACAAAATAAACTAAAATATAGTTGGGATAAGGAGTAACACAAACATGTAAAAAAATACAACATTTATAAAGGATTTAAATGATTACGTTTCATGGTAAAGTAATTTTTTAGGAAGGAGGGACAGGCAACAAATGCTATTTTACCACTGTTAAATGTAGTTTGAATTAATCTTTTAAATCATATTAATCAAATATGCAATCAAATCAATGTGCAGGATATGTTACATGATTTTTAAAAAATGTATAGTAGATTTTATCATTCATTTATTCGGTTCGGTCTTTTCCAGTTTCAAACAATTGTGTTATTCTACATATGGTGTCTATGGGACTTGTCCAAACTAACCATCCTAGACGTACATCATCTTTGCAAGTCCTTCTCCAAAGCACTGAGCAGCAAATTAGAGAAAGGATTTAATGTATGCATCTTGTTACATTCACATATGTGAAGCTATAAGTAAATATTCTTCCTGATGTTGAGGTTACATTAGATACAGTCAGGTTATCAATATGCTAATATAAAAACCCGATTAGTGATAGAATACGCATGTGATAATGTACTGTAGTGACGGTGAAACCGTGCAGTCCCAGTGTGCTTTGCGGCGTTCTGTAGGTAGTTGTAGTAAAACAAACTAAACGTTGCTCTTTACTCAGATTTGTTCCTGCCTGTATTATGAGTGTGTGTCTTAGCGATATGTCGGACAAGGTTGATATGTTTCATGAAACCTTGACAGTGGGTTTTGTGGTAAACATTGGCCTTCCACTTCCCTTCATTAAAGCTTCTTCTTCTCCAAGCCAAAAGAGTCTCTGACGCCTCAGTATTAATGTTATTACGAACCAGTTATTTATTGTCATCTCCAGTCATTAATGCAGAAAATAGCTAAGATTGTGTCAGACAGGGGAGGTGGCTGGGCTTTCTGCTTCAGATCTCTGAAGAAGCACGTAAAACCTTATAGTATAAATGGAGGTCTGCTTAATGCTATGGGTAGCTTTTGTATACAGTAGAATCGAACATCATCATTGGATGAGGCGAATAATTGCAATTCATATGTAGAGTTAATTTTTAATTTACGGAAGTCTTTCTTTAACAAGTCTATATCTCCTTTTAAATGATTTTTTTCATGCAATGCTGTGTCCAGGAAATCAGGTTCTGGGGCAGTGCAGTACACGTAATCGTAATCATGAGTGAGTTTAACATCACTGTGAAACCTGCGGTAGCTTAAAACACCGCTTTTCCAGAACCGTAAAACGGTCAACTGTATTATCTCCAATATATCACTATGCTATGTGCAAAGAGCCCATTGATAGTGGAAAACGTAGAGGTAACATTTATTCGAACCATATCACAGGTTGCTAACTTGTCATGTCATTCTGAAGCTACTGTGACAATGGGCCTAAAATGAGTTGTATAGTAGGTGTCTGTATGACAAGGTCGGTTGTGCGTCCACATGCTTCCCCTGGGATCTCATTAATGTATGTGGTGCTCTCTCATGGGTCTTGTAGAAGGATGGCAGCAGGCAGAGACCCATGTCGGCCACGTTGATTTGGTGTGAACGAGCAAGTCCTTGTGTCTGCATAGTAAGTGGCTATTTATTTGGACAATGATAACTTCAGGTCTAACACAACACTGTTTTGCAAAGTGAAGATTAGAGCAAATCAAGCTGAATTGGACTCATGAAACCAAAGGCTGACCTGCTGAGTGGCCAATTTGCTAATTGGGCTACCACCTGAACAAGGTCTGTAATCCGTATTTGTTTTCTGTAACAGCAGTCCCATTGTTGACTCATTTAATTTATTGGGGAATTCATGAACAACAAACGACCTAATCTCTTCATCCTAATGGGCAGAGAGGATTGTAGAAAGCTTACTAACAACAAAAACGTTCCAGCTGGGTCCTGTAGCAGAGTTGGGACAATTTAGTGCACTACTGTGATATGTTTGGACCTTTTTAGATGTACTTTCCTTGAACTTTCTTTAACCAGTTAATCAATGTAAGATAAGCATCCAAGAGTCGTTCAGTCATTTTTAAGCATCTCCTACTAAGTGCAAGACTTATCTTGTCTCGTGGTCAGTATACTTCCCTGCTTCGTTGAACAATTGATGAATGAAACAGTCGTGCCAAACTGGTTCATTTCCAAATTCATTCATCTCCTTAGCAGAGCATTCCCCACACCCCCCAATGAACTACGGACTGGTGTGACCTCATTAGTTTTGTATGGGCAGATTCTTTCTGGAAAGAAATATGCTTCTGACAAAATATATTTTTATGGCCTCTTAGAGGTCATCCAGTTAGTGTCAGGATGAAAATAATTTAAAATCAGAAAACATAATTATCATAGTTATAGTTTGGTATACATCTTTTGACATTAAATCACTATCAGTATACCATAGCTATATTCTGAATAAGGTTTCATTGCATATTAGCTAAATAATGATTGGTGTACTGTAATATGTTAGTTTAGTGAACCACCAATTATATCCAATATTCGCGGAGATGATTTTTTTTTAACCAAAAGGCTAATCCCCGGGTTGCTTCCAATGCTGTTTAATTAATAATAATTAGTTGCAATGTCTGTGCTAATTATTGATTGGGTGCTTTGTTTTGAGAAATGTAAATTCGGATAAATCCTCATGAATCTACTAAGTAGGAAAGAAGGAAGGAAGGAAAACTTTGTTTTCGAAGGAAGGAAGGAAAACTTTGTTTCGATAAATAAAAAAAATATTCAAATGTAATAAGTTAAAGACTGCAAGCTTTAGTGCCACCTGATTTAGAAAAAAAAACAAAAACAAAACAAGAACACGGACACCTGCAATGTTTGAATCAGCAGCCAATGATGTTTATGCAGTGCGAGAAAAAGCACTACTGAGCCTTCGAGTTCATGCCGGACTGTTCGTGAACCGAAAATAGTGCGAGAACCGAGGTAATTTTTCTTCAAAAATTTATATTGAATAGCAAATCTTTGTGAACAGTGTCATTTGTAAATTGAGGTTCCACTGTAACAATTTCCACAAACAGCTTTGAACTATTTAATTTTTTGAACCATTACCACATTTAAGGGCTTGAAGTGATTCTATATAAAGGACAAAAACAAATCAATAGCAGCGGTCCCAGTGAAATCCAACTTTGATATATATGACACAAGATTCTGCGATTGGCTGGCAACCAGTTCAGGGTGTACCCCACCTCCTGCCCGATGACAGCTGGGATAGGCTCCAGCACGCCCGCGACCCGAGTGAGGATAAGCGGCTCAGAAAATGGATGGATGGATGGATGACGCAAGATTTTATCTCTGTATCGAGGCCTCCATCAATGTGGCTTAATTATGACCCTTAGAGTTTCAGGAGGTGGGTCATCAATGAGCTAACACACACTGTGTCATCTTCCTGGCATGGACATTAAAGCAGTAATTCACAGAGAAGCTCCACACCTCCTTGAAAGTTTGTTGTCTCATTTGCATTTAAATTGACTTCATGGCTCTCTGATTGAATTCTTCAGAGAGTGACAGAGATTTGACAGTGACTTTGCTTCTAATTCTGTTGCTTGATAACATAAGGTGGATTAATATTCATTGAATAGTTAGTCAAACTTTTTTCATATTATAGGCAAAGCGCAGACAACTGGTGTTTGACAAATTTTCTCAGAACTGCCGATTCAACTCGACTCAGTCATGCGTGACTACATTGCAGAGGAATTATTCTTCGCCAGAGCAGAAAAGTTTTCACATTCTGTATATACTGTGTACACACGTGCGGATATATATCGTGAGGATAAGCGGTAATGAAAATGGATGGATGTGTATATATATACACACACACACACACACACACACACACACACACACACACACACACACACACAGTGGCTGAAATAAGTAAGTATTTAACATTATTAACGTTTAACGTTCTTCTTTTCCTTTCGGCTTGCCCCTTTAGGGGTCGCCACAGCGCGGCGTCCTTTTCCATGTAAGCCTATCTCCTGCATCTTCCTCTCGAACACCAACTGCCCTCATGTCTTCCCTCACGACATCCGTCAACCTTCTCTTTGGTCTTCCTCTAGCTCTCTTGCCTGGCAGCTCCATCCTCATCATCCTTCTACCAAAATACTAAATTTTTCTCCTCTGGACGTGTCCAAACCATCGAAATCTGCTCTGTCTAACTTTGTCTCCAAAACATCGAACCTTGGCTGTCCCTCTGATGAGCTCATTTTTAATTTTATCCAACCTGGTCACTCCGAGAGTGAACCTCAACATCTTCATTTCCGCCACCTCCAGCTCTGCTTCCTGTTGTCTCTTCAGTGCCACTGTTTCTAATCTGTGTATATCACGGCTGGCCTCACCACTGTTTTATCAACTTTGCCCTTCATCCTTGCAGAGACTCTTCTGTCACATAACACACCTGACACCTTCCTCCACCCGTTCCAACCTGCTTGGACCCCTTTCTTCACTTACTGACCACACTCACCATTTCTCTGGACGGTTGACCCCAAGTATTTAAAGTCCTCCACCCTTGCTATCTCTTCTCCCTGTAGCCTTACTTTTCCCCCACCACCCCTCTCATTCATGCACATATATTCTGTTTTACTACGGCTAATCTTCATTCCTCTGCTTTCCAGTGCATGCCTCCATCTTTCTAACTGTTCCTCCACCTGCTCCCTGCTTTCACTGCATATCACAATGTCATCTGCAAACATCATGGTCCACGGGGATTCGAGTCTAACCTCATCTGTCAGCCTATCCATCAACACTGCAAACAGGAAGGGGTTCAAGGCTGATCCCTGATGCAGTCTCACCTCCACCTTAAATTCGTCTGTCACACTTACAGCACACCTCACCACTGTTCTGCTGCCCTCGTACATGTCCTGTATTATTCTATTCTATATCGCAAATACTCACTTCTGTCCTGAGTCTAGCCTGCATTACTCTTTCCCATAACTTCATTGTGTGGCTCATCAACTTTATTCCTCCATAGTTCCCACAGCTCTGCACATCGCCCTTGTTCTTAAAAATGGGCACCAGCGCACTTTTCCTCCATTCCTCAGGCATCTTCTCACGCGCTACAATTCTATTGAACAAGCTGGTCAAAAACTCCACAGCCACCTCTCCTCGATGCTTCATACCTCCACATTGGGTCCCCGCGGCCCCTGTTGTTGGGGCGCCTCGGTGGGGTTGGCGGACCGCCCTGGGTCCCTCGGTGTGGGACGTGTCCTGTCCGCTGGGCTGCTCTCGGGTGGACCCTGGTCCTGATCCCGCCCCTCGATTGATTGGGTGGGGTCCTCAGCCGCCGCGGTGCGGCCACAGAAATTACAGGACATTTCTGTCAGTCTTTGTGCATGTAAAACGGTGTCAATTCACTTGCATGTATCCTTACTGCAACAAATAACTCATGAATATGCAAATCGCTTGTGTATCCCCTCACTTATACTCTCGTCCTGTACCATTTTATAATTTAAATAATTAATGCCACCACACTTCAGTTGTGCAGCTGGGTTCACGACCCTGGTCGTGCATGCTTCTTCTCCTGTCCTTGTCCTGTTCTGTCTTGTTACTGTCCTTCACTCACAGTGTGTAGCACTGCAGCCCCATGCAACACTCATATTTAACGTTTCATTGTTGTAGATAATGTAATGATTTACTTTACTCATCCCGTTTACAATTAGTGCTTTGTCTTTTGTCTTTGTTTCTTCCTCCCTTCTAGAAACTTTGTTCTGTTTGACTGATCAAGTCTGATTCTCAATAAAACTCAATTATAATACCACAGCGGAACCCTAAAAACTACACTGTGACACAGTAAAACTGTTTCAGCATAAAATCGATACAGATTTTCCATTCTGCTTGACCTAACAGCCGAACAGGACAAAAAAAAAATGAATGTCATCAGGACCAACTGCCTTTCCATTTTTCATCCTCTTTAATGCCTTTCTAACTTACCCCTTACTAATCATTGCCACTTCCTGGTCCACCACACTTCTCTTGCCTCTCCTACTCTCCCTTCTCTCTTATTTTCCTCATTCATCAACTCCTCGAAATATTCTTTCCATCTATCTAGCACACTACTGGCAGCAGTCAACATATTTCCATCTCTATCCTTAATCACCCTAACCTGCTGCACATCCTTCCCATATCTATCCCTCTGTCTGGCCAACCTGTTTAGATCATTTTCTCCTTCTTTCGTGTCCAACCTGGCATACATGTCATCATATGCTCTTGTTTGGCCTTTCCCACCTCTACCTTTGCCCTATGTTGCATCTCAATGTATTCGTTTCGCCTCTCCTCGGTCCTCTCAGTAGCCTACTTCTTCTTAGCTAAGCTTTTTCCTTGTACGATTTCCTGTACTGTGATGTTCCACCACCAAGTCTCCTTCTCTCCTTTCCTGCCAGAAGATACACCAAGTACTCTCCTGCCTGTCTCTCTAATCACCTTGGCTGTAGTGGTCCAGTTTTCTGGAAGCTCCTCCTGTCCACAGAGAGCCTGTCTCACATCTTCCCGAAACCTGCACAACACTCGTCCTGTCTCAGCTTCCACCACATGGTTCTGTGCTCTGCTTTTGTCTTCCTAATCTTCCTCCCCACCACCAGAGTCATCTTACACACCACCATCCTATGCTGTCGAGCCACACTCTCCCCTACCACTACCTTACAGTCTGTAACCTCCTTCAGATTACATCGTCTGCACAAGATGTAATCCACCTGTGTGCTTCTACTTCTGCTCTTGTAGGTCACCCTATGTTCCTGCCTCTTCTGGAAAAAAGTGTTCACTACAGCCATTTGCATCCTTTTTGCAAAGTCTATCACCATCTGTCCCTCCAAGTTCATTTCCTGGATGCTTTACTTACCCATCACTTCTTCATCACCCCTTTTTCTTTCACCAACATGTCCTTTACAATCTGCACCAATCACGACTCTCTCTCTGTCTGGGATGCTCACAACTACTTCGTCTAGCTCCTTCCAGAATATCTCTTTCACCTCTAGGTCACATTCTACCTGTGGGGCATAGCCACTAATCGCATTATACATAACACCCTCAATTTCAAGTTTCAGCCTCATCACTCGATCTGATACTTTTTTCACCTCCAAGACATTCTTAGCCAACTCTTCTTTTAAAATAACATCGACTCCATTTCTCTTCCCATCTACACCATGGTCAAATAATTTAAACCCTGCCCCTAAACTTCTAGCCTTACTTCCTTTCCACCTGGTCTCCTGGACACACAATATATCAACCTTTGTCCTTTTTCATGTCAACCAACTCCCGAGATTTCGCAGTCCCAACATTCAAAGTTCCCACATTCAGTTCTAGGCTCTGTGCTTTCCTCTTCTCTTTCTGCCGAAGAACACGCTTTCCACCTCTTCTTCTTCCTCTTCGACTTCAACCTACAGCGGCTGAATTTACACCGGCGCCCTGCAGGTTGATGGCGCCGGTGACGGACGTTGTTAACCCGAGCCACGACCTTATCCGGTATGGAATTCTTTGGATGAATGCTCATATTTGTTTGGCAAAGTTTTAAGCCGGTTGCCCTTCCTGACGCAACCCTCTGCATTTATCCAGGCTTGGGACCGGCCTACAGTTTGCGCTGGCTTGTGCCCCCCATAGGGCTGCATTAACATGAATAATTTTTTAAAAATAACAGACTTTAATCACATTTTCTGCTTCAAACAATGCAGAACCTTTGTCAGTGCAGTATTTCCTGGTACACCGATTACACTGACGCACACCTCAGAGCTTTTCTACCAAAAATTTAGGAATTGGATGAAACAGCGTTGCTCGGATTGATTGGCGGCTAATTTCATTACAAAAATACTCCCTGATGGAAGCTTTGTTCAGTGTGGTTTTGTGCAAGTTGGGCAAAAAGGGGTGTTCTTAGCACTGAAGCACTTCAACCCTCCGACAACTGCTTTCAACTACCACGCAGAAACCATTTAAAGGCAAGACAGTTTTAAAAAAAAAAAAACTGTCCTAAAATGCCACTTCAACTTTAGGTCTGATTAATTTTGGCCAGGGATATTTTCTATTCGTTTTTCTACTGCTTTATATTATGTCCAGAGTTAACAATATTCCTGACTGTGTCAATTATTTGATTCAGTCGTGAACTTAATTCCAAGTATTAAGTAAGTAAGTAAAACCAAGTATTGTGATACAATTAATTGAGATTTATTTATTACAATTAAGATATACACACACACACACATACCCTTTTCTTCAGACGAAAATACACTCACTCACCAACACCAACATAAAGTCCACCTGACTGAAACTGTCAGACAGTTCATGTCACAGCTTTGCTTGTAAATATCTGGTTTTATTGTGGGTGGTGGACGGGCAGAGATTTCATTCGATTGTACATGGGATCTAAAGTTGTATGCTTATTTAATGTGTCACACTGAGGTATTTTTTTTTTATGATACCAATTTGAGGGCAGGATGTGAAATCTGAGCCTAAAAATTCTGTGAGATGTGAAGTCCTGCCAGATGTCAACAAATGTACTGAGTCTCACTGAAAGGGTAATCACACATGTTTTTGTGACATTGATGACACCTAAAATTTATTCAGTTACTGAAAAAAAAGAAAAAGTCTCAGCAGGGGTCATAATAAATTAGTAGGAGTGCAGAGATCTTGAAGTGACAGTTGAGCTGTCTTTTCAAAGATCCTTTCAGAAAGCCAAAATAATTGATGGCAGTAATGTTGAGGCCTGTCACTTTTCTGACAGTTGTTGAATTCACGGTTGTCTGCTCTCTGCATTGAACAACAAACGCATACCTGCTTTTTAAAACCATTTTATACCTCAGTAATCTCTTTCTAAAACTTGCTTGCCCCAGCTGAACCCACAGTTTGCACCCTATGTCATGGAATTGTGATTATCCTCTCCACACTGTGAGGCGGGTTGGCATTTCACAAATCATGAGGGCCTGTTCACGGATTTGACTCCCCCAGGGTGTCTATTCTTGTTTAGCTGGTGCTTTATAGGCCCCTTAGCTGTGCTGTGTGGTATAACTCACCCGCTTTTGAAACATTAGCATCATGTCCACAAGCAGTGAGCATTCCCTATGTCCCCAAGCAAATTTACAGATGGCTGTACCTTTTCTTGTGGTTCACCAGTGGAGGAGGTGTGGCGGGTTCAAAGTCTGTTTCTGCTGTTTAGAGGCCAGTATCATTAATACCACGTGGAGGCCTCTTTTCCTTTACCACTTGCAGTGTGGATGGTTCTTAGCCAGACTTAAAAGTGTGGCAAAAGGTTCAGTATTAACCTTGTTTATTGTGTCATTCTGTGAAGGCCAAGCAAGCATGAGACTCTCCTGCTGCTCATAACATAGCAAACTGCATTCCTCTGCGTAAAAATTTCTCAAACATGACATGTTTTACAAAACCCTCGTTTTCCAATGCTGTTTAAACCCAAATGGGTCTTTTTGGGACTGTCTTTGGTTATCTCAGTCCTGTAAAAAACTGTTTTGTTTTTCCTCCCATGTGAAACTTGCCATGCGATGGAAAGAATTATTGAAATAGTGGGGAAAACATTTAGTTTACGTAGAAAATCTATTGGCATATCCTCACGGAATAACTGTGTTTTATGTATATCAAAAGAAGTGTTTCAGTAACACACTGTGACAATAGATCCTCATAAAAAAACTCATCTGTATCCAATTGTCATCTATGTATTTTGAGAAAATAAACTAAGTCTGTCAGGTTTTTAACCCTATGATTTTTTTCATCCTCATAGTTACTACTCAACATACTGTAGTACTACTTCTGGATTTTTAGAATCGAACCCTATTATCACATAAATAATACTCTTTAGGTATAAAATGCTATCTTTTTTTTTATTAAAAACAAATGTTGACCTTGTGTAAAAGATCCCCACAGGTGAGTTAATTTACTGTCATTATGACCGGCTTCCATGTAACTCAAAACTTGGATGGATTGACAGATACAGTTCAGCAGATGGAGTTGAAAGTGTTGCTGTTTAAACTGCACCCCAATATTGTGCGCACTGTTTATGGTTGTGTGTGAAAATACTTTTTCTCAGTTTTGTCATTTGAGTTAGATCTACTGTATTTGTTAATTTTCTGTCAAATTGTAAGAATACTACCCATACTATGGGCACCTCTCAAAATGCTTCCCTGCCACACACACTATGGTGTGTTAAAGTCAATTAAATGACAGCGTTACAAGTCATGATAACTGGAAAAAAGGCAACAGATCAAATCACATTTATTGCTATTGAATAGGTTGTGTTCTCATAAGCGGAAACCACAAGAAATCATGTTTATTCTATTTGATTCCTGCCTTGGCACAGTAAATGCATCTACAAAGAGCATGCTGAGGAATACTTCCACTGACCAGTGTCAGAGGCTCTGGTACCCACAATGCAGACCACAGCAAATCCACAACCATCATCATTAGAGCTTTGAACACAAATGGCTGTTACTGTACTGCCTGCTCTGCACTTTCAGATGGCTCATACAAGACTTCATGGTGTGAACACATTAAATCATTGAGGCGAATTCACAGTTCATAACTTACATTTAAGAAGAAACCTGTGGTGTGCAGTAGACATACAATAAACCCTCTTAAAACCACTCTAAATCAACAAAGGAGACTAATTAGGGAATTTATCTTCATTTATCTTCTTTTAAGAGCTTGAAAACATGATGTTTCAATATTGAGTAGGGAGTAGATGGGAGGAAACAGAGGAAGCAGTGTTAAACTGGGGGATGGGCCTGGTAAAATTGATGGGTTGTGGATGTGGAGGCAATGACTCTGAATTGTGTTTCAGATTTGAAATAGCATCATCAGCATCTTCGAAACAAAATATTTCTGCATTGAAATTTGCAAAGTCAAATGTGTGCAACCATATTTCATAAAGATGGATTGCCTATTTTCCTTTGGAAGGTATGGGAGTGCAATATTTGGAAAATCTATACAGGGTCAGGACAATAACATTGATCACATTTCTTTATTTATTCAGAAAACATGACAAGCCCTACATGGTTATCTTTTTCCAATTATATGGGTATGTAGGACTATCCCGCTTTTGTTTCAAAATTGAAAATAGAGATTTTCAGCTGCCCAAATTAACTCTTTATAGATGAGCCTGGACTCATATTTCTGGGTGCTTTTCTAGTTTTTTGTACATTGCCCTCTTCTCAAAGATTTCTCTTGATTTTTTCAATCAATATGCTTTCAAAGTAACTGAACTCAATGCGCTCCTGAGAGTTTCTGGTACAATATTTACCTCTTATATCATTGGTTGAACAGAACACAAGAACTAATTCATTTATTTCATTATACATAAAAACACTGCAAAGTGGCGTTGTTTTAGCGTCTATTCTGCAAACCCCCTTTTGCTGCACACCAAAAAAGCTGTATATCAAGAATTTATTCCTAGATAAATCAATCAATCTTATTGAATTTGATGATATTGTGGAAAATAGAGCGTCATTGATAATGATCAGCCCAGTGGCTACACTTTGTCCTACCTGATGCAGATCAATACCAATTGTTCATGGGATCAGTCACCCGTATAAAGCAGAGGTCAGAATCTCCAGTAGTGCACCCAGTTGGAGCCTGACCTAAATTGGTCATCTGAGTTTGTTAAACATTCTCAGTAAAAATGTTGTATGGTTGGAAATTCATTTGCTTTGACAATTTGTAGCAAAAGACACGGTATTTTAGATTAAATGATTAAATGAAAACCTGACCTGTTTTTGCTCAGATGATATCATGATAACATTGGTCTTGAAATGTTATAACACCATTGGTCTTTTTTTAGTTATGTCACTTCCAAGATAGTAATCAGTGCATGTATTTTAGTTAAATTCTTTTCAATTCACAATTTCAAATGGACAACAAAAACACACACAATTCCAGTCTCTGAAATAAAACTGCAATTTGTAGAAAAATGGGTTTAAGTTATTTAATAGGAAGTGATAGTGATTATTTTTTTGGATTGCAAGCAAAGTAATTCAATCAATGAATCCATCTAAGTTATGCTAAAAATATTCTGAATTTCTGAATTATGCATGTACAATATTCAATTAAAGAGTAACCTTTGGGCACAGTTACTTATTCAATAACACATGCACTAATGTGGATCTTGAGATGAAAGCTACGCTCTTAAGCAGTGTTTCCTCAAAAGTTACAATTTTGCGGCAGTGATGACTCTGCTTGACCAATGAACAATCAGAAGTAGTTTGTTACCCATATGGTATTGATTTGGCACACTTGGAAACTGAACAGGCACTAAAAATCGGAGCACTACCTTCTTTTTCCAATGAAAAACTGTCAACGAGCCATGGTGTCCAAAAGAGTACAATGCAGTAGAAATGTGGGATTAGTCAACTCAGTTAGTAGCATTCATTCAACAAATTCCGAATGTTATTTGAGAGTTGTAGGCAGGGGTTTCAGGCAAATGACAAACTAAATCTAAAATTAGGAAATGTACCCACCCGGATTTGGCTGGGATAGGCTCCACCATGCCCGCGACCCGAGTAAGGAGAAGTGGGACGGAAAATGGATGGATGGATAGCTTGTCAATGGTTCCTACTGTGGTGCCCAAATTTCACTAAGTTCAAAGAGTAATTCATAAACGTCCTTTTAATAGAGTCTTTCAGGGGTCACAGGAACAAATCCATCTATTCATTTGTGTCCAAAATGCTAATACCACTGCCGCCGCATCTTAATACATTCATAATGGTTCCCGTTTCGTGACATGGAATAGTCCACACTAACTGATGTTGACTTGGGATTGCATTAAAGACAGACTTATGACTCAGCATGAGAACTATGAAAATAAGGCAGATGGTTTCCAGGCATTTGACCCTGGTTCTTCCTCTCTCAAAGATGCATGCAAGCATGGATGGCTACATTGAATAGTGAGATTTGTCTTTAGACAATGAAACATCTGTTCAGAATGTAGCATGGGCTGATATTACAACAGTCTTATCAAGGGTAGTAATCGTGAACAATGTGATTTTGCTGATAAAATGACTGATAGCACAGGTGCTGTCAGTAAATGGTTCCACAAGTATATTCTTGAGCGAGCTGATTATTAAAACAAACTAACTTACCAATCATAACCTTACCTCATATCTTCCACGCTTGACGAGAGTAACCAAAATAACAATCCAGAATCCAGTATATGCTTGTTGTATTTCTGCAGACCAACACCAACAATGACCCTGAATACTACTTCATGGATCACGGAGGAATGCTTTTTTCTGGAATAGTCTTTTGAGTACCCTTTGTGGACAAGTGGCTATGCTAATTTTCTTCCAGTCACAGGTTAGAAGTTAAGATCAAATGCAGACTTTTAGTTGCTCGACCTCAAGTTTATGCTTTGGTTTTACTTGTTTAAACTTTGCATTCCTGACTGAAAAGCAATCTTTAGAAAGAAGCGATGGAGTGACGGTGTGTTACAATGTTTGTTTGCAGCTCAAGCTGAAGTAGACAGAACCTAAATGGATCATGGGAATTTTTTTTCTTTGCAACCCCTACATATTGGATAAATCTAACTATATGCTTCTAAAAGTCACACACTTTCATGCTGGTATAATTTAGATGGCTTCAGGATTTGGACAACATTGGTGTACTGGTACAGGTTCAATTGCTCATCAGTGCCCTAAAACCCAACCACAGCTGGTAGTACACAAGCCCACATAAACAAAAAAAATGGGAATGTTGCATAAGGAAGTGCATCTGATGTAAAAACTGTGCCAAACAAATCATGTGAGTGACTCTCTATTGCGACCCCTGAAAGTACAAGACAAATGTCGCATGAGAGATGCATGTTCAATTTGATTTTAGCCTGAATGCTACACTGCAACGAATATGATATGCTGTCCCGGAATAAATTGTTCAAGGTGATGCATATCCATATTTTAACAAAAGACTATTGACATTCTCTTAAACATTTTCGTAGTTACCTTCTCACATCTTGGCATTCCAGACATGTTCTTTATTATTTGAGGTAACCATATTAATGATTTAAAACAAACATACAGTATAAATAAAAAATTACATTTGTTTGACTATACCACATATTTTCAATACTGACACATACACAATAAAACGAATACTGTACAATATTTAATATGAATGGTGACTCAGAAATCAATCAAATGATCAAAGATTTTTATGCGTTACAAAATTTTATCAGCGGCACGATGAAAAATGGTTAGGACATCCCCCTCAAAGTTCTGAGGACCCGGGTTCAAAATCCGACCTCACCTGTGTGGAGTTTGTATTGAAGACTCAAAACTACCCGTACATGTGACTGTGATTGCGAATGGTTGTTTGTTTCTCTGTGCCCTGCGATTGGCTGGCGACCAGTTCGGGGTGTACCCCGCCTCTCGCCCAAAGATTGCTGGGATAGGCTACAGCACGCCCGCGACCCTAGTGAGGATAAGTGGTTCAGAAAATGGATGCATGGAAAATTTGATCGTCAAGTCCAGTCCTTGTATGGTCATCATTTTCATTATAAATCATGCAGTATAAAAACCATATAGTGCAATGAGAATTCTGAGATTTTTTAATATGATACTATTTAGTGTAATAATGACTCCGTTGTTTTTTTACTATTGGCTTGATACACTGCAATCATTGCAGATTGTAAATATGTCATTTATCTAATTTCTGCATGCATGATGAATGCAAACCATGGACAAGCATGGACCCCTGAGGCTTCTTGACTGAATAATAATTGAATAATTCAATCAAAACATTGAATGAAACATACCAACACCGCAGCATACTCTAGCACAATGAAACACAGACTCTGAGGTCTGGTAATAGATGTTAATCATGGCCAAAATCATTACCAGTGCTTTAACAACCTGTTAACAACATGATTTACAGTGTTACTCTATACCCAGAGCATTGCAAAGTGGCCAATGAAGGAATGGTATTCTCTCTTTTTCATTTCATTTCATACATTTTGTGCATATTATTCCTTTAATACTCCTTGAAGTGATCCAACTTCATCGTGTATTATTGATAAATAGCAAAGCAATCATACTGCACGTCTACAAGCGCTATGAAGTCATGCAATCAATATGAGTTTTCCAGGTGTGAGCATTTCCACCTTGAACAACTGGAACTAGAAGGAGTAGAATCTAAATATTTTCAGCCATTCCTATCAAAGGGAGCGTTCACAAAACGTCATCATGACATAATTTGGGCACATGCGCATTACTTTCAGTGGCAGAAGCCCCGTTCACTTCCATATAATATTGGCTTAAAAACCTCGTTTTCATGACTTTTTATCGCAGTATGCAAATTTGGATCACCTGATGCCAAGCAAACCTAGCAGCCAAACGTCTGTACAATAGCGGCAACCAGAATTTGCCTTAAATACAACGTTACGGACAAATATGTCCCAAATCCGTTTACTGGCCTGACCAGAGGGGATGTGTATTTGATCGACAACTTTTAATTTCGGCCAACACAAAAGATTTAATGAAACTCTACAAGTCTCTTGACTCACAAAAGTACGTTTTAATCATTCAGTTGTTGATTAGAAAATGTTCAGACGGCGAAAGGTCTCCATACATAATGTGCATTTGCGTATGTAGTGAAATATAAGGCGCATATCGCATATCAATTTGTAGCTTGTATATGATAGTAGGACTACTATAAAAGGTAAAATATCACGAAAAATAATGGAGGTATCAAGTATTTAAGAGTGAGATGGAATTTATTACGTAATATGGGATGATTAATTTTATGTTGTTGCCTTAGTGTCAAATATCATTAAATATGAACAATATATGGCATCTAATATTGGAACATATTGCAAAACAAGTTAATATAAAGTTAGGTGTCTTACCATTACTATATTAAGTGCTGAACGCCAACATGGTCAATCAGCAGGTTTACATTTGTTACGTAATGTGGCTTCACGTAAGCTTTCAATGAGCTTCATGTTGCTATGGGACGCCGTAAAAGCTCTTAGAATCCTTCGTTTACAATCTGTATGTACAGTCCATAATGCAAGACGACACTACCATTTGTTAATTAATGGAAATACGCATGACAGCATGAATAACCCAATTAACTCATGTCCAGCTATTGACTTCCTTAGGCTTTCTGCCAACCGAGACACCACGTGACACCACGTGACCATTTGGTGACATCACATATGATAGCAACTAAGACAGTTTGCTTTTGTGACCGTTCTACCTTCCTTGGGTAACCTATGATTTTTTAAGCAATGCATCCATTCATCCATTTTCTGTACAGCTTTTCCTCACTTGAGCTAAGGGTGCGCTGGAGCCTATCCCAGCTGACTTTTGGCGAGAGGCGGGGTACACCTTGAACTGGCCAATCGCGGGGCACATATAGACCAACAACCATTCACACTCACGTTCACATCTATGGAGAATTTAAAGTTTTAAATCACCTACCAAGCATGTTTTTGTTATGTGGGAGGAAACCTTAGTAAACCCACACAGGCACGGGGAGAACATGCAAACTCCACACAGGCAAGGCCGGATTTGAACCCAGATTCCTCAGAGCTGTGAGGCAGATGTGCTAACCAATCTCCCATCATGCCGCCTAAGCAAAGCATGTATTTTATATAGTTGTGGGCATATACTAAGTACATGTTCCTCAAATGTGTAATGATCCATACTTCACATTAGTCTCTACAGCCCTATATACCAACTATCCTGAGCCTGCTTTAATGACAAAAAAAAAATTAACAAGACAATAATCATGCATGTGTAACACATAAAATGGAGCGAGAAAGAAAACATAATGCTAGTTTGGTTGCTGGCATTTAATATAAATGTGCCTCTAGGCCATGGCACCTGACACGAAGTAATTGGCTATCAAAGATGCTCTGAGAAGAACATATTTACAGGGTTCCCACAACAGTAAGATTGATTTTTCAAAAGCATGGACATTAAATAGATGGTCTATGAAGCTGCAAACATACTCCTTCTTTTAATTACAAATAAGTAAAAATCAATTATTCTAAGCATGCCCAAACATTGCAATACTGTATAATGTTTTAACAATACTGTTAGCCCACACATGGTCTAAAATAGACCTCCCTGTGTTGCCTTTATGTAGCCACTGAATGGAAATGAGAATGAGGCATGAAAAGTTGGCCAGCCTGTCTTTTGACAACCTATCTGTGTAAAATCACACAAAGACATGACCGCACCCACGACCCTCCACACACAAAGGCACACACACAATCAGTAAATGGTCTCAAATATTGGTCTGGCCTTCATCTCTTGCTGTGTGCTGATGTGAGACGGATCCCAGCGACATTTTCCACTGCAGGATTAGCTGTGTAGTGTGACGGGCCTCTTATCCCTCGTGATCCTGAAGGGTTGACCCAAGATGTGTGTGGAAGCAAATGGCCAGAAGGACACTCCTTTAAAGGCTGTTGGATCCTTACTGCTCATTGTGAGGGAGAGTCCAAGTAAATGGTCAGCTCTGCTTCTCTTTGTTATAAGACCATAAGAAGGAAAAAGCTTGTTTTCTGGATATAATTAAACCTTCTTGTTGACATAACAGGATTAAGGATAGCAAGTTGCCAGTGGTTTGAATGATTCCTCATAAACTTTCTTTGACAGACGAGCTACTGTTGATGGAAATAATCATACTTATAAGTGTTTGTTTAATATTTCACACTTCAAGTAAAAATTAATACATAAACTAAGCATATTCTGACAGCTGCATTGTAGTCAGCTTTGTGAATCGCTACACTACCAATGGCTCAATGTGTTATTACTATATATTTTTAATCTATTACTTTTCTACAGTTTATTCTGTCCACTGTCAAAGGTGAGCCGCAGCCCATCCCACATGACTTTGGGTGAGAACTGGGGTACGCCTTGGACTGGTCGCCAGTCTTTAATTAATGTAACATGTTTTTCAAATATAAGAGGAAAACTGAGAACCCGAGTGAAAAACTCATTCAAGCATAGGGAGAATATGAAAATTCCGCACGGAGAAGCCCAAGTCGAGCTTCAACTCCAGGACCTTTGACTGTAAGGCAGTCATGGCAACCACATGTTCCAGCATGCTCGCCTATATTGTTAATTAAAAGTGAAATGAGTAATTTACCCTAGAAAAGGTGATATGAGTTTCTCCATGTAAGTGTGTTTTTCATTATCTTTTTCTAAAGATGCATGTATGAATGTATGCATGCTGATCACCATAGGCTGTCCAACTGAAACAGTTACCATGCCTCCCTGCTTTACTAAGCAGCACTGCATTTATCTGAATGATTTCATTTTCAAGCTCATGTTTGCATCTGTATTTTCTGTCAGCTGTGTACACACTCCAAATAGTTGTATAGCAGGGGCCTTTTCCACTGTGAAAGTGACCTCACTGACCTGGAAAAATAGCATATTGATCTGGTCGCATGTTGAAATTGAGTTCTACGCAGGTTTATTTGTCTAGCAGCACTCATAGACAAGGCAAATGTGTAGCCCTTTATAGAGGAATTAAGACAGACAGAGGATAATACACGACTACTATTGCACACATGCATTAAATGTCAGTACACATATTCTTACCCATCCACAATCCACAACAATTTGGATATTTTAGTTGTGCTATAACGAAAATAGCATACATTTCAATATAATCATTACCATAGTGCAGGTTTTGTGCTGCAAGAGATGAAGCAGATGTTCAATAGGTGTGGTATCAGGAGTGCAGATAACTACTACAGTCACTAAGTATGCCATCTGTGATGCTCTAACGGCTGGCTGAGAGAGCTGGAAAAAAGTGTGGAAGTGTCTGTCATGTGTGACTGGAATCGGGACTCTGCATTCACACTTTTAGCATAGAAACTCTCAACATGTGCTCAAAGTCCTTGCTAAGCTTAACCGCAACCAGAACACCCAACATGTTCTGCAACTGATGATCCATTGTAGAATGTCAGCAAGTTGTTTGATGTGGCTTTTTAGGAGAGATATTTGTCTGATCAGATAATTTGTAGTGCTGCTGAATAAATCCCGTCAACACGGATCTGGAAATAATTGAGGAGACAATGAAAGCATCACAGATGAGAAACAAAATGCACATTTCATCCAAATGTGGCCAATATAGTGCTTGAATTCTGCTGGTTTTTCATTTGCAGTCACAGATCATTAAGAGAACCATGCACATTGAAAGCCGTGATCTGCTGGGCCTGCTCATTTCAATTAGTTTTTGTAATTTCACAAACAGTGAGCTCACACAGGTTTATGTAATTAAACATGGCAACAACACCGGAGAACATTTAATCTATACATCAGTTATTGTATATAAAATGGAAAACATCCCCAGAAAATTTTGGTTTCCATATTGATTCAGTATGTAGTCATACAATAGATCTTAGTAGGTCTTTCGCGGGGGTTATTTAAAAGAAAACAAAGAAGTGTGTGTTTATATATATCTATAAAATCCCCAAATTACCCTCGCAAAACACTTCTCATACGCATTCTAAAGACGAACACAAGAATAAATATCAGTATGATAACTCAATTTAGCTGACTTACCAGTGAAAATATGAAATTTGTGCGGTGATGATGGTGAATTAGCTGTCCTGTACGACACAGAACGTCTGGACTGTAATAAAAACGGAGGTTAACTGTATTCAGTATGGTAGGTACAGAACATATTTTATCAGCCAAGGGCAGGTCGACACACATGTCTGTATGTGCCAGGATTGAGATTTATTGGTAGTTTTTGACAGCCGGAGTAACAGACAACTTCTTCTTGGTAAGGGCTGCTCGCCCCAAGCTCAGTTTATAGCCTCACACTGTGTATAGCTGCACATTTGCCAGCTGACGTAAAAGGGAGAAAGTGTTCCCTACCTCAGCAGTCGTCAGGAATATTAATGGCTGAACCCTGACTCATTTTTGAAATTCTCTCCAAGGCAATAGCGTTTATCATTTGTGGACAGGTGGAACGACCATTTCAGTCCACACGATGACTAACACATGGCCACTTTCGATTAATTGGAGCCATGAATTGCAGTGTAGCATGTTTCTCAAAACAGGCAGAAACATAGCTCCAGGTCGGAATTTGCCTGTTATTGTTTTTTTAAATGTTATTTGGGCTTGCTTGCCTGAGGAGGGGCAGCAGGTCAAGAGAGCATTATTGAAATCCCACCAGAAAGATACACTTGCGGACCTCCATCTTGTAGCACTCTGATAATATTTAGTGATTGCTGCTTTAGGGAGATAAGAGGCATGTCATAAATTAAAGATGTTGTAAGCATTTTCTCTGGCAGTAGAGCAGATTATTTTTTTGGAAAGATTACATTAAACTATGGCATGGGGAACTGTGACTGTGAGGGTGGTGACATCAGACAGCTTTATTTTAATGAGAGAAAAAAAAGAGTTTATGAGGTTAGCTGTGCTTCGGTAGGTATGTATGTGGGGTTGGTAGATACAATATTGATCCCGTAGAAAATTCTGTTCGAAAATAGAGTGCTTATGCATTCTACCTGCTTTCTTCTCAGGTATTTTAACAATTGATTCAAAGTAACTTGCAAGAGTAGCACAACGAGTGGAAAGAGTGACTTTCCCTTGGAGTTGTGCCCAGGACAATGTCAGGTTTGCCTGCTACAAATGCATGAACACTAGGCATTTCGGAACTGCCTGTCTTGGTAGTCACCCATCTCACTCAGCTTCCAGGGCGGCCCAGCCACAGAGCATTAAGCATTTGTGTAGCGTTCACAAGGTTTCCCTGTATTTGTGTGGCCTTAATGGCAGCTCCATCCTGTTGTGGCTTAATGAGTGCTCATGAACTCTGAGGATCTGGCACTGCAGAGAAGTAGGAGTGCTCTCAATTACTGACTTTGGCTGACTGCACTCATTCGGAGCCCCACCCTCCACCGAAAGGCAGTTCCGAAATGCCTCAAACCTGACATACAATAAACAAGCCCCTCACCAGCTCCAGTGTCACCTATTTTTTAATCTTGTTAAAACACTGTAAGAAAAGGTAGTCGAATAAATAGTCTGTTTTTTTTATAGGATTCAAAGCAAACTTCACAGTGTCGTAAATAATGACTAAAGGATTACTACATCATAGAACAGTTTTTCCATTGCTGCATATTCCAAACCATTATCCATAAACATGGCTAAAAAATTACCTTATTTGTTGCTGCTAGTTCTGGTGAGGGAACCAACCAAGCTTTGGTTGGTTTTCCACTGCGATTATCCCCCACATCAGCATTATTCAAGCTTGACCCCAACCCCCCCTTCTCATTTATGCCTTTCCCCTTGGTAAAACACAAGTATAAGACCAGTCCCTCCATCATACATCATCCAGACTGAGCGCCCTTCGTGCTGTCCCTTCCTCCACTCTTTGTGCTGGGGGAGAGAGCTTGTGCTTTTCGTGGAAGGTTTGTATCAACAGTCTCAGCACTTCACTGAGCTTTCTGTTGACATGTCACTCGGCCTCAATCCATCTGTATAGCCATAGAGTTGAGCTCCCTGTTCCTCAGAGTTCAACAATCAGATTCTGTCTAATTCCAAAAGCCTAAACCAGTCGATTAGTTCATTTGTTTATCGACATAATGCCCTTGGCGTGCAACAAACTGTTTGTGCTTCAAAAGGGTAGCTAGTATGAATAGATAGATAGTATGAATATGAATAGAGTATGTTCAATTGATAACTATTGTATTTGATGAACATTTCTGTAAACTCTGTGATCACATCCCAAAATGAAACATGAAGGCAAGTTTGCTTTTAACATTTCCCCTCTAAAGTAACAGTGAGCCCAATTCCTTTATGTTTGCTGTAGACTAAAAACATTTTGAATGCCTACAATCATTTTAAGGTTTGAGTTTAGCCTGTCCATGCTAGATTTACAGTTCTACGTCCAACTGACATGAAAACCAGAAAGGTGTCTATGGCTGAGAAACATTTGGAAACTGAGAGAAGAAAATCAATCACATCCATTCCCAAAACATTGTCCATATTCATATGCATGTTTATACTTGTGTCTGTTTATATACAACCCCAATTCCAATGAAGTTGGGACGTTGTGTTAAACATAAATGAAAACAGAATACAATGATTTGCAAATCATTTTCAACCTATATTTAATTGAATGCACTACAAAGATATTTAATGTTCAAACTTATAAACTTGAATGGTTTTAGCAAATAATCAATAACTTAGAATTTTACGGCTGCAACACGTTTCAAAAAAGCTGGGACAGGGTCTGGTTTACCACTGTGTTACATCACCTTTTCTTTTAACAAGATTCAATAAACGTTTGGGAACTGAGGACACTAATTGCTGAAGCTTTGTAGGTGGAATTCTTTCCCATTCTTGCTCGGTGTACAACTTCAGCTGTTCAACAGTCCGGGGTCTCCGTTGTCGTATTTTAGGCTTCATAATGCGCCACACATTTTAAATGGGAGACAGGTCTGGACTGCAGACAGGCCAGTCTAGTACCCACACTATTTTACTACGAAGCCACCTTGTTGTAACGTGCAGAATGTGGTTTGGCATTGTCTTGCTGAAATAAGCAGGGACGTCCATGAAAAAGACGTTGCTTGGATGGCAGTATATGTTTCTCCAAAACCTTTCAGCATTAATGGTGCTTTCACAGATGTGTAAGTTACCCATGCCATTGGCAATAACACAGCCCCATACCATCACAGATGCTGGGCTTTGAACTTTGCGTCCATAACAGTCCGGATGGTTCTTTTCCTCTTTGGACACGACATCCACAATTTCCAAAAACAATTTGAAATGTGGACTCGTCGGACAACAGAACACTTTTCCACTTCGCATCAGTCCATATTTGATGAGCTCGGGCCCAGAGAAGCCGCCGGCGTTTCTGGGTGTTATTGCATCCTTCACACATTGATGTCGGTTTTTGATGCAGTGCCGCCTGAGGGATCGAAGTTCACGGGCATTCAATGTTGGTTTTCGGCCTTGCCGCTTCCATGCAGGGTTTTCTCCAGATTCTCTGAACCTCTTGATGATATTATGGACCGTAGATGATGAAATCCCTAAATTCCTTGCAATTGTACGTTGAGGAACATTGTCCTTAAACTGTTCAACTATTTTCTCACGCACTTATTCACAACGAGGTGTGAATGAATGAATGACTGAGCAATTCATGGAAGCTCCTTTTATACCCAATCATGGCACCCACCTGTTCCCAATTAGCCTGTTCACCTGTGGGATGTTCCAAACAGGTGTTTGATGAGCATTGCTCAACTTTTTTGCCACCTGTCCCAGATTTTTTGGAACACGATGCAGCCATAAAATTCTAAGTTAATGGTTATTTGCTAAAAACAATCAAGTTTATCTGTTTGAACATTAAATATCTTCTCTTTGCAGTGTATTTAATTAAATATAGGTTGAACATGATTTGCAAATCATTGCATTCTGTTTTTATTTATGTTTAACACAACGTCCCAATTTCATTGGAATTGAGGTTATATAAGGAATATCCTAAAGAAGAAAAAAACATGTATACTAACAAAGTTTGGTCAGGTCTACCAATAATAACAACAGCAGCTGATGAACTTTTTGTGAGCTTTAAAAAAATACCCTGAAACAATTGATTAGTTAAGGTATCATAATGTATTGCTCAGAAAATAAAAAACAACTCTTTAACAAGAAGTTGTCAATTTAACAGAGCAATCACTTTTGATAAGTGCAGCTTATCAAAAGGTAACCACCACTGCATAATGTAACCATAACAATATGTACAATTAATTTCTCGCTTGATTGGGTGGCATGCACTCCAGAGACCCAACGAATTGTATAAAAAAATTAACAGAAAAAATTTCCAAAATAATAATACGTATTCACTTAAAGCCTTTCCAGTACTTTTGCTCACCCTTTTATTTGGTGGTTTCATTAAAACAATAGTCTTCTAAGGTATGCATCAGGCCCAGATATAAACATATGGAAATACAAGTTGAAATGTGTACCTCTTGCCTCATAGTCATCCTTTAATTTCACACCCACATGCTTTTGGTCTACAGAAAAAGGAAAGAAATAATTGACCTCACTATTCAATTCTTTTTTGGTGGGGAGTGTAAGTCACTGTCATCTTAGTCATTTTAAGTAGTTAAGTGGTGAACCTTCGCAGGAATGGTCGGCCTACAAAGATTACCCCAAGAGAACATCAATGACTCATACAGGAGACCGAAGGAACTCAGAACAACTTCTAAAGAACTGCAGACATCCCTTGCCTCAGTTAAGAGACAAACATGGTGGTGGTTTTGTGATGGTAGTTTTTTTTCCCCTTAATAAATGAAATCACCATTTAAAAACTACATTTTAAGTTCACTTGGGTTATATTTGTCTGATATTTACATTTGTTTGATGATCTTAAATATTAAAGTGGGGAAACGATGGGAAAATATAAGAATTTGAGAAAGGGGCCAATACTTTTTTATGGCACTGTGTTTTTATTGTATTATTTTTATTTTTATTGGATTTTTTTCATTTTTACTATAGCAATATCAAAATCGTACTGATAACTGATCATTTTGGTCACTCTAATCGTGATGACATTTCATACATTTTCATCTCTAGTTTTGTGCCACAAGGAGAGATTGGGGAGTGGAAGTTGCATTCCACAATTCCTTTGTACGCTCCATGTGAATAGCCTTTTACATGGGGCTTTGTGGGATTGATTGTCAGAGGCTTAATGAGCGCCTTAACCAAGGTAGAGGCTTTAGGCAACATATGTGACCACAGTGCTCAGTGCTCATGTTCCTCCATATCAAGCCTGCATAGCACAACACAAAGCCAGCTCAGCTGTCTGCATTTTTCTGGTCGTTTACTAATAAATACTTGTTTATACTGGATTTTATTGCCTTTGAAGGACTATATACTCTCCTTATGGGGGCCAGAGCAAAGGATGATGCCACCTGTTGTAAGTAATATTTATATATGCCAAATTGGGTTTACATTTATGTATATTGAGGAATTTCATCCTTGGATAACACAATCAGGCAGCTTTAATGATAGAAGAAATGCTTGTCTTATGATAATTATTTTAAAAGTTTTTCCTGCATGGAAGGGACATATACAGTACCTAATTAAAATGTACTTTAAATATGTATGTGTAATATTTACCAAACCATTAATAATTGTCATGCTTTCAAGATCAACACTTCAGCAGCTCAAAGCCGCGTTACAATTGACTGTAACTGAAAAGCCAAACCATAGCATTACAAAAGTTAATATATGATGCTTATCTCTGGAATGTTGGATTTATTGTAAAACTCCTGTCTTTATGTTAGAAAATGTTGTATTTAATGGTTAATGTTGGGTGTTAGAATTATCTGAAATGCTTTAGTTCATGGGTGTTAAACTCATTTTTGTCACGGGACACACTGTTAGTACAGTTTCTCTCAGAGGGTAGTTATCTCTGTGAAACCATATGTTTCATCACTTGATCATTTGTATTATATGTACACAACAAAATGATGGATACCTAGTTTCAAATCAGAAGTCAAGGATAATAGTTTGTTCAACTATTGTTCAAGTTACTGTAAAAAGGGGTTTGGTAACCAAAAAAATAATTACAATATTGCAACATTTTTAATGTATTGCATATTACAATGTGAAATTTTGGTACAGATTTTAACAAGAATATGGATGTTGAAGCAAATTATTTGCTTTCACCGGCCACATAAAATTATGTGGCGGACTGGATGTGGCCCCTGGGCTGCGAGTTTGACATGCCTGCTCTGGTTTTATTCTATCCACTTGATACTCTTTTCATCTGAGAGGTGTTGCTTGAGGATTAAAAGATATTATTTGTTTTAACAGTATTTGCTTTCATATCTTATGAAATTATTAATTGGTGTCTTTTGTGTTTTTTACTTGTTCAACTCTGTAGCATGTATTTTGAGAAACTGCTGTATCAATGAAACGTGTAACTACACTATTGATGTACTATGTGCTGTACTAATCTATTATTTGCACTGCTGATTATATGTGGATCCCAGGAAAATTAGGAAACTGCTACAGCACAAGCTAATGGGGATGTCGGCAGCGGCGGCTGCTTGAGACAGTCATTGATATTTTCAGCAAAATAATTTCCTACAAGACTAAACATAGTCAATAGCCACAGTAATTAACATGATCGCCAGCACAGTGATTTTGAGTTTGTAACTACGACAGTTGCCGCCGAGCTAACTTAGCTAGCTACCGTTAAACAACAGACAAAGGTGGGGTGCGCTCGATCCATCTCATTTTCCAGGTCACACAGAGAGCAAGCGCATCGTCAGAGCTACTTTAAACTTCACAGAAAACAAGAATATTGAATCACGTCCATTGGTGCGATTATTTATTAAATAAGAATTGTAATTAATTTAGGATGAAGTAATAACCCGGGAGCGACGTTGGCGTTTATTGTAATTTTGAATTAATTATTAAAAATCTAACTAATGTCTCGAAAAGGGCACAATGTCAAATTTTTCAAGTTTAACTTTAGGCGAAATGACGACAAACCTTTTTAAATCAGTCTCATGATCTGTAGGTTGCTACACTCTATGGCATTTTGAGTCCCAGGTTACAGAGGTTTACTTAAATTCAGAACACACACGAAATACGACCACGAGTGGAATTCTATGGTATATTTAATTAAACACACAACTCCAACTACAAACTACAACAAGAAAATAACACTAAGGGTAAATGAAAGAAAAAAAATAAGGCGTACGAAAATGGAAATTAGGACATTGTGTGTGGTCGCTGGGCTAAACTAAATGAGCGTGTGAGCGTTTAATGCGTTGAGTCAGAGGGAGAGAATGCAAAGTTGGGATTTTGTATGAAGCTCGTAATTTCCCCAAAATTATTACGCGCTGATGTTGTACATCATAGTTAGGATTGCAGTGCCGACTCACGAATGCTGATCAGCTGGTCTTTGGGGTGGTGTTCGTCCGGACCTCAAGCGGGAAAGAAGCAGGTTCGGTTGAAGAAAAACCAGATGCACAAAAATAAAAAGAATTAGGAAAGGAAAGTTGTTGTCCCGTTTGGGATCCGCTCATAACTTCCCTGCCGGTTGACCTGGTGGCGAGCCAAGCTCTGGCCCTCAGAGGCTTGCGAGATCCGTCAGGGATGCCAGCAGCTGCTCGTTGAGGCCCCGCCGACCGATCGTGGCTAGGGAAAGCAATCGGACCCGCATGCTCGACTTCTTCGATCGAAAACACCGCCAGCTTGGTTGCTCGCGCACACGGTGGCACCCCGAGGACAAAAAGGGAACAAAAGAAGAAGGAGGCCACCCAGCTGGCGAGCTCCCAGCACAGAAGGAAAAAGAAGCCTCAACCCAACTCAGCTCAACTCTACTCTACTCCAGTCCTCCTCAGAAAGGTGTGAGCTTAGAGTTAAATACCCCAGGGGCGGGGTGTAGGAAGAGGGAGTGCAGACTTGGAGAAGACCACGCCCACCAGCCTGAATCTTGTCTGCAAATTTGAGTAAATGGGTTTTTAAATAACATTAATCTCAAACACTTCCAACTTTGTACTCTCACGCATATAATCATTGCTTAAACTTTGGTCGTGGCAGATGGGTTGCTTATTGTTCAATACAACATTTCGTACTGTTTGATTTCAAATCTTGAACAGCTTTCAAAACCTTGCAGAGGACCTGTCAAAGTGAGAATGGGGACACAAACACGAAGGCATGCATTTGGAATATTTCTAGTTTGCAAGATACAAAAACGGACATTTTATCTTCCGTTAACAAACATCAAAGGCACGTCCACAAGATCTGCTTGCAGTTCCTCTCAACGCCAGTGGGTGGCACCTCACGCGCATGGGTGAATATGAAGGGAGTATCCCTCCAATCTTTTGGTCGGGGAAGGAGTCTTTTGAAGACAGGAATCAAAATTTGACGAGAAGCTGCTAAATAGGTAAAGGTCCACTTGACGTACACCAGGCCCTGTCCTAGTTGCCGTCTTACAGCAGGGCAGTGTGGAGGAGTGGGGGTTCTCAGGTGGTTGCGAGTTTCTGTGACACCTCAAAGTTGCGGCGTGCATGTCCGCTACACCATATAGTATTCTATTGTTTCCAAATCCGATAAACGTTTGATTTTTGATGCCGAAAAAAAATATTTGCAGTCAGATTTGCGCTGACACAGCTCAGAGTTCTTCTGCAATGCATCTTCATTCAATCAACGACAAACAGAGCTTCCAAAATTACCAGTACAGTAACAGTTACTAGTACTTAAAATGCACGAGTGGCGCATAAGTAGCCATGTGGCTCCTTTGAAACTGGTTCCTGTGTAACGGGAGCAAGCTCGGCTTTGCAGATGCATGTTAATAAACCTCACTCTCCCATCCTTAAAGAGGGTACTGGCCGCTGAGGTGGCGGGTCGGGCTATTAGCTCAACGGTCAGCGTTCTCGTCTCCCAATGCGAGACAGTGGCGGCGTGGGACTTCACTTGCAGAGTCGTTATGTACACCCCCAACACTGAGTACTGTATAGTTCATACAAATAAGAAGACTGCTCATGGAATTATGTGCACAGGTTTGGTTGATGCGGTTATAAGGGCCAGTGTCATGGTGACTTCAAACTTGATCCTGCGGGCCGGACAAAATTGCCGCGCGGGCTGGGAGATTGACATGTCTGTTTTAGTTGTACAAATATAAAGTATTTATCATTGCAATGCAATGTGTTAAAATTGTCCTCAAATTGGTAATGTATTTAAGAGGGAAATGATATACGTTATAAAATTTAATATTTCCAGGAATATGTTGGTAATTAATTTCAATTGATGAATGAAAATTTACAGTAAGCTTTCATGTTTGTCTGGGATATTTTCTTTTTACCATGCTCAGCTAATATAAAACCGAAACATTGCATTTTCTCTCACTTCAAGGTGGATCATTTTGATTTTTTTGTGTGTGTGTGTGTGTGTGTGTGTGTGTGTGTGTGTGTGTGTGTGTGAGAGAGAGAGAGAGAGAGAGAGCGAGAGTTGAATTACTAATAATTTCTTTATCTAATTTTATTTTCATGTTTTGCTCAGAACAGCATGTCTATAATATCGTTAATTGCAGGATTGATGATACTAAGAAATCATAGACATTTTCTGAAATATAATTATACCATCTCATTCAATATTTCTATTAATGTGTTTGACATCTTCCAAGGATAATTATTGTGATTTCATTTACTTTTAGAGTTAACCAGTAAATAAACCAGAAGATTTTAACTGGTTTCACAGAATTATGTTTCCTCTAATGGTTGTACTTCATTTGCCATGTATGTCTGTTAAAACATGTCATGCAATTTCTTGTCTGACAGAAATATTTGTGATACAGTTCGTACTTTTACTCTTTACCTGAAAACAATTTCCATATAACAAGCAAATGTAGATGCTGACTAAATGCTGAATGGGTGAGTGTTGCAATAATATAAACCTCCAGTATTCAGTATTGCAATGTTTATAAACCTGTATTATTCAGTATAAATACTGTCACTGTGACGTAAATCTTGAGTTTCTAGTCTTGTAATCATTCCACTGGATTTGTCTCAACACAACCTCGGCTTGACCCTATGACAGGAAGTAGGTCACATATCTGATAGCGGCATTATACAGCGTACCCTCTGTAGTATTGTCCAGATGCTCTGCTCAGGACCAGAACAGGAAATTCAAGCACTGAATTATAACACCGAAGCTTTTGTTTCACTGGTAATTATGTTATGTCTTTGAACAGGCATTTCATATAAGCACTGTATGTATTTTCTTCTTTTTTGTTCTGACTGTAATCAGAAATCTAGTGTGGTTAACTAAAATACATTGCGTCAGGTTTTGATGTAGGGAAAGATTTGAAATACAAGTGGCATTAATCATGTCCTGCTGTGGCATAGATACGTCAGGGGAAATTGTCAGCATTTCTCAACCCAAGTGAATGAATGCAGAGAGGAGAATGCTGTGCTTGTTCCCCAAAAATATTACTCCAGTCAGTGCAGTACAGCTAGTGAATTCATCTCTCTGCTGGCCACTGGGCAATGCTCCCACACTAATGTGATTACTGTCCTAGGAAGGGGGCACTCCTGTGGTGCTTCAAAGAGACCACATCAGAAGCAATATGATGAAAAAAAAGCTGTAAGATGTGATACACCCAGGTGCGGCACACCTTCAGCTTAGCTTAAACATATTAACAGGTTTATCGTGAGGACAGCATTGGCTTTGTTTTGACGTGCATGCAGCATGCTCAAATAATTAGATTACATATTTCAATTCGGAAATGTTTTGTCAATGTGGAGAAGAGAGCGGAAAGGTTTTGCTATGTTCCTGATTTCTGTGTTGCTCCAATACGGCCAGCTGCAAACCAAGAGACTAAGTACATCTTTTCTTGTGTTCTTTTTGTTATTGGTTAAAAAAACAAAAAACAAACAAACAAAAAAAAGTCCCTTGAGCCTGCCGCAAACCGAGCGATGCATAGTCCATCACTCGGCCACTGGTTTTGCGGAGTTGCACATTGTAGCAACTCACAGATAGCAGGCAATCAAAATGCATATAAGCTTTCACGCACGCTAAAAATACATTCCCTGGTTTTGCGCTGGCGAGACCCCGCTGAGCCGGAGTATATAAAGTATACATGTTTTACAGCAATACTTAACTATATTTATAATTCCACATCTACCTCTTGATGAAATAACGAAGCTCGCAGTCTCTGTCGCCAAAATGTACACGAGTGATGTAAGTACCATGCCGAGTACCTTCAAGCGAATGGGAGCGAGGCCGAGCCATTCAATATCCCCACTCTTCTCTTTTATTCTAGCCCACATCCTTTCTGTAGCAACCTGTTTCTTCCTTAACTGTCACTCTATCTTTTTATGGTTTAATAAAAGTGATAAAGTACAATATACTGTACAGTAAGTATGTGCAGCCTCAAAAGTCTATCCAAGTGTTCGGGGCGTCCATAAATCAAATCGCTCAATGTGCAGGTGTGAGTCACCAACTGTCTTTTCCGATCCAAGTCAGGTTCGACCCCATCGCGCAGTATGCAGAAACATATATGGTGGTGCCTTGAGACACGAGTCACTAGTCTTTCGAGTTTTTCGCGATATGAGCTGTCATTCTGCCAATTTTCTTGCTTTCATTGTGAGTGCAGATATGCTGTATGGTGGCAGTGAACTCAACTCAGGCACCCCTGTAATGGGTCAAAATAAGTGGATATTACTCTCCGACACTTCCTGCTTTCTTGCTGTTTTGTGACAGCAGCTCTATCGACTCTTGCTGCCTCCCAGGGTTCATATTGGATTGGGGAGGTCACTCTTCAGCAATTCATACAGAACACACAGGTTACAGACCCTCTAAGTTCCCTCTGCCTACTAATGCTACACATTCCTGAAATATTAATGGTGGCATAATTGAACTGTCACGCGACTGAAGTGCAGCAAAATAGAACAATTACAGAGGCAAATTATCCAATTTTGTTCCCACTTCCCAATCTCATTTAGTGTCTTGTTTCAGATTTTGTCCTACCAATAATGTTTTTAATAATAGATGACTTGCATGGCCAAGCTTGTAGTAGCAAATTGAATGCGCTTATTATTGCCAAAGGAAAGACTGGTTTGTGACAAAATCTGGAAAATACTGTAAATAAATACACAATGTGTTTTTTTTCACCATGTGTGAAACAGTCCGTCTTCACGCTTGCAGAGAAGAAAATTCAGGCTCTTTATTAAGCGGTTCTTCTTTAATGATAAATGATTACAGGATTTGGTGTGGAACTATTATTATGAATGTCAGAAGAGTGTGAAGCTCCATCACTGGTCTTAAGCAAAGGCAATATTTTAATCCAGGCAGACAAGATGAAGAGCTGCTTAATCCTATTTCAGGCTTTCACAGTAAACTACACTAGGTCCACACGTGCCTGTCTGTTGTCTCTATGTGGGAAAGCAGCAGATGGTGCCAGCTAAAGAGACTGCTGTACTGAACTTTGCATGGTTTCTCTTGGACCCCACACCGCCCTCAACAACATTTCCGCAAGTGTGTGGAATTCCCTAGAAAACAACTTGTCTGTGTTCTTTCCCCTTAAAGTGAGTAATGATACAGTATTGTGAATTTGTAATGTGTAAGGTGTTAGAGGGTCAAAGCCAAGGTGCAAGGCCAGGACAGATGGTTGGAATATGATGACGGAGCTTGCCAAAAATATAGAACAGGTTTGCCAATTTTTGTTTCAACAGTCAATAAGTCATTGAGTGTGTCATAGAGATAAAGGATTTGCAGCAAAAATGTAAAAATACATATACTAAAAAAGACAGTGGTATGAACTAAAGCTGAAAAAGTATTTACACAGAAACTAATAAGAGAAACCTCATTCTGACAAAAAAAATTCTTTGTGCAAATAACGGATAGGCATTCAAACAAATGTCCCCAATAGATGTATGAAAAATGAGCAGCCAACTGTTTGTTAATTTTGTGGTCCTTTTTAATCAACTTTAAATGGCATAAAATCATTATGGTACATTTATAATAGCTATAGTAGTAATATACTTTTCTTTTACCAATTTATTTTTTTATGCTTCACTAATAACCGCCACTGCATTAAAGTCTGGTGTTCATTTTGTTGTGGCAATTCTCAGAACACATCTGAGGTGTTCATCACTCAGCTGGGATCTGTACGATGTTTTGTTGGTGTTCATCACACTTAAAAGTCTGTTCACACACATGTAGAGCCAAACACTACCAGCATCCTTTGTGCCATCTTCTGGATTTTGGGGAATTTGTCTGCACTTAATGAAGCTTGAAACTCATCCAGTTTGTGAGTTGAACTTCCCTTTTAAGACAGCATCACATTGGAGATCAATCAGTTGCATCTGCAGGTCCCGTGGCGCTGTTTCAAGGTCTTGAGTGACTGAATCTTGGATGGCAGTTTGTCAGATAAAGGTGTTTTGCTGAGCCTGCAAGCTTGATTTTAACCGCTGAGCCGTAGCCATCAGTTACTGCGTTGATTGGCTGTTAGCATAATCAGCATGCTTGGTAGAAAAGTGACAGCAGATGTTATATTCCTCTAAAACCCCAATGGTGTCTTAACAAATTAGACATAGAGCCTTTGACTGGACTACAGTGGAAAAGTATTTAGTAGTCCATTCTATATTAAACACTTGGCACTCACTGTCGACTTTTGTTTTCTTTGTCCCACTAATGGTTGAAGAAGGGTTCAGAGCAGTGGCAGATTAAAAAAAGAACTGCCAAAGTCAACTCAATGTATCACTGTAACTATTGCGCTACCTGGTGGAACGACTGAGCATTACAGTATAACTTGGTGAAACCACTGGGCATTACAGCACAACCTGGTCGAACCACTTGGCATTGCAGGACAAGGTCAAATGAATGTAGTCATGATTTTGATATGATTGCACGATTCTGTACCAATCTTTGGTGGGCCGGATTAAAATGATCAACAGGCCGGATGTGGCCCGCAGGCCGTAGTTTGCCATCCACTGGCATGATGCACAATGATAAACTAGGCAAGTAGTAGTAAAGCACCCCACGAGCAGATTTTTTTTATATATATTTGTCGACATTTGAATTGTCTTTCTGCAACTTGACTTTTTGACACTGTTTTCAAGAACAAGCGTCACGCCAAGACTTTCAAAGTAGTGAAAATGATTTCATTTGCCTCCGACTGTTTCCCTTTTCTTGCCCCCTCCACTGCAGCGCGTCTGTCCCCTCTGAGTCTTGGCTAACTAAAGTTAGGGTTTTTATTGGCCTTCCCACAGTGAACAGCCTTTAACCTCCTGCCAGATTCATCAATCTCCGGCTGGTCTGATCACTGTTGAATGGGGCGGGGATTAAGAAGACCCTGTGGTCTTTAAATCAGGCAAGCTTTAGGGGGCCCCTCGTGTTCATCATATACGTCGAATAGGCAGCATAAACGTGACTTCTATGTAGACATTATCACTTGCCATAGTCAAGTCCTTAGCGAACCTCCCACTACCAGATGGCAGTGTTAGTTCTCAATAAATGTTTAATAGGGGGGTAACAAATTAAATTAGAAGGCAAATCACTAAGCACAGTTTGAACAAAATGTAAACCATGCAAAGTGGTGTGAGGTGGGGAGCGACCTTTGCTGCATTGCAAATGTGGACATTAAGAAAACAATGGCTTTGGGGAATTGGAACTCCTCCTATCCCTCCTCTTTAAACCATGCCGAACCCATGAACAATGCATGAACCAACTACAGCAAGCCTCTACATTTTGATTTCATTCCGCATTTCACAACATAAATCAAAATGTGTGAAAAACGTTGAAACAAAAGAATGCCTCAGGCTTTTTTTCAGGGTGACTTATAACACTGAAACACCAATCTTCAGTTCCAGATAAGGTCAATAGCACTGAATTGTGATTGAGTGTGTTGTATGTAATGCTAACCGAGAGCCTTGAACCCCGCTGCTGATATATGTGGGTGGAGCTGAGGTCACAGGCTGGTTTAAATTGTGCTATTGACCCACGAGGACCCTAGGTAATTAACTTGAGGAATTATTGTTACGTTCAGAGGGCATGTTCATTTGAAAATAAGTCTGTGTGGAATTAAATAAATTTGCTCTTTGGTCTCTGGTCAATCATGAATTAAAATTGCATCTATAGCAGTTTGACCCCAGTGTATTCTCAGATTTGAAAAAAGCCGACTGAAATCATACAACCACTTTGAGCATTAAGCTATTATACAAAGTGCACAGTCCCTGTAAGAGAAATACAATGGCAATGCTCAATTATTCTTTTTTAATTGTTTGATGTAGATTTGTTCATTTTAGGGTACATTAACACAATAACAATCTAGTAAAAACATAATACCTAACTTTCAAACGTTTCACATATTTATTTTTTTTAAAAAAGGTTTCACGTTCAGATTAAAATGTCGTCAATAGTATCCCCGTTCACAAGGACGTACAAACAAACAAACAAACAAAAAACGCCTGGAAATGTTACTGTATAATGTTGCTTACAGTGCCAGTACCATGTGTTATGTTTTGAGTTGTGTGTCAGCTGGTCACGCACCTGCTAATCTTCACTGAAAAATTTGCCTCATCAAGCTAAATATCATGAGCATAGCACATGCAAGGAAAGGCTTGCTGGTTTGTCAAAACTTCCACTTTGAGACCCATTTCAACAGTTTTTGTCAAATATTTAAAATGTTGTTGTCATATGAAAAAAAGATATATATTTTTTTTACATCAGGGGCTTTTGTTCTTGCATCTCTACAATTGATCTTACATCATCAGATATAACCGCACACTATTTGTTCCATGAGCGTATCCTTGTTACAATGATTTGTTTTGTTTTGGTTTTCTTTTCATTAAGATAGAGAATGTCTATTGCAGTTTAGAATTACCTTATAATTTACGCACCCATTATGGTTGGGACAAAAACACATTTGCCCACTGACCTGCCTGGACTTTTCCGAATGGTTTCACTTGCATATTTCCTAGATGGAAAACAAACTATTTCTCGAACTCTGCAACTTGGGAAAAAATAAATAAATCCAATCCTTACATTTATGCCATTTCGCAAAAAATCCCTTTCAGTGTTACCATATCCGTGTTAACATAAATATCCCTTTCAGTGTTACCATATTTTGAGCGTTATCTGGTAAACTAATTACTCAAGCATGATATAGTGCGCTGGGTTACTGTCAACATGAGGAAGACAAGTGAACATACAGCCGAGATGGTTGACGCTAAAAGCAGCCAAACTTCAGTCTTTCAACAATTTAACTATCACTCAAAACCCCAAGCAGCAATACTAACTCCAATGATACATGTTACTGCATGCTAATTTGGAAACGTTTTTTATCAGATGTGGAGACCCTCAAACAGCTCTCTGATTAAATCGCCTAAACAGACTTTATGAATTTTATGTTGCTTTTAAAGTCCTGCAATTGCCTATCAGTCCATGGTGTAGCCCTCTGGCCCAGATTCAATGTTGCTTCTGCTCAGCTGTGACCCTAATGAGCATAAGCGAAAAAGAAAAAGGATGAATGGATGATATTTTAAATGTGACATTCCGCCATCCATCCTTAATGTTTTATTGAGGTTATCCTGTCCTCATTATTGCTTCATTGTACTGTATTAGATCTCTGTCTCGCAGATTGATAGAGTGATTGTGCTTTTATGAATATCAATATGTTTAGACAGAAGGGCTGGTGAAGACCTCAGCCAAGGTCAAAGATATATGTTACGACAACAGCCACAGTGATAACGCAGCAATCAGGTCAATAGACGGAGATATGAGTGGAAAAATAGTCTGTACTATGAGTTGTGATGTATATCTTTTTAATTGCTTAGAAAAAAAACAATACAATTGAACACATTATAAACCAAGCAATGTAAACTACTGAAACATTTTTTTTTTCTTTTGTGAGAGGAATATTTATGTTTGAGTTACAAACACCCTGTCATCCTCCACGTAGAAGCCAAAATGGTACAGAACCATTGTCAGCCTCTGTGAAACCAGACGTTTTCTGCTAACCAAACTATGGATGGACAAGCAAACAAACAAACGAACAAACATTTTCCATAGAATAAATAAATGATCATAAGTACATTTACAATGTTCATGATTGTGATGCTAATTTCCGTTAGCCTGTTATTTAGAACTGCCACTGTGTGTTAGGATCAAGTGCCTCATTGCTTCGTTTGTTAACCATACATTTGAGAGGCATCATCACATTATTGGCATTGATTTTAAGTTGTTTAAGTCTGATGTTATGCTTTGTAATTGAACAAAAGCTTTATGTGTAGATGTACTTTACTTTTATCAGGACTTCATTTGAAGTGGCGGCACGGTAGACAATGGTTTGAGCGTCTGCCTCACAATTCTGAGGACCGGGGTTCAATCCCCGGCCACACCTGTGTGGAGTTTGCATGTTCTCCCCGTGTTTGCGTGGGTTTTCTCCACCCACTCCGGTTTCCTCCCACATCCCAAAAACATGCATTAATTGGAGACTCTAAATTGCCCGTAGGTGTGACTGTGAGTGCGAATGGTTGTTTGTTTGTATGTGCCCTGCGATTGGCTGGCAACCAGTTCAGGGTGTACTCCCGCCTCCTGCCCGATGATAGCTGAGATAGGCTCCAGCATGCCCGCAACCCTAGTGAGGAGAAGCGGCTCAGAAAATGGATGGATATCCTGCGTGGGGTCACAGCGAGCAGGTGCCATTCCCAGTTGATTGCATTTGAAAGGCAGACTATCCCCTGGTCAAGACACCAGTCAAGACAGACAACCTTTCACACTCACATTCCAACTGAGTGAGAGCTGAAGTGCCTACACTGAAGTCAGTGAATCACTAGACCGTCAGTGACTAACTTGAATTTCAAATGAATGTAAAATTAACACCAGAATGATGTTGAACATTTGTCAAGCATCATTAAATCAACAGTCTCTATCATTTTATTTCCATGGTCTTAAAGAAAATACTCTTTATGCAGGTTTAGGCATCAAACTTACAAAATATACTGAGAGACAAATGATGGAGGGTATATATGTGTGTGGGTGGCTCACTTGAGTGGGCAGGTAAAAGACTTTGATGTGAATATTTCATCAAAATTTACATGTTGAGCAGAGTCCCTTTTGCCGTAAATGAATATATTTGAGATTCCTGGTTATGCATGACTGAATAGAGAGGGAGAGAGAGCTCTCAGTCACGAGGGATTTGTTGTGTCTGGGGTTTGCCTTTTGCTTTGCCAACACGTGGGTGGACTCATGGGGGCTTCTCCGTCTGCTCTACATTCAAAGGTACAACTTCTTCAGTGCTCCAGAGACAAAAACTGAGGAAACCTTGGAAAGCACTTTTTTCCTGACATCTAAGATCAACAATGAAAGTCATGACACTACAGAGAAGCTGGAGAATCATTGGCATTCTTGCCTCAGTCACCTTTATCTCTGTCTTTCGTATCTCTACAGCCATTGATATCCCCCTGGAAGGTTAGTGATATCTTTTACTCTTTATATCAAAACTTCTATTTCTACATACGCACATATAATAAACTTGATGTGAGGTTAAAAAAAATTATCATGACTACATGTTAAGTAATTTAAAGTAATCCAAGATGTCAGAAACAAATTGTTAAAATTCTTAACTACAGAAATTTTCTGTAAACTTGTTAAAATGAAAAAAATAAATGAAAAATCAAATATATTAGATCAAATATTTAAAATTAAATTACTACTTGTACGTGACAAAACACTGTACCATTGCTCTAATTGAAAGTGCAAAATATCTTTTGAATCCCAAAAACCAAAAAGACTTGGACTGTAAGAATACCAAACTTCAACCATAAATTTGCTTCCAACTGTTTATATGAATCATTTTAAAGTTCTTCTTCTGAAGAGGACTACTTTATCAGACTTCTTCCAAATACAATAACTTACAAATAGTGAAGTGTGGGAGAGTAAATTATGCTCTGGTCTGCATTACTCTATGCAAGTGTACTAGTTTGTTGCCACTCCCGGTTCAAGTTTACTGTAAAACTAAACATACAATACAGAGAATGACACATCTTGTACTTAACCAAATCACATAACTTTGCCTTACAAAAGTCTCATAGCGCAATGCAATGAAAAATGCCATCGACAAGCTAACGAAACTAGTATCAGTGTTGGAATGGTTTTACACCTTTTAACAATGGATATTCAAACTCCAACAGTACAAGAACACATGACCACAGACACTATAACAATACTCACAAGCATATATTATTATAAATAGAAACAACTAATGTTACTGCAGCTTAATCTTTTTTGTGTTCCACCATCAATTATGCAATACTTGTTTTATATGTGCCTGTATGTATTATAATGTCCCCCTGGTGACTAAAGGCCTCTTTATACTCCCGCACTCGCGCGGCCGACAGTGCCCGCATTGCATCACGTGACCGACGCATTGGCCCGCGCGGCCCCTCTGCGTCACTTGATGCCCACACGGCAAAAATTGTTGCTGCGCGTAGAATGCTGCGGAGATCATCTCTCGTGATTGGACCGTTTTAGTCACATGCTGTGATGACCTTCTCAGCGTGCCCCTTGGTTCTACATACCATCTACGCCGCCGTCTTCTTGATTGATTTTGCAGCATAATTAAACGTAT
This sequence comes from Phycodurus eques, assembly GCF_024500275.1. NCBI lineage: Eukaryota > Metazoa > Chordata > Actinopteri > Syngnathiformes > Syngnathidae > Phycodurus > Phycodurus eques. Next base: position 4,899,435 of record NC_084534.1, on the reverse strand, counting down.
GATCTGGTCATCTAGGTCCATTTGTTCTATCACACACTGTTCCGCGGTTGCCATTGTTGTTGCTTTGTTCCTTGTTACAAAAAAGGACAGTAAAAACGGCTACCGGAAATGGCCAAAAAATGTAGAGGAAACTCCACCCTGTGGTGTCCTCGCCAATACCAGCCGTAGCGACACCGTTGACTTGGAGGGGAACTGCAGTACATTTTCAAAACTGCGCGCGTGGGTTGCCCTCGAATATAAAGGCAAACTGCGCGCGGGATAGCCGCAATGACATCAGCGCGGTCACCGGCCGCGCAAGTATAAAGAAGCCTTAAGTGTGTACACCAGAAGTAGCAGCACAATATCCATTGAATTAGAGCGTAAAAAATATGAGCTGAAATTGTTTAATTTTTGTATGCGTTTATGGTTTGTATGTTTTCATATAGTACAATACTGTATTGCTAGTTTTCTTATTACAGTCACAGAATGGATTAAACTTAAGTCAAGGTCCCACTGTACTGTTTAAAATTGTATGGAATAGTTCAAGAAAGCATCGGACCATTTCTGCTGCAGATTGAAAAATTAATTTACTTTCCACTTACATGGGTGCCTTGTGGGGCCCACCAGATCCAACTGAGGGAGCTTCACTGAAACAATTGCGGCGTGTGGCACTAGGCACCCAATACTTATAACCAAAAAAATACACCCATACAACCAATACTTAGCCAACACATGCACAGTACCTACTGCTACCCACTGGGTGTATCTACTGCTACCCACTGGGTAGCAGTAGGTACTGGGGGTGGAACATCATGTCACAATGTCTTTTTTAATTCCAGACAGACATGTTTAGGATTATTTGCCCTGGGGTTGGATGCCAAATCCGGCCTGTGATGTAATTATATTTGGCCACCAAGACCATATCAAATGTGTATTAAAGCTGGCCCACTAGTTAATAGCGAATGCGCTGCTAATACTATAAATCCCATAATGCATTGCTAATGTTTTAGCGCATCAGTCAAGATTATTATTATTATTATTATTATTATTATTATTATTACAGATTTAGTTAAGGGCACCCTCTTTTTCTGTTATTAGTTATTAGCAACTACACTACTAGAGTCCTCCAGCAATTATATACCGTAATTTCTCGTGGATAATGCGAACCCATGTATGATGTTTTTTCAAATAATTATTCTAAAGGTAAGCACTTTATTTGAACACGAAATATTTTTTTTTTAATTACTTGCTCTTATTTTTAAATTCACAGCCCTACTTTTATTTAGTAAATGAGAAAACACACAGTTGTGCTCACATGTTTGATTACCCAGGCAGAATTTGACACCTTTTTAATAACCTCTAGGTCGCATATTGGAATGAAAGTGTACAGCTTTTTCATAACCTCTAGAAGGCAGCATACATTTATAAAATCTGAAAGTTGTTTTCATTTTTATGTATAATGCGCACTATTGACTTTTGAAAGTTTTGGGGTACAATTTTTTTTTTTTTAAAAAGCGCATTATACATGAGAAATTACGGTACTTCCCGTTCCCACAAATTGCCAAACGAAAGCTGTAAAGCTTTCAAGACAGGTGAGAGGTAGGTTCGTAGAAGGTTCACGACAGATTTTACATTTTAGATCGACAGATGTTACCTATTTAAATCAGAAACAAATACCACTGATGGGTCTTTTATTGCACATTTGATTTCTCGTGTTCATAATATTAAAGTTTACTTATTCTCAATTTAGTTAAGTTGTCTTGTCATATGATAATGTTTAACATTGCATACCATATCTGGAGAGAAGGAAAAACACAATCAAAGTCAATTACAATAAATATTGAGTTTGGCCCGCGACTTTGTCCCAATTTCTAATTTTGGCCCAATGCGAATTTGAGTTTGACAACGCTGAATTAAGCTTTAAGGCAGGAGCTGCCCACTAGAAATGCCATTATCATCAGAAATAATGTAACATAAAATATATTTTACACAGAAGAGAACTGATGATAAAAAGATGAAAACATGAAGAATCTAGCAGCCATCAAACTCAATGCATATCAAAATGGCATACAAGCTAATGAAATTCCATTGTGTTCAGATTTGCAGGGAAGGTGGAGTCGTTGAATTTAGGTGGGGTAAAACCTCAACTCTCACCTTTCAATCACAGAGCTGACAAATCGAGACAACCATTCACACTCACATTCACACCTACAGGCAATTTAGTCTTCAATTAGTTTGACCATGGAGAACCCCCACAAAAGCACAGGGAAAACATACAAACTACACACAGAAAGACTTGAGCCAAAATAAATTAAAACTTGCAGCTAAACAGTGGTGGTGTGAGGAAAACATGTTAACTAAATGCATAACTGTACAAGGAAAGGTTATTTATAATTTTTACAATTCCTTTTGCTCACAGTCATATACAGATAAACAAATGGGAAAATAATCCATCCTCATTGGGAAAACAAAGACGTTGAATAATTTAGAGTACGCTTACTTTCATCAAGCACTGCGTGAATGGAATATATTTACAGCTATTATCTCACTTGTATCATGTTTCTTGTATCTTTAATGTTTGTGGATTTGAGTTTCCTTGGAAACGCATAGCAAATCCCTCCCTCTAAATTATTCAAGACTGTCTCGTAGGGTTCGATAAAGAGGAGTTCAAACAGTTTTTCTAAAAATGAAAACAACTTTTTGCAGCTCAGTCTTAAGGGGGAATAGCATGTGAGAACAAGGACTAAATCCCAAACTACTCACTCTTTTTGCTTTTTCTAATATCTTTCCATTGCTGCGTTGGATTTTCTAGTTTTAGGTCATGTAAACAGTAAGTCTATTCAACAAGAAAACTGTGGCTTTGTGTTATTGGAATTCCATCCCCATCTCATATGTTCATCTACTGTCATGTTGTTGAGCAGCACATTTGTTATTAACCATATTTAGTTCACCAATAGCCCATTTCATTCCATGGTGGGATTGTTTTTCTCATTGAAACATACAATGGATGTTGTGTTATTTTTTAGATTTATGTCGTAACTGTCGTTTTGTCATCATATTGACAAAATATCAATATTGCAACAATATTATCACTCACGGTACAGTAGTGATACACCAACATGGGATGTTGGTTCTGTGTATCGATTTATGTTCTGTTAACAGTCTTTCATGACCAAAGAAAATGTCTTTTTGTGGTTCCATTGTCCCCTACTTGGTTCTCTTTTTTTTAAGACAACCATGGTTAACGAATGTCATGTTTTGATATCATGATTTGATGTTTAAGTAGGAAAAGAAATCTTTGATAACTATTGTTATAAAAGAGAAGAATAAACAGAGAATCACGGCTCAGCCAGCACACCACACTTAATGAACTGAAAAAAGTTCATGTTCTGTAGCACACAATTAAAATGTGGTAAATTGATGTAATTTTATGTTATTTTTCTAAAAACTAATCAAATATTGTATAGCAATCCCTCGCATATCACAGGGGTTAGGTTCAGGACTACCTCTGCAATCGGTGAAATCCACGCAATAGCGTGCATTTTTCTATCCCCCGCGTTGGGACAGTCCAAGCTTAATGTAAAAAATCTTCATGTTGCTTAGTGTCATAAAACTGCGATCAATTGTCAACAAAATTTATGTGGACATCTCTCAGTATGCCCGCTTCCCCATCTGAAAATATCACAATGAAATCATTAATATTTTATGGACGTTAATCGTTTTCCTCTCTATAAACCCTCACTATAGAGAAAAAGCCAATGTCTCTTTAATGTCACAAAACAGCGATCAATAGTTACCAAAATGTATGTGGCCATCTACCGATGCCAAGTTCAATTTCTGAAAATATGAGAATTCAATATTTAATACAATAATATATAATAATATAATATTTTGGATTTTATGGACGTGAAACGTTTTCCCTCTTCGTAGGCGCTCACGATAGAGAAAATCTTAACGTCTCTTAAAGTCACAAAACTGCGACCGATCGTCACCAAAATTTATGTGGACATCTCTAATTATGCCCCCTTCTGCATCTGAAAATATCAGAACGAAATCCCCAGTATTTTGTATTTTGTGAATTTTACATCAATATGGACTTCGAGGGCTGCATGACTCTCGCGGCTGAGCGGTGAAAGTTTACCACAATATACATTTGTAAGTTTAGACATAAAATATCATATCATATTAGAATGAAAGTAAAAAAAAAATCACAACCCCTGGGTGCTGCTATGCATTTATACAATGTGGAAGAGTTTTTTCATTTTCTTTATACCTACTTTATGTAATACGCTCTTTTGACTTCTGATAATTTTTTGAGAAGGAAAGAAAATGTGTATGAAAGAGAAATTAGGGAATGTGTTACAATGAACACGTAACTTTTTTTTTTTTTTTTTTTTTTTTTTCTTTTACAGTTTTAATGTTTTAGGCTAGGGAGCATTTATTTTATTCACAAAAATTACAGCATACACTCAAAATAATGAATATTTAAAAATGTTTTTTTTAAAACCCCGCATTGCACTGAATCGGCAATAGGTGCACTGCGATATAGCGAGGGAACACTGTATGTTAGTTTAACACCTTTTAATCATGTGTAACCAATGTACATGTTCAAATTAAGTAAATTCAAATGACTTTTTGTTCCGTGGTGTGTGTTCTGAAATGGTAGTCTGCTTTTCTTGCTCATGAAATAAAATGAGACAAGTCAACTTATCATTGGACTACACTTCTCCATATTGTCCATACTTCAGTTGTGATGTGTTATTTTTTTTTTTCAAATAAATAAAATTATAGCGCAACAGTATTGTGATATGTTTTGGAGAAAAAGTCTCACGATACAATTAGAGATAGCTATAAAGACCACCTTAGTCAAAACACAGTGACATTATTTAGAGTAAGAAGTCACTGCATCTGAATATAGAATGAATAATCTGGAAAGAAAAAGTACCAAATTGAATGACTGTTAGGGGAAATGTTCGTGCTGGGATCCAACCTTCGAACCTTTAAACATGCTCTGTAAATTATATTGATTGTGTGATACTTGTCAATGTCTGTATATAACCTTTTATGAGTTACTCAAATGTTCATGTGCTCTGGTTTGTGGCCCAGTTGAGCAGCTGCCCACCATCACTGCCCAGTCGCCAAGCTCCCTCATCGCCTTCCCTTTTGATGAGAGTTATCCCATGACATGCGAGGCCAAAGGGAATCCCGAGCCAGAGTGAGTAGCAAGTTTTGCATCACTTCAGCTTGAAGGACAGAGAGGAAGGAAAGCTTGATAGCAGCCAAATGAAGACAATGTCATGTTGCCAACAATGTGATAAATATTGACTTTGTGTCAGCACAAATAGTGGGAAACATGCAAACTGCAATCTCATCTGAAGGCATTGCCTTTTCACAACTTTCATTGTGTAGAATCAGATGGATGAAAAATGGCCAGGAATTCGACCCCTCTTTAGATCCCCGGCTGATGAAAGAAGAGGAGTCTGGGACCTTTGTGATACCCAATAATGGGAACCTTACAGAGTACCAGGGAACCTATCTTTGTTACGCCTCAAATAAACTGGGTACAGCCACATCCAAGGAGATTGAATTCATTGTCCCTCGTGAGTAACATATACACTTGCCTGTGTGTGTGTGTGTGTGTGTGTGTGTGGGGGGGGGGGGGGGGGGGCTTTGTTACACCTTTTTCAGAGCAGTCCAGTCATGTTAGCCCTCTCCATTGTGAGTCAATTTGAGGTGGCAGAAAGCATTTAAGGGTCAGTGTCATATAATTTGATCAATAACAGGAAAGGATTCCAAGGCGTTCAAAGGGAAATTCAGTGGGCAATGTCTTTACCGTTATCAGAGGTGGGTAGTAACGTGCAACATTTACTCCATTACATTTACTCAAGTAACATTTTGAATAAATTGTACTTGTCTGAGTATTTTTAATGAAGCATTCTTTTTACTTTTACGCAAGTTTTTACGTTAAGAAGAAACAGTACTTTTATTCCGTTACAATAATCTACATGCCACACGCTACTCTCGTTTATCAATAATTGCGTGCGCGATCTATTTTTAAGACTTTCATTTTCGACTTCCGGATCGGGCGCCGTTGCGCCAATCCACCATGATTGACTCCAGTTCACCAATCAAACAAGGCAAGAAAGAAAATTTTCCGCACACAAAGTCTTGTATTGGGCTTCGTGGACCCATCAAAGTGAGTCGTGACAGTCGCCGCGACTCATGTTTACATTACAGACTACGAAAAACAACAGCTTTAACATTTGCTGTTGTTTCGACTGTGCATATGACAACATCAGCTCTTTTTTTCATCACAAGTTTAAAACATGCATCTTCTGGGGTACGTTCTGTTGTGTTCTTGCTCTCTCTCTCTCTCTCTCTCTCTCTCTTTCTCTCTCTTGCACACACACACACGCACACACACACACACACACACACACACACACCTACACACATACTATTCACAAGTCTGGTTGTGCTGTTTAACAAGTAGAAACAATATAGTATAAGACCATTTATTGGAGCTGAATTTGCCTTAATTTGTTATTTTGCAAAGAGTATATTTTATTGTTTTAGATTCAGTGATATTGTTCAGCAATATCTGAATTTGCACATTCATATTTTATCCAGTTATTTTTATTTTATTTGATGTTCATGCTCTGATTTGGAAAACTACTTTTTACTTTTACTTGAGTCATATTATTCGAAATTAACTATCACTCCTTCCCGTGGATACTGTACATCACAGGACACTGCAGCTCTATTGTCAATGATTAATGTAATGGCTTAATGTTGTCACATTCTGACATTAATTCTGTCGTCGAACTATTACACCTACAGTAAACAATGTGGAAAAAAAACTTAACTACATCATACACGTAACATAAATGTTCAAAAACAAAAGATCTACCTCACTGGTTGCACATATCCAAAAGGGAAACGAATGAGTTCAAAAATGTCCAATATACTTGCACAAAATCACAACAAATCTTCTTGTACCTTCAACTGCATCGATAACCTTCCGACTGACGTAATGGATTATACTTTTAGTCGTCAAACCGGATGTGGATCAATTTAACCTACTTCTTGCATACTTTACAGAACCCGCAAGAATCGTTTGTAACAAAATACATATTTAAAACTACACACAAACTAACTGATATCACTTTGTGGGATTTGAAGTAACAGCACTCTTACTTGAGTACAATATTGGGCTACTCTCCTGACACCTGACTGTTATTTATCAAATTATATGAAAATGACACTCTTCGGTTGACCTGCAGTTTAGAAAAGCTTTGGGAGTCGGGGAGAACAAAATTTTGCTAATAATTTCCACCCATAGGACACTATTTGACTCACTGCAATCTTTGTCTTACTTTTCTAGATGTCCCGAAGTTTCCAAAAGAAACGCTCGATCCTATTGTGGTGGAGGAAGGCCAGGCTTTTACTTTAAAGTGTGAGCCACCGAAAGGAATACCCCCTCTGCAGATCTATTGGATGACAATCAGTAAGTAATACTTCAGTCTAATATAGCCTCTGCAAATATTATCTCCACGAATGATGGTTAACACTATTTGTGTCTTCATATGAAAGCCGTTTGAGCATTTATTTAAAATTCTTGATATCCAGCTTACTGTCCATGCATACGCTTTGTCCTCACTATCGTAAAACAGTTAAGCACACTAGTGGAACGATTGTCTTACTAGTAACATTTATTCCACTAGTAATGTTTTTCCACTATTGCCATCAACTACAAAATGACATTTCTGCACACTATTAGGACAACTTTGGCCTACAAGTTGAACAACGAGATATTATTCAGGAGGCAAAACTGTGGGCTCGTCGACATTTATTACTTGATTTTATAATCTTTTAATTTTAGTAGTATTACTAGTGTGCAGAAATGTCATACATGTTACAGAAATGTCCTACTAGCTGTGTTTAGTCATGCACTAATGATGTGTAATTACATACTAGTCGAGCATAGGTGTGAAACTCAAGGCCCAGGGGCCAGATGCAGCCCGCCACATGATTTTATGGCCCGCGAAAGCAAATCATGCTCGTCAACTTCCGTGATTTTTGCTAAAATGATTGCCTTTTTCTGTTATCAAAACCTTCTACAGTAAATTAAATACAACCCCAATTCCAATGAACTCGGGACGTTGTGTTAAACAGAAATAAAAACAGAATACAATGATTTGCAAATCATGTTCAACCTATATTTAATTGAATACACTACAAATATATAAATATAAATAGATATTTAATGTTCAAACTGATAAACTTGATTTGTTTTGAGCAAATAATCATTAACTTAGAATTTTATGGCTGCAACACGTTCCAAAAAGTTGGGACAGGTGGCAAAAAAGACAGAAAGTTGAGGAATGCTCATCAAACACTTGTTTGGAACATCCCACAGGTGAACAAGCTAATTGGGAACAGGTGGGTGCCATGATTGGGTATAAAAGGAGCTTCCCTGAATTGCTCAGTCATTCACAAGCAAAAATGGGGCGAGGTTCACCTCTTTGTGAACAAGTGCGTGAGAAAATAGTCGAACAGTTTCAGGACAATGTTCCTCAACGTACAATTGCAAGGAATATATGTATTTCATCATCTACGGTCCATAATATGATCAAAAGGTTCAGAGAACCTGGAGAAATCACTCCATGGAAGCGGCAAGGCCAAAAACCAACACTGAACGCCCGTGACCTTCAATCCCTCAGGCGGCACTGCATCAAAAACCGACATCAATGTGTAAAGGATATCACCACACTTCAGAAAACCAATGTCAGTAAATACAGTTCGGCGCTAGATCCGTAAGTGCAACTTGAAAGTCTACTATGCCAAGCAAAAGCCATTTATCAACAATACCCAGAAAATGCCGCCGGCTTTTCTGGGCCCGAGCTCATTTAAGATGGACTGATGCAAAGTGGAAAAGTGTTCTGGGGTCTGACGAGTCCACATTTCAAAGTGTTTTGGGAAATTGTGTACGTCGTGTCCTCCGGGCCAAAGAGGAAAAGAACCATCCGGACTGTTGTGGACGCAAAGTTCAAAAGCCAGTGTAGTATATTTCAGTAGTACCACAATCAGAGTTCCTTTGCAAGGGCCAAATGTTTGGAGATCTGTATTCAAGCCAACCATCTTTTCTTTGAAATTCTACATCAAATGACTTCCTTCAACCATTTGTATGTTTATTAGGGTTTTCATTCTCCACCCAGATAATAACATGTCAACAGGCGTCCCGGTCTGCAAAGATGATTGTTTTGCATCTTACAAGATGTGGGAACCAGGTTGTGAGCGTAGCTCGAAGGTGAGGCGCCAGCAGGCGGGTTTGATTCCAAATATGGTCATGAGGAACAGCCATCTGCCGGGTGCACCCAGGGAGGGGCTAATTCCACGCCCAGAGAATTAGATCTTGATAAACTGAGGTCCAGGGGGTTTTCGGGGGCTTTTTTGTTGTTCTGGCAATGTAAGCAGCTGTTATGACACTAAGGCTTGTTCAATAAATCGAATTAGCCCAAACGCCAAGTGTCTCGAAATCTTCATTCATCCCATGCCCGATGGACGTCGGAGTTCTCCCGGGTGACCTTCGACTCGGAACCATAGGCGAAAACATCCACCTCACCAGCATCTGTGATCGTATGGGGCTGTGTTAGTGACAATGGCATGGGTAACTTAAACATCTGTGAAGGCACCATTAATGCTGAAAGGTACATTCAGGTTTTGGAGAAACATATGCTGCCATCCAATTAACGTCTTTTTCATGGACGCCCCTGCTTATTTCAGTAAGACAATGCCAAACTCACATTCTGCACGTGTTACAACAGCGTGGCTTCATAGTAAAAGAGTGCGGGTACTCGACTGGCCTGCTTGCAGTCCAGACCTGTCTCCCATTGAAATTATGAAGCGTAAAATACAACAACAGAGACCCCGGACTGTTGAACAGCTGAAGCTGTACATCAAGCAAAAATGGGAAAGAATTCCACCTACAAAGCTTCAACATTTAGTGTCCTCAGTTCCCAAACGTTTATTGAATGTTGTTAAAAGAAAAGGTGATGCAACACAGTGGTAAACATGACCGTCCCAGCTTTTTAAGAATGTGTTGCAGCCATAAAATTATTTGCTAAAAACAATAAAGTGTATCAGTTTGAACATTAAATATCTTGTCTTTGTGGTGTATTCAATTAAATATAGGTCGAACATGATTTGCAAATTATAGTATTCTGTTTTTATTTATGTTTAACACAATGTCCCAACTTCATTGGAATTGGGGTTGTACTAATTGAACAATCTATTATCCTTGTCTTCTGATTGCAAAACTAGTTATCCCTCAATTTGTTGTGTAATGGTAATAATATGATTTGGTGATTAAACATTTATATGGTTTCACTGTTCTAATGGCCCTCTGAGGGAAATCATAACTACAATGCAGCCTGAGACAAAAATGAGTTTGACACCCCTGTTAAATAGAATAAAATGGAGAGACATTTGTTCGATATCTTTGATATCCATCTTAAGGTCAATGTACTCGTATGCGCGGTGTCCTCACGGGTAGTGAGTGGAACAAAAATTATACTAGTGCGCTGAATTGATGAAGAGCATGTTGGACAAGAGATTGAAGAAGAATAGAATCAAGAATATTGATTAAAAGGCTCAAACGGCTTTCCATAGCCCTAATTTTCTTTACGTGTGTGATTAGAAACACCAAATAACTGTTTTCATTTGCGAATAATTTGTGTACATTCTGTACGCTCAGACCTTCAACATATAGAACAAGATGAGAGGGTGTCTATGGGCTTGAATGGAGATCTGTACTTTTCTCACGCGGTGGACAAGGACAGCAGGAGGGACTACTGCTGCTTCGCCGCCTTCCCAAGAATACGAACCATCGTTCAGAAGACAGCCATGTCGGTCATTGTCAAGACCAGTAGGTGTCACCTCTTTCTTCCTAAATCAGCATGATTAATTTGCACATTCATAGTCATGCAATTATACAGCCATACCTGTGCCATACTTTCTTATTCATATGCATGTCCTTGGTTCTAGTTTGTGAACTCAGTAATGCTCGTAATTTTGCATCCACTTTGTGTTATGATTATTTTTTTTTCATCCCATCCTGCTACATTTCAGAAAAAAGTCATGGCATGAGTCCTGAAATTGGTGAGTTTTCAGATTCTTGTGTACTTTTTCGTGTTACATGTGAGAGAAACATACACAGCAGCTGTATTATTGTAATCTTTAATAAACTCCTGATCTACTATCCCTTATTCATATCTTATTAGCCAATGCCATCCTGCAGCGGAGACCCTTGCTTATGACGCCATCTGGTGTCAGAACAGAGAAACATTTTGTCAGGGGAGATGACATGAAACTGGACTGCATTCCTGAGGGATTGTGAGTTAAACTACATGTATGCAAGAGTGATTAGAATTGTATATATCATTCATTTAGGAAAACATATAGCCATATAAAACAACAGTATAGTTATAGTTTGACATCAATTAATGTGCTTTCTTAGACTGTAAAATTAATTGGAAAAATAAATAATGGTCTTAAATTTCTGCGGTGTATTTACACGCCTAATTTTTGGTCATTTTCTTGAAGTCCAACTCCACAGGTTGAATGGGTCAAAATGGGTCATAAGCTTCCAATTAAAGCCAAACTGGAGAGTCATGGAAAATTGCTGATTGTACCAAGTGTTGAACAAGAAGACAGCGGCAAGTATATGTGCAAGGCTAAGAACAGGCTGGGAGAAGTAGTCCATTACTTCACAATAACCGTGGAAGGTAAATAAAATGTGTCGTGATGATGTAGACGTTTTGCAGTCGCATCTCATCTGATCAAAACACTCTTCATTCTTCAAGTGCTACAACAAGATTTAATAAAGAGTCGAATGGAGTTTATTATAAGATAAAGTAGTTGTTTGTGTGGAATTTGATTGAAACAAAATATCTGGAGTTATTGGCACATCACATATGCAAAGCATCTGAGGCATAAAAAAAATAAAAAGCTGAGTTTTGCTACCTTTGTAAAGGCAGAATATATGATACAGTTATACCTCGGATACGATGATATCATACAACTGGTCATTTTGTTGTGACTGGTAGATGAATGTCACTTTCATTGTACTTCGCTGTCAAGAAAGCAGTCAAAATGTCTGTAAAAAATAGAGGGTCACCTTCAGTTGCAATAGAGCTTTTTGAACTAGTTTTCTAATGACAACACTGTGTCTGCCTTGCCTGTCTGACACCCATGTCTTTATTGCAACGGTGCTCTTGTACTGAATGAACCATATTTTTACTGCTCCTCTCTTCTCTCCTTGTAACTGATTAACATCTGTGCTGTAGTTTGAGGAAAAGCCTCCTGATTGTGTGTTTTCCCAGAGCCTCCAGAGTGGGTGTTGGAGCCTGAGAGTCAGCTCAGTATGATCGGCTCAAATGTGCTCATCAAGTGCTCAGCGACTGGAACTCCCCAGCCAACTATATCTTGGAGGGTGAACGGTCTGCCTCTGCATGGTTTGTCCCACAGATCTTCATGTCACTTGTCTCGTGTTTGACCTAATCTACTGTATCTGAATTTATAAATCATCAACAGTTATGTGTCCCTTTTCTTTCACTTTCCGCAACTGATAGGTGCATGATAGAGCAAAGAGGTGGAGAGAGTGCTTAAAAGCGGCCTGGAATGGTAGTGAACTATCAAATGTTCAGAGGATGACAGAAATTTACTTTGAAATACTTTGAGCTTAGTCCTGAGCTGTCACCAACTCGTCAAATAATAGAATCGCCAAATAGAAATCTCTCTACTGCGATACAAAGATGGTATCTAAAATGAAGGAAAACCTATTTTTGCACTGTGTTGCAACTCATGATGAAATGTGCTGGCTGATTTTAAGTGATACAATATGAGAAGGAGGGAAGATGGCATCTTAATATATGCATTATTAAAGGAGGAGCTATTTTTTGACTGCATAAACAAACAACAAGATAATAGAAAACAGAAACATTGGATCATTTGTGCTATGTTTGTTATGCTGGTGTCAAATATGCAATTAATGAGAGGTTGGTTTTATTGGGTCAGAAGCTAAACACTGACATCACAATGTACTTGCATTGACACCAGCATAATTGTCAGCGCAATCCATTAATCAAAAGTAAATACGATTATTCCCAAAATGTTTTCCTGTTTATGTACCGAAATAAATAAACAGAGCGCTGTTGTTTTGTCAATTGCTCTTCAATTTTAACTTCCAGAAGCCCCTGCAGCAAACAGGAAGGTATTTGATGACACCATTATTTTGCACAACGCCAAAGCATCTGACAGTGCAGTCTATCAGTGCCAAGCATCCAACAGACATGGAACCCTCCTCGCTAATGCAAACATCATGGTTATGAGTAAGTATGTTTTATATGTACTGGACTCAAAAGTTTTGTTTTAACATCCTCTGTTTTAAATTAATCTTGTAATTTCATTTTGCAAGGTTTCCCTTGATACGATATTGGATTAAATGCCAGACTTGGCAGTGAGTCATGTTGAGATTGCTGACTGATGTGTTCATTAGAAAGCTGGTACTGATGTTGGCATATGTCCATAATGCTGAAAGGAGCTCAGGGCAGGAGAGCTGTTGATGAGCCTCACTCCTTCATTGCAGCTATTTGCACTCCCAGAGGAAGGACAAGTTCTGTTGCTTGCCATTTAAATGCTAACAAGTTCCCACCCATTCCACAATTTAAGCCGAGCATGTTGTCCTAAGTACAAGTTGTAGAAGTGTATATGGGTTATTTTCATATCATTTGATCAACAACTTGTAAAAAAAAATATATATATATGCCGCCTTGGTTTTATATGTATGTCTCCCATGCTGAAACAGCCACGCTTAAAAGTCCTGTTTTCAAAACATTATTGATGATTTAAAATTTTAGGCATTCATAGTGAAGGCAACCCTTATTGACAGAGCAAATGGTGGTGACCCGTTGAAATACACTTCTTTTTATAACGAGTAAAAAGACAAAAGTGCGTAACAGTAAAGACAAACAACTTCACAAAATCGTGTTACATGTGTTGCCCTTCAAACTCTGCAGATACAAGTGCATAAATGATCCCCACTACTCATTAAACCCATTAGACTCTTGTCTTTATACAACGGTAATAATGGTAAAAACATGCATTAGTTTCAACACTTCCACAAATTCATTTTTATCTAAAAAAAAATAACACAATTTATTTTGCTATCTGCTATTGTGTGACAGCAAAATGGCTCCCTCATCCTGGCCTTTCAACTCACAGTTCTCGCTGGTGTATTGCAACAACATAATGAGGCTTTCTCCAGTGGCATTAACGGTAAAAACAGCTTCAGTGACAAAGAAGGACCCTTTGTAAAACAACAACAACAAAAACAGAACCCTGAAAACAATAAGATACATTTGTATTCATTTTCATGGAAAAGGCATCTTAAGCAAAAGGCGAATAATCCGATGCATCCAAAAATATAATTTGCATCTTCAGAAAACATGTTGCAAATCATGACACGTTTTTCAGATGTTTTTCAGATGAACAACAGTTGAGACATTTTGGCATTAAAAGTTTGAAACATATTACTTCAGAATATGTTTTTCTTAGAAACAATTATGACATTTTGATGGCAAACTACTGCCAATAATTTAAATGCTCATTTCAGTCAAATGTATTTTTAAAAGGAAATTCAGTGGGCCAAGTCTTTATCGTTATTGATGAAATTTTATGAAAATGACTTATATGAGGGAAAATGAATTTGGGGCAGGTTGTTCTGAGTGACATATGGGAGTTAAAAAAGGTGAACACTATCAGAAAGCTAAATAACTAGGCGAGACAGTTGAGTAGGATGCTTGGCTAAAACTGTTTAGGTGTACTGTATGTTCATTGATTTATTGTGTCCTCCTCGTATTCTTCTCACAATTACTCCTGATTAGGCACAGAATTTCCCCAAATCCAACCAATATTAGTTGTTTCACTCTAGTCGGTACACCAGATACTGCACAGTGCTGCAGATAAATGCCACGCCTTCTTTTGTTCACAGAGTAGTTTTGTTCCCATCACAAGCTCGTGCAAACTGTTTCTCATTCAAATCTACTGCTTTGCAGATCTCCCTCCAATGATTCTTACAAAGGAGGCGGAGGATTACTCTGCTGTCGAAGGGAGGGGAGTGATGATGCACTGCAAAGTCTTCAGCTCTCCACCATCTATGATCACTTGGTGGGTGGACAGGGTGGGCTATTCTTCCTCGCAACAACAGGGAGCAGTAGAGTTCAACCACTGGATGCGTACACCATCAACATCCTTCATTAAAACCTTTTGTTTTCCAGGGTGTTTTTATGTGCTCCTGTACATATGTAAAGTGTCATATATGACCTTTAAAGTGAATAGAACTGACAGAGACAAAGTGCGTAGTTAACAAGCCACACCAATTGCTACATGTTGAAGAATAAGAAAACCTGCAGGTTTGTACCATACTGAAGCGTATGATACCAGAGAAAAAGTTAAGGATTCACCTTTCAACATCAGAAAGTTTCACATTGTAACATGTGTGTGTTTTGGACATACTTGGCAAATAAAGATGATTCTGCTTCTGATTCTGATGATAAATTTTACATTTTTACGTGATACGTGTCATGGTTTAATGTGTTAGATTATCGAGTTATAACGTGATGCGTTTCACTTTTGCATTCGGCAATACAAAACGAAGCGATGTCTTCCGGTTGCGCAGCCCTATGAAGGTATGTGTGTCTTCTTTTAGTGTCCTATAAATCAAAGTTAGCAATTACGCTGCTCTTCTGTAATACTGTCAAAAAAATCAAAAGTCGGCCAACTATTTAAAAACTTTTAAGATTTAAAAAGAAGACACACATACCTTCATAGGACTGCCAGTGACCTGAACTGGAAGACATTGTTTCATTTTGATGAGCTGATTGTGGAAGTCAAAGTGAAATTGATCAAATATCAAAGGTTTGTAAAAATTGTTTTAACCATGTTAAATTGTGAAATTTATCACGTTATAACATGATACTGAACTTTTTTTTACTGGTGTGGCAGTAGTACGCTTCTGTAATATCATCATGTCTTCGTATCACCATCAACATACAGTACATTCATTTTAGCTCACAACAAAGTTTACGCAATCATTATGCACAACTCAATAGAACATTAGAGAAGGTGATGGCAGACACTTCAAAAATGGTAAAGTTGATTTTAAACTAAAATGATGCAAAATTTCGCCTTTCCATTAGTTCTTCAAAGAATGTTTAGAGGATGACGTATTTTCATTTCTTTATTGTATGTAGGAACAAGGATGATTCCTCTGAATCTGTGGTGGGACCGAGGTTTACCGTTCATGACAATGGCTCATTGGAAATCTACACCACAGAAAAAGGTGATACCGGACAATATACATGTTACGCCAAAAACACAGAAGGGTCATCTGCCATTGAAGCTTCCCTTTATGTGAAAGGTATAGTATTTTGTACCTGATGTGTTTGTAGTGGTTCCTCGTCCTCCTTTAGGAGGAAACTAAATAGTGTCCTGCTTATAAAGATCCTACAAGAATTACGGTGGCCCCGGAAGACCAGCAGATCTTAATAGGCACCAGAGCCCAGCTCTCATGCCTGGCAGTATACGACAAGTCCTTCAGCAATGACTTTGAACTCCTGTGGGAAAAAGACGATATGGACATAGGCTTAAATTATACTGACAATTCAAGGTAGTGTACTGGATTTATGTACTGTATTACAGACGTATTCCCAGCTGGAAAGTAATTCTAGCGCTTACTTTTGTCAATCAATATTGTGTCTCCATCTTCTTGTCGACAGATACTTTGTGGAGAATGGTATCCTTCAAATCTTCAACGTAAGCCACAGGGACCAGGGTGTGTACACATGTGTGGGAAGAACACCAGTGGACCAGGACACTGCCTCTGCATTGCTCATGGTATTAGGTGAGTTAACTTATAAATACTATTTCAGATCCAGTCCAGAAAACCCAGATAATACATTAAAGGTCCCATATTTTAGCAATTTAGACCTTCATAGACTCACTCTCTGACATGAACTTAATATAAAAGTATCAATTTCATTAAAAAAAAAAAAACACCTCTGTTTTGTCCCCTCTGACAGCTATGTACTTCTGCTTGACCCAGTTTTGTAGCCACTTTGTCCATGTTTAGCAAAAACCGCCCCCTTTCCTCTAGTTGCCTCCATGGAGAAGAAGAATAAGAATCAGCTTTTATTGTAATGGAGATGCATGCATGCACATTAAATTTGTTCTCTGGATTTTACCCATCACAGTGAACACAGAAGACCCTCTTGTGGGAGCATGTGTTTGCTATGTTGACAGTGCTGGCTCGGGAGTGGAAAGAGAAGGTGGAAATCTTCGCTAGTGACGTAGATAAGCTCGAGAAATTTGAATGCCCTGATTTCAGGCCTCTCGGCAGAAAAACGTCTGGAACTCAGAAATGTGTGGATGACTTTAAATTCATAGTTCACGTTTACTGAAGCACCATAGAGCCAATATAACATCCCAAATCCTAGAAAAGGTTGGTTTAGTAAAACATGGAACCTTTGATGTGTGACATTTGAGAACAGAACAACATCTCAGCAAGTCACAGCAGAGTATGCCATCGCTTTAATAGTGATACATGGTGTATAATAAGCATGAGCAATAGTTAGGCAGGCTATTCCACATCTAGTCACTATTGTGATGAGTTGATCGAAAATTGTTCCCTTGGCCGTCTTTTCTGCATCCTGCGATTGATGTGTCTGTGATTTTTCCAAACTCATGTCATGGTTTTCAGATGTCCCTGATGCACCTGAGCACTTGGTATTGTCAGAACACAAGACCAAAAGTGTGAAACTGAAATGGACCCCAGGGGACGATCACAACAGCTCAACCACAGGTAAAAGGAATATCCATGCTACGGTCAGGTTTTAATACAACACTCTTAATTTTTCTTATAATGTTGTGCAAGTGATATGTTTAGCACATGTTATACAACATGTATCAATTATTGATCCATTTAAGCATGAATTGTGATCAGTGTTTCTGTACAATATACAAGCCCAAAGCAGAGAGTGAGGAGAGCACTGCACAGCCTGCGGTTAGATAAGCAATTCTTTGGCAAGAACCACAGCAGTGAGGAGCTGATTGTCTTTCTGCCTTTCAACAGAGTTTATTATTCAATACGAGGAGAGCCAGTGGGAGCCTGGAAATTGGAAGGAGCTGCTCCGGGTACCGGGGAATCACATTTCGTCCATCCTCAAACTCCACGGTCATGTCGACTATCGTTTCCGTGTGGCTGGTATTAACGGTGTGGGGAGGGGCCCTCCCAGTGAGCCCACAGAGAGATACAAAACCCCTCCAACAGGTCTAATGCATCCTCCGTGTATTGTTTATTATACTTTATACTTCTGGATAAGGAGCCTGAGGCCACTAAAGCTGCCCAAAGTGTGCTCTGCGTGAACTTTAAAACATTCCAAGCTGTGACATAATTGATTCCACTCTTGTTGAGAATCTTCTCTTTTGTGTGCCTATTTCACTTGAGATTTCTTTCACACGACTGTAACAATTCTGTCAAAATCTATACTCACTCTTTTCCACAGCCCCTGACAAGAACCCGGAAAATATCAAAATCGAAGGTCATTTGCCGCATGAAATGGCTATCAACTGGGAGGTGAGAAAAGATTATAGGCTTTTCATTATTACTTTTACAGCAAATCTTGTTGAGTGGAAGAACTGAATAACTCACACCTACTACCTTTTAAGTTTCAGAAAAATACATTGATTTCAATTATTTGGCTTAGATCTTTATTTAAATGAGAATCTATTGAAAGCTGTCCAAGCGAAAGACAACGCTCCTATTCTGTTTTATTGCAGCAAGATAAATCTTGCTTCAGACTGATTAGCTGGTTCCTGTGTCATAAAAAGATGGCTTCTGAGTCCTTGATTGATGAGCTCTCCCTCTGTTAATAATGTGCTTTTGTGGATTATTGTACCTCATTCTATTTCTTTCAGACTGTCCTCTATTCAGAGATAAATTGTATTATGTTGTAGCCAGATCCTAAATTTAAGAAAAGCCTCGCTCCAGCAGCATACTCAGTCCATTCTTTTAATAGATTGCAAGATAAAAACACTGAAAGTGCTTCAAGCACTGACTTGTCATTTTAATGAAACGAAAGGAGTGACACTGTGTAAGAGAAATACAAGTGGCATTTTACACAATAAAGGAAGCCAAGTTTAAAAGCTGCCTCTTTTTTTTGCAATTCACTGTTTTTATTTAGCCCTTGTTGCCAATTGAACACAACGGGCCAGGTCTCGAGTACAAAGTAAGCCACAGACGGCAGGACTTGGAGGACAACTGGAGGGAACACATGGTGAAGAGACACTCGTTTGTGGTGAAGAATACACCCACATTTGTGCCCTACGAGATCAAGATCCAAGCCAGGAACAATCAGGGTTGGGGCCCAGAGCCAACCATAGTGACAGGCTACTCCAGCGAAGATTGTGAGTCTTCACTCTTTTATTTTGGTTTGAAACTTGCGCTAATTGGTTTTTAATCCTTACAAGCAAAGGTATCTAATGTGGAGGCATTGCTTTTACGAGAATAATTACCAGTAATGTTTAAAGACACTGGCTTTAACCAAGTGTTTTGGTTATACTGTTTCAATTTGATTTCAAACAGCTGCAGGCTGCAACTTTTATTATCTCACCCCTTGCAGCAAATCAGAATCAGAATCATCTTTATTTGCCAAGTGTGTCAAACACACACAAAGAATTTGTCTCCGGTGGTTGGAGCCGCTCTAGTATGACAGACACCCATTGTGACAAAACATACTTTTAGGACATAAGAACACACTACGGAGAGTCACCTAGCAATGAAGGGTTGCCAGTAACGTGGTAATGCTGATACAATGACAACTGTGCAAATGATGCAGAGTCCTCAAGCAATTCAGCAAAGGAAAGCGAAGCAAATTTATTTATATAGCGCATTTCATACACAAGGTAACTCAATGTGCTTTACATGATTAAAAGCATTTAAAAACAAAGAATAAAAACATCTTATAAACCTTTAAAATAAAGAGAAAAATAAAAGTACAATTAATACAGCGTACAGTGGTAGAAATATTTAAAAGTGGAAATGCTCTAAAAAGCCTGAGGAAAAAAATGGTTTTAAAAACATTGACACTTGGGGCTGACGTCACTTCTGTTGGCAACTTATTCATTTGAGTGCAGCATAATAGCTAAATGCTGCTTCACCATGTTTGCTTTGGACTCTGTGCTCCACTTTTTGACCTGACTCTGTAGACCTCAGAGCCCGACTTGGTTTATATGCCATTAGCATTTCGTTCATATATTCAGGACCAAAAGCATTTAGTGATTTATAGACCAGTAGCAGAACTTTAAAATCTATTCTAAAGCTAACTGGGAGCCAGTGTAGAGACTTTAGAATTGGAGTAATATGACATCCTTGTTCTGGTCAGAACCAGAGCTGCAGCATTCTGAATGAGCAGCAGCTGTTGAATGCTCTTTTGGGGGAGTCCAGTCAGAAGACCATTACAATAGTCAAGTCTACTGAGATAAAAGCATGGATGAGCTTCTCCTGGTCTGCTTGACACATGCAAGCCTTCATTCTGGATATGTTTTTCAAATGATAGAAGGCTATTTTAGTATTTGATTTGATATGACTGACAGCACACCAACGTTTCGGACTTGGGCTTTGGTTTTTAAAGAGAGTGACTCCAGGTTTTTACTTACAACAATCCTCTTTTCTTTATTGTCAAAAACAATTAGCTCAGTTTTGTTGTGGTTTAACTGAAGAAATTTTGGCTCATCCAGTTAATTGTCTGTTTTACACAGTGACACAACACCTCAATTGAACTGTAGTCATCTGGAGACACTGCAAGATATAACTGTGTGTCATCTGCATAATTATGATAGTCAACATTGTAGCGTATATTAGTTGAATAAAAATGTAATTAATTTAGGAGAAAAGTAAGCTGGAAGCGACACCTGCGTTACTTCGAGTTTTGCGTACTTTTAAATTACAGCATTATAAATCAAGATATTCTACATAGAAATGGGGCACCACATCACTTTTTAGATGTATAAAATTTCAGGACAAAGTGACGACAAACCTTTTAAAACCTATCCTCAGTCTTGCAATTTGAAGGTTGCTACATGAATTAGATAAGAGTTCTAGACGACCAGAGGTTTTTTCTCGAACCCAAACACACACAACAATGCAGGTAGTGAATTTGATGGAAAATTTAATGATCAAACATGGGGAATCTACAGGGAAACAATACAGAAAAAACCCCACAAAACAAACAAAGGACAGACGAATATTGGCAAAGGAAACTGACTTGTGATGTGTGGTTGGTAGTGAGCATGGGATGACAATGCGTGTAGCTGGAATTCCTGTTCTCGTTAGTTTAAAACCCGAACATGCACAAATCGGTACTTTTAGTAGACCCCAAGTTTGACGTACGTGTGTTGACCAATTCAGGCAGGCAGGTCGACCTTCTGGGGGTTGGTAAGAGCGTTCACGAGGGATGGTTCGAAGGAAAAGGAAGGAAAGAGAAAAAGACGCACTTCAAGTGCAGGTTGGCCGGTGCACTGGCAGTGGCAATGCTTGCCCACATCCCAAAAAACATGCATTAATTGGAGACTCTAAATTGTCCATAGGTGTGACTGTGAGTGTGAATGGTTGTTTGTTTGTATGTGCCCTGCGATTGGCTGGCAACCAGATCAGGGTGTACCCCGCCTCCTGCCCGATGACAGCTGGGATAGGCTCCAGCACGCCCGCAACCCTAGTGAGGAGAATCGGCTCAGAAAATGGATGGATGGATGGATGGAAGGCATACCACGCCTCTAGAATCGCATTTCATTTTAGTATAATTTGTGGTTTAAAATCAGTGGAATAAAATATTTATTATTGGATTTAAGATAACGAGACCATTGTTCCGCTTTGCATTGTCCTGCGCCCATCCTCTTTAATCCTGGTAATGAATGTTTCAAGTGTATGTGATTGTTGGGAACACTAATATTTGCAATGTGGCATTCGTGTTGTGGGGGTGAAACATTTAATCTGGTTCAGTTGACAACAGTTTTGACATCAGACATTCAAGTTTGCAGAAATACAGTCACTAGTGGCAGTCATGTAAAGTTCGTAAAATATTAGATCACATTCAAGTCCAGTGAAGACTGTGATCAGTTAATCCGGGTTTGCAATGGCTTTCCGCCACCTGTGGGGGTCGCTCATGTATCGTCCATTGTCCCAGCCCAGATGAGGTGTCACAGCACACAGCAGGACGGATAAGTCTTTGTTGTTGAGGCTCTCCAGGCTGGCTGGTGGTGGAAGTTAATTAATTTTGCGTTCTAGTGTGAAACCCGATGGCTTTGTCTCAGCTTTGATGCTCCGTGGGCTTGTAATTCACTTAGCGTCCGCATTCTAAACCAGTATCTGTGTCTCCGCTTTGATGCTTAGGCTTGTAATTCACTGAGTGTCTGTGTGCGAAGTTGAATCTGCCGTGATCCATGGTCGTCCACCTCGGCAGGCGGGGGAGCAGTGCCGCTTGGGCTGGAGTTTTTATGGGGTCACAGTGCCATCGGGCGAGAGCGTGTCCATTACAACATTAAAGTTCTGAAGAATTTGACCTAAGGGTAGCATATACATGCTAAACAGGAGGGGTCCAATAACTGACCTTTGAGGGACCCTATAGGTCATTGCCATTTGATGAGATTGAACACTTCCAATGGTTATAATATAACTCCTTTCCTCCAGGTAGGGCCTGATCCAATTAAGGACTGTTCGATTTAGTCCTACCCACGTTTCCAAACTGTTCAGCAGTATATTATGATTTGCCACATCAAAAGCCGCACTGAGATCCAACAAGACCAAAATTGGCACCTTTACTGAGTCAGTATTCAACCTTATATTATTTAGCGCTTTGATAAGAGCAGATTCAGTATTGTGATGAGTTTGGAAACCTGATCGAAATTTGTCCAAAAGTCCATTTAGGTTTAAGAAATTGCTGAGTTGATTAAAAATAACTTTCTCAACAATCTTGGTTATGAAAGGGAGATTTGAGATAGGTCTACAGCTTGTTAACATGGAAGCGTCCAGCATTCTATTTTTTAGAAGAGGCTTAATGGCAGTTACTTTAAGAGCTTTAGGAAACTCGCCTGACGGAAGTGAGCGTTTCAATATATGCTGTAAATCAGCTAGCACAGACTTCGCAATAGCTTTGAAAAAGTCAGATGATATTGAGTCAAGACAGCTCGTTGATGGTTTCAGCTGCTGAACTGATTTTTGGTCAACTGTAGATTTTTATCATTTTATCATTTTATCATTTTGCTGATTTGTACTGGTATTTAACCTGATGGATTGTATTTTTCTCCACAAAAATAAGAAGCAAATTCATTGCTTTTATCCCCTATTAGGAGTTCTGGAGCGATCTGACTCGGGTGGTGGCTTGTCAACCACAGCAAACAGAGGGCTAGTATTGTTGAAGTTCTTACTGATTATTTCAGAAAGGTGTTGCTGTCCAGCCCTGACTAACTCTTGGTTAAACTTACAAAGACTTTGTAGAGGTCGTAGTGCAATTTGGAGTGTAGTCTTTCTCCACTTACGTTCTGCTTTCCTACACTTTGATTTAGAGGTCTTTTCCATCATTGTGCTCCTCCTCGGTGTTCTATGTCACCTCAAGATTGTCTTAGTTTTAATAGAAGCAGCAGCATTCATGACATTTGAGATTTTCCAGTGTAACATGTAAACCATATGGGAGATCACAACTTGTAAACATAGTCTTTTTCTTTTCAAACATTAGAAACATAGCTTTGTTGGATGTACTGTAATAAGCAACTCTTTCTTTGCACATTGTAACATACAGGTACTGCGTCAGAACAAACTTATACAGCGATAACATTGCGTTCTGTGGAATAATGTATTTAAAGATATTGACCCACTATTTACGTTGACAGGGATGAATGGGAATTTTCAGAAATTACCATCACTCTCAACGTGTAAAAAGTTTTGTTAGTCTGTAACAGGGGACTTTAATGTGGTTGAAAATAAATGATCTTGCAAAAATAATCTTGGCTAAAACAACCATAATTGATACATTAATGCATCCACATGCTTAAGTGGGTTTTCTCCGAGTACTGTACTCCAGTTTCCTCCCATACTACAAAATTATGCATGCTAAATTAACTGAATAATCTTAATTCCCTATAGATGTGAATGTGAGTGTGAATGGTTGCTTGTTTATATCACCTGTGTGCTTGATTGGCATCCAGTCCAGGGTGTACCCCGCCTCTTCCCCAAAGTCAGCTGCGTATGTAGTGCCATTTGTGAAGGGGATCATGTGGAAAATAACAATAGCACTTAACTATTTTCAGAATTTCATATATGCTTGTGGCTAAAAAGCGGGAGATTCGCTAAAATGCACAACAGTAGTCAATGAATGTCTCAAATAGCCACTCTCCTTTTTTTTCACCTGTTTCCTCTCGTATTATTTTTACAATTACATTTAGGATACATCCATCCTTCTATTTTCTTTTACCGCTTATCCTCACTAGGGTCGCGGGGTGCTGAAGCCTATCCCAGCTATCTTCTAACATATATAATGATATTTAGATGTAACATTTGTATTTAAACATTTCGGTGTAGCATTTATTATTTGGATTGAACTATTCAATATATCTTTACAATTACAAATATTTTAAATGTGCAAGAAAATGTTTTTGTTCTTGTTATGGTATTGTGATTGCAATATTTTCAGAGTATGGGGCTTTTCAAATGGCACCCAATAGCTTGGAGTTTCCCTGTGACCCAGAACAGGAGTGGTAGAGCATGGATAGATGGAAGAAAGATGCACTATTCACAAATAAAGTCAAAATGTCATTGTTGTAATTTAAATTTCAGTAGTTTTCATGCATGTTGGCCAATTACAAAGCAAAATGTGCATTGCTATATTTGTTTATGATTACCTTTGTGTAAATTAATTCAAATTTTTACAGCCAGTGTGTTTGTGATCTATTGTTTGAATATAAAAAGGACGATAAAGAAAAAGATTATGTATAAATAAGTCATTTTATTTCACCTTCACTAATTAATCTGTATGCAGTACTATTTAGCTATTCATTAACATTTGATTGAAATATTTTAGTATGGGTTTGGCTTTCAAGGCTATGTACTTTGATGTTTTCTGGACAAAAACCAACCAACTGTATTTCTTGTGTTTACCGGTAGCTTTCTTTTGGACTTGTCGCCAGGAGACCAACACAGGTCACGACCTCTAGATTACAAGATAAATGGTCCTTTATGTTACTATACACATCTCTGAGGCTGATGGTAGAGCCCCTCCATCCCTGTAGTTATGTGTTTTCCCAATATACTGTATCGATACCTGTATTGTCTGTTTTTCATTTGTGATGTAGCTTTTAAATTGGATTTTGTCACAATACCTGTCTGTATTCCAAATTCGTAGCTCTTCCTGTCTTATGTACATGCAGCATGCTATATACAGTATTCTATTGGGTTTGCTTCTGCAGTTCCGTCCGCAGCACCTGATGATGTAGCTGTGGTGGTGATCAACAGCTCAGTGGTCAAGGTCAGCTGGACTCGTGTAAACAAGGACAAGTTGCATGGACATCTGGGAGGCTACAGGGTAATACCTCAAAACAGACCCTTGTTTTCAGCCACAGTTTAAAAGAAATGACCCTGACCTGGTCTCAGCGTTTGGTGCTCTCATTCCTCTGTTTCCTATACATCCTCTTCAACACAATGCACTTCTGCACACCTTCCTCAACATTATGTCACACATACAAAGGGGACTACGTGATGTTGGATATTTACTGAGGTGGTACTGGGCCTCTCTTTCTTTTTGTAGATAAACTGGTGGCGTCTGCGGAGTCTGGTGGATTTGAAGAAAAGCCACGGAGACAAACAGACATTAACATTACCAGGCGATCGCAACCATGCTATCATACCCAGACTGCAACCCTTCTCCGAGTATAGTCTCATCGTCATGACCTTTAACGGTCGTGGCAACGGTCCCGGGAGCCATCCTGTCAACTTTAAAACCCCAGAGGGAGGTAGGATTGTGGAAAAACAACACAAAGCTATATTTATTTAAATACACAATATCATAAAAGGAAAACTGGCTTGCAGAATTCAACTGATTACTGTGTTTATCAACTTTCTTTCCCCCGCAGTTCCTGAGAAAAATCCCGTTTTCAGAGTCACACATACACAGAAGCACACTGTCTCTCTGGCTTGGGCCCCACCATCAGAGCCTAATGGGATTTTGACAGGATATCTTTTAGAATATCAGCTAGGTATGTACAGTATCCAATCACTTCATAATAATAAGGGACTTTGATATGATCTTACCACAAGAAAATAGAGCATGTTTCCCTTTGATTGATAATCTTAATGTCCCTGGCCTATTTGCATTACAATATTTAAACAAGGAAGCAAATCAATAGACATAACAAATGTGCAATTTTTGTATACAGTGTACCACAGCATTAGAACGTCTTGGCTTGTCGTCCACATCACATAAAATATTTGCAGCACTTTATGTTGTTGATTGTCATCTAGCCCATGATTACTATCACAGAAAGGGAAATCGTTCTGTCCTATAAATGGGACTGAAGTCACAATGTGTGTATAGGAACATGTCAGGTGGATGTCAGGGTGATGTCTGCTTGCCTGTATGTCCTGATCATTCCTTGACTCATGCAGAGCAAGGCCACTATGTCATAGCCTGTTAGGGTTCCGTTTTACTGAGCCTGTGGTGTCGACAGGGCACATCACCGCGATAGCTCCCAGTCCCAAAGGGATTTGATTCACAGAGCACATCCCACGTGTTGACACACACTGTTGTCCTCAAACAAAAGTAAAAGTAAAGCTCAGGAGTAACTTCCAACATCATCTTATTGCCACATTTCCTGGCTAATTGAGTTTGATTTGGCAGCTGGGGAAGAGGGCCAAATGTCACAGTGTATTTCAGGAGAGGACACTTTCAGTGTGCCTCGGCGATAAAGCTGATGGACTCATTGAAGTGTGACTATGCTAAAGTCCCCTTGAAGGAAGCCATGTGCGAAAAGTTCGTGATAATGCAGCCAGCTGCCAAGGTACCTTCAGTGACACAAGTGAAATTTGAAACTGAGCAGCAGCTGTTACAGGGCTACATCCAGCCGCACGTCAGCCTTTAATGGCTTTACATCTCTAAAGTTTCACTGGCAGGTCTGCTGTAACATCATTTTATATGCAGGAATATTAGTGTGTCTAGATTTTAACATTGAAGATGCAATGGAGTAGAACGGATACTGCGTAAAATATTTTGATCATCACAGAGGTAGCTGGGATAGGCTCCAGCACGCCCTCGGCCCTAGTGAGGAGAAGCGGAACGGAAGATGAACGAATGAATGAATGAATGTCAAATCATCACTGGCTTATCAATCCAAAGCATCCAAGCAGCTGCTGTGGAAGTGATGGTTGTTTTTCCTCATTACATTTGTTAATCGCTGCCTACCTCCCTTTTGATAATAGCAAGTCATTTCAGACACTAATCTTTTCAGGACGACTCATTGAGTGTGCTATATTGATGTAGTGATGGGAAACAGATTGCTCATTTTATGGACTTTACTCTGAGTGAATCACACCGTCCGGTTCATTGCAATGACTCGAGTCACATGTTTGCAATGAGTTCGTTAATTCAAGTATGTCTGGAGTGCGTCAGTAAACCAAATCGTCTGAAAGTCTGCTGCCTTTTGTGAGCCCGTAACTCGCCTTGAGTCCTTAGCGGCAGCCAGCCCGAAGACTCGTGTTCTCAATTAATAGAGACCTCAGACTCGTGTGTCCTGATTAAATACAGATATTTGAATCAGTATTCCTGGTGATTCAGCAACTGACCAGTCCTATATAGAATAGAAGTCTTGAGACACCTCTTAATCAAGTTGACATTAATCATGGGTTGGGTTCGACATTTAAGTTCCCCCTGACTCTAAATTCTTCATTAAACTATTTTGAACAATTCTATGTTTCCAAATTTGCAAAAACTGTTTTACAGAATAACTATGCCCCAGTGTAAAAAGCATGGCTTTGAGAGGTGAATGAATGTGCAAGGTTAGATGGGCCCTAAATTGGATAAGTCTCTCTACGCATGCTCCTGTCCCCAGCTCACCGAAATGAGCTGCATTTGAACCAGTATCATTAAATGCACAAGAGAAAACGAGGATGAATCTGGTGACACTATGGCAAAAACTACATCGAAAGATGAACATTTCAAGATGGACAGAAAAAAAACAATGAGATTTCAAGCTGCAACAGATGAAAATGAATGATGTAGATGTATCACTAGCACAAGAACGGCAGGTTTAAGTAGACACCTACGCAAATCTATGTTAGGTTCAACCACATCAAAATAAACACAAAAAATTACATTTTCCCATTTGGCTGCTTATGGGCTACTATCTGATGCCTTATGACATATGGTATATGTTTATTTATAGTTAATGTTTATATTCCTGAAGGTTTCCTTAGCACAGTTGACCTTGTATCAACTGTGCAATAAAACCATGACAAATGTGCCCCTAAATATCTAAAGACACAAAAAAATTTACATATTTTCAGTGAGTAAAATGATCACCAACAATACATACAGCAGTAAAGCTGATCCATTTCCCTGCTCAGCGTGGTGCCAATGTATTACTCGCAACCCATTGCTCCCTTGTCTTGACGTGATCTAATAGGTCAACTGGAAAAGGCCCTCTTCTAGTCAAGCTGAAAGAATATATACGGTCAAGAATCAAATGACAACCAGCAAATGTAAACTGGGACAAGGAGAAAAAAAAAAGAATAAATGGAAAAGTAATCTGCACAAGGTCAACTACTGTGTCCGTACAAATGTAGACACAGAATCCTGTCCAAAGTATTCCCAGAATTGTGGAAGAAAGGGGAATGTGACTCCATATTTGGTATGTGGAGATGAAATTGCTAATTGTTCCAGTGCTCTTGTCCATATCACCCATCTTTGTATTTAAAGTGAGTTTGGTTCAAGTACTTCCTCTTGCTTTCATAAGCGTGTTAGTGGATGTTAGGGAGATTTATGACCTCGACATATGTAAGTCTATGTTTCAAAGGAACCCATTTGGTGAGTTGGGCTGAAGAATGTTCACAGTTTTTGCTGCTTTTCACGAGAAAGAAGTGTCCCCAAAAGGTCAAAAGGGTCAGAAATGTCTTTTTAGTCCAAAACTTAATGCCCAAAACAATCACATTCAATGATAGATTTGACTGTTATCCTTGGTGTCAGTTGATTTTAAGCTGTGATCGCACTTGTAGTTTAGTGTACTGATTCAGACCGGATTACTGTTTTTATTTTGAGTCACATACTTGGTCCTGGTTCATTTTGCGTTCACAATGGCATTTTTATCATTGGACCAAACGTTGCCCTTGAAAAAAAAAACATGTAAAACACATAAAACAATGCTGTTACCAGCTGAGATGTCAACAATCCTTTCTAAAATACTGGATTTTTTTAAAAAAACACACAGCCATATACTATTTACTTTACCTATAGTACTCGCCTCTACAATGTATTTGGCAGCTTTTTGCAACACTTTCTAAAGCTCATAACTAAATTTGATTCAATACGTTTAATGAAAGGGCATTTTCCTAACTACATCTTTTAGTGTCAGTATTTTACAATTCATCTGTGGATTAAATCTCCAAGTGGAACATTTGTTTTTGTCAATTTATCATTGACTGTAGTTAACAACACAGAGGATGTCGGACAACTGCAGACTATTCGACATCAGCAAACCCGACACAACCAAGTGGACCCTGCGGGACTTGGAGCCTTTAAGCAAATACAAGTTCCACTTGCGTTCCTGCACCACAGTAGGCTGTGGGCCCATTATCAGTGAGGAGAGCACCACCACCCTGGAAGCAAGTAAGTCAAATGTGGAAGCAGCAATGTTTAAACTGGATTGAATAAAATGTTTTGTGCTTCTGTTACATTAGATTTATGGCAGAGAACTGGTTCACTATAATCAGGGTTTAGTGAGGCGCTTAACAAAGACTTGTTTGTTTGTTTTTTTGTTTTTTTTGTTTTTGTTTTCCAAACAGCATTCAGTCTGCAAAAGCTGAAACCTAGGAAGCCAAGATTTTCTTATGTCCTATTAAGTTATATTTGTGGACAAGCAATTTAATATATGTACTGTCGCTTTTCGTTTGTCACTGTCAGAGCAAGTGCTTATTGATTGGATGAAAAGTGCAAGTTATGAGACAATCAGGAAAGAAAGAAAATTGCTTTGTGCAGGGAGTAACTGAAGGTTCAGATAATTAATTGCGCAATCATGAAAGAGACGCTGGGTAAGTCAGCATAATGATCCAACTTGTAGCATGTAATTGTGTCTTTGTGATGACATATCATTTGCTGAGGATTACATGGCACACCTCGAGTCAAAGCAATCTGTGGACTCGACTGTGGTGTGAACAGTTAGAGAGGAAATGAAACAGAAATGTATTTAAGTTTCAATAAAAACAGACCGTAGGCATCCGAGATGACTAGATGGTGCTTTTAATTTACTATCACTCTGCCATAATGAACGTTATTGTTATTTGGCTGCCAATCCTGCGAAGAGAAACTCAATTGTCTCTCTGTCTGTGATTGTTTGTTTCAATGTTGAAAAGCAAAGATAAATGATTACTAGAATTGTCTTTTCTGTGTTATGCTTCAATTTATCACATCATTGCATGTGTAACAACTACAGTAAGTATTAAAGGTATTAGTTCCATATTCGCTACCGCCTTGTGAAAGCGCACCTTTGTTTTTTGTTGTCTTCTCGCTGTCGTGCTGCTTACAGTAAAAGTTGAATCGCTTCGAAGCGGAACCTTTGATCATGCAATGTCTAATGTGTGCCAACGCTTGCTTAGCAATGCATTGGCTTGCCCCGTTTGTATTTTTTCTTTCATTTATTTTTCCGCCCCTACAGCTCCCACTCGGGCTCCCACTGATGGCCCCAGTATGTAGAGCAGTGTAGATATATGGCATTTCACACATACATGTATACACATACACACTGTTTTAAAGCTAATTATAATATTAATAGTAATCCACAACTTTGGGCATAGTTCTAAATATATTGAAAATCCTGCTATACCTTATTCAAGGGCATACTTGACTTGTTTCTATTATTTGGACAAAATGTATTTTTAACATAATTTGTGTGCAGATAATTGGCTTTGTGTCTTGTTTGTCCTTGCCATCAGCAGGAAGCACTCGATGCATACTGTTATGAAGAAAATAATAACATATTTTTCTTACCTCTAATCACCTCCTAATAATTCTTATATTTAGCAGTCTAAATGCTAATTAATTCTCTTATGATATTAACCTTGTCCCCGCAGTGATACATAAATGTCTGAAAAACTGAAAAAATAAAGAATCATACCAGACTAAATAAACAACATTAAATGTATAATTCTCATTTTGTCTTCCGCTGTAGCAGCATGATTAGTCACTAATCTAGTGAGAAGCCATTGGGTAGTTAAAAAGCATGCATTGCAACACTAGAAAGTAGTAATATGAGCCCTATCACAATTAATAACCTTAAGGTATATATTTCTTTTCAGGCAAATCAGCTTCTCCCTCACCTCCACGTACTCCCAAGTCTCCCATGACCAAATCCACTCAGTCCACCATAGGTAGAACCTCAGGACATACTGACACAATAAGTCTTCCAAAAAAAAAAAAATTCCAAAAAAAGTAACAAAAGTCTTGTCAGGGCATTTTGAAACATGATTACTTGTTTACTGGACCTTTATGTTGTCTTCCTGTAAAGTGAATTATTCATAATTTATGAACATCGGCATGGTTACGGGTTTCTGTGCATCAGCGGTGCAACATTTAATCAATTAATGGACAACTAATCAATTATCAAATTATTCGACAACTACTTCGCAAATCGATTAATCGTTTTGAGATCTTATTTAACTTAAAATGGTCCAAATCTTCTTCTCTCAACAGTAAATATTCTCTGATTTCTGTTGTCCTCCATGAAAGCAAACTGCCTATGTCCATCCATCCATCCATTTTCTACCGCTTATCCAAGGTCGAGTCTCAGGGACAGCAGCTTTAGCAGGGACGCCCAGACTTCACTCTCCCCAGTCACGTTATCCAGGTCTTCCAGGGTGATCCTGAGGCGTTCCCAGGCCAGCCGAAAGACATAGTATCTCCAGTGTATCCTACATCGTCCATGGGGTCTCCTTCTGGTGGATGTGACAAGAACACCTCACCAGGGAGGCGTCAGAATCAGATGCCCCAGCTACCTCATCTGGCTCCTCTCGATGTGGAGGAGCAGCGGTTCTACTCTGAGGTCCTCCCGCATGAGCAAGCTTCTCACCCACTCTCTAAGGGAGAGCCCGGACACCCTGCGAGGAAACTCATTTCGGCCGCTTGTATCTGGGATCTTGTTCTTTCGGTCACGGCCCACAGCTCGTGACGATAGGTGAGGGTAGGAACGTAGATCGACCGGTAAATCGAGAGCTTCGCCTTTTGGCTGAGTTCCTTCTTCACCAAAACGGACTGATACAAAGTCTGCATCACTCCAGACGCTGCACCGATACGCCTGTCAATTTCCCCCTATCCATTCTTCCCTCCCTCATGAACAAGACCACAAGATACTTGAACTCCTTCACTTGGGGCAGGATCTCACCCCCGACCTGGAGAGGGCACGTCACCCTTTTCCGACTGAGGACCATGGTCTCAGATTTGGAGGTGCTGATTCTCATCCCAGCCACTTCACACTCGGCTGCAAACTGCTCCAGTGAGAGTTGGAGATCACGGCTTGATGAAGCCAACTGAACCGCGTCATCTTCATAAAGCAGAGATGCCATACTGAGGTCACAAAATCGGACCCGCTCTACGCCTTGGCTGTGCCTAGATATTCTGTCCATAAAAATTATGAACAGAATCGGTGACAAAGGGCAGCCTTGGCGGAGTCCAACCCTCACCACAAAGGAGTCTGACCTATACTCCCCAAGCACCCCCACAGGACTCCCCAAGGGACACAGTCGAATGCCTTCCCCAAGTCCACAAAACACATGTGGACTGGTTGGGCGAACTCCCATGCACCCTCGAGGACCCCGCCGAGGGTGTAGAGCTGGTCCACTGTTCCACGGCCAGGACGAAAATCACACTGCTCCTCCTGAAGCTGACATTCGACTTCCCAACGGACCCTCCTCTCCAGCACCCCTGAATAGACCTTACCTGGGAGGCTGAGGAGTGTGATCCCCCTGTGGTTGGAACACACCCTCCGGTCCCCCTTCTTAAAAAGGGGGACCACCACCCCAGTCTACCAATCCAGAGGCACAGTCCCTGATGTCCACGCGATGTTGCAGAGGCGTGTCAACCAGGACAGCCCCACAACATCCAGAGCCTTTAGGAACTTCGGGCGAATCTCATCCACCCCCGGGGCCTTGGCACCCAGGAGGTTTTTAACCACCTCGGTGACCTCAACCCCAGAGATAGGAGAGCCCGCATCAGAGAACACAGACTCTGCTTCCTCATTGGAAGGCGTGTCGGTGGAATTGAGGAGGTCTTCAAAGTATTCTCCCCACCGACTCACAACCGTCCCCAGTCAAGGTCAGCAGCACCCCATCCCCACTCTACACAGTGTTGATGGTGCACTGCTTCTCCCCCGTGAAACGCTGGATGGTGGACCAGAATTTCCTCGAAGCCGACCGGAAGTCTTTCTCCATGGCCTCACCAAACTCCTCCCATACCCGGGTTTTTGCTTCAGCGACCACCAAAGCTCCATTCCGCTTGGCCAGCCGGTACCCATCAGCTGCCTCAGGAGTCCCACAGGCCAAAAAGGCCCAATAGGACTTCTTTCTTCAGCTTGACGGCATCCCTCACCGTTGGTGTCCACCAACGGGTTTGGGGATTGCCGCCACGACAGGCACCAACCACCTTACGGCCACAGCTACAGTTGGCCGCCTCAGCAATGGAGGCGCGGAACATGGTCCACTCGGACTCGATCTTCCCCGGCCTCCCCCGTAACATGAGCGAAGTTCTGTCCGAGGTGGGAGTTGAAACTCCTTCTGACAGGGGATTCTGCCAGACATTCCCAGCAGACCCTCACAATATGTTTGGTCCTGCCACGTCGTACCGGCACCATCTTCCGCACATCGGAGGCAACTCACCACCGGGTGGTGATCAGTTGACAACTCCGCCCCTCTCTTCACCTGAGTGTCCAAGACATGCGGCTGCAAGTCCGATGACACGACCAAAAAGTCAATCATCGAACTGCGACCTAGGGCTGTCCTGGTGCCAACTGCACGTGTGGACACCTTTCTACTTGAACATGGTGTTCGTTATGGATAATCCGTGATGAGAACAGAAGTCCAATAACAGAAAACCACTTGGGTTCTGATCAGGGGGGTGGGGGGGGGGCGTTCCTCCCGATCACGCCCTTCCAGGTCTCACTGTCATTGCCCACGTGAGTACTGAAGTCCCCCAGCAGAACTATGGAGTCCCCAGCAGGAGCGATCCCCAGCACCCCCTCCAAGGACTCCAAAAAGGGTGGGTACTCTGAACTGCTGTTTGGTGCATACGCACAAACAACTAGTCGATTTGGAATAATGTTCAGTTTTTTAATTAAGGGATGTAAATTAAAATGTTTTTAAATCCGATTCATCGATTATTTGAAAAAAAATTACTAATCAATTATTAAAAATAATCGTTACTTGCAGCCCTTGTGTGCATAATTTACTGCCGTAAGTAATTATGAGCAGAGTTAGAACTGATACTTACGGATCACTTGGTTCGAATACTTTTCATTTCACTGCTGTACCATGGGAATTAAAAGAGACAAGATCTATATTCTAGCCAGACGGTGTAGCTGGAGAGTGCCATCACTTGAATGGGACAAACACATCTAATTGTCAGTGATTGATTTGTTGGGCCCCAGTCCCCACTCTACACGGCAGTGTATTGACCCAACAGTCACCTGACATCTCCATATCATCCTCAACTGCCTAAGCAGCAGTACCGCAGTGAGACAAGAAGTTGTCTGAATGGAGAGAAAATGAGGAGAAATGTCCTCATGTGAGCACGTACTGGGAAGGGTGATATTTATAGGTCAGTGAGATAAATGCATATGTGAAGGCATGTTAAAAGTAGTCATATCAGAATATTTGGTGGCATCTCTTTATTCAAAAATCTCCTGGACTTTGACGCTGTATCTTATATAGCAACTCCCTGTGGTCTGAACAACTCCCTGTGGTCTTTCGCCAGTATTTTTATAACAAGCTGTGAAGTGCAGAAGAAGTGCAATGACAAGAAAATAAATAAATAAAATAAACAGGAGATAGCCCAGGGATATTTTTAGCCCAGGGTCTGATGTCTGATCTTAGTCAAACTTGTGCTGGTCCAATGATTGGAATTACCATAGTCGCAGACTAATCCATCAACATTAGTCAAAGAGTGTCATTTGCACTGGTTGGGATGGGCTACACAGACGCAGGTGTTCATGTGTGCTGAATTATCACCTGAGTAAATAAAGCACCTGAGCTGAAGGCACGACAGAAGATTTGCATGTTTGCCATGGGGAAATGAAGTGGATTGATGTCAACCTCCTCAGACAGCAGCTGTCAAGGCATACTAATGATGCACATCATTCACTACATTATTAGAAGTTGTTCCTCCCCGGTTGGCAAGCAAACGGCCAAGTTAGTTGATATGTCTAAATTTGATGGTGCAAATTAGAGAAGAGATTCAGACAAAAACTGTCAATGTCAATTCTAATGAAGATGATAAAGAATTACTTTAATTTTACAAAAAGCAAATGTATAACTAAATGTGATTAAAAAGCCCAAGGTAACTTGCTATTTCTCCATCAGTTTATACATTTTAAGCAGAATTTGTATTATTTTATTGAACAACAGGAGATTCAATTAGCTAAGATTGCCAGTATATGTACTATCTGTATAACTTCATAACACTTATAACTTGTATAACACTAATTTCTCTGTGCTGACCATTTTTCCCAAAATCTGTAGTTCTATTTGTGGGAAGGTATTCATGACACTATTGCTCAGTCCCCAGTACTATGTTTTGACAGATGCTAACAAAACTTATGGAAAGCATTTCTGCACAATTTGATCTTGTGTAAAGTATGTACTGCATCTGCTGCTTTCCCACAAGCAACATTTATTGTTTTTTTTTACCAAAGTTTAAAGTTTGTCTTTGGTTTGTAGTTTGCACCCCACATGGATGTCTGATAGCAGTCTTCTTTAACAAACAAGTATAATAAGCGCTAGTCGTGCTTTGAAAGTGCTATTTGCTGGTGTATTGTAGCCTGGTTGATTGCCCAAGTTATCAACAGAACAGTTTTGCTTTATTTGATGTTTATTTTTGTTGCTTAATTGTCTTATTACTTCCCTGATCAGTCCAATAAACGTACATCATGTTTATATTCTTGTGACTGCTAAGAAATATCGCACAGTTTATTCTGACACATTTTGGTACGCTTTGCAATTTGTATTGTGTGAAGACGAATGGAACCAGTGTAGACTGTTGACAACTTATTTAAACCTAATAAAGCAAATTGCACGTGTGAAAGTGTACCCCATCCTGCCAAACATGCCACTAAGGCCATGTTTGCATGATATGAATGTTGCGAGTCAACATTTCTGTTTTAGACTGACAGTTTTGCACAAAGCTAAGAGAAAATTGAGTTTTCTGGCTTGTGTCAGCTGTATAACTGTAAACATCACAGGCATTTGTAAGAATGGGGTTCTTCCTCTGACATCCTTTCTGCTCTTCTTCCAAGCATCTTTTGCTGACCGATGCACAGGTTAATATATGTGTAGAAACCTAAGATTAACCATTTACCCACTGACACTCTGCTCCTTGGATTTAATTAATAATGTTTTCTTTACAAGATCCATTTAAGGATTCCAAAAATATATATCCATCCATTCATTAATCAAACAAAAAGTAGTAGAGTGAAATGACCTCTCCTTTTTTACTGACTACAGGTGCGTCCTTGAGGATCGTGGTCCTCCATTGTCTGAAGGATTTAATTTGGCGGCATGGATCAAGGAATTCCATTTGTGTAGTGCTCCATACTTGATTAATTAGACAGGCGAATTAGCTGTTTAATATTAATACTGGACGTCATTGTCGATGTAAACATTCAATCAAGCCGTCCGATAAAAAGGTTAAGGCGTGTCAAAGTCACTGAGTATTCTTCTCCTCAGGTCTTCCCAGCATCCACGGAGGAATATCTAACCAGGGTTGGTTTATTGGCCTGCTGTGTGCCATCGCTTTACTCACACTCAGTGTGTTGATTGCCTGTTTTGTCAACAGAAATAAAGGAGGAAAGTATTCAGGTATGTGCTCACGTACATGTACACACAAACTTTTACCATTACTCCATCTATTGATTATTCCTTTATTATTGCATTTCTGTTGGCATATATGATGCTATGGAAATATCTTCTTTATTACAGAAGCTATGCAAAAAATGAATAGAGCAATGTTATTTTTGTAGAACAAGTATTAGGTCTCAAAACTATGTAAATTTATACATAAAATATGGTTGCGTGTTGTGTAGTGATAGGAAATTAGTTTCTCTGTCCTGCATTTGAATGTTGCATTATTTACACACTCAGATTTTCCAGCAGCATTCCATACAGAGCCCACTGCCCAAGATGCAAATGCTGCATATTGTTTGTGCGTAGTTAATAATGACATAAGCTTTATGGTTATCTCATGTTTTTTGTCCTTCTACTGGGATCTCGAGAGTCTGTAATTGCCTTTATTATTCACAGCCTCAGCTAATGGCCCTCAGGTTGGTGTCTGGGTAGCATTCACCCAATCATGAAAACAAAAGGGATACACAGCTCAGTTGTTTGTTCTCTCATTAAGATCCCATTATTGTTGTCTCAAATTGGTATTATTTGTGTAAAACTAATAGGCCCCTGTGTACAGTGTAAATCACTTAATTGTCTGTTACATCTAAATTGAAGAGGCAGAATTTTTCCTCAAAGAACAGTTCTCTCTGACCTGTTTTCAATCTTGTATATAGTTTCACTACAATCTGAATGTGCGGAGTTTGGCTGCAATTTGTGATGGGAGCGCATTTGCAGAGCTCTTAAGCATATGTCTGACGCTGTTTCCTCATTTTGTGAGCAGTAAAAGAAAAAGAGGACCTTCATCCAGACGTGGAGTCCCAGGGTATGAATGACGACACATTTTGCGAATACAGGTAAGTGACACCCTTAGAGCAGTATTTCACTATCAAAGTCTCTATTCCTCCTCTCTCAGTACTACTCTTTATATTTCCCCTATTGCTGCAAAGAGAACGTAACACTCACGAGGTTGCTACGGAGCCTCATACTTCTTCTGTGGAAGAATTTTGATGGTGCTGGGGAACTGGAATGTACGTGATAAACAGCAATAGCTTTGTTAGCCGTTTGCACATCAGTGTTGTTGCAGTTGTAGTTGCATCTACTGTAGTTATGGTCTATCATTAGACACAAGGTGGTTTCTGACCATTGAGAGCGAGGAAAGATATTTATCTGTTGAATAGCATGCTGTTTAACGTTCCCAAAAGCAAACATTTGGGAATACAGTCGGAGGAAAAAGTATGTTAACCCGTTGCAATTTCTTACATTTCTGTATAAATTGTTCATAAAATGTGGTCTGACCTTCATCTAAATCACAATGCTAAACAAACTGAGTCTGCTTAAACTAAACGACAGAAACAATGATATGTTTTCATATTTTTAGTGAAAATAACAAATATTCACAGGCCAGGGAGGAAAAAGTAAGTGAACCCCTGGATTTAATAAATGGTTGACCATCCTTTGGCAGCAATAACCTCAACCAAACGTTCCCTGATAGTTGCAGATAAGACGTGCACAATGATTAGAATGAATTTTGGACAATTCTCCTTTACAAAACTGTTGCAGTTCAGCAGGATTCCTGATATCTCTGGTGTAAATAGGTCTCTAGACGTCATGGCACAGCATCTCAATCAGGTTGAGGTCAGGACAAAATTCATTGACAAAATTATCTCTCAAAGTCTTTATGTTCATCAGTCCACATTTACACAAATTGTCTCTAAATGGAGAAAGTTCAGCATTTTTACTTCTCTTCCAAGGAGTCGCCTTCCTGTAAAGATGACTTCAAGAGCACAGCACAGAATACTCAATGAGATTAAAAAAAACACACACACACAAAAACAGAATGTCATCTGAAGACTTACAGAAATCACTGGCACATGCCAACATCTCTGTTGACAAATCTACTATACGTAAAAAATAAAACAAGTTCATGAGAGAACACCGAGGAGGAAGCCGTTGCTCTCTAAGAAAAAGTGCTGCACATTTGACGTTTGCTAAAGAGCACTTGGATGTTCCACAGCACTACTGGGAAAATATTCTGTGGACAGATAAAACCAAAGTTGAATTGTTTGGGAGGAATACACTGCCATGTGTGGAGGCAAAATGGAACTTTTGAATTTGTGCATGCTTTACTACCTCAGGACCATGACAGCTAACGATCAAAAATGGAAAAATGAATTCCCAAGTTTATCAAGATATTTTTCAGAATTTGAGGCCTTCTGGGGTCCAACAGTTGAAGCTCAAAACAGGATGTGTGTTGCAACAGGACAATGATCCAAAACACATAAGTATTGCAAATTTTCGTGTATAATATGCTCTCGAGTACAACCCCAGTTCCAATGAAGTTGGGATGTTGTGTTAATCATCAATAAAAACAGAATACAATGATTTGCAAATCATGTTCAACCTATATTTGATTGAATATACTACAAAGACAAGATATTTAATGTTCAAACTGATGAACATTAATGTTTTTAGCAAATAGTCATTAACTTAGAATTTTATGGCTGCAACACATTCCAAAAAAGCTGGGACAGGGTCATGTTTACTACTGTGTTACATCACCTTTTCTTTTAACAACATTCAATAAACATTTGGGAACTGAGGACACTAATTGTTGAAGCTTTGTAGGTGGAATTCTTTCCCATTCTTGCTTGATGTACAGCTTCAGCTGTTCAACAGTCTGGGGTCCCCGTTGTCCTATTTTACGCTTCATAATGTGCCACACTGGGAGACAGGTCTGGAGTGCAGGCAGCCCAGTCTAGTACCCACACTCTTTTACTACAAAGCCACACTGTTGTAACACGTGCAGAATGTGGTTTGGCATTGTCTTGCTGAAATAAGCAGGGGAGTCCATGAAAAAGACATTGCTTGGATGGTAGCATATGTTTCTCCAAAACCTGAATGTACCTTTCAGCATTAATGGTGCCTTCACAGATGTGTAAGTTACCCATGCCATTTGCACTAACACAGCCCCAAACCATCACAGATGCTGGCTTTTGAACTTTGCATCCATGACAGTCAGGATCGTTATTTTCCTCTTTGGCCCAGAGGACACGACGTCCAGAATTTCCAACAACAATTTGAAATGTGGACTCTTCGGGGCACAGAACACTTTTCCACTTTGAATCAGTCCATCATAGATGCGCTCGGGCCCAGAGAAGCCGGTGGCATTTCTGGGTGTTGTTGATAAATGGCTTTTGCTTTTTGCATGGTAGAGTTTCAAGTTGTACTTACGGATGTAGCGCCGAACTGTATTTACTGACATTGGTTTTCTGAATTGTTCCTGAGCCCATGTGGTGATATCCTTTACACATTGATGTCGGTTTTTGATGCAGTGCCGCCTGAGGGATCGAAGGTCACGGGCATTCAATGTTGGTTTTCAGCCTTGCCGCTTACATGCAGTGATTTCTCCAGATTCTCTGAACCTTTTGATGATATTAGGGACAGTAGATGATGAAATACCTAAATTCCCTGCAATTGTACGTTGAGGAACATTGTCCTTAAACTGTTCGACTATATTCTCAAGCACTTGTTCATTATTTTTGCGAATGACTGAGCAATTCAGGGAAGCTCCTTTTATACCCAATCATGGCACCCACCTATTCCCAATTAGCCTGTTCACCTGTGGGATGTTCCAAACAGGTGTATGATGAGCATTCATCAACTTTCTTAGTCTTTTTTACCACCTGTCCCAGCTTTTTTTGGAACGTGTTGCAGCCATAAAATTCTAAGTTAATGATTTTTTGGGAGGCACCGTCCGTGGCCGACTGGTTAGAGCGTCGGCCTCACAGTTCTGAGGAGCGGGGTTCAATCCCCGGTCCCACCTGTGTGGAGTTTGCATGTTCTTTTTTTGGAACGTGTTGCAGCATGTTGAAAACACGAGCGGCTGGATGGTAGAGAGGGAGAGAGAGGACAAAGTTAGGATTTGGTGTGAAGCTTGTAATTTCCCCAAAATTATTAGGCACTAATATTGTGCAGTCTGGCAAACACTGGTGTGTTACTCACGAACGTAGATCAGCTGGTATATGGGGTGGTGGGCGTCTGTCTCAGTTGTCTCAGGAAGCACGGAGACAGGTTTGGTCGAATGAGAAAAAGGATGCAGAAAAATGAAACAATAACAAAAGAGACGGAAGAAAAAAAATCGTTGTTCGTCATGCCTCGTTGGGGGATTGTTATTGTCTCTCTTCCCGCCTGCTTTCCAGCATCCGCTAGCAAGTTCAGAGAACTCACATTTGGCTGGGAGGGTATCTGGTAGCTCAGCAGCAACTGTTCCAGAGGCTTAGGAGCGGCGATCCCTGAGGCTCGAGAGCCGGGTCTCCATCCCCAAGGCCCGCGGTTACCGAGCCGCGTAGCCCGAACAAGGAAAGGAGAGGTGTGGGGGCGATGTTAGCCAACCAGGACACGAAGAGAGAACAGACACAAGAGAGCGAGAAGGTGGGATACCCCAGGGGCTTGTCGAAGACGACCGAGGACCAGACAAGCCCACCCCCATCAGCGTGAATTTCATTTCCGACTTTGACCCATAAAATGGGTTTAAAATCATATTTTAATATAAAATACCCTCAACTTTGTACTCTCTACTCAGAGGTCCAGCATATATATATATATATATATATATATATATATATATATATATATAGCATATGTTTATACTTTAGTCTTGACAAATCAACTGCTTATGGTTCAAATCACATTTTATGCTGCTTGGAGTCAAATCAAGATAAACAGTTCTTAAAATCTCGCAGCTGCGCTTGTAACATTGACACACTGACACAGACATTAAGGCATACATTTTGAATAAACACAAATTTTCCTTTGGTTAAACATCAAGTGCGAGTTCACGGTTTGGCTTTGCAGTTCCTCTCAGCGCCAGCGGGTATTGCCTTGTCCCAGTAATTGTTCCTATTCAAAGACAGATGGTCCGGTGGGAACGTTCTGGGGGCCTTTCATGCTTGTGAGTTCAGACTTCTTGGTCGGATGTTAATTAGTTTAGGGTCCAGTAGGTGATCTTGCGGCAGTCCCACAGCAGGGCAGCCTGGAATAATGCAGCCCATCACGTGGGGGGAGGTTATGGCAATTGGGTCAGAGTCACGGCAAATGGAAATAAATAAATGTTTCTATGATATTCTATTATATTATATACATGATATTCTGATGGGGGTAAGCTGCTTGTGTAGCTACAGCTGCCCTGGGGCAGTCTGACCGAAGCAGTGGCTGCCATTCCGCACCTACGGCCCCTCCGACCACCACCAAACATCCAACGACATTTATTCATAGGCAATGTGGGTTAAGTGTTTTGCCCAGGGACACCCAACCACACCGCCCACGACGTTCACATTATTACAACTATTCATGGAATTAGGAAAGCTAACTGACATAAACCAGAATTTTAGAAATTATACAACGCCGCTAAGTACGCTGGGAAATCCTCTGATAGCTAGCCGCCATGTTTTAATGGGGTTTCCCAGAGTCTAGACGGCTCACGTGCTGATAGCCACGTACCAGGTGGAAAATACCTCCGTAAAGCCGCATTATGAAAATGAAATACAAGGGTGCATCACAGTCTCATAAACATGTAATATAGAGGTAGTTAAATTATAGTATTTTTAAACATATACTTAAATGGAATGCAACATTTTAAAGTCATATGATTTTAAAACAAAATTGTCCGTTCTAAAACACATATCTACTAATACTGTACACCTCATTTACTTATGAATTCATTTTTTTTAACTTTTACTATACCTATGTACAATACACACTATTGACTTAAGAAGATTTTGAAGGGGAAAAAATGTGCATTATGCACAATAAATTATGGTAAATCAACAACAGAATGGCTTCAGAAGAAGGAAATATGTGTTCTGGAGTGGCACAGTCTAAGTCCTGACCTCAACCCAATAGCGATGCAGTGGCATAACTTCAAGAGAGCCATTCACACCAGAAATCCCTGGTATCTCTATCTTGATGCCAATGGAAGGTCAACTAGTTATTAAATCCAAAGGTTCACTTACTTTTTCCTCCCTCTCCTGTGAACGTTTATAGTGTAAGCTCTATAAAAATATAAAAACTGTTTATTCTTGTGATTTAGATGAAGATCAGACTACATTTGATTACCAATCTATGCAGGGTTTATATACTTTTTCCTTCCACTGTAGTTCTGATTGCATTCACACAAAAGCTCTGTACTCAATTTATAAGTGTTACACAACAAGATGGAGGATGCCACAACATCCCTCAAGCCATGAGTGATGTTTCCACCAACTGGTACAGTTCAATTCAGCATGCTACTGTATGGTTTGACACGCTGAACGCAGAACTGGATTGTATTTATTACATGTATCTTGAAGAATGGAGTGTAAAAGCAAAAGGAGCAATCTAAATACTAGGAAATCATACCCATTTGATAACGAAGTGTAAATGTGATTGTAATCAAAAAGCAACATTGAAGGAACGCTAGTATTTAGCTTTCTTTCTTCTTGACCTTTTATTTGAATGCACAGGAATACGTGGATTGGCAGTATCTATCTTAATCTGTAAATTGTGGCTAATCTGACCGGTTCTGCTTGGTGGAAACGGGGATGTTGTGCAAAAAGTATCTTCCCTAGTTTTTGCTGGACACACGCAAAAGGATTGTAGTTTAGCCAACACTTCCTCAAACTATAAAAACTTCCTCTGGTCACAAAGCGCCTAACAGTGTGGTGTGCACAATTTTTTTTTTATAGACATTGCATCCTGAAGGGAGCTGTTGCAGTGTTGAAATGCTGCCATTTCCTGTTCTGATGGCACAGGGCACAGAGTGCCCAGTACACAGCAGGAAGCTGAAAGCAATCAGTGTTTGATTATCTGTGCACGTTTCATTAATCCTGTAGTGGTCCAATTCATAACAGACTACCACCGCATGGGTTGTGGTATACTATAATTTCCCAATCAGTGGGATCTACACATCACAAAGGCAGTATGAAGCAAAATGTGTCTTGGTGTGAGAGAATTTTCACTTCCACTGCATGAGCAATTTGTA
This sequence comes from Phycodurus eques, assembly GCF_024500275.1. Classification (NCBI taxonomy): domain Eukaryota; kingdom Metazoa; phylum Chordata; class Actinopteri; order Syngnathiformes; family Syngnathidae; genus Phycodurus; species Phycodurus eques. The sequence goes on along the minus strand of NC_084534.1, from coordinate 4,854,985 downwards.
TATAAGTCTTTAAATTATTGGTGAACTGTTGATTATGTAAGTAGTAAATATTTTTTTCAAGTTTATTTGTGTTTATAGATATAGCATATACTATATATATATATATATATACAGCATATTATATATATATATACACATATATATATATATATATACACACACACACAGTATATTTACAGTATATATATACTGTATGTGTGTGTGTGTGTGTGTGTGTGTGCGTGTGTGTGTATATATATATATATATATATATAAAGTCGTGCAAGAGCAGACATCTATACAAGTACATTCACAAAACAAAAATCTAAACTATTGTCATAAACTATCCAATTTAATCTATCGGCAATGTTATTTGTTTGTTTACAAAATAGAGTGCTGAGTTTCAATTGACTTTTGAGATCTGATTAATCTGACTTTATAGACTTGAGGGTTTTTTTGTATTTTGTTTTCTCACCACGGTTGAAAACAGAATTTGTGAAGGCAAATTAATCCATAGACACATATATTTTTGACAATGGCACATTGAAATCTTATTTACTTTGAATCAGGATGCAACTGTGTCCGCCATTACAAGGTTGCTGCAATAAAAACATTAAAATAACAAATATTGAACTTGTAATTTATTAACGATTACGATTATAGAGTAATGATCATGTTGTGCAATTTAACATTATGCAGAATTATTTTGATCTTATTCCAAAATATACTACTGTTCCGCGGTAATGTTCTTGACAAAATTTTGAACAGATTTGTCTTGGGAGTGAATTTCTATAGTCTGGCTGCTCTGCTTTTAGGTCATTAATAGTATTGGGATAGATACTTCAAATAGATTAAAGTTAATAAAAATCAATATCCATCCATCCATTTTCTGTACCGCTTATTCTCCCTAGGGTCGCTGGAGCCTATCCAAGCTATCTCTGGGCACGAGGCGGGGTACACCCTGAACCGGTCGCCAGCCAATCGCAGGGCACATAGAAACAAACAATCATTCACACCCACATTCACACCTACGGGCAATTTAGAGTCTTCAATCAACCTACCATGCATGTTTTTGGGATGTGGGAGGAAACCGGAGTGCCCGGAGAAAACCCACGCAGGGACGGGGAGAACATGCAAACGCCACACAGGCAGGCGGGGCCGAGATTTGAACCCCGGTCCCCAGAACTGTGAGGCAGATGTGCTACCCAGTCGTCCACCGTGCCGGCTAAGACTCAATATTTAGCTGAAAATGTTTTCTTTGCAAGATCTTAATTTATGGTAATATGTTATGGAGCTACTTAAATCTAACTGTCATACATTACTTTTCTGAAATTGATTGTTTTTAAATTTTACTTTTTGAAAAATTATCATATTTTGTGAAAACTATTAACAACTATCCAATTAAGAACATGTTATTCTTATTTTTACTTATTAAGTTTCGTAAGTATTCGGAGAGAATACATAATCATGGGACCACATAATAAATTATCTCCAAACAATTTAAAACTGCACCCATTCAATACTTTGTCCAAATGCACTGATGCGTTTTTTGGAAATGGTAAAACAAAAATTGCTCTCCTTGAAGCCTTTTGTATGTACATACAGTATAAATCCAGTCATGGCAGAAATCTAACTCCACTGTGCTTCTCCAACAGCGACAACGATGAGAAACCACTAAAAGGCAGCCAACGCTCTCTGAGCAGAGAGATCAAAGCAGGAAACAGCGGGGACAGCCTGGTAGACTACGCTGAAGAAGACACTCACTTTAACGAAGATGGCTCCTTTATAGGCGAGTATGCGGGCCGTAAGGAGAAGAGGGTGTCATCTGAGATCAAAGCCACCACTCAGAGCCCGGCGTGAGCAGCTCAACTTGCATCCATCTTCCACCATGCACACTGTTTTCATTAAATCTGCTCAGAGGGACAAATGGAAGTGAACACAGACGTTAGTGATGCAGAGCACACGTTTTGTGTCTCATGCAATGCGTCATTGCCAATGGTACTGCCATTCTCATTTTATAAAGCCCTTGTTTGTTTGATTGCAGCTCAATGACCATTAATAAATACCTGTGTATATATGGTGTATAATATATTGCACGTGAAGTGTCATTGCTTATCATTATTACAACAATAAAATATAGAGGGCTTGTTTTTAATTACTATTTTTTATTATGATTGTTATTGTTGTTGTTTTTGTTGGATCTACAATAAGTTCACCTCCCTGCGGAAACTTTGCCCTCAATGTTATTTTGATAAACACAAATACCTGTATATCAATTCAAATTCATTCTTTTGTCAGAGAAATTTGTGATTATTTTTTTTGTTTTGTTTCAGACATACAGACAAAATATTTTGTCGTTCATTTTCCAGTGATATTTTATTGGACATTTAAATATTTGTGAGTCCTTATTCTCTTGTGATGATAGTAAAAATTTTGTCATTATGCATCATAGGGAATATGGTTATTATTGTTTGTTTGCTATAACAGCCCAGTTTACAAAATGTCACATGATGATTGTATAGAATAGTTATTGATTACAAATTCATGACACTGATTTCAAAATTTGTGTGCAATTCACATAATATCAATGTGTCAAAATATTACAAAAATTAGTGTTAACAAAAAGAAACACTGTTACAGTTGACACTTTGATTTTGATATTTTACATACCACCATAGTAACTGCATTGTTTTATTAAAAAAAATCTGCCATTTTGCATGTTGATAAGATTAATTTGTGATTTTTGATGTATTAAATTGCCTTTTCCTGCATTTTTAAAATTCTTTTTCACCTGTTGACTCTCTGAGGTCAGATGCACTTGGTACATTGCACCCCATGTACTATCTTTAGATGACAACATGGATAGAAATCTCCCCTTTCTAGAGCTACGTATCTTTAATAAAAGAGGCAGGATTTAGCATAAATTAAGATGACTATTTTTAAATTGAAGATAGATTTTCCTTTTTGCTGTGTTACTGTAACCAATGTTTTGGTGAATATTTTTCGGAAAGTAATAATGAAGGAAGCAATCTTGTTTTTGTGTTTTTTTGTTACAAGAAATAAATCTTTGCAAAGAGAGGAAAAGGTACAAGTCGTCACGACTTGTACCCGTCAAGAGCAAGCAAAATATCACCTTCATTGTGCGGAAAATGAGCAACAGAAAAGAAAAAAGTACACCCCTCTCATTACCAGAACATTCTCAGACAAACAGCTCCACCCAGCTGCACTCAAACTTATCTTTATGGGAATGGGTACATGCAGAGGATGAGAAAGGAAGAGAAATCCAAGGAGTCATAACAAAAGGAGTCAAAACAATCTTGAGCACATTTGCAAGGACCCATAAACGTACTATCTAAGGGATATGGAACCAACAGACCATAAGTACAAAGCGATACAGCCAAACCTGCCATCAGAGTCCAGTGAACCAGCTCAAATCTTGAACATCCTCGCGGGCAATAATATTGCAGAATATAGCGAGAGTTTTAAAGCCGCAGGCTATAACACCTGTATCGCCGGCATTCTCAGGAATTGATGTACAACAGGTTTAAGAGGGTGCAAACACCGCCCTGAGATGCCAATAACAGGTCAAGCCAAACCATCTGAACCACGTTGTACTCAGGCGTGGGAGAGCGCCGAAGATCCGCCAGCCCCGTATTCCTCTCGGCAGACGGAGTCAAAGCCACCTTGACGTCCTTCCAAACAGACTGGACCCGTCACAGGTGTCCACACACCGCCACTGTATGATCCTGTTCCTTAAACAACGGAGGTTAGAAACCGTAACATGCCATGAAAGGAGACATACCTGTGGCGGAGCTGGTGAGGGAGTTGTGGGCATGTTCAAGCCAAACATATGAATGACAAGGAGGTTAGTGGTTTCAAAGGCAAAGGGTAGCTTGGGGAGGGGTGCGTAATGGACATATTTGGAGAACCGATCAATAATGGTAAGAATGAAAGTGTTACCTTCAGAGGGAGTTAGGTCGGATTCGAAGTCCAAGGCGATGTGGGACAAAGAGCGTCTCGGAATAGGTAAGTGGTGCAGCAGACCAGCTGGGGCCAGATGTGAAGTCTTCCCTCGGGCACAGACAGAGCAGCCTTGGACAAACTCCCGGGTGTCTTTCACCAGGCTGGGCCACTAGAAGTGTTGTTGTACGAATTGGATGGTGCGGGTGATGGGGGATTTATTTTTTACGATGATGTCATTGAGTCCACGGAAATCGATGCAGGGGCGGAGAGTGGCATCTTTCTTCTCAACAAAGAAGGGAGCCCCCACGGGGGAAGAAGAGGGCCGGATGACTCCAGAAGCCAGGGAGTCACGGATTATAGTCCTCCACAGATTTTTTCGAAGGGCGGGAAAGGTTAAAGAGATGGCTGGAGGGGAGAGGGGCTCCAAGCAGGAGATCGATAGCTCAGTCATTGGGGCGGTGGTGGGGTAGTGAGATGGCAAGATCTTTACTGCAGACCACAGAGAGGTCGTGGTATTCTTCTGGCACACGGGAGAGATCGACAGGTGTGGCAGGTGGCTGAGGTTTGGTGGAGGGGGGAATGGCAGAAAGTAGACAATATGAATGGCAGAAAGGACTCCACCCGGTGATCGATAGGTGGGTCCAGTTGATGATGGGGTTATGCTTCTTTTGAGCCAGGGGATCCTGAGGACTAACAGAGTCTCAGGGGAGGTTTCCCGGTGATTACCTGAGATGAGTACAGTAAACAGAGCTGTTTGGTGGGTGACAGGGGAGATAAGTCGCCAGTCCAGGGCTGTGACCTTTTTTGAAGAAGGGAGGGGTTTGAGAGGAAGATGGAGCTGAGGTGCTAAACCCTCACGAATAAAACTATTGTCGGCGCCGGAGTCGATAAAAGCGGGAACCGGAGTATTGCAATCAGGGCCCAAGATAAATGAGGAAACGGCCAGGCGGGAGGGAGAGCCGGGAGAAGTGTTAGTTTGGTTCACAAGCAGTGGGTGTGATGAGGAGGTGGTCAGGATTTCAGGATGCGGCAGAATAGTTAACGGCGATGTGCCCGCGCAGGTTGCTAGTCTGGGAGCTCTCACCTCCCTCTCCCGTGCTCATTCCTTTAAGCGATTGTCAAGTCGGATAGATATAAAAATTAAGTCCTTGAGTGAGGAGGGCTCGTCCCTGGCTCCGAGGTCGTCCTTGAGCTGCTCAGAAAGCCACTTAAAAAATACCCCTTAGTGCAGCATCATCCCACCCACACTCACCCGCCAGAATTCTAAACTCTACAGAATAGGGACGCCACGGAACTAGAGCCTTGAGAGAGAGTAAGGAGGTGTCGAGTAGCTTCCCGGCCCTGAACGGGGTGGTCGAAGACCTTTTTAAGTTCCGCCAAAAAGTAGTTGAATGATGCGAGTACCGGGGAGGAATTATGCCATTTGGCAGCCTTACCGCGTAGGAGATTGGTGAGAAATGCGACTTTGGATTGTTCAATAGGGTAGCAGATTGAATGCTAAGGAACAATTTAAGAGGAATTGGCATTTGGGAAGATATGAAGGATACTTGTTGGAAGAGGGTGTTTAAAGAGTCCATAATCTTACGAAGAATTGTGTCCTGTCTACCAATGTGGGCACCTTGGTGGGTGAGCGCTTCCCTTAATGCTTCTGGGGTTGCTGGGTCCACGAGCACCAGAGTATTCTGTCACGATACAATCTTATCAATGTTGACTGACCCAGAAGCAGATGGCGGCGGAGGGAGTAGTGGAGAATGGTTTATTATTTTATTATATTATGGGAGAGCTTGGCAGCGTGGCTGGAGTGGACAGCGAAGCGAGGGGCACGGAAGGAGCACTGGAGACATAGAAGAACTCAAGGAGGGAAGTGTGATTGCAGGAAGTCGAGCAACTTACAACAAGAGTGTGAGAGTCGGGCTGTGTGCCACAATTGAGTGATAATGCTCTGGCAGTGAAATCCTGGATCTGGCAGTCTTATATGCAGGCAATGATAAGTGCTGATTGAAGACAGATGCACGGCCAAGGTAATGCTGATTGCTGGGGATAGAGAGAGGCAAGGCATGACGTATTTATTGAGAATCAATTTATTGAAAATCAAAATCGATCAGTTGAACAGAACAAGGTTTCTAGAGGGCAGTGAGAAAAGAAGACAACAGAAGACAAAGCACTAGTTGTAAACAAGATGAGGAAAGTAAATCATTATATACCTAGAACAATGACACATTAGATATGAGTGCAGTAGTACTACACCCTGTGCGGGAAGGACAAGATAGGACAGGACAAGGACAAGAGGGGAAGCATGCAGGACAAGGGTCGTGAACCCGGACGTACAACTGAAGTGTGGTGGTGGTGGCTATGTAAATTATCAATGTCTGTAGGACCAGAGTGTGAGTGAGGGGATACCCAAGAAATTTGCATAGTTATTTATTTGTCGCAATGAGTGAGTGGGCCCACACCCAGCGAATAAGTCCCTCGGGTGTGTGTCTGCGGACACTTGCAAGTGAATTTAAACCGTTTCGTCTGCACAATGACCGTCAGAAGTGTCCTGTAATTGCTGCGCCGCGGGGAATGAGGACCACACCCACTCAATTGAGAGGCTGGGGTCTGGTCCAGGAGTCCACTCGAGAGCAGCCCAGTGTACAGGGACATGTCCCACACCGAGGGACCCAGGGCGGTCCACCGGCCGCACCAAGGCGCCCAAAAACCAGCCACCCAGAGGAGGCCGCAGGGACCCAATGCCATCCCCCCCCAGCCAACCCCCATACATGCTTATGCATTGTATAATTTTAGGGGAATTCTTGTTAATATTGAATTCATAAGGATTATACTGTAAGAATTATATCTAAACATACTCCACACGTCTTAAATAGTGTTGTATTTGTTACAATAAAATACATGTTAACAGTGAAATAGAACATGAACAATTCTAGGCCCTCTATATATGAACCTCTTTGTTCTTCTTTTTTTTTTAAGAACCCAGGGTAAAACTGTGGCCATCATACAACCTTGTACTACTTGTACAGGGAATGTTTTAAGTAACATTTGACATTATTCAATATTATAATTTTTTTTTAAAAAAGGTAGAATTTATATAAAGACATTAAAATAATAATTACTGTCTTTAATGGTGATCAAAGGTATAGTAGTTAATCCTCAAATGAAAGTGTACACCTTTTTCGTAAACTCTAGGTGGCGGTGGCATATTGGAATTAAAGTGTACAACATTTTGATAACATCTAAATTGCGGCTTAAATTTATAAAATGTGAAAGCTTTTTCATTTTCCCCTATTCCTATGTACAATGCGCACTATTGACTTTTAACAATTTTTTGAGGGAAAAATTACACATTATACACGAGAAATTGTTGTGAGAGATCTTGTTCACTTGAGTCACTTTAGTCAGTGTTATTATGGGTGAACAAGTGAGATTTAGAAAATTAATATAAATCCATTTAATATGTCAGCTGTATACAATGATGTGCCAGTGGGGTCTGGTGAAGCACATTTACAAATTTACAGTACGAGCCGAACAAAGCCGAAGTGATCATGATAGATTAACCATTTTCCTGTGTCTTTAAGCATGTAAATTAAGACTCAAATAAATCAAGAAAACATTGCCCATCAGTTTTTATGAGACGTTTGGGAGTTCCTGAAAATCTCAAGGCCCCAGGCAATTGCTTGTGTTTGCCTCATGGTATTCCGCTTTTGTGAGGCAGAATACTGTCTGCCTTAAATTGTGCTTTGAGCAGCTGTTTTGTAAAGAGCAACAAAACTAATTATGTAACATATGAAATGTTTTAGTACCCTGACTATGTATATTTAGAGTGCAAAGTTAAAGAGTCTGATAAGATTATGTTGGAGATGTGAACAGGCACTTGTCAATTGCCTCCTTTGTTGTGGTATAATAATTTTACAAATAGATAACGCAGTTGCTCTGTGTTATTTCTGCTTTTTAGTCAGTAGATTGGGCAATCTCAGGTGAGGCGAGCCTCTCACTTCAAGACTCACCCATGTAATTAAATAGGAAATACTCAAATTCAGCAATTTTCAATATGAAATCATTATTGGATTCCAAAAAAAAATCTATTTAAATCACAGATATGAGAACAAAAATGGGAAAGAATTTTATTCAATCATTTTATTTACTCTTTTTTTTTTTTTTACTCTTCAATGATGCAGGAGAGGCTTTGACTACCCTGCCTCCCCTGAACGTTGTGTGAAGTATACTGAAAGGTATCAGCTCTGAGACACTTGTATTTTCATGCCATATTTAATTTTCCAGTGGTGAAAAATGATGTTGCTGGAGGTGAGAGCAGGAGTATTATACCTTGAGGAATGTATGAGCCTGACAGATAAAACAATTCCACAAAAAAAGTTTCTTCTCCAAAAAAATAAATAAAAATTCAGTGATGAATGAATCTCACATGGAAAAGTGATTTTTTGGTAGCTCCAAAGATCTCTGGGTCCAATTCAGTTAGACGTCCCTGAAGATGAACATTGATGAACAAGAGTCAACATTCTATAACAGTTGGCACAGGAGCTTAGAAGCTCTATAAATTATATAAAGCCTTCAGAGCAGAGAACAATCAGTTCCCACTCAGTGACGGTGTGAATGTGAGTGCGAATGGTTGTCCGTGTCTATATGTGCCCTGCGACTGACTGGCGACCAGTTCAGGGTGTAGTCTGCCTTTCGCCCGAAGTCAGCTGGGATAGGCTCCAGCGCCCCGCGACCCTCACCAGGATAAGCGGTGTTGACAATGGATGGATATATAACCTCAATTCCAATTAAGTTGAAATAAAAACAGAATACAATGATTTGCAAATCATGTTCAACGTATATTTAATTGAATACACTACAAAGACAAGATATTTAATGTTCAAACTGATAAACTTTATTGTTTATGGCAAATAATCATTAACTTAGAATTCTATGGCTGCAAGATGTTCCAAATAAGCTGGGACAGGGTCATGTTTACCACTGTGGTATCATTTTTTATCACCTTTTCTTTTAACAACATTCAATAAACGTTTGGGAACTGAGGACACTAATTTTTGAAGCTTTGTAGGTGGAATTCTTTCCCATTCTTGCTTGATGTACAGCTTCAGCTGTTCAACAGTCCGGGGTCTCCGTTGTTGTATTTATATATATATAAAAATATATATATGTGTATACACACATTTTCAATGGGAGACAGGTCTGGACTGCAGGCAGGCCAGTCTAGTACACACACTCTTTTACTACGAAGCCACGCTGTTGTAAAACGTGCAGAATGTGGTTTGGCATTGTCTTGCTGAAATAAGCAGGGCCGTCCATGAAAAAGGTGTTTCTTGGATGGCAGCATATGTTTCTCCAAAACCTGTATGTACCTTTCAGAATTAATGGTGCAGTCACAGGTGTGTAAGTTACCCATGCCATTGGCACTAACACAGCCCCATCCCATCACAGATGCTGGCTTTTGAACTTTGCGTCCATAACGCTCCGGATGGTTCTTTTCGTCTTTGGCCCGGAAGATACGACGTCCACAATTTCCAAAAACAATTTGAAATGTGGACTTGTCGGAGCACAGACCACTTTTCCACTTTGGATCAGTCCATCTTAGATGAGCTCAAGCCCAGCGGCGTTTCTGGGTGTTGCTGATAAATGGCTTTTGTGTTGCATAGTAGACTTTCAAGTTGCACTTACGGATGTAGTGCCGAACTGTATTTACTGACATTGGTTTTCTGAAGTGTTCCTGAGCCCATGTGGTGATATCCTTTACACACTGATGTCAGTTTTTGATGCAGTGCCGCCTGAGGGATCGAAGGTCACGGGCATTCAATGTTGGTTTTCGGCCTTGCCGTGATTTCTCCGGATTCTCTGAACCTTTTCATAATATTATGGACCGTAGATGATGAAATCCCTAAAGTCCATGCAATTGTACGTTGAGGAACATTGTCCTTAAACTGTTTGACTATTTTCTCACGCACTTGTTCACAAAGAGGTGAACATTGCTCCATCTTTGCTTGTGAATGACTGAGCAATTCAGGGAAGCTCCTTTTATACCCAATCATGGGACCCACCTGTTTCCAATTAGCCTGTCCACCTGTGGGATGTTCCAAACAGGTGTTTGATGAGCATTCCTCACCTTTCTCAGTCTTTTTTGACACCTGTCCCAGCTTTTTTTGGAACGTGTTGCAGCCATAAAATTCTAAGTTAATTAGTTTTTTGGGCGGCACCGTCCGTGGCCGACTGGTTAGAGCGTCAGCCTCACAGTTCTGAGGAGCGGGGTTCAATCCCCGGCACCACCTGTGTGGAGTTTGCATGTTCTCCCCGTGCCTGCGTGGGTTTTCTCCAGGCACTCCGGTTTCCTCCCACATCCCAAAAACATGCGTGAATTGAAGACTCAAAATTGCCCGTAGGTGTGAATGTGAGTGCGAATGGTTGTTTGTTTGTATGTGCTCTGCGATTGGCTGGCAACCAGTTCAGGGTGTACCCCACCTCCAGCCCGATGATAGCTGGGATAGGCTCCAGCACGCCCGCGACCCTAGTGAGGAGAAGCGGCTCAGAAAATGGATGGATGGATGATTATTTGGTAAAAACAATCAAGTTGATCAGTTTGAAAATTAAATATCTAGTCTTTGTAGTGTATTCAATTAAATATAGGTTGAACATGATTTGTAAATCATTGTATTCTGTTTTTAATTTATGTTTAACACAACGTCCCAACTTCATTGGAATTGGGGTTGTAGTTGAAGAGCTTGATATGGTGAAAAGTTCTCTCAAATCACTGGTACACTTTAAAGGCAATATTTCTCTTTCAGTCATTGACCCAGCCTTCTGTCCATCCATCACTTGGTAGATGTCCATGCGTGTACAGCGGCTCGTTGCTATTCCTGTGAATTTATGGACACACAATGAAGCATGTTTAAGCCATTGACATTGCTATTGTCATGGACTATAGTCACAGAATATCCATCCATCCACCATTTTCTAAACCGCTTATCCTCACTAGGGTCGCAGATATGCTGGACCCGATCCCAGCCAACTGCAGGCAGGAGGCGGGGTACACCCTGAACTGGTCCTCTACTCTTCCCCGGTTGCCGTCACTACACTTGCCACTGTACACACTCGCACCTGCACGCGGTCCTTCTTCACAGCCCCCTCCGCACGACGCCTGCTCAGTCCCATCTCACTCACACATCGACGCACATGCCCACACACACTGAGCTTGCTGTCACAATCACGGTGGACAATACCCGTAACACTGGCCTCGCCTGTGTGGAGTTTGCATGTTAGAAGAAGAAGAAGAATCACTTTGTATTGTCATGAACATGCATGCATGCACACGAAATTTATTCTCTGCATTTAACCCTTCACAGTGAGGACATACACATGTTAGTGGAACACACTGGAGCAGGGGGCAGCTGAAGCACCCGGGGAGCATTTCAGGGTATCAGTGTCTTGCTCAAGGACACCACAGTCGTTCTCACTGTGCCTGCATGGGTTTTCTCTGGGTACTTCAGTTTCCTCCCACATCCCCAAAAACATGCACGGTAGGATAATTACAGACCCTAAATTGTCCGTAGGTATGAATGTGAGTGCGAATGGCTATTTGTTTATGTGTGCCCTGCGATTGGCTGGCGACCGGTTCAGCGTGTACCCCGCCTTGCACCTGAAGATAGCTGGGATAGGCTCCAGCAGCCCGTGATCCTAGTGAGGATAAGCTGTAAAGAAAATGGATGGATGGATATTGATCCCCGGCTACAGATATTGGCTCTAAGGACGTGGAATGTCACCACTCTGCCAAGGAAGGAGCCCGAGCTGGTGTGTGAGGTTGAGAAGTTCAGACTAGATATAGTCGGGCTCGGCTCCACACACGGCTTGGGCTTTGGTACCAGTCCTCTTGAGAGGGGTTGGACTCTTTTCCACTCTGGAGTTGCCTACGGTGAGATGCGCAGAGCAGGTGTGGGTATACTTATTGCCCCCCAGCTTGGCGCCTGTACGTTAGGGTTCAGCCGGTGGACGAGAGAGTAGCCTCCCTCCGCCTTCGGGTCGGGGGATGGGTCCTGACTGTTGTTTGTGCCAATGCACCAGGGGTTCGGTGAGGCCATGGAGAACGACTTCCGGACGGCTTCGAGGAAATTCTGGTCCACCATCCGGCGTCTCAGGAGGGGAAGCAGTGCACCATCAACACTGTGTATAGTGGGGATGGGGCGCTGCTGACCTCGACTCAGGACGTTGTGAATCGGTGGGGAGAATACTTCGAAGACCTCCTCATTTCGGGCTCTCCTATCTCTGGGGTTGAGGTCTGGGGCCAAAAGGCGAAGCTCTCAATTTACCGGTCGATCTACGCTCCTACCCTCACGAGCTGTGGGTGTGTGCCCGAAAGAACAAGGTGTGTGCCCGAAAGAACAAGATCCCGGATACAAGCGGCCGAAACGAGTTTCCTACGCAGGGTATCCGGGCTCTCCCTTAGAGATAGGGTGAGAAGCTTGGTCATCTGTGAGAGGCTCAGAGTAGAGCCGCTGCTCCTCCGCATTGAGAGGAGCCACATGAGGTGGCTCAGGCATCTGTTTAGGATGCTTCCTTGGCGCCTCCCTGGTGAGGTGTTCCGGGCATGTCCCACCGGGAGGAGACCCCGGGGACGACCCAGGACACGCTGGGGAGACAATGTCTCTCGGCTTGCCTGGGAACGCCTTGGGATCCCCTCGGAAGAGCTATAGGAGGTGGCTGGGGAGAGGGAAGTCTGGGCTTCCCTGCTGAGGCTGCTGACCCTGCAACCCGACCTCGGATAAGCAGAAGACAAGGGATGGATGGATGGCAGTGTCAACTGCACTGTGTCGAGCAGTCTAGCTGAGCAGGGTTTACAGTCACTGGTCTGTGTTTATCTATCATGCCAGGGCCGTTGAAACCTTTCTGCCTCATCGCTAGCAGATCGAGGAGAAGTCGGTGACAAGGGGTTTAAGGTCATGCCGAATCTCTTTATCTTGTGGTTTAGCATTACTCAGTTCTTGGAAAAGCTCAGTACTACTTTCGTCTCTGATGTGTTCAGGGAGGAACCATTTTATATCATAAGTAGTTAGGTCACTCTTACTTGTTAATATCTCTTGGATTGTACTGGCTTTTAGAACTTTTATTACAGTACGAATTACCTCCCTCTGAGTAAACCCTTCTTGGAATCCTTCATCTATTTGTTTTCAAAGGTTACTGTAAGACATGTCTGATCATCGAGGTGAAACTCTCTACTTGGAAGCAGGGGGGTAATAATCATTGTTCCTCAGTACCTGCTCTTCAATGCAAGAAGACAGATTCACTCTATCATGAGGAACACCACCCATTCCTGTGGTGAGTGGCTTGGCACCGATAGAAGAGGCGAAATTCCCAGCTGGCGATCCAATGTCTCTTCCTAAAGGTGCTGAAGTCATGGGAAGGTTTCTGTGCTCTGAGAGGGTGTGAGGGTCTGTATTTTGCTGTCCAACTTAAAGGTGACTGTCATGGATAGTTAAGGTGAATGATCACTCTGGATGTATGGTCTGGATTGTTCCACTTACTCCACTGTTTGTAGCTAGCAGGTCATTCAGCGTATCTTCCAGAAGAAGGAGTTGGCCCAGGCCTTCAACAGTTCTGGTTCACTCAGCTCGCTGACACTGTAAATTGTGCTGCCATCGTCAATTGAACTAACGACTGCCAAAAGATGGTCCACACTAAAGTATGAAAGACTCTTCTGGATTTTGTAGATTAGCATACGCCGTGGGGTGACACTGGTGTCATTCTGACGTGACGTTGGTGGCTTCTCTGCTCTGGAGGACGCACTGGGTTTCAGGCTTCCCTGAAGCTTTAGCACCGCTTCCTGTTGTCGCAGACTCAATTCACCCGACCGTAAAGATATCCGATCGCGGATGAGCTCACAGTTCTTATCGGCCTCAGATTTAGTGGAAATCTGGACTGGCAGCAAGGATTGCATTGGCTAGGAAGCACTGTGTAACCACTGAATACATTTGATAACTCTGTGGACTAATATAGAGAAGACACAAAGTTAGCGTTACTCATGCGTGAACACTTTTAATCTGCTTTTGACAGTTACAATCCATTCAATTAATAATATTGTGGACTCAATTAAATAAAATACAGTGTAATCAAGATAACAACAATAAATAAACCCTACAAAAATAAATAAAATGGAGTTTTGTGCTATAACAGAAATGGACTTTATCCACATATACTGTTGCTTACTCTTATTTTATATTATCTTAGAACCAAATTTAATTCCAAAATCTTAAGAGATTGCTCTCTCACACCACAATGTACGTACAAGAATTGCCCAAATGGTGAGAGGGCTCCGTAAAGAGGAATGTCAATGGAACACCACATTTCTCTTGAAACCGAATATACATTGCTAACTCATCCTCCTAACAATAACTTAACACCTTTCGTGCTGTTACCCAAGGATGATGTTCGGCTGAGTCATACTATCAACACTGTATTCCCACCGAATTTGGTTAAAAAAACATGTAGTTTGCCAAAAAACTTTGGATCAATAACATTCTAAACCAGCCTGTTATTCCCACATCACAGCATTACCCAACAATAACAAGTCCTAACATTCGCTAAATTAAGTGTTTTCAAAGCAGAGCATTGCATTTTATTAGTGATCGGCAAATGATACCGAGGCTTTGGAGCTTGCCTGAAGCGGAGTGATTCGTAACGCTGTGTATCAAAACACCAGTGTCACGTGACCGATGGCATTCGAAGCCATCGCTGTAACGCTTTGCGCTTCATCCATCCATCCATCCATCCATTTTCTGAGCCACTTCTCCTCACTAGGGTCGCGGGCGTGCTGGAGCCTATCCCAGCTGTCATCGGGCAGGAGGCGGGGTACACCCTGAACTGGTTGCCAGCCAATCGCATGGCACATACAAACAAACAACCATTCGCACTCACAGTCACACCTATGGGCAATTTTAGAGTCTCCAATTAATGCATGTTTTTCAGATGTGGGAGGAAACCAGAGTGCCCGGAGAAAACCCACGCAGGCACGGGGAGAACATGCAAACTCCACACAGGCGGGGCTGGGGATTGAACCCCGCTCCTCAGATATGTGAGGCTGACGCTCTAACCAGTCGTCCACCGTGCCGCCCGCTTTGCGCTTCATTCCTTCAAAATGGTTCAAAGCTTTTCATTGGCTCATAGTCTTTCAGTGTGTGTCATTGGCTCATGGCATTTCATTTATTCTTTGGGTTAATCTGTAATCTGTTTTAGAGTATGGAAGAGAGCATCTGCATATTTTATTGTAATGACGATATAATCATTATTTGGTATCAATGAACAAAACACTTGAATGACCATACAGACTTTTCTGAACTTTTATTGCTGTCATGGGAAACAGTGCCAGTGCTTCAGTCGTGTGCTTTAAAGGTTGCTATGGCTTCAGTTGTCCTATGGCTTCAGTATGGCTTCAAGATGTCACTGTTACTGAAGCCTTGAAGCTTTGAATCTTTTTCGGCACAATTGTTAGGAAAGCCTCACTGCTTCATGAGGCTTCACTTGCCCACCGCTACATTTTATCTTACCTGTGGATCAATATAGAGAGGACACAAAGTTAGCGTGTTACTAATCCGAGTTTGTGCAGGAGAGACATCTTCCCTCGTGGATCCACAGCTGAACTATTGCACCACCTATTGGCAAAAATGAATGTCTGCTTTATATACAGTGTTAGAGCAATCCAATTATAACCAAACAAGAGAATTAGGAGGGGGGTTGTTTTCATAAAACTGAGTGTGTAACCTTTTCATCCTCCGACACTAACTCGACTTGCCTGCAGAGTCCTGATCTCAACCCTATAGAACACTTTTGGATGAATTGGAGACTGAGCCAGGCCTTCTTGCACAACATCAGTGTTTAATCTCACACATTTTGGAGAAATGGTCGGAAATTCCCATATACACTCTCGTAAACCTTATGGAAAACCTTCTCAGAAGAGTTTAAGATGTTATAACTGCAAAAGGGGGGACCGATGTCATATTAAACCCCATGGATTAAGAATGGGATGTCACTTAATGACGGCTTTAGAAGGCAAATATCCATGTTAACTGGGAGGGCTGGCAGTGAATGAGTTAAATTCATTTCTGAGTCAAGGGCAGGTGAGCGAATACTTTTGGAAACATAGTGGATGTGACTTAATTCCACTTCTGCTTAACACTCATACAATTAGTCACAAATAAAGCACCCAACAAAGGTTTGAAAACACCACATTCAATAGACGAAATCTGTATTTTGTATTATGTACGGGGAATAGTCAAACCAAAAAATAAAATAACATGGCAAGACTGCTTATCCCTCTTGTGCCTAAATTTAATCATGCATTCAAGGTGGTAGCGGGTTAGAAAAATGGTGGTGTATTCATGTGCCATTGCCATATGTGTTGCAATTACCCTCCAAACGTGTCCTTCCAATTTGAATCCATTCAATTTATACAGATACAGCTAATAGTGTTTTCACAGGGTGAAATATGATGAAGGGGGTGAAATGTGAATCTATCTGGGAATAGGTAAATGTGATGGTATACAGTCACACAGATAATACACAGTATTGGTTGGGGTATTTAGTAGATTACTGTTGGCAAGTGATGACCCCCCACCTTTTTTGAATTCATCCATCCATCCATTTTCTGAGCCGCATCTCCTCACTAGGGTCGCAGGCGTGCTGGAGCCTATCCCAGCTATCATCGGGCAGGAGGCGGGGTACACCCTGAACTGGTTTCCAGCCAATCGCAGGGCACATACAAACAAACAACCTTTCACACTCACATTCACACCTACGGGCAATTTAGTCTCTCCAATTCATGCATGTTTTTGGGCTGTGGGAGGAAACCGAAGTGCCCGGAGAAAACCCACGCAGGCACTAGGAGAACATGCAAACTCCACACAGACGGGGCCAGGGATTGAACCCCGGTCCTCACTGTGAGGCTGGACGCTCTAACCAGTCGACCACCGTGCCCGCACCCCTTTTTTAAATTTTAATTTTATTTATTTATTTATTTGTTTGTCCTGTTCAGGTGTTAGGTCAAGCAGAAAGGAAGATCTATATCCCTTTTATACCGGAACAGTGGCCTTTTTACGCTGCCACTGTGGTTACTTTGCTTTAGATGGATATTTTTTGAGAATTAATGCCTCTTTATGCTCCTGCGCTCGCTCAGCCAACAGCGCCTGCATTGCATCACGTGACCGACGCATAAGGCTGCAAGGCCCCTAGCGGCACTTGACGCGCACACGGCACAAATTATCGCCGCGCGCAGAATGCCGCGGAGATCATCTCTTGTGATTGGTCCGTTTTAGACACATGCTGTGATGACGTACTCAGCGTTCCCGTTGATTCCACATACCACCTACGCCGCTGCCTTCTTGATCGATTTTGCAGGATAATTAAATGTATCATCTGGTCATCTAGGTCCATTTGTTCTAGCAGGCACTGTCTCACGGTCGCCATTGTTGGTTTGTTTCATGTTCTGTAAAGGAAATGAAAAACGGCTACCAGAAATGGCCATAAATGCAGAGAAAACTCCACCCTGTGGTGGTGTCCTAGCCAATACCAGCTGTAGCAACACCCCCGACGTGGAAGAGAACTGCAGCACATTTTCAAAACGGCACGCGTGCGTTGCACTCGAGTATAAAGGGAAACTGCGCGTGGGATAGCCGCAGTGACGTCATGTCGTATAAAGTACGAGTATAAAGAAGCCTTTACAGTCGTTCAGTCAAAGAGAACAAAGTTTTTAAAGGAGAGTGACAGAAAAAACACAGGACAGAGAGTGAAAAGGTAAATAAATCATGTAGAAAAAAAAAAAATCATGTAGGAAAAAAAGACAATAAAAGACAGCACTGGCTGTAAACAAGATGAGGAAAGTAAAGCATTATATAACTAGTACAATGACACATTGGAATGTTGTATGGGCTAGCAGTGCTACTCCCTGTGAGGGAAGGACAGGACAATATAGGACAGGACAGGGACAGGAGGGGAAGCATGCAGGACAGGGGTCGTGGACCTGGCTGTACAACTGAAGTGTGGTGGGAGTGGCTATGTAAATTATGAATATCTTTAGGACCAGACTGTAAGTGAGGTGTTACCCAAGAAATTTGCATAGTTATGTTATTTGTCGCAATGAGTGAGGGGCTCCGCACCCAGCAAATAAGTCCCAGGCGGATGTGTCTCCAGACAAAATGTAAGTGAATTGACACCGTTTCGCATGCACAATACCCGTCAGAAGTGTCCTGTAATTGCTGTGCCTGCACCGCAGTGGCTGAGGACCCCACCCGACCCAATCGAGAGGCGGGGTTGGGCCGAGGAGTCCACCAAGAGCGGCCCGGTGCACGGGACACCTCCCACACCGAGGGATCCAGGGCAGTTACCCGGAGGAGGCTGGAGTGACACAACTCCACCCCCCAGCCAACCCCTCCACCTCGCCCTATGTGCCCTGACACCACCGCCGCCCCCCACCAACCCGCTAGGCCCACAATGTAGCCAGTCCCCGCCCAGCATGAAGGCGAGACTGGGTCCCCTGATGGGTGGAAAGGAGGGCGGATAGGGGCATCTGACAAGGGAATGATAAGGGGGGAACAACCTAGAGAGCAGCCACAGGGCATAAGAGGGGCACGACACCAATAATTAGTGTATGCCCTATGTGATACTGTCTGCCCTTTTGATCTTGTTTGTCTTGTTTCATCTTGGTATTTTGTTCAAGATGTATCACGCCACCATGATTTTTGCTCCAAATAAAATATTATATTATTATAGACTAGTTCTTCAAAGAAGGCTACAGTAGATTACAAAATGCAGTAGATTACAAGCATAGAAATCCTGAAAAAAATTACATCTGCTATAAAATCAAACTGCATGTATTTATCAGCTATGGATTTCACTAGGCTTGACATAAAATATAGTTATACAGTGCATACAAAAATAGATGCTGAAGTATGATGTCTTTTCGCAAGTCTACCTCCACTGTCAATGACACCTGAGTGAAAAAAAATAAGGTCCTTAGACTAGGTATTTTTAATGTGTCTTGTTTTATACTCGGCGAGCACTGTGGTGTTTGTCCAATTATGTGGCTTACCCTACCCAGTGGTTTATATCCTTCCATTTTCATTTACGTATAAAATGCTCTGCAGTCATAACAGATTAGGTCTATGATTGGCCTTCAGCAGAAAAAGACAATGGGTGAAACAGTAATAAAGGAAATTGTGCATGAAATCAAATATGCTTGGAGTTTAAGGCTTCATTTTCAATGTAAGATGTTTATACTTTTAAAATGTTATTTCGCTTTCGCTCCGTCAAGTACAGTTCAGGGAGTGAACATTTTCCAAGATTAGTGACTATCCATCTGACATGAACATTTTGCTTTTTCTTTATAGTTCATCACTGGCCAGAACTATTTAATCAAATTTCTTCGTCCCTCGCTAAAATTTGTGACGGAACTTAGCTTCTTACACAGTAATTACTTTCCCCTGCCAGCCACAATGGTGTGTATGTAATTATATATGCAGGTTATGCATAAATACAGTGAAACCCCAGGATATGAATGACCTGGATTTTGAACAAATCAAATGACACAATTTTTCAAGAGAAATTACCTTGATTTACAAACTATTTTTTATTTGAAACTGTCTTGGCATGGACATGCAGGAGGATATGTTGTGCTTTTTCCTGCACAGCTATGTGGTTTGTCTTTAATTAGCCCTCAGAATGTCATATAAGACACAGAAAATTGATAATGATAATGTTAGGAAGCTCTTGGCATGGACGAGCGGTAGGATCTGTTGTACTTCTTCTAGAGCTGTGTAGCCATCATTGAATATGTGTCTATTTTTGTTTTTGTTTTTTGCTTTTAATTAGCTCTCTGAATGGCGCTTAAGAAAAGGAAAAGTACTATCAATAGTGTTGTTAGGAATCTAATTATGATCGAAAAAATTATGTCATCAATGAAATGAGGATGGTGTTCTTTTGTGATCTTGCTGCTTGGTGAAATCTACAATCTGTAATAATAATAACTTTTCTAATCACCCAAAGATGACGAACATAGTTGCACACAAACAAAAAGACAAGTAAAAAAGCAAACCTTGACCTCCGGTGAATACAGCTGGAGCCTGTGAGCTAACATGCCAGGCAGACCGGTGGCGTGGTCGTAATATGTCGCCTCTCTGAGTTATGTGGGTCAAAGATACTTGAAGGAAAGTTAACTGTTCATACACACACAGTGTTTGCACAGCTGCACATGTTATTCAGCCTGTAGCTGACTACAGTTTGAGTACATACTGTACAATTACATAGATATTTGATTGAGAGTTGAAAAATGAGTGGGGCGTGTTTCCAGTGCCTTCAGCGAGCACGCCCACACAGTCCTGCAGCTGGAGGGAGGGCTGTATTTTCTTATGATTTTTTCCAAACAACAACCTTTTTTGGGGTGGAATTTTATTACGGTTTCAGTTAAAAATTAAGCCAGCCTCATCCACTATATTTTGACAAATTTTAACGTGCTACACGCCAGAGGTGGGATCAATTCATTGCTTTCCAAGTCACAAGGAACTCTCAAGTCTCTGCCCTCAAGTCCTGAGTCAAGTCCCAAGTCACAACAGGCAAGTCTGAGTCAAGTCCCAGACTTTGAAACTGGACTTGTGACTTGACATAGGACTTACCTGTCGCAACTTCAAGTTGCATTCAAGTCACAAGTCCTAGGCTTTGATCTCAAAGTTAAGTCATAAGTCGTAGATTTTGAAACTCAAAGTCTAGGACTTGCGACTTGAACCAGGACTTGCCTGTCTTGAGATGGGACTTGACTCGAGACTTGCCATTCTCGACTTGGGACTTGACTCGGGACTTGAGAGCAAAGACTGGAGACTGACTTATGACTTGCGATGTGATGGCCTGGTCCCACCGCTGCCACACGCTGAACAATGGGATTGAATGGAAAAATACAACAAAAATATGTCCTCTGATTTTCATGCTTTCCAGACCTTTGAGTATCACATTTCTACACCTAATATTTCACAATAAGTTTCACACTAAATCCCCATTTCTTTGCTGTTTGTGTCTATTGAACTCAAAACTGTTGACTTGTAATGTGACACTTAAGTTCATTGTGTATTCTTGTCATCTTGTTTATGGCTATAAAATAATTGAGTAAGTCCTCTTGTTGGCTCCACATCTGGTAAGACCCCTCCACCTGCTTGTCCTTCTTCTTGAGGTGCAGCTCTGCCAGATTCCTCAAAAGCTTCCCCATGCTTCCACAAACGTTGTGAAGTGTGCAGCATGCCTCTATAATGGTGGGGACAGTGGATATGTCCTCATTCATGCATTTAACACCTCCACTGTCCCATCAGACAACCAAATGCACAATGTACAGTCATTCTGGCTCTGCAGTGACGCTTATTGAAGTACCTCTGCTCAGCTGTCAAAGCCCCTTTGTCTGTGTACCCTTTGAACAGCCAGTTTCATGGAGTGGGGTAAGTGGGGTCAACAAGCAGCATCGTTGATACTTAAACTTCTATTATCAGTTTAGTATCTTTAGATCAAGGTAAAACTAAACGAAAGTTATTCACAAAAACAGAATGGGTAAATGATTAACAGAATTTAATATCAACTCGCTGGTGGAAAAAGCTCTCCTTTCACTGCCAACAGGTTCATATTTGAAACCTTCAGAACTCTGGCATCATGGACACTTCCTGGTCATCCAACATTGGCGTTCATAAAATTTGTAGAAGAAAATAAGTCGTTTACACTGAATGCAGAATATGATCTATCTACAGATTTACTACAATATGTGAACAAATTTTTCTGATTTCTGTAAATCAACAACCAGCATATAAAATCAATATAGCCTGAAAAAATAATATTAAGAACATTAGGTAGCTATATTTGCAGTTTGCACAAGTGTGCAACCCTAGTCCCTTTGAGTTCGTCAGAGTTTAAGGACTAAGGTTTGGCTATACATCCATCCATCCATCCATTTCCTGAGCCGCTTATCCTCACAAGGGTCGCGGGCGTGCTGGAGCCAATCGCAGCTATCATCGGGCAGGAACTGGTTGCCAGCCAATCGCAGGACACATGTAAACAAACAACCATTCACACTCACATTCACACCTACGGGCAATTTAGAGTCTCCAATTCATGCATGTTTTTGGGATGTGAGAGGAATATCAAGGGAGGTGTCAATATCGATTCAGCAAATCCTTTGACTCGATTCAATTCCTGGCCAGTGATTTGCGTGTGATTCGTGTATGGATGGAAGCCGCGTTCGACCAAACAACAACAAAACGGTGACTAATGGTGACAGGAGGAGCCTGCACTAACTGTCTGTGGGAAGCAAGTGACTTTTACTTTTAAATCGGATGTTTGGGGTCATTTTGGATTCCCCTGTAAATCCAGAACAAAGCAAATGGACAAAAGACAGTCGAACCACGATACGTAATACTGACATGAAAACATGTCAGTCCAAAGGTGTACACAGAGTTAAGACAGTGGGGTGGGGGGATAGGCGTGGGGGGGGGGGGACGTAATAATTCAATTATTGAATTGGACAGAAAGATGGGCTCTTGCATTTGATGCTTGAACTTCTAGAGTGACTGGCCCTATACAGTACATAACATCACATAAAGTACATAAAGTCACACAGGGAGGGAGCAATATAGCAAACTTGTTAACAGAGGTAATAGATGAATGGGGCTTGAAGAAAGTACCGGCAATTGTCACGAATGCCGCAAACTTGGTTCTTAGTTATGGACCGTAATTTCTCGTGTTTAATGCACATCCATGTATAATGCGCACTCCCAAAGTTGACCTCAAAATTCTGGAAAACCCTTCTACCTATGTATAATGCGCACTATTGACTTTTGACAATTCTTTTGGGGAAAAAATGCAGACAATACAATACACGAGAAATGGTATTACCGTATTTTCATGACCATAGGGCTCACCAGTATTAAAAGGCGCAGTCTCAGTTACTGGGTCTATTTCTGTATTTAACATATACATAAGGTGCACCATATTATTGGACAGAGGTATGGTAAAAAATATGCTTAAAACATACAGTAGCATGCATGCACGGTAAAACTAATGTTTTTAAAAAGGCAGCAGGAGCAAAACTGAGTTCGGTTGTACTTTATGGAAGTATTTAACAATGTACTCATGTTATTTTTTTGATCAATCCTCATCCACAAATCCATCAAAGTCCTCATCTTCTGTATCCGAAATGAACAGCTGGGCAAGTTCTCAATCAAACAGGGCAGGTTCGAGTCAGTCTCGAAAGCTCGAACAAGCATCCACAATCCATTCACAAATTGTGGCGTAACTCGCCCAGTGCTGCCTCCTAGTCTTAGTAAAGCTATGTTCACCATCTGTCATCCATGGCTCCCACCCCGCTCACTTCACTTTGAACGCCCTGTTTACACAGATGTCCAGCGGTTCGCCAAGCCTCTCGGAATGATGGCAAGCCCCGAGTTATTGCACTCAGTCAAATGGTGACTTGAGACACTTATTTCCGTGTTTTGTTTTTCTTTTTTTCCCGCGGAATCTCAGCTTCGTCGTCTTGACTTGGCAAAGCTCGTTTTCCTGCTTCCTCCACTTGCGAACCATGGATTCGTTGATCTTGAATTCTCTCGCGGCTGCTACATTCCCATGTTCCTCCGCGTAACTTGATAGCTTGCAGTTTAAACTGTGCTTTGTAAGCGTGTCTCTTCGTAGGTGACATTTTCGGTGTTGTTTTGCACAATGCACACCCCGGAAATGCTCCCAGTCAGTCAAGCGGTGGTAATAAATAAATAAATAAAATAAAATAAAATAACACCCCGGCGCAGGGGGCGTGGCTTTAGCGTCCTACTTCACGCACCCTCCACTGTCCTCAGCCACGTCCGCTTTTCCTCTGCGTAAGCAACGTGTCGGCAGAAAATGCTTAAAAAAAAAAAAAAGGTCAAGCGCAGCACTCATCACACAACAACATTTATAGATGTTGAAACTCGGTGCACACATAAGGCGCGCCGCATTATAAGGCGCCCTGTCCATTTTGAAGAAAATTTAAGACTTTTATGGTCGTGAAAATACGGTAATTTAAAACCCTGCAAATAATAATAGTAACCTTACCCTAATAAATAAAGAAATATTGTTGAATTATACATGCACTTTACTTTTTCAATACAGAGCTTTCATCATGTGTGCAAATTAGTTATTATTGTGTATGTTTGATTTTTATTACAATTTCCAAGAGGAAATAAACATTATTTAAGATTAGGCACTTTACCTTATCAGTGTTTCTACACATCTGTCTTTTTTTTTTTTAACTTTTGTACTCCATGATGCATAGATAAGGTACCTGGAATTTTTATTTATCATGTTTTATTGCTTAAACAATGTGAAATGACATAAATGACGTATTTACATTGAATCAAAAATAAGTATTTCAAAATTGTCAAAATTTAGTCTTAGTTTTTTTGTGTATTTGAACTTCTTACTGAATCGATATTGGAGCATTTACAAGTAAATCAACATCGAATCGAATCAAATTGCAACCTATTTTTTTTTTAAATTGAATCAAATTGCAATCTTCAGACTCAAAATCGAATCGAATCATGAGGTTCCTAACAATGCCCAGCATTAGTCTTTTGCTTTTTTTAAAAAAATGATTTCAATCATGTAAAGCACATTGAGTTACCTTGTGAATGAAATGGCTATATAAATAAAGATACCTTGCCTTGCCAATAGTTGATTGAACTCTTCAGCATCCATTATATTATACATTGTATTATTCATGCTGGCTTTGTATTGTATCAAACAACTCATTCAGTCGCGACCCGTGGTCAAAAACAAATAGGCTCATATCAGCTTCATTGTAATTATTATTTGAGCCGAAATCATCATATTGTAATTTTATGCCGGACATGTTGGATGATAATGATGTTTTTACAAAAAAAGAAAAAGAAAAGAAAAAGAAAACACAATAGCTCATTTAAATGATAATTTTGTACTGCTGTGCATTTTTCTGGGGCATCATCATAAGCCTTCTGAAAGCATGCATGCTTTCAACTACAAAGGATGTTAAAGCCAGGACAATGTGAGCAGTTCAGTTTAGTTTTGTCCATTTAAATTCAAAAGTCCATCATCTGCTTATACATTAATCATATAAATAGGTTGGGTATCACTGTAAAATGCCTCAAATCGTCGAATATAATTAAAATTCAAGATTCACTAAATACATTTTTAAATCGTGTGATCTGTCAGGGGAGTTCTAATTTTATGTCAACCATCGTAAGTAGTCTGGTGGTTTATCAATTTACTTGTAAACTGCCAAACAACCCTTGCTTAAGTGGCATGGGATTGTCTCCAGCTCATCTGTGACCAAGTTGAGATGTAATTATACCAAAAATGTAATGGTTGAATGTATTTTCCAAATTCATGCATGCAAAAAATAAATGAATAAATGCAAATGCATTTATGCATTTATTTATGCATCTGATTTAGAGCCTTTGGCGACACGTGGGACATATTCACGTAGAAGTAACACAGCAGAGAAAAAATAAAAAAGAGATTCCTTCGAAAGCTAATGTGCACAGTGTGAGGTTGTTCAACTCCTACAGAGGCAACACCTGTATGTACTGTGTCATAAGTTGTTTGGTGGGTGATTTTATGTGTAAATGTACACTTAAAGCAGGTTTGTGGGAATACTTTCTAATTACTTTATTGAAATGCTTCGGTGTGGGCTAATTTAATGTACGGTAATAGTTTTATATGGGTTACTTTGCGATTCGCAGCTAATTTAAGTTTCTGTTTTGCGTTTGCTGTGAATGTTTATGTTATTGATGAACATGGCTGATTTTAGTTTCATTATGCTGAACTGTTGATGTCGAGAATGTAAATTAAAGCCACAAATTACCATGAAGACATGCCTGTTCCAGTCATCTGTTCCAGTGTTTAGCTCGCTGTCTAGCTTGGACTAAACATAGTTGTCTTAGCGAGGACAGTATAGTGAAAAGGCGATCAAAAGAATTAGGAAAAAAGGGATCAAAAGAATTAGGAAAAGCTAAGCTCGAGCCTAAGCTCGGGCCCCCAGCGTTCCAGAGAGAGACGTCTGCAAGCCATTACCCAAGCTCAAGCTTTGGGAGCAGCTGAGGAACTGCAAGCAGTAAAGTCAGACTCAAGCACCCATGGAATCTTAAACCAGGACATAGCAAAAAGAACTCAGGAATATGTGCAAACACAAGTGGAGCTTAAGTCACAGCAAGGTCAAGATCATGTAAGCAGCAGACACAATACCACCTGGTCAAGCATTAGCCAGATGCAAGTTTTGTCACATGGCACGCTCCATCACAAAAAGAATTAAACGCCACAGCACAATAGTTTATCCCTCAAGGAGCTGCCATGCCCAATAGAGTAGCATAGAGACAGAACACCTAGCTCGATATTTGGCTCGCCGGGATTTGGTAGGTTCAAGTCTCTATCAATTTGTTGACAACCCTGAAAGTTATAGAGCATGGCTGTCGTTTGATAATGCCACTTTAAGCATCAGATTAACTGCTACTGAAATGTTAGATTTACTGGTTAAATGGCTTGGGCCAGAGTCTAAAAAACATGATCACAGAATACGCTCAGTACATGCTAGCTACCCCAACGCAGCTTTGGAAAAGGCCTGGACACGCCTCCAGGAGTGTTACGCTGCACCTGAGTTGACGAAGAAGTCTTTCTTCAAAAGGCTAGATGATTTCCACAAAATATACACAAAAGATTATGCCAAGCTAAGAGACTTAGGCGATTTACTCATGGAGCGCCAAGGTGTGAAGGAGAAGGGGTACTTGACAGGCTTGTCGTACCTAGACACTGCCAGTAGCATTGGGCCTATAATAGAAAAACTGTCTCATGCCCTTGAAGACAAAGGGTTCTCAGTTGGCACAAAGTTCAAGAAAGAAAAATGATTCTTTCCCTCATTCGACTTTTTCGCTAGTTTCATCTGTAACGATGCACGCAGGTGAAATTAAGTAGAAATTAAATGAAGTTTAATGTTTACACGCACCACTGAGAGAACACACAAGCCACTTACAATAAATGATGGGACTAAAATATATCTATAAAACCGTTGTTGCAACAGGTGTGAGAACACCAACAAACTGTCCTCCAAACCCAACAGCAAAGAAAATTGATGTACCATAAAAAAACTGTCCTATTCATAATAAAGCACATCCTTTCAAGAAATAAAGAGTATTCAGAGCAAAAAGAATTGAGGAAAGAAAAACTATTCTTAAAGAAAACAGTTTTTGTTTCAAATGCTGCACTTCGAGCAGTCATTTAGCAAGGGACTGTAAAGCCCTTGTAAAGTGTACAGATTGTGACAGGGATCAGCTTGACACAGCGATGCACCATGGCCCACCTCAAGTCGTCCCCTTTATTCGGCCTACTCCCCCAGCAAACATTGGCGGGGGGGAGGAACAAACTGCCACTGACAGCAGTAATCTCAAAATGCACCCAAGTATGTGGCCCAGGGCA
Organism: Phycodurus eques; assembly: GCF_024500275.1. Taxonomy (NCBI): domain Eukaryota; kingdom Metazoa; phylum Chordata; class Actinopteri; order Syngnathiformes; family Syngnathidae; genus Phycodurus; species Phycodurus eques. The sequence goes on along the minus strand of NC_084534.1, from coordinate 4,827,553 downwards.
AACAGGCAGATCCTGCTCTAAAATATGTCTGATTTGAGTGTACTACCAAGGTCAATGCGAAAAGTCAGTCGACATATATGCAATTTTGGACGACCAAAGCAATTGCTCAGTGGTCTGTTCAGACGTCTTCAAACTGTCTAACTTAAAAAGCCAGCTGTTCCCCTATAAACTAAGAACTTGTGCTGGGCCCTGAAGGTTTCCAGATCGAATCAGTCCACGGAAAAACTGTCCTCATGCTTCCACCACTTGAGTGCAACGAAGATTACACAAGATGGCGGCGGGGCATACACAGCGGCTGCTCTCTGTCCCAAACAAACAGTGTTTTCATGTTTTTCGTCTTATACGTTTGAGTGTTTTAGTCTGTCTTCGTCATGTCTACACGTTCCAAGATGCAGATACAGTCGTAAGCTTCTGCTCGATGGCAGAACTACTTTTACTGAGTGAAACTACTCTCACTGACTGCTACGTAACTGCGGTCTGCTCCGGGTGCCTACAACTCACTCCTGCATCGCGTCCAGAGTGGAGGGGCCATGAATATCGAAGGGGGAAGCAGAAACAGGCTTTGCAGTGCCGGCCATTTTATTTACCGAGGGAATTCACTGCCATACTGCTTTTGGCAGTCAATATTCCTCCAAACTCCAGAAATAACAGGAGTGAAGCGCTAAATGAGCTATACCCTCATATCAGTGAACAGTTGACGGCCCACCCACAAGCTTTCCTCATCCTAACTGGGGACTTTAACAATGCTGACCCCAAGGCTGTGTTTCCTAAACTCTACTCAAACATTGACTTTCCAAAACAGGGGAAATAACATTCTGGACAATGTTTTTACCCTCCTGAGAGGGGCCTACAAGCTCTATTTTGCTGAAAGAGAATGCTTACCAAGGCCAGAAGCAAAAAACGGAAACCCTGTAGGGTGTAATTAGAGGCTCTTGGGCTAAATGTCTTTAGTGAAACAAGTTCTGACAACAAAATTGGCCCATCCATGAAGGACACAATCTTTTTTAATCTGATGGATAAAGAAATGTTCAAGGATGAGTCAAATCATTGCGTGACATGCCTGCCCTTCAAGCCACAGCGTAACCTGGTCTCCAAGAACCGTATGTGGAGTCTCGCCTCAACTCACTGCAAAAGACAATACAGAGAAAGCCAATTGTGCGAGATCAGTTTCTTTATTCATGCAGAAAATCAGTTTCAAGCATGCAGGTGACCCCACTGTTAAAGGAAAATGAGGAGTGTTTGTATATACCCACTTTTGGGGTCTTTCACCCGCAGAAGCCCAAAAACATGTCATTTTTTACTCCTGTGCAAAACACTTAGGGATGTCAAGAAACAATAAGGCCTCTGACCTCAATAACTCCCTCATAGGGGTTTTTGATCCATTTTTTTGTGATACACAGACAATGATACATCAAAAGAAATCACTGACTACAGGATGAGGGTGCATGTTTTCGGGAACAGTCTCCCTCTGTGGCCCTCTAGGGGTTTCGGAGCGCTATTCAGGAGAACGCACACATTTATGGAGCAGACACAACCAGGTTTGTTCACCGTCAATTTGACATTGATGACTTAACGTTCCCATAGAAGTTGAAGCTATCAGTTTTCTGCAGAGAACCCAAGCCTCCATCAGCGATTCTAACTTAAGGCTGCACAAGCTAGCTTCGAACAGCAAGGGTGTCCTGCAGGCATTCGCACCAGAAGATTTTGCAATCCTGAAAGACTTGGACCTAAGCGGAGATGTTGTGCCAGCGCAACGCAGTTTGGGCATGCTGTGCGTCACTACTACGGATACCTTTATCTTCAAACAGATGACAAAAAGGAATTCACACACAGAGGCGTTCTTTCCACAGTGAACAGTATCAGTAACAGTAAATTTGCTCCACTCTCCCAGACCACTATCCCTCGATTAGAGTTGTGTGACACCGTCCTGGCGGTAGAAGTTGCCAACCTCTTTCCAGAAGAACTGGACTTGAAGCTGGACTCAGTTAAGTTCTACTGTGACAGTTAGGCTGTGCTGGGATATATCCACAAACAGACCAAGTGTTTCCACATCTTTGTCCTAAAACCGAGTTCGTCATATTCATCAATCAACAACACTATAACAGTGGTTTTACCTCAACACAGAAGACAACCCAGCGGACCATGCCTCCAGCTGAATCCCTGCATCCCAATTCACACAGACAACATGGTTCACTGGGCCAGCTTTTTTGTATCAACAGAAACCTGTGTCATGAGAATATAATACAGAAATACAAACTTGTGAAACCTGAAATGGACACAGAGATACGTTCTGAAGTAACAAGCTATAGGACATAGATTGAAGGAGGTATCAATGCCGCACAATTCCAACGTTTCTAATCCATGCACTCATTGTCGAGAGCAAATGGAACACTGATGCACATTGTCAGGTCATACAAGCAAAACAAGTCTAACAGATGCGAAGGATGGCACCATTGGCAAACTCCCACGTACCCCTGAAGATTTGTCTCAAGCTACATTAGTTATCACTAAAACAGCTCAGGAAAGGGTTTTCTCAAAGTGACATCGCAGCTCTCACATGCACACAGTCCATGTCCAAAAACGGTGCTCTTCAAAGCTTAACCCTATCCTAAAAGAGGGCTTGATTTGCATTGGTGGCATAGTAAAGCATGCAAACATAGTCCTTAACAGAAAAGAATCCCATCATCCTGCACAAGAACAGTGATTTTGGTTTATTTGTGGTGAAACAATACCATGAAAAGGTGAAACATCAAGGCCACCATTTTAATGAGGGAGTCCTGTGAGCAGCAAGCTATCGGATAATAGGTCTGACATCATCTGTTCCAGAGTTTAGCTCTCTGTCGAGCTTGGACGAAACATAGTCATCTTGGCGAGGACAGTATAAATAGAGTAACACCTCTAATAAAAACCTGCAATATAGCGGGACCACTAATCAAGAACGTGGGATTACTGTATCTGTATTCTGTGATGATAAATTGCAGGGACTCATTGTTCCCAGGTTGGGACTCATTGTGTAAGTCAAGTGTAAAATGATCTATGGTCCTTACTCTGGTCCTTTTGTCTTTGTTTATATTTGTAGTTTTAGCTTGTTGAGGTTATTAACTATTCCATGAATGATGGTCCAAAAGTGCATCAAATCCATCCATCCATCCATCCATCCATTTTCTACACCGCTTATCTTCACTTGGGTCGCAGGTATACTGCGGGTATCCCAGCTAACAGCTGGCAGGAGGCAGGGTACACCCTGAACTGGTTGCAAGCCAATCGCAGGCCACATATAAAGAAACAAGCATTCACACTCACATTCATACCTACGGACAATTTAGAGTCTTCAGTTAACATACCATGCATGTTTTTCGGATGTGCAAGGAAACCAGAGTACCTTGGAGAAAACCCATGTAGACACGGGGAGACCATGCAAACTCTCTGTCCATGACTCCTGGGTCACTTTTTCACCCAAGTCTGCCCCTGCCTGTGAATCTATCCAAATAAAAGCTTTGAGGTTACATCAACTCATTCGCTAAACCAAATTCTGTACGTTACTAACAAAATAGATTGCAGTGCAGAGAGCACCAATTCTCTCTGCTGCCAGTTTATAATCAAAATCAGACAATCAAAACTTCTGAAAGAAATTCGGTACCCCCCTACCTACCCTTGAGGACTTCCACAAGAGTATCCAAAATTCTCTTGGACCCTCCACTTCCTGGTTTCCACCTCTTGCAGTTCCTTCACTCAGGTATGCGGTATCGAACAATGCAAATTAAAGCTAGCAGACATTCCCACAGCTTCTTCCCTCTTGCCATTAACTTCTGAAACACTGAATTTACAATCCCTTTTGTAACGTGCTTCCAATTAAGTCTTGAGATTGTTGTCACATCTCCGTCGGGCCAATTACTGTATACATTATTCGTGCACTCAGTGTACTAGTCTCGCCACTCTGCACTATTTGCATATCTGTTGTTGACCAATACTGGCCACTCATGTGCTTGAGAAGTATCTGCACCATTTGCTCAATTGACACTGTTCCAGATTACGAGTCACTATAAACTCCTTAAATTTATCGAAGGTCTCTGTGGCATTTGCACAATGATCACTACACCAGACTTGCTGTATTAGTAATTTCAAACTGCTCCAAATTGCTAGAGGTCGCTGCATCATTTGTACAATTGTCAAAATAATAATAATAATGTATCAGCATTACCACATTACTGGTAACCTTTCATTGCTCAGTGACTCTCCGTACTGTGTTTTTATGTCGCAAAAGTATTTTCTTTCAAATGGCTGTCTGTTGTCGAGCGGCTCCAACTACCAAATTCCTTGTGTGTTTTTGACATACTTGGCAAATAAAGATGATTCTGCTTCTAATAAAGATGTTGATTCCAAGTCAGTTAGTTGGTGACTTTAGAAATGAGCAGAACGCATTATTTTTGTCCGATATACAGTATTATTATACCCCTACCTCAAATGAAACAGAACTATACTACGCAACATTTCTGCAAGCAGATAATCACTGCTTGCAGGTTGAATGAAATTAGGTTAATTAGAGCACCACTGGAGACTCAGAATATGATAAAAAATGTCACGATATACAATTTTGACGAGGGAGATCTACAGATATCTATGAAGGTTTGTGGTCCTTAATGGCCATTCAACCAGAGCTTTTGCATGGTAAAATGTAGAAATGCAATTTCATAATCTTTTTTTGGTTTAATAAGTGTTGGTTTGGTTACATACTTTGCTTTACTGGCATACAGGTTTTCATCACCAAATGTAATTGATTCTAATGATAAGCAAACAAAAACTCTGAATACTACTGTGCCACATATGTTGGCTGCAACAGAATAAATGTTATTGCTGAAAAATAAAAAAGGATGTCTTGGAGGAAAAATAAAACTATTTGCCTTTATTTACGGAGCAGAGCAATGTTCAGGTTACTCACAGAGTCATTTTTCTTATCTTGTGCATCTTGAAGGCAGCCTCAGAGGAGTAGCAATTATCTGCCGAATGGCTTCAGTGGTCTCCAGAGGAATGGTCTTCCTTTGGTATTGAAATGTCCAGTTACCATGGCTAGGCTATGCGCCAATGGCTCATCTCTGAAACCTTTAGTTGTGTTTTATTAGTGTAGACTGCATTTTCCAATAATTCTGGAGGTTTGGTGATGCGGATGGTGGTTGATTGGCTTGAGTATATGTTACAGTATTTTTCTTCAACTTTCTAAACTTAAAAATATCAATGCACAAACAACACAATACAAATAAAATAACAGCACAATACAAATAAAATACTTTATTTGCCTGAATGATTAGCCTGTAACTGTGATCAAGTTGACTTCACCAGATTAAGTAACAACAGTTCCGAAAGGGATATTATTGAAACAAATATGAAATGTAAAAATAAAAAGTCCACTAATTATGATCTTATCGACATGATGGTAATGAAAAAGGTCATTTTGTCCACTGCAAAACCATTATCCTACTGTATATCTTCAACATAATTTCAAACTAGCACCTTCCCACATAAAATGACAATAGCGAAAGTCAGTCCTCTTCAAATCCGTCGACAAGCACTAATTCACAATCTACAGGCCTGTCTCAATACTCCCACAATTCTAAAAGATTATGGAGAAAAGTTTAGTCACAACAGACTGGGAAAAAAAACCAACATAAATTTCCATCTACTCACTGAGAGCCACTACGGTTTCAGAGAAAAAAGATCAACATTAAACATTTTTAAAAAAAATCTAAATTTCAGCGACTGCCCAGCGGCCTTAAGGTGACCAGACTCATACTGTAGCATATTAATTGGCAAAAAATATCGGCGCAGAACTTTCTGCTTTAAACATGCTGCTGGCGACTTGAAGTTGTTTTTTAAAGCACAGAGCTCACGACTACTCACTAACTCATCGTAATGTTGCAATTGTGAGTAAGATATTGACTCATTTGTTTTTATTTGTTTCTATGTCAGTCGTCAAATATGTTAAAGTGACTCACCCATGGTCTGTGCTGCAAGGAAGGTTGCAGGCCACTACTAATAGAATGGCACACCCTTTTCTATAGTTGGACCTCCAAATATGCGTTTGGTTAAAAGCACAGTATTTTGATTAAATTACTTTTATTGGCTTTATTTCAGTGGCACGGTGACCGACTGGTTAGCACATCAGCCTCACACTTCTGAGGTCCGGGGTTCAATCCCCGGCCCCGCCTGTGTGGAGTTTGCATGTTCTACCCGTGCCTGTGTGGGTTTTCTCCGGGCCACTCCGGTTTCCTCCCACGTGCCAAAAACATGCAGGGAGTTGTGCAGTGTTAATTGGAATCTCTAAATTGCCCTTAGGTATGAATGTGTGCGCGAATGGTTGTTTGTTTATATGTGCCCTGCGATTGGCTGGCGACCAGTTCAGGGTGTACCCCACCTCTCGCCCGAAGTTAGCTGGGATAGGATCCAGCATGCCCACGTCCCTTGTGAGGATAAAACGGAACAGAAAATGGATGGATGGATGGATGCTTTTGTTTCAGGCACCACGATGGCGATTGGTTAGCTCATCTGCCTCACAGTTCTGAGGACCGGGGTTCTAATCCCGGCCCCGCCTGTGTGGAGTTTACATGTTGTCCCCGTGCCTACGTGGTTTTTCTCCTGTTTTCTCCCATATCCCAAAAACATGCGGGGTAGATAGACTTTAAATTGCCCGTAGGTGTGAATGTGAGTGCAAATAGGTTGTTTGTTTAGATGTGCCCTGCGATTGGCTGGCGACCAGTTCAGGGTGTACGCCATCTCTCGCCCGACGACAGCTGGGATAGGCTCCAGCACGTCCATGACCCTAGTAAGGATAAGCGGTACAGAAAATAGATGGATGGATTTATTTCATAAGAACAAAAAAACACATGGTCTTATTCAAAGTGTAGTCTGTTAGACAGAGCAGTCATTTGCTCTGGAAGGTATTTTCCTATTTAAAGTGTGCTATATTTTCCAAATGGATTTCTATGAGGCAGCATGGTGACCGACTGGTTAACACATCCACCTCACAGTTCTGAGGATCTGGGGTTCAAATCCAGTCTCCACCTGTGTGGAGTTTGCATGTACTCCCTGTGCCTTCGTGGGTTTTCTCCGGGTACTCCGGTTTCCTCCCACATTCCAAAAACATGTGTGGTGGGTTAATTGAAGACTCTAAATTGCCCGTCGGTGTGAATGTCCGTGCAAATTGTTGTTTGTTTCTTTGTGGCCTGCAATTGGCTGGCAACCAATTCAGGGTGTACCCCGCCTCTCACCCGAAGATAGCTGGGATAGGCTCTAGCACGTCCTCGATCCTCGTGAGGATAAGCGGTACAGAAAATGGATGGAATGATGGATGGAATTCTATGACATTAGTTTTCATGAAAACTCCATGCTCAATGATTTACAGCCAGCCCCAGACTTCAACGAGTCAAGCTTTTTAGGTGGTTGGGTACAAATTTCCAGGTTAGGCATGATGCACATGTCAGAAGTCTGGGTGGTAGAATGCGCAGTTGAAAAGTGTGCAAGCCAGGTGCGTAAAAATAAAAAAGACTATAATATGTTATCCCTGTGGCCCTGGGTGTAAGGCCATGGTCCCCATCCTTTTTTCTCTAGTATGTTTTGTGGACCGGCAGCCATTTGTCGATGGGGGAGGCTCTGACAGACCTTTGCGATCGTGCACCGACGACCGTTTGTTCACACGGGTGTTGGGGAATCTTATGCAAAAGTAAGATGTAAGAAATGCAAAAGTAAAATGTAAGAAATTGTTACAAGCAGTCAGAGAGGGTCACTGGGACCTCTGTTTCAATGTCAATCACAACAAATCATTCCCTCCCTGAAAATAATCCAATAGCCAAAAGGTAATATTAGAATCCAAGGAAGGAACGTTTGTCAACAATTATTTACAAAGTGTGTTAAATATGTATTAGATTGTATAATTAATAATTCACTATGTGGATCATATTACATCCTATAATGTCAAAGGAGACCATTATAGTGATGAACCAACAGATACTTATCACTAAGCGCTGTTAGTCCTCCTTGACTCTGTTCCCATTCATTTAAACCTCTGAAATGGTCGACCATATTCAACCATGGTTTTATAATTTAAAAGTTCAACCAAAGTTTTGTTTCTAAATAAATCAAATGTGTTTGAAGGTAAGTGCTGAAGAGATGCAAAGACTGAGAACAATTTACTAATGAATTTTTGAGAATATAGCTTAAAGGTCAGAGGACAAAGATATACTATATATATATATATATATATATATAAAATATTCTCTTTTTCTTTTTATGTACAATATTTTGCTCAAGACACCCAGGTGTCTTGAGCTTCGGGGAGTTCTCAATACGCATAATAAAACCAAATTTTTAGCTAAACTATAGTTGACAACTTACTGGAAGTGACGTGCTTGTATTATATAACATATAAACAATGCAAATATGAATTTTAACTGACTCCATAACAAATTTGTCCTCTGACATTTTAAACCTTTTCACCATCTCAGCTGGATGGATTTTTTAGTGGGGATAAAAATGAGGTTGCACTGTCATCAAGTGGGAATAACAAGGGTCGGTCCTCCCCCGCTATATAAGTAACGAGCACCGTCTGTCGCTATTCGCCGTAATTGTGAGTTTGCTTAATAGCTTGGCCTATTTCTAACACCACTGCATCAAGCAGTGAGCCATTAAGGTATGCCAAGAACACGAAAAATGCATCTTCCCTGAAATGTGTTGTATTTCCATCCATTTTCAACACCGCTTATCCTGGTTAGGGTCGCGGGACGCTGGAGCCTATCCCAGCTGACTTCGGGCAAAAGGCAGACTACACCCTGAACTGGTCGCCAGTCAGTCACAGGGCACATATAGACACGGACAACCATTCGCACTCACAGTCACAACGTCACTGAGTGGGAACTGAACCCACGCTGCCTGCACCAAAGTCAGACGAGTGTACCACTACACCATCAGTGACCTATGTGTTGTATTATTTGTGCAAATCTCTCTGTTGTGGTGACCCACACGTGGTTCACAAAAGTGGCTTCAATGGACACACCCACACAGTCTTTCAGCTACTTTTCATGATTTCAAAGCCTTGTTTTATATCAACGGTGATTCAAATTTGGGAAACTTTTTAAAAATTCTCTGCTTGGTGGTGTGTCAAATTTACAATACATTTTTCTGGCCTCTTTGGTGCATCTTTAACGTGGCCACGGCAGCTAAGGTTGAGCTACAGAGGTGGGTAGTAAGTCGCTACATTTATTCCGTTACATTTACTCAAGTAACATTTTGGATGAATTGTACTTGTCAGAGTGGTGTGAATGTACCATACATTTTACTTTTACTTGAGTATTTATGTTAAAAAGATTCAATACTTTTACTCAGTTGCAATGATCGACATGCCACTCGCTACTTTTATTTATCCAGCACGACTTACGTATTTTCCGGACTATATGCGGCAAATTTTTTTCCCACGCTTTGAACCCTGCAGAGGCTATACAACAATGCGGCTAAACCATGAATTTTTCTTCACTAGTGGCCATCAGGGGGCGCTCTAGCAGGAAGTGCAAAAACAAGACAGATCAGGAGATCAATGTAAAGCAGAGGACGTTACTTTTTGACGCACCCAATGCAAAACGCAGCACGACGCAAAATATTTTTCACACCCTCATCATGGAACGCACACGAAGAAATGCAAATGATGCAGTTTTTAAGTTGAAAGCAATCAATCTGTCTATCCAGGAAAGAAATATAGCTGCTGCACGTAATGAATCAATGGTGAGACGCAGCATGAAGAACTGATTCAATGCCAAAAGACAACAATGGCTTTTAGAGGTCAAAAAAGCAGATGGCCTGAACTTGAAAATGTTCTTGAGGACTGGGTGAACACACAGAGAGCAGACGGCCGAGGTGTATCCACTGTGCAGATCCGACTGAAAGCCAAAACAATCGCCAGTGAAATGGATATTGAAGATTTTAAAGGTGGACCATCGTGGTATCTCAGATTTATGAGACGAAGAGCCCTGTCAATCAGGGCTCGGACGACTCTCTGTCAGCAACTCCCTCCCGACTGCGAGGAAAAAGTTGCAAATTTCCACAAATTCATTGAAACAAAAATAGCCGTCCATCGGACCAGACGACATCATAAATATGGATGAAGTACCTTTTGATGTTTGACCTGCTTCTAACTAGAACTGTTAACAAGACAGGCGTATCATCCATTATGGTGAAAACAACTGGCCACGAGAGAACGCATTTCACGTGTGTTTTGAGCTGCACTGCATCTGGACAAAAGCTTCCACCAATGGTGATTTTTAAGCGGATGACTATACGCAAAACAAAACAAAACACATAGTCGTTAAAGTTAAGAAGAGAGGGTGGCTGAGAATGCCTAATGAATGAATGGTTTACGGAGTGCTACCGTAAGCACCCGGGAGGATTTTTTTCACAAAAAAAACATCGCTTGTTTTGGACAGTATGAGGGCCCATATAACAGATTCTGTGAAAGCAGCCATCAAGAGAACAAACTCAATTCCAGTTGTGATTCCTGGAGGTACAACTACATTTTTGCAGCCACTCGACATAAGTATGAATCGTGCATTTAAAGCGGCACTCCGAGGTGAGGGGGAGGCTTGGATGACTAGCGGCGAGAAATCATTCACAAAAACTGGCCGCATTGCAAAGCGCATCCTTTTCAGAGGTCTGCCAGTGGATCCTAACAGCGTGGAACAATGTGAAAGAATTCACAATCATCAACGAAAACCTTGACTGCTGCTTGACAGCACAACTTCAGAGGTAACTTTGCCTCAAGATGAAAGTGACATTGAGAATGACAATAACAGAGAGACTAAAAAGGTGTGTGCCGGAAATTTTCTGAGACTGTTCAACTCCAACACTGAAGACTTCAGTGGTTTCAGTGCACAGGAGGAGGATGAATAAGGCCATCAATGACTTTTTTTGTTTTTTTTGTTTGATCAGCCGTTTTACTGCCGTCTTACAGGCACTGTTTGGAAACAATCAGTTAAGGTATGTAAATAAATATTTACAAAAGTTTTCTGTGTAAATATCTCACTTCACAACGTGGATATCTGCTGTTTTTAGCCCGGTGCGGCTAGTATATGTAAAAATATATTTTTCTTTTAAAATTTAGTGGGTGCGACTTATATTTCGGTGCGCGCTATAGTCCAGAAAATACTGTATTTTTTTTTACTTCACCTTCGACTTTCGCATAGGGCCCCGTCACGCCAATCTAACGTGATCACAAGTGTCATTTGATATTGATATTTCACCAATCAGAGGGTACAAGGGAGTCACATGACAGCAAACAAAGCATTTGCGAGCAAATCTAAACGACTCATTTTGGAGGGGAAAACCAGCTGTGCGAGGGCTGTTATTTTATTGCACTGCTTATTTTCTTTTACTATGCTTGCACAGTGACCTTGGGTGCCCTTAAAGGGGCCCATTAAAAATAATCATAAAAATAATACAAATTATTATTATTATTATTATTGCTAATATTATATACTGCATATTATCATTAGTATTATTATTATTAACACTTTCTACATGTAAAAATGTTCCACAATCTTCTTCAATATTGTCACCATAACTGTCCTACATCCCAGTAAATTTTGTTGATTTTGAATGTTTGGCGCCGGCACGGTCTCCGGTTAGCTTCTGGTTAGCGTCACAGTTCTGAGGACTGGGGTTCAAATCCCGGCCCCACCTGTGTGGAGTTTGCATGTTCTACCTGTGCCTGGGTGGGTTTTCTCCGGGCACTCCGGTTTCCTCCCACATCCCAAAAACATGCATGCTTAATTGGAATCTCTAAATTGCCCGTAGGTATGAATGTGAGCGCGAATGGTTGTTTATTTATATGTGCCCTGCGATTGGCTGGCGACAGGTTCAGGGTGTATCCCGCCTCCCGCCCGAAAAGAGCTGGGATAGGCTCCAGCAGCCCACGACCCTTGTGAGGATAAGCGGTAAAGAAAATGGATTGATGGATGAATGTTTGGAACAACACGGATAAGATACTGTAGCTATGGAAAAGTCACTGATATGCCTACAGGGTTCTCTCACCTATGTTCTTCAGTCTTTCAGAGAATATTTCTGTATAATTTAACAAGAAAATACATGACATTCAAAGATGCCCCACAGAAAATGGCTGAGGTCACAAGGTAAACAGTCAAAATTAATTGAAACTTAAAAGAAGCAGAATTTTTTGAATGAAAATAAATTGCTGATATAATTGTTTTTTGCCCAGGGTATCAATAGAATAAAATTGTTTAAATGGCACAGTTGAAAACAAACTTCATTTATGAGTCTGAAATGCCCATGGAGAATTCTCAGTTTGAAATAGTCTGACCCTCATCAATGATTTGTGACTGCTCCGCAGGCCATCATTTTACCTCAACCTGCTGCTTTGTTTAAAGGCCTTGGTTTGGCATGCAGTAGCAGGAGGACTCTGACAGCAGGAGCCGTGGGTTACTGAGCAATGCAGGGAATTAATGAGACATGCCTGGGTAATGTGATTACAAAGCTGCATTAGAAAACGCAAGAAAGCAGCCAGGTGCACTTTGTCACATCACTTTCACAAAGAGGAGCTTGGATGTTGCTACATGTGTAATCCAGCTAACATTCATGACAACACAAGCGTGGATGAAGAAATAACAATGATGTGTGTTCATTTGTAACGTCGGGCCTCATCCATTTTATAGTGGCATCAGGTTCAGGTCAAACAACAACATACACCAAACTCTCTGCTCTGAGTTTGCTTTAAATAGATAGCTGTCCCCGCAGTAGCTCGTGCAGCTATTAAGCTAGTTTGTGTAGTTTTTATGTCAACATTCATTTATTTTAAAATCTTATTGTCATGCAAAATTTTAGAGCGCTGAACTGAGCAACACACTTGTATGACAAATTACTCTGTGTTGAGACAGTGGCCTTGACCTTTACATATTACAACATCAGTTCATTAATAATGCATTTGGCAGCACTTTGCTCAGTGCCATTACTAGGTTTCACGTTGAGTGAAAAAACAACAGCTCATTCTTTTGCTTTTGTTGGCCAGCTTTGCCTCTCAGCCAGACTTTAAAGGTTTGTTTAAAAATTAATGAGCAGCGCTTACACTGTAAATAACTGCTGATAATGCACGCTGGATTATTTGAAATGTAAAACCTTCTGTCATACTTTGATTATCTATGTACTGTATCTGCCTAGAGCACGGATCCGAGCACAGCTACACAGTTTCATTTGGTAGCCAGCTTATTTAGTCAGGCTTTACTGTTGTTTTCTTGATTTAAGAAACCTATTGAATAAATACATTATTATTACCGGTATTATTATTAATATTTAATAATAATAATATTTTTATTATTAAAAAATCAAACAATCGGCACGTGCATTTATTTATCTGGTATTTCCACTTAGAAAAAAAATCAGAGCAAGAGCAGACCAGCCTCAGGGCTCTTCATCACTCTGTGTCCCTGTCCTCATTAGTTTTGTTACAATAGTTCATTTTCCCTTTAACAAACCAAAACTTGCATAATTTGTGTCTAGCTTTGGCAGAATAATAAACGCGTGGCAGTTAAGTGAATAATTCACTCGGCTAAATTACGCAGCTATAATTTGGATAGTTACTGCACACGTCACATGGTCAGTCTCACTAAAACGGTCCTAGAGTCTATTTGCTGCTGTGTATAATTTTTTCATCCACAGCCATTGTTCCTTTGGGGGGTGTCATCTCAACGCTGGAGATTACATTTTCACCTGTCCTCATGACGTTCCTCTCGTATTTCCTTGAACACTCAGTGACATGGAAAAAGATGTTGCCGTATTTGCTGATCAAAGTAAGACAACTTAGATCTGACTGACTTCTTTGAGTTGGAAAAAACTAAACAAAAAATAAAACAGTTCACAAGTTGAAAGGGTTTCTGAGAACATGGATATCTATGAGTTTTTTTGTTTAATCCATTCCATCCACCGGTAATATTTCACCAGGACCTATTTGACAGTTCAGCTCAACATGAATAGAGTTCTGGGTCACCTAATTTATTAACCTGCTTGATGAGTCTAGGCTGCCTCCCACCCAAACGCAGTTTAGAAGAAGCTCATGAAGCGTGTTCCAGATGGTCATGCCCTTTAGAAGTGTCTTTCTTCCCGGTAATAGAGCGAATTGGCTCTTACTCCCTTGGCTGAGTCCTGGGATCAGTCCAAGCTATTAATGAGCCACGGTGTTCCTCCTCTGTGCTTCTATTTTATCTGCCCATGTTTCTGCATGCCATTAGACGGGCGGAAATTGGAAGCAGGTTGCCCCAATAAAACATGCAGTCTGTACCACACATGCTTATGACAAGCTAATTGTGTCTCTGACGATGATGATGATATCTGATGATGATATCGGTTTCAACATTCATTTGAAGAGCAGCTACATTCTTCATTGCTTTTAGCATTTGTACACTTCAGGCAGTCCAGAGAATGAGGGCAGTTATGCCACACACCAAGAAAGTTCTGTGTTTGAATCTTGGCCCTCCCTTTGCTTGCAAGGCTTTGCTGATGTTATCTTATTGTAGCATTTATTGTTAGTCCTCAATATATGTGAAACATCCATCCATCCATCTTCTTTACCGCTTATCCTCACTAGGGTCACGGCTGGCTGGAGCCTATCCCAGCTATCTTCGGGCGGGAGGCGGGGTACACCCTGAACCGGTCACCAGCCTATCGCAGGGCACATATAAACAAAGAACCATTCACACTCACATTCACACCTACGGGCAATTTAGAGTCTTCAATCAACCTACCATGCGTGTTTTTGGGATGTGGGAAGAAACCGGAGTGCCCGGAGAAAAAAAAAAAAATAATCCACACAGGCGGGGCCGGGATTTGAACCCCGGTCCCCAGAACTGTGAGGAAGATGTGCTAACCAGTCGTCCACCGTGCCGGCTTGTGAAATGTACAGAGGGCTGAAATTACTTTTTTCAGAGGCCACCAAAAAAACAACCGATAAAACAAAGACAAAAACAATTTGATCGAAAACATATTTTCTCTCATTTTTTTCACATTTTTAAGGGTGCCTTCTTCAGATGGCATGTTTCAGCTCCGACCAGAAATGTCCAATATTATTCAAATTAGAATATCATCAGAGATTTTGTATTTAGCTGTTATTGGGTGTGTTTTGGGTCATTATCCAGTTGAAGAACCCATGATTCACATATCACATAATGCCTTGAGACTTCATTGTACCCTGCACGGACAGAAGACACCCTTTACGGATTGACCAAAGCAGCCCCAGAACATAAAAACACATACTGTATATTTCACAGTTGGTCAGGGGTGCCAAACTCATTTTAGTTCATGGGCCACATTTACCTCAATTTAATCTCAAGTGGGCCGGACCAGTTTCTCTTGTTTCAAATCATATGAGCAGTCTGAAAAGTCAAAACAAAAATAAGAGCACTTTCAATAATATTATGAATCATTGTTTTCATTTACAGTTACAATTTACAGATTACAGTTAATCTATAAACTGTATATCCATCCATCCATCCATCTTTTTTCTGAGCCGCTTCTCCTCACTAGGGTCGCGGTCGTGCTGGAGCCTATCCCAGCTATCATCGGGCAGGAGGCGGGGTACACCCTGAACTGTGAGCAGGGCACATACAAACAAACAACCATTCGCACTCACATGCACACCTACGGGCAATTTAGAGTTGTCAATTAACCTAGCATGCATGTTTTTGAGATGTGGGAGGAAACCGGAGTGCCCGGAGAAAACCCAAGCAGGCACGGAGGGAACACGCAAACTCCACACAGGCGGGGCCGGGGATTGAACCCCAGTCCTCAGAACTGTGAGGCTGATGCACTAACCAGTCGCCCACTCTGCCGCCTAAACTGTATATACCATTTAAAAAAAAAAATCTTATTTAGAAATGATTTTAAATCTACATAAATCTGGTCATCTTTGAAAACCTCAACTGACTCATCACACCATACAAACTAAAGTGGGAACCTTTCAGAATGAAAGTACAGCTTTTCCCATGCATCCATCCATCCATCCATCCATCCATTTTCAACACAGCTTATCCTGGTTAGCGTCACGGGGCGCTAGAGCTTATCCCAGCTGACTTGGGGCAAAAGGCTGACTACACCCTGAACTGGTCGCCAGTCAGTCGCAGGGCACACACAGACATGGACAACCATTCGCACGCACATTCACACCATCACTGAGTGGGAACTGAACCCACGCTGCCCGCACCAAAGCCAGGCGAGTGTACCGCCACACTATCAGTGACTCATGCATGCATGCCACCACCTCCCTTATAAATGTATACATAAAAATACATGGGCAAAAAAAATAAAACAATAAAAGGGTTCTATCAAACCAACCTCTTTTGAACTGAACTTGTTGACTGGTAATTTGCAAAATTCACTCTGAAAATATTCATGTGACTTGCCAAAAAAAAGTTCCACTTTTGTCTCATCTGTCCAAACGACATTGTTCCAGGATTTGGCTTATAAACATCCATTTCGACAAATCCCAGTCTCATCACTTTCAAGTTATGTTAGTGACCATTGTAAGTTTTTCTTTCTTTAATGAAATGCACCATCAATTTGGTCTGTACCATTCGCACACACACAAAAAAAATTTAAAATGCTGCTGCATCAGGCACAGGGTGTCTGGAATCTGTGCATGATACAATGAATTCTAAAGCCATATCAAGTCTGGAGAAGGCATCCTTGAAACCTGAGACAGCTGGAGCGGTTTGATCACAAGGAATGATACAGTCTCCATGATGGTTACATTAATAATTTTATTACAGTGATTGCCTCAAAAGGTTTTGCAATAAAATATTAGCTAATGGGTACCTGAATTTTATTAGTTTTGTTTTTTTGTAACAGTTCTGTTGGACCACAAAATTAAGCTGTGCCTGAATTTCATGAGATGATTTTAACCAATTTTTTAAAATCTATTTTTACTTGTTGGTTAAAGTTAGTTTATTTTTATAAGTTTATCGTTATTTCAGTAACTTTGTGCGTGTTTCTTTCTTTAATAGAAACACTACTAGCAAATCTTTTATGACGAAAAGTGAAAGCTAACAATTAAAGTGCACACACTTTACAGATTGTGAGACATGTCTTAACTGCTCACCCTGTGTGTTCGGATTGTTGCTGTTCTGCTGGAGTCTGTAGGTGTTGGTATGTTGTTGAATGTTTCAAACTCCAAATATGTCTTACTCTGAACACATTTTTTTTTATTCGAATATCATGGACATTCTCTACCAATCAGAATTAAAACAAATATATACTGTTATTCTTTTGATTTTAGTTTTATTGTCCTATACATATATTTGAACTATTGTCTCTATTTTACTGTTCTGATCTGAGAAGAGCACCAGCTAAACTGGGAGTTAACGTTTATGGGAAAGTAGTGAGAACAGCCATTTTGTATGGTTTGGAGGTGGTAGCAACAAACAGAAGACAGAGCTGGAGGTGGCAAAGTTGAAGTCACAGACTCTCATTGGGAGTGACGAGGATGGACAGGATCAGAAATGAGCTCATTAAGAGGGACAGCACAGACTGGAAGGTTTTGAGATAAAGATAGAGAGTTCATATTAAGATGGTTGGGTGCTGACAGCGAGAGTTCGAGCAGAAGATGCAGAGGATGGGAGAGACGGAAGAGGATGATTTGCTATGGCAAATCAAGGTTCAACCAAAAGGATATGAAGATGTTTTTATTTTACTATTCTCATTTTTAATATCCTTCGTTCTTGTCAGTTTCTTATTTTAAGTCAGTGTTAAGTGTTTCTTCATTAATCAATTTCTTGGCAGATTTCATCTTCCGACAGCAGCGGTTTTATCTTTTCATAATATAACTGTTGCTTAACATTGTTTCCTTATCACGAGAATGCGGCTAAAATGTATGTTTAAGTGAACATGCCAGAACAGATCTAAGTAAATAAGTGCTGTATTTCAGAAGGAACCTATGATCTCGTCTCTACACGGTGTGTATTTCCTTTTTTTTGTTTTATGTTTTTTGTTTTGTTTTACACCGGTCCTCTTCAGCTGCGTGGCCTTGCAGAATAGTGGAGCTGTATGCCTTTGTGCTGGAACAGTTTTGCTGTGCAACCGGGGAGTTTGAAATATTCCCTCTGCTTATTTTTTAAATCGTTTTATTATTCTGATGTTTACTGAAAATGCAGCCGGACAGAAAAGGGTTTTAGGCGACGGACAGAGGGATAGAGTGGACAAGGGGACTTGGGGTGAGAACCACAGCGGTGTGTATTTCCATTCCCCTGCCAGAAATGACTCACTGACATTTAGGAGGTGGCAAGTATATATATATATATATATATATATATATATATATATATATATATATATATATATATATATATATATATATATTATATTCACCTCCCAGCATTTTTTAATCTGCATGTTCCAACTGACACTGCATGTTGTACATTATAAATAAAAAATATATAATTAAAGTTTCAAGGGCTTAAAGGGTAGAGGAGAGTTGTGTGCTTTCCCCCTGCACCCTGCTTTTTAATTTAGTTTTGCTGTGGACAGACCCGCAGCTGTCATTTGTGTCTTGCAGAATGTTCGCTTTCCAGTCTTAGAACACACATGGAGACCCCTCTCCCCAAAGAGACAATTAGACAGAAAATTCTATGTTGTTTCAGCAAGCAAATACATTTTCAGAGACTTAATAAGACCAAAGTCAAACAAGGTAAAAGCAGAGGCTACAACAGACACATCAATAATTGGTCTGACTATAATTGCAGTAGCCACAGCGATAGTGCAAAAAACGCCCTTTGCCACATTTTGTAATGTTACGGCCATATTAAAAAAAAGAAAATGTCAATATCTTCCCTCTTAAAATGGTAGCCATCATGATGAATGAATTAAAGCAACCACAAACAAATTAAAAGATTCTGGAAATTTCAGCAAACGCAAAAAATGTGCCTATGTATGCTTTGTTTTCATCCTCAGATCATCTTGTGATGTTTGTACGACTGGCGTTTAGACCATCTACGTTAAAGTTCAATGATTGGACATGATTGAAAAGGCATACACTTTAAAATTAATGTGTTCATCATTTAATCACGTAAACGCAGAGACCAGATCAAGAAGGTAAAAGCAAGAGAAGCCTCTATCTCCACAGGTTTCATTTGCCAGAAAATGAAAGGCTCTTTCTTTGTCCCATATGAAGCAATTTGTTGAGGCAGCTCATAAATTACACAGCCAGGCTGGGTGTCACTAATGTGTCACAAACAGGTCAGATCCTGGTTGAAAAGAGTTGGCTATAAAAAGGATTTCTGAGTCTTTTGTGTCTTGTTACTCACACTCAGTAGGAGGAAATGCATCCATCCATCCATCCATTTTCTGAGACGCTTCTCCTCACTAGGGTCGCGGGCATGCTGGAGCCTATCGCAGCTGTCATCAGGCAGGAGGCGGGGTACACCCTGAACTGGTTGCCAGCCAATCGCAGGGCACATAGAAACAAACAACCATTCGCACTCACAGTCATGCCTACGGGCAATTTAGAGTCTCCAATTAAAGCATGTTTTTGGGATGTGGGAGGAAACCGGAGTGCCCGGAGAAAACCTACGCAGGCACGGGGAGAACATGCAAACTCCACACAGGCGGGGACGGGGATTGAACCCCGCACCGCAGAACTGTGAGGCTGACGCTCTAACCAGTCGCCCACCGTGCCGCCGGAGGAAAAGCAGTGAGTCATCATAAATAATCATTACATAGAACATATGCCTGTGAAGTATTGTGCAACTTGATTTGGAATGGGAATGTCTGATAAGAGCGCTCAAAGCATGGCAACTGAACTAGAATCTTGAAGAATCAAAGAAAATTGTGTTGAATAGTTGTCATGCAGTATCTCCAACATTGTTTCTTCCACCCAGCCCTATGTGTTGGTTTCACTCCCACTGGTTGTTTTTTTGTATTAGTTAGGATTACACTTTCGTACGCACTACTACATCGAAACTACTATTTTCCAGAATAGACGTGGATGGACACATTATGACAAAGTTGTCATTCTCACTTTACTACACTGTCCGGCACACAACGTCAATCCCCATTTCACTTAATGGTAACTTCCATCCATCCATTTTCAACACCGCTTATCCTTGTTTGGGTCGCGAGACGCTGGAGCCTATCCCAGCTGACTTCGGGCAAAAGGCGGACTACACCCTGAACTGGTCGCCAGTCAGTCACAGGGCACATATAGACACGGACAACCATTCTCACTCACATTTACACCGTTACTGAGTGGGAACTGAACCCACACTGCCTGCACCAAAGTCAGGCGAGTGTACCACTACACCATCAGTGACTTAATGGTAACTTTCTGGAGCTAATTAATATTACATTTCGCATATCAGCTATTAAAAAGTAGGGGATGCATGCATTTTTTGGGCACTTTTACAATTTTACTACTGTATTATATATGTCCATTAGCCCCAATTTGGTAAATGAACGTCCATACAGAACTTTCTCATCTGACTACCTTAATTTTGAAATGTATCTGGAGACCGACAGTAAATGCAAGACAATTCTTTTATAGGTAGTCTGTTATCGTTAATAATTAATGATAATCATCTATGTGAAGATACTGATCACCTTTATGATTTCTCACAATTATAAACAATGATTGGAAAGTAGGAAACAGAAATACAACACTTTATTTCTATAAAAATCTGCAAGTTTTAGTAAGTGTTTTTAAAACATCACTTCTGCAACATTCCTATGAAAGCACAATGTTCCATCACTGGTGAGCTTTTTTTTTTTTAAGAAGCCCATAGGCTACCTAATTGGGGGCATCTTGGTGCCTGCAAGCACGATGTTGCTGAGTCAGTAGAACATTTTATTGAATTTCAACTGGAATATGTTATGTTAAAATGAGCTCCACTATTTCCCGAGCCTTTCTTTGTGCGTGCCCTACTTCAACCAATACAAGAATTGAAAACAACAGCTGTCAGAAAATGACAAACACTGAACTTAAAAATCACAGTTTCACCCAAATTATTGAATTCATCTAATATTACTGGACTTTTTGACACTTTCCTAGGTTGTTCAATATCAGGAGGTTCAGAACATAACACTTGGTGTCCCACTGGATAAGCAATAATTACGTGAAATGAATACCTTAATTAATTAGATGCTTCTGATAACTCCGTGTATGCCCTTGGTATAAGTTGTATTCCTGGATCACAAGCACATGCGTCACATATCATGAAAACGAAATCTACCCTTGTTTCTTCCTTTCTATTTCTGGGGGTGGATTTTCACAAGGAAGCCCTATATTGATAATCATGCTCATACTGCAGGTGTACCATCCTCTGGGATTTGCCCTAACATGAATGGCCGCCTGAGTTATTATCTGTAATGATAATAACTTCTCTGCTGCTGTAGTGCTGAGGCCAAGGTTCCAGGAATGAAGCACAGACCAACCGTTGCACATCTTTAGTTTTTTAATTCCATTAATGGTGTTTTTTGCAAAACTGACCATCCATACACAAGCTTGAATCCAGAGATGATGTAGCATATTATAGTATTTTCTGGTAATACGTGTGCTCATCATAAAACAGGCCTTTCTTGGAAGTTGAACAATTAATTATCTTGAAAACAACAAAGGGGGTCCTTCCTTTAAAAATCACATTCCACACATGCACATGCACTCTTGAACAGATGTTTTGGATGAAGTAAAATAGGAAAGTTTTCTGACTGGAACAAAATTAATGCCATTACAAAAGTAAGACTGCTGTTGAGGCTTTTTAGTTATGAATGCAGAAATACTATCAAAAGTTAGATAATCGGGTCAAAAACAGATGAGCAGGGAGATCTAAATTCACAAACACGCACCTGCATTTAATAACAAGGCTTTAAACGTTTCTTGTAGACACTTTAATGCTGTTCGCTAGCTAATTACTATCATAACCATCCATCCATGCATTTATTTTTTCCCTTATCCAGTGTCAGGTGGGAGAAGCAGCAAGAGAAGCCCAGACTCCAACTTTGTCCAGTTCTTCTGGGGGATCCTGAGGCGTTCCCAGGCAAACTGAGAGACAAGGCCTCTCTAGTATATCCTGTGTCTTCTCGGGGGCCTCCTGCCAGTAGGACAAACCTTGGCGTAGTCCAACCCTCACTGGAAATCCAACTTAATGCCGGCAATCAGTATCAGAAGCATCTTTATGAGCCAAGTATGTTTAAAAACACACAAATAATTTGTCTCCGGTAGTTGGCGCCATTCTAGTTGTACAGCCAAAAAGCCACTATGACAAAATATGCATTTATGATATAAAAACAAGCATGGAGAGTCATTGAGCAATGTAATTAGACCAAAAATAAAAACCACGGGATTTAAAAACAAGTATGGGGAGTCATTGGGCAATGCAAGGCCTACTGCACACTGCACAATGATGTCGAACCCAATTCGACTAGACCATCGCATAAAAATGGCAGTTGCTGACTCACCCCCGCATATAAAGCGATTGTATATATGGATGCCTTGAACAGTGAGCCTGTATAGGTGTTTGATACACTACATACAATATATTGTACTTTATCAGATTTATTAAACCATAAAACAATAGATTAATAGTTAAGGAAGAAGGGAGTTGCTGAAGAGAGTGGATGTGGGTGAGAATAATAAGTGTGTGGTTATTTTCTTAGAATGGAGACCACAACCGCGGTCTGCCAATCCAGAGGCACTGTCCCCGATGTCCACACAATGTTGCAGAGGCACGGATGGTACTGGTACCCACTAAGATTTATAATGACATCAATCTGTCCCCTCCACTTTTTAATCATCCCATCTTCCTGAAGTCGGACCTCCAACTCGGCAAGGCACACGATTCTTACAAGCCCAACATTGAATTCATGCTACTGCTTCTCTCGAAAAACAAAACCTCTACAGTTACATGTTTTATTGTACATTTTATTTTTTGTTTGTCCCGTTCGTCTGTTAGGTGCCTAACGTGTCCTGAGCTTTTGTAGACTCTCAGTGGTAATTGTCCACACTGTCGCGTCATGAGGCTCAATCTATACACTGTAAGACATGAGGCTTTTGCTCAACGTATAACAAAGTAACAATTTACACAGATATTTGTAACTTTGTCTCTTCTTAGCTAGATAGGTCCTCGGCATGTACTCAAATCTTGCTGAATTGGAATACCTTAAAATATTGGTGGAAATATAGTTATATATTTTCGTTTTTCTATTTCCTTTTTTTTTTAACTTTGTGCCAACACTCATATTTTTACAGCGTGCGGCCAGGGGGGATTAAGCTTTTTTTTTTTTTTAATAAAAACGTTATTATGCTGTATGGACTATAGGGAAATCTTAATAATTCTACTTGTTTTATTTCAAATGTGAATTTCATGTACAGTTTACATAATTATTTTTATTTATGTAAATGTGGTGTTGTTAAATAACAGTTCATACAAAAATGTCAAAATAAAACATATTTTGCAATTGGCATGAAATTTTGGCAGGTGTTTGGCATTCCAGACAAATAACCATCATGTATGACTAGTGTTGATCAGGTAGGCATTTTCATGATAGTTAAACCATGAATTTCGTGATAGTTAAACCATGAATTGGCCAATGTTTTTTGTGTAAAAAAAAATAAAATAAAAAAAAAAATATATATATATATATATATATATATATATATATATATATACGTATATGATGTTTGATGTGTATCCCCGAAGCGTTAACTAGGACCAAGCCACGTAGCTATGGACTAAAGTATTCCGGCGTGGTGCTGGAAATCCGGCGTATGAATTTTTTTGACAAGACAGGTCTCTAGAGTGTGACTAATTTGGTCACATATGTGCCCCAATTTCTGAATGGTGTGGCTAAAATAATAAAAGAGAGAGGGTCCACCTGTACGCCCAACCATTTGGGGAAGAAAAAAAAACATGACACAATGAAACCCATCTGGTCTCTAAACCCTCCCAGGACTGTGTGTGTGCCTGCGTGCATGCTTTCCAATGCGGACACTAGCGTAGTCAAAGCGAAGTTTTCTGGCGACAAGCCGGGAGTTGCACAGTTGCAGAAAGTTGAGCGGCACATGGAATTAGTTCAAAACGCCACCACAACAATGTGGAAACATTTTAGATTCAAGCCAGATGAACACAGCCATCCCACTAACACTAACGAGCTGGTATGTCGAATTTGTATGACGTCACAACAAAGACAACACAACTTAAAACCTCAAAGTGACAAAATACATTTTAAACACATCCATCCCACCCAATTTCTTCAGCTGGGAGCAAAAAAACACCGTGGGATATTTCCCGTCAGCTTGCCATTATGGAACTATTTGCTCAACCAATGCAAATACAAACGTGATAGTATACATAGTAGTATGCACGGCTGCTCACATTATATACAGTATAGCGTACTCAGGATTGTAAGAAATGTAGCCGTTGTACATGTTGACAAAGCAGTGTTTAAAGAAAGGCTGCAGAATTCTGAAAAGTAGTACAAATCCTGAATCAAAACAGGTTGGTCCCTACCCGCCGTCCTTTCCACCAAACGGTGGACACTGTCTTGCCCTCTGGCTTGGCGGGTACTGGCTACGTTGGTAGGCCCTGCGCGCTGGTGGGGGGTGGCTCGCTCTCCTGGGGGTGGTAGTGGAGGGGGCGGGGCACATGGGGCAGTGTGTGTGTGTGTGTGTGTGTGTTTTGTCTGGGGTGGGCCCCTGCAGCCTCCCCCGAGTGGCCAGCTTTGGGGCGCCTTGGTGTGGGTTGTGTCCAGCCACCGGGCCGCTCTCGGGTGGGTGTTGTGGGGTTCTCATCCCTCGCGGTGCAGGTGCAATATTTACAGGTCACTTCTGAAGGTTATTGTGCATGCGAGACAGTGTAAATCCACTTGCATGTCTCCGCAGATACTCCCTTCTGGGACTTATTGGCTTGCTGTGGACCCACTCACTCATTGCGATAAATAACTAATAACGATACAAACTTCATGGGTATCCTGGGTACAGCCGGGTCCACTAACTCTGTCCTGCATGCCTCCCCTCCTGTCCTTGTCCTGTCCAGCTAATGTCCTGTCTTTTGTTGTCTTCTCTTCCTATTATTTATATATTATATATATTATATATACCCGCCCTTGTTCCAGTGGCGTTCGTCCAGCGGCCGCCACCCGTCCTCGCTCCAGCGGCGCTCATCCGGTGGCGCTCGTCCAGCGGCCGCCTCCCTACCCCGCTCCGGCGGCGCTTGTCCAGCGGTCTTTACAGCGCTGTGGAGGAATTTTGACTGGCTAATCTTTGCAGAATTGTTGTAATTCAGCCACATTGGATGGTTTTCGAGCATGGACCGCCTTTTTAAGGTCATGCTTGTTCACAAAGAGGTGAACCTCGGCCCATCTTTGTTTGTGAATGACTGAGCAATTCAGGGAAGCTCCTTTTATACCCTATCATGGCACCCACCTGTTCCCAATTAGCCTGTCCACCTGTGGGATGTTCTAAACAGGTGTTTGATGAGCTAAGTTAATGATTATTTGCTAAAAACAATTAGGTTTATTAGTTTGAACATTAAATATCTTGTCTTTGTAGTGTATTCAATTGAATATAGGTTGAACATGATTTGCAAATCATTGTATTCTGTTTTTATTTATGTTTAACACAACGACCCAACTTCATTGGCATTGGGGTTGTACATTCTAAACTGTCTGCACACCTCATTGGAGTGCATTTGGGTGGTTTGGTGTGATGTGCTGCCAATACTGTCATCCTCCAGTAAAAACTGTGTTTTTTTTATTATGCGTCTTGTGTTATTTCTAAATAACACGAATAATACTTTTCCATCCACTCATTATGTACCGATTATCTTGTACACGGTTACAGGTGAGCTGGAGCCTTTCCCAGCTGACTTTTGGCTCTGAAATAATCCTTACTGAAATTTCTATTCACACAAGTGATTCAGTTGCTGGTTACACATGCGTGATTCAAGGACCTTACGTCCAGCAGTCGTGTCATTGCTCAGTCAATCTGTTTATGGCAACAAACCAGCTCTTCAATTTCATTTGTAAATTATTTCCCTCAGCTGAAGAGCTGCCTTTGTACTATCAGCCTTTGTCCAGAGCTCCCTGAAAGAAGAAGCACAGTTTATTAATAAGCTTCCACTGCTTTTAAAGGCAGAAAAGGACATTACAAGTCTGCAGCACACTGAACTGAAATGGGAGCTCGTCTTACGTTTCCACACCTTTCTTTTGAAATGCTTAGTTTGCAGAAAAGTGTTCTCCACGTGTTGCCCTCGTAAACTTAAAATACACAATCGGATTTATAATTTCCGCTTGCATTGCAATTGTTTGCCACTATAGCTTTTACAATCATTTATTCTCCCAAACTGGGAGTTGAACCCTTCTATTATGGTATTAGGATTTTTCACAAATATGCTTAAACTCCTCTCATTTAAAGTAGTCACCTTCACTTTTTGGTCACTGTTCACCCATGACTTAATCCTAATATTTTTAGCCATTCATCATATTGGATTTTAGCTATAAGTGGTTTATGTATCTGTCTCAAAATACTGTATATAAATATATATTATCCATCCATCCATGTTCTGTACTGCTTTATCCTCACAAGGGTCACGTGCGTGCAGGAGTCTATCTGGCTATCACTGGGCGAGAGGCAGGATAAAAATTTCCTGGCATCCAATAATCCATCACGACATGTTCCTGAGCAACGATTGGTGGGTCAAACGACGTACAGGGGCTCCCAGTCATAGAGGAGCAGTCGGAAATGGCAGCCAATCACCACACACAATTTACATACAAACACATTTGCAATGCAACTTTGAAACAGAAAAAATACCATCCCCCCCAACAACAATAAAGCACAGTAGTCAAATATTTCTCGAGCAAAATATGCCTCATAACAATTGTGTGGTGTATTTTAATAACATATCGCTGGCATCAGACAAGAACGTCCTATGTCCAAATTTGGTCAATTTCATATTTCTTCACAAATCAGTACTATTGGTCAGCCCGCACATGGGTATGTTTTTTGTTTTGTTTTTTAAGATCAAATTATTGACCAAGATTTTGAAAATGGCTTGTTCTCTTTGATGTGTAATGTTAATGGCTCAACAAATATGCCATTATTGTGGTTTATTGTAAGTGATGGTTTTGGACTTACGAGGATTCCGCGCAACGCCAGTGATATGTTTCTGTTAAAAAATGTAACATTTACAGTTTTTATCACACTGGATTGATATGCTCAGGCTGATGTATGGTTGGGTTGTTAAGCAGCTCAGGCAGATGGTGGGTGTTTGTGTGTGCTATTTTCATATGTGGGTTAATTCATATAACCTTTTTTGTAATGCAATCTGTATTCCACTAGTTCAACATCAGGATTGAGTCCAAAGTCAGCAGGGCATCGTCAGCAGGGTGTCTAATGACTAATGAAAGAAAACCCTTAGGAGTTTGCTATAGAGTTGAGCAGTGGTGTGCAAAGGGATGGGCTGAGGTGGCGGTTGCTCCGGGGATCCAACTTCAGGAGGCATCCAAACGGCTTTCAGTGTGCAGTTAAACCGTGTTAACCCACCCCTACCGCATTGACAATTGCTTTTCAGCGAAGGGCATCACTAACATATTGTCTGCCCGCAGCAATAATATACTGTTTGTAGAATAATGCTATTGTGTCTATAGCTGCTGTGATATGCACATTTATTGTAATAGTAATAGCAATGCTTGCCTTGGACAGAAGGATGCAATTCCATGAACAATTTGAAGTCAGTCCATTTGTTTAATACCACATGCAAGACGAATAAAAACGAAGGAAAACAAATGAATGCCATGAGTACAAACACCGGTTCGTTCTATGAAACCACCTTTTAATCCATCCATCCATCCATCCATCCATCCATTTTCAACACCGCTTATCCTGGTTAGGGTCGCGGGACGCTGGAGCCTATCCCAGCTGACTTCAGGCGAAAGGCGGACTACAGCCTGAACTGGTCGCCAGTCAGTCGCAGGGCACATATAGACACTGACAACCATTCACACTCACATTCACATTCACACCGTCACTGAGTGGGTACTGAACCCATGCTGCCTGCACCAATGTCAGGCAAGTGTACCACGACACCATCGGTGACTCCTTTTAATCCACAGAGTAGCAAAGCTGGTGATCCCTGGCACCCTGCAGAATGATTAATGCACTGCACAGTAAATGGCTTTGCAATGAACCAATCGTGCGATGAGCTGCTTACATTGGCAATAAACCAGTATATCAACAGCAGCGTGGCTCTTCCTGTTCTTTAATATGTGAATTTTCATGGAAAATGGCCACCATGAGCTCATTCAAGTGAAAACCAGTGACCAGAATGAATCATCCGTCACAAACATAAGACTTGGCGTTGTCATAGACATTTTTAGACTGTACGGTACTCCTCACTCTCTGTCATTTGGTCAAAGGCCTGCTTGTCCTCTGCTAGATGTATCTCCCTCCAGCCTGAATCTGCTCATTTTATCTCCTGTGGCCCTGTCAGTCATCCGACCTCTTGACCTGAAATGTATATCCAAGACATATTTGCCAGTACTGAACAGCTCCTCAAAACATCATATTTGCAAGACAACTTGTATCCTTACACTGTGAAAAATAGGTCCTGACACTGGCGACATTTCTTAGTGCATTCAAAGAGTGCACTAAGAAAGAGACTAAGCCTTATCTTCACCGCCACATGGCACCTCCTTTTTTCCTTTGCAGTGAATTATTTATTTTTGTGTTACAACAACATCTCCGAGGAGGATTTCATCAATATGCCTTAAATTAAGATAGGGATAGTGTGAAAGCATCCTGCAATGTCTAATGGATTTGGGCTGCTGCTCTCTTTCAATTTCACTAGTGAGCGTGCATTGTGATTTCTTTCAGAAGACTGTTATTTTATTTTTGAAACATCCATCCATCCATTTTCTGTACCGCTTATCCTCACTAGGGTCACGGGCATGCTGGAGACTATTCCACCTAACTTCAGCCAAGAGGCGGGGTATACCCTGAACTGGTCGCCAGCCAATCGCAGGGCACATATAAACAAACAACCATTCGCACTCACATTCACACCTACAGGCAATTTAGAGTCTTCAATCAACCTAATACGCATGTTTTTGGCATGTGAGAAGTACCCGGAGAAAAGCAACGCAGGCACGGGGAGAACATGCAAACTCCACACAGACGGGGCCGGGATTTGAACCCCGGTCCTCAGAACTGTGAGGCAGATGTCCTAACCAGTCAACACAGTGCCGCCTATTTTTGTAACACCATCCATCCATCCATCCATCCATTTTCTGACCCGCTTCTCCTCACTAGGGTCGCGGGCATGCTGGAGCCTATCCCAGCTAACATCGGGCAGAGGTGGGGTACACCCTGAACTGGTTGCCAGCCAATCGCAGGGCACATACAAACAAACAACCAATCGCACTCACATTCATATTTTTTTTATTATTATAAATCTTTCACATCGTTGCATAAAAATCGGAGGTTTCAATTGTGTGCTTGAATTAATAAATTATCATAATATAAACTATTAATCAAATAATTTAAAAAATGAATAACTGAGGGCGACATGGTGTGGCGCCTAGTTAGCACATCTGCCTCACAGTTCTGAGGATCCGGGTTCAAATCTGGCCTTCCCCTGTGTGGAGTTTGCATGTTCTCCCCGTGACTGTGTGAGTTTTCTCCGGGTACTCCGGTTTCCTCCCACGTCCCATAAACATGCATGGTCGGTTAATTGAAGACTCTAAATTGCTTGGAGGTGTGACTGTGATTGCAAATGGTTGGTTGTTTATTTGTGCCCTGTGATTGGCTGGCGACCAGTTCAGGGTGTACCCGGCGCCTCACCCAGAGTCAGCTGAGATTACCTCCAGCACGCCCGCGACCCTAGTGAGGATAAGTATGGAAAATGGATGGCTATATAATTGAGGCTATATCCCCCACCCTAATCAGGACCTATTTGTGTTTTGCACTATTGATCGCGTAGATTACGGCTATCAAGTTACCAACTCGTTAAGCAAGTTTGCCCCCCCCTCTTAATGCTAAATAATTTTATTGATAGACAACCATTCACATTCAATCACAATCACACCAACAAGTAATTGCATTTTCCGTTAATTTTACACAGTGAAACCCCGCTATTGGGAGGGGTTAGGCACCAAGCCCCAACTCAAATAGCGAAGATCCATGAATAATGGACAGCTATCGGAATTTTTTTTTTTTAATTGCTTATATTTATCAAGTCCTAAATCTCCACAAACTCTGATTCCAAAACACACATTTTCTAATACGGTCAGAAAATAAGTATTTTTCATTTCAATTTAAAAGCAATGAATAACATGGTGCGTCCTGCTATTAGAAACTAGAATCAATATGCAAGCAGCAGAGGAACGCCTCTGAGGGTGGTTGCTCGGCTCAATGCTGTGATTGTCCACTCACACAAAGTAATGAGATCATCTAGGGTGAAGTGATACTGAAAATGAATCTTCTCCTCGTAAAAAAAAAATAAAAATAAGTCTGCTAACGACAGTGGCCATCTTTTACTCCAAGGCCATTCATTGTACACCACATCATGAGGCTTCACTTTTCACATAACCCCCACACTTCCAAAAAAAGTGGACAGGCAAGATGTATCTAATAAAATATTGCTGAAAAAAAAAGACAATAATTTTCCATGTGCATTCAATCACCTCGAGCTTAACTACAAAACAGACTGTTGCTACCAAGGTACAGGTATAAAATGCTCATAATCAATTTATATACAATGCTATTAACCCCTTCACCCCAAAGAGTGTTCACTCGGTCTGCCGGAAACTTTATTACTCAAAACACAAGTACGTTATGCACAATTCAGTGCTTCCAAAATACAAAAGGAATGAGACCCCACTAGGGAAGAACTCCAGAGTCGGGACCTCAACCACATCAAACACCTTTGGAATTAACATAAATGAGGATTGAAAGCAAAATGTCAGTCCATCCCCTCGAAGGAGCTTATGAATAAATAGGAGGGCGGAAAAATGCCCCAGACAGCTGTTCTAGTTGTGTTTTTGCAAACTTAAGACAGTTTTGAGTAAGTTTTGAATAAGAAACAAATATGAATCAGGGCTTTAAATTAACACCGACCGACTAGCCAAAAGCCGGTGGATTTCAGAAGTGGCTAGTAACATTGCCTTACCCACGAGGTATTTTGGCCGGTTGAGTTTGATGTGAGCTTTGACATGTGTTGTGCAGGCGACCTAGATGCACTGGAATTGATTATGAAATTTTTTACTTCAAAGGGCAATGACATGCATTATCCAATAGACGCGGAAGTGCACGACAACAAGGCAGGTCGTTAATAAGGCGAAACTCACTTACAGGGCTAAAAACATAAACCAACAATTAGTGATCAATAATAAAAGAAACGGGGTTGACACGTTAACACGTCTTTGACTACTATTAGTACTACTAAGGAATAATTAACATCTAACTTTAACAATCAAATCAATCAATCAGCCACTCGGCATGCTGGGGAGTCCAGTGTCATCTTCCTTGACAGGACAATATATTTAATTCTAGTGACCTGTGTGAAAATTAGTTTGATATGGCCAGCCAGACTTTTCTATTTTAATTTGACATAACATGTTGTCATGTGTGCGTTTGCAGTGGTCAATAAAATCATGGTGATTCAAAAACCCATCTGACGACAAGTTTGTCCAAGTGGACTTGCTGTAACTTGCACATGTGCACAAAGAATCTACTGGCTCGCAGCAAAATCTAAACATCAAAAAATCGTACCAAACACGATGAGACAACATCGATATTCATTACAAACTTTGAGAAACAAGATGGGCTTCAAAATGTCTCTCTTAAAGCTGAAAAAAAAACAGCAAATGGATGTTGAAAACTGGCAATTCCAGATGGAATGGACTGAGAAGTATTTATATTTTTTAATTTTTTCTGCTGAATGCAACATATTAAAACGGTACCCTGCTGATGTGGATATAAGATGCCTTTAAGATACCTTCTACGGAAACAAACAACTGCGCACTTGCTGTCATTGATTGAGTTGACAACAAAACTAAGCAGTTTGTCCCTTCAGCTATTAAAAAAATGTGCCTCTCTCAGGCGCAACAACTCTTCTCAGAGTGGAACTACTTGCAAAGGATGTTGCAAGAAAGCTTATGGAAACCTGGGGAAAGCAGAATGTATGTCTATTGCTGTGGACAAATCAACTGATTGTACAGACATGGCCAAGTTGAAGTGTATTGCTTAAATTAATTTCTCTTTCTATAATTTTTTTGACAAGAGACCAAAGTCTGTGTGGTTGGTCGGACTAAGAAGTCAGATTTATATGGTTCTTTTGTAGCGTTTAACATTTATGTAGTCTGGTTTTGGTTGTTCACTGGGGTCAAATACATTTAAAACATTTGTAAATCTAATTCTTTAATCTCGCTATAATCATAATAAACATGATTATTCAACGTCAAAATTGTGGCTAGTGAAAATGCTGAGTGGCTAGCAACTCTGGGAAATCACTCCCCACAGTAGCTGGTGAGCAAAAAAGTTAATGTCAAGCCCTGACTATATGTACTGTATTTGTAATGACAAGCTGCTATGTTTAATTATTCTCCTAATATTAATACGTTTATTTGTTGAAGATGTCCTTTCCAAATCTGCAGTAGAAGGTTTTCTATTGTACTATTGTTCTCAGCTAGGGGATATCGTCGCTTCTAATTGGTTAGCGATTGTAATGCATGCCAGACTGATTCAGAGTCGTTAGCGCTAAACTGTTTTTCTAACTTTACTGCATAGTTTCTCTAGTTTCGCTTTGCAATGTTAACTTCTTTAGTCAGCTGGTTTCTAGTGTGATTATACTGTCCCCACTTCAATATGCATCCTCTTTAGCCTGGCGAAGTTTCTTAAGTTTGGAAGTGAACCACGGTTTGTTGTCATTGTACGTGCGAAATGACTTTGTTGGTACACACACCTCTTCACAGAAACTGATATAGAATGTGCCAGTGTCCGTATATTCATCCAGGCTGTTTCTTTGCTTCATTTGTCCACTTTTACGCCGTTGGCTTCTCGCATTTAAGTTATTGCCTATATGCTGGTTTTCAGTGAATTAAGCAGTGATTAGACGAGTCCAGAGCTGCACGCAGTATGGCACGATATGTGTTATCTACCATAGTATAACAGTGGTCTAAAATTGTATTTTCCCTGATAGGACAGTCAATGTGCTGCTTGTATTTAGGGTGTTTGCGGTTGAGTTTAGCTTTGTTAAAGTCCCTGAGAATAATGAGGGGTGAGTCTGGGTGTTTTTTTTTTTAATTTTGTTTACTTGTTCAGCGAGCGTAAGCAATGCAGCATTCGTGTTAGCTTAAGGTGGAATGTAAACACCGGCAAGAAAGAAAGATGGTAACTCACGCGACGAGTAGAATGGCGAACAATTCAAAAACAGCAACTCTAAATGCAGTGTGTGCTGAGCTCCGTGATGTCCGTACACCATTTTTAAATGATATAGAAGCATATCCCGCCACCTTTTGTTTTCCCCGATAATTCCATGACCCGGTCTGCCCGGTCTGGGAAGCATAACAGCGCCATCGCGGACAGCCTCACAAAGCCAAGTCTCCATAAAGCACAGGGCGGCGGAACGTCCGAAGTATTTACTGGTCTTTATCAGAAGATGAAGCTTATCCATTCTGATGAATCCATCTGCGCCTCGTATTGGCTTATCTCTTGTTCCTCCGATTGTTTGGGAACAACTGCATCTTTTTTCCTTCAGCCATGTCAACAAGGCCAGTGTTTTCTTTTCGGGCCCCTGAATGACATACACAGTAAAAAATGTTGGCAGCCAATAACTTAACCCGTTGTCCATTTAGACAGAAACCGTTTGCCTTGTAAAGATGTCTGCGCTCGCAAAAAAAATGCAGAAATTGTCAATAAAACTCACGGATAGTGCAGTACACACTTCTTTGAGCCACTTATTTAGTTGACTGAGGCTAGAGAAACGTTCACCTCCAAATCGTACAAGTGGGAGAGGTCCGCTTATGAAAACCGCAGCATCCAAACATTGCACTTCTGTTAGGAGATTAATGAAATCTCGCTTCAGTACCTCTGATTTCTGCTTGAGAACATCCAGGGCCCCTGTGTGTATAATGACATATTTCACAGTTGGGTGTTGATATCAGACACCATGTCATAGGTAAAACACAGTACTTTGGTGTTCTTCTCACTGAAAAAACGTTTCACATCCTTGACAGCTCCATCACCAACTATTAATGTTTGGGGTGCCATTTTTCTCTTGTATGATTTAGTTTCATACCTTTCAGTGGTGGTGGGGGATGAGCATTCTTGGCCAGGGTCTTGTACAAGTGGCTCAAATCTATTTGTAAGTCTGATGTCAATGTTTTGCATTGACTTGCCTCCTTTTTTCTTGCCATTCGCTGTAGTGGCCGTCCACGGCCGCTCACTCGGGGTTCAAGCAGCCCGCAACACAGGCTAGCTGGATTCCTCGTTAATCTGCTGGTGCTGTGTCCTCCCTTTTATTGTTGTCGCATATCTTTGGGCTTTGCTCCCAATAAATTCCAGGGAGAACTGCTGGATGATCCATTACCGTTTCAACAGTCCAAATCCGTATTCTTTGTTGAGCTAAGTGGCTGTCCGTTAGCACACTTCTGCTCACCATTTTGAGACATCGGTAGAGTGGTTTCATTCCCCAACTGTCCATTTACATCCACATACACTTCAAGACGGTGGATTTTTGTTTTCAGGGTTGACATCCTCTGCAGCAGTCCGTTATCGTCCTCAGTGGAAAAGGCATCTTGATTGCTGGTCTTGTTGCTAATAGCAGGCTTGTGCCAATTAGCAGGCCACGCTCACGTAATGGTGAGAGGGGATGAGAAAATATTGGAATATGGCAACAACTGACTGTATCTACAAAAAAAGTACAGTCCCACAGGTTTAAATTGCTTCAATTTTTTTTAAAGAAAAATAAGCTTATCAACAACAACAACAAATGTAAACAGAGGGGAAGCAATCAGAGTGAAGCAAAAACCTGTCTGCACTGTACAAGAGCGAGAGAGAAGTGGTAGTAAGAAATCTCCAGTTTTCCAAATGGATTGCACCCCAAGAGTGAATTTTTTGGGGAAAAAAATAAACTTAATGTTGAATTGGGGAAGGTAAGTTGAACCAGACATGTATGTTCAATGTTGAAATATACACTGAATGTTGAATTTGCAACTGAATAGATTGAATATTTGACACTGAATGTTGAATTTTCAGCTGAATGTTGACTTGAACGTTCGATTTGCACCTGAATATGTTGAATTTCTGAAGCTGAAAAGTGCATTGAATATTTTGATGGTAAACAAATTCAGTGTTAGTAATTCAGATTCAAAATCTGATGGCACAGATATACTTCCATAACATTGCCTCAAAGTGTAGGGTAAGTATTCGTGCTGAGCATGGCGATATCAGAATCAGAAACATCTTTATTTGCCAGGGATGTCAAAAACATGCAAGGAGTTTGTCTCCAGCAGTTGGAGCTGCTCTAGTTCGATGACAGTCAGCCATTTTGACAGAAAATACTTTTGAGACATAAAAACATAAAAAACACAGTCCGGAGAGTCAATGGGCAATGAAAGGTTGCCGGTAATGTGGTAATGCCAATACATTTGTCATTTATTTTTTTGACAATTTTGCAAATGATTCATGAATAATGTATAATTGGCCCGACAGAGATGTGACAACAATCTCAAGACAAAATTGGCAGCATGTTACAATGCAATTGTAAGTTAACTGTTTAAGAAGTTAATGGCAAGAGGCGAGAAGCTGTTGGAATGTCTGCTAGATTTAGTTTGCATTGTTCGATAGCGCCGACCAGAGGGAAAGAGCTGGAAGAGATGGTGACCAGTATGTGGAGGGTCCGAGTTAATGTGGAACTCCCACTTCAGGTCCTGAGAGACTCCAATTCCCAGGAACTTGAAGGTCTCGACGGTTGACACAGGGCAGTTGGACAGTGTGAAGAGCAGCTGTGGTGAAGGATGCTTCTGAAGTCCACAATCATCTCTACAGTCTTGAGCGTGTTCAGCTCCAGGTTGTGTCGGCAGCACCACAGCTCCGGCCGCTCCACTTCCTGTCGATATGCAGACTTGTCACCGTCTTTGATGAGGCTGATGACTGTGGTGTTGTCTGCAAACTGCAGGAGCTTGACAACTGGGTGCGTTAAGGTGCAGTCGTTCGTGTAGAGAGAGAAGAGTAGCGGAGAAAGCACACATCCTTGGGGTGCATGTCGCTGTCACCTGCTGTGTTCTGCCCGTCAGGAAGCTGTCAGTCCACTGGCAGATGGCAGGCGAGACGCTGAGCTGGCGACGCTTGGAGAGTTAGGTGATGATGGTGTTGAACGCAATGCTGAAGTCCATGGACAGGATCCTTGCATAGGTCCCGGCATCGTCGAGGTGTTCTAGGATGAAGTGCAGTCCCATGCGTCATCCTCAGACCTGTTTGCTTGGTAGGCAAACTGCAGGGGATCCAGCAGGGGTCCTGTGACGTTCTTGAGGTGGTCCAGCACAACACGTTCAAAGGACTTCATGACCACAGATGTCAGGGCAACAGGCCTGTAGTCATTCAGACCAGATATTGCACATTTCTTGGGGACTGGGATTATGGTGGAGCCTTTGAAACAGGATGGTACTTCACAGAGTTCCAGAGATCTATTGAAGATCACTGTGAAGACAGCTAACTTTGCTTCATAGGTTCACTTCTTCACTGTTTTCACCACAGGCTTTGCACATTTAGGTTTTTTCTGGATGTTGGTATTAAGTGAATTAAGCAGTGATCAGACGAGCCCAGAGCTGCACAGGGGATAGCACGGTATATGTCATTTAGCGTGGCATAGCAGTGGTCCAGAATGTTTTTTCCCTGGTAGGACAGTCAATGTGCTGCTTGTATTTAGGGAGGTCGTGGTTGAGTTTAGCTTTGTTAAACTCCCCAAGAATAATGAGGGGTGGATCTGGGTGCTATTTTTCAAGTTCGTTTACTTGTTCAGCGACCGTTAGCAATGAGGGATTCGTATTAGCTTGAGGAGGAATGTTGATACTCGCGGGTATGAATGAAGCGAACTCGTGCAGCGAGTAGAATGACTTACAGTTCAAAAACAGTGACTCCAAGTCCGGGCTGCAGTGTGTGTTGAGCTCTGTGACATCGGTACACCATTTTTGTTGATATAGAAGCATATCCCGCCACCTTTTGTTTTCCCTGATAACTTCATGAGGCGGTCTGCCCGGTGAAGTTGGAAGCGCGGAAGCATTACGGCGTTTACGTTTCTCCATTGTACTTACAACTGTAGAATCTGTTGTTGCAAAGGCTTGCAGTTGCACATAAATGCATCAAGACAAAACACAGTACAGACAATTTCTCTCTCACAGACTCACGCGCACACACACACACGTGTATATATATATATATATAAATGAAATAAATATATATAAATGCCCCTAAATGCCCAACGCGAATTGATGATGAAAGTGTGTGAATAAGTCGAGGAAAAGGGGTCAGGCCAGCTGACACACTGTCTCTGAAGCTATTTACAGTTTGCCTGAAGAAATATTTAAAAAGCTCAAAAAGAAGGACTAAAAATGAATAGCGCTTATTTGAGCCATCTTCATTTTGCAGACGACATCATTTTATTCTCCTACGATGCTGAACAACTAAAGCGTCGTATTCAGGAATTGGAGTTAGAAAGCCGTCGTTCAGGTCTGAAAATGAACAAAATCAAAACGAAGGTCATGTTCAATCGTTACTGTCCACAAAAATATATCAAAATGGAGGACTATGTCCTAGACGCCGTCGACAACTACATCTATTTAGGCCAACTTGTAAAAATGGATGGAAATACAAGCACTGAAGTTGAAGGCCGCATAAAGCTTGCCTGACAGGCTTATGGACGGCTTAGTGTTATATTCAAGAACAATCTTCCCATTTGCTTGAAAAGAAAAGTTTTCGATGAATGTATTTTACCAGTCCTCACTTAGTAGTAGTGAAACTTGGACTATGAAACTTGGACTACGAATGCCAAAGTTATACAAAGACTACATGCAACCCAAAGGAACATGTTGAAAATAAGCATTCGCGACAAGAAAAGATCCAGTTGGATAAGACAGCAGACGCGAGTTACCGACGTCATTCAAAAAATAAAAAGCCTTAAATGGAAATGGGCTGGCCACGTTGCCCGAAGAACTGAAAAGGTGGACCACAGAAACTATCAATTGAATACCACTGGACACAAAGCGACCACGGCGAAGACCTGAAAGTAGATGGACAGATAAAATAAAATAAAATAAAATAAAATAAAATAAAATAAAATAAAATAAAATAAAATAAAATAAAATAAAATAAAATAAAATAAAATAAAATAAAATAAAATAAAGGCGGCACGGTGGCCGGCTGGTTAGAGCGTCAGCCTCACAGTTCTGAGGACCTGGGTTCAATCCTCGGCCCCGCCTGTGTGGAGTTTGCATGTTCTCCCCGTGCCTGCGTGGGTTTTCTCCGGGCACTCCGGTTTCCTCCCACATCCCAAAAACATGCATTAATTGGAGACTCTAAATTGCCCGTAGGCATGACTGTGAGGGCGAATGGTTGTTTGTTTCTATGTGCCTTGCGATTGGCTTGCAACCAGTTCAGGGTGTACCCCGCCTCCTGCCCGATGACAGCTGGGATAGGCTCCAGCACGCTCGCAACCCTAGTGAGGAGAAGCGGCTCAGAAAATGGATGGATGGATGGAAAATATAATAAAATACACTGGCAACAAATTGCAAAATGTTGTAGTAGTTGGAAACGTGACGAAGAGGCCTACATCCTGCAATGGATAGATAATGGCTGATGATGATGATTATATATATATATATATATATATATATATATATATATATATATTGTTGTTCTGAAACCACTCCTTCGGTATTTTAGCTGTGTGCTGAGGGTCATTATCTTTTTTTAAGGTGTACCTTCGGCCAAGTCTGAGGTTCTGAGCACTATGGAGAAGGTTTTCGTCCAGGATATCCCTCTACTTGGCCACATTCATCTTTGATTGCAACCAGTCTCCCTGTCCCTGCAGCGGAAAAACACCCC
This sequence comes from Phycodurus eques, assembly GCF_024500275.1. NCBI lineage: Eukaryota > Metazoa > Chordata > Actinopteri > Syngnathiformes > Syngnathidae > Phycodurus > Phycodurus eques. The sequence continues at coordinate 4,788,432 of NC_084534.1, read as the reverse complement.
CATAGCATGATGCTGCCACCACCAAGCTTCACTGTTGGCACTGTATTAGACAGGTGATGAGCAGTGCCTGTTTTTATCCACACATTCCGCTTAGAATTAAGGCCAACAATTTTTATGTTGGTCCCATCAGACAAGAGAATCTTATTTCTCACCATTTTGGAGTCCTTCAGGTATTTTTTAGCAAACTCCATGCGTGCATTCATGTGTCTTGCACTGAGGAGGGGCTTCCCTCTGGGCACTCTGTCACAAAGCCCCGACTGGTGGAGGGCTGCAGTGATGGTTGACTTTCTAGAACTTTCTCCCATCTCCTGACTGCATCTCTGGAGCTCAGCCACATTTGGGTTCTTCTTGACCTCTCTCACCAAGGCTGTTCTCCCCCAATTTCTCAGTTTGGCCGGTGGCCAGCTCAAGGAGGGGTTCTGATCATCCCAAACGTTTTCCATTTTAGCATTATGGAGGACACTGTGCTCTTAAGAACCTTAAGTGCAGCAGAACTTTTTTGTAACCTTGGCCAGATCTGTGCCTTGCCACAATTCTGTCTCTGAGCTCTTCAGGCAGTTCCTTTGACCTCATGATTCTCATTTGCTCTGACATGCACTGTGAGCTGTAAGGTCTTAGACAGGGGTGTGGCTTTCCTAATCCAGTCCAATCAGTATAATCAAACAGCTGGACTCCAATCAGGGTGTAGACCATTTTAAGGATGATCAGAAGAAATGGACAGCACCCGAGTTAAATATATGAGTGTCACAGCAAAGGGACTGAATACTTATGGCTATATATATGGCTGTGATATTTTTGTTTTTCTTTTTTAATAAATCAGCAAAAATTTCAAAAATAATATTTTTTTTCTGTCAGTTTAGGGTGCGTTGGCTCGGTGAACAACTGGTTAGCACATCTGCCTCACAGGTCTGAGGACCGTGGTTCAAATCCCAGCCCCACCTGTGTGGAGTTTGCGTGTCCTCCCTGTGCCTGCGTGGGTTTTCTCCGGGCTCTCCGGTTTCCTCCCACATCCCAAAAACATGCATTAATTGGAGACTCTAAATTGCCCCCAGGTGTGTATGTGAGTGCGAATGGTTGTTTGTTTATACGTGCCCTGTGATTGGCTGGCAACCAGTTTAGGGTGTACCCCACCTCCTGCCCGATGATAGCTGGGATAGGCTCCAGTACACCCACGACCCGAATGAGGAGAAGCGGCTCAGAAAATGGATGGATGGATGGAAAATTTCAACAATAATTTTTTTTTCCGTCAATTTAGGGTGCGTTGGCTCGGTGAACGACTGGTTAGCACATCTGCCTCACAGGTCTGAGGACCGGGGTTCAAATCCCGGCCCCGCCTGTGTGGAGTTTGCATGTTCTCCCTGTATCTGCGTGGGTTTTCTCCAGGCACTCCGGTTTCTTCCCATATCCCAAAAAGATGCGTGGTAGGTTGATTGAAGTTCTCTAAATTGTCCATAGGTATGAATGTGAGTGTGAATGGTTGTTTGTTTATATGTGCCTTGCAATTGGCTGGCGACCAGTTCGGGTGCAGAAAGAACTCCTTGCACTTAGTCCCTCCCAAGGCTACGGTGTAGCCATTATGTCGGTCTGAGCATTGAATCGCAATCGATTGGGCGAGAGGTGCCATGTTGTTTGCACCGGCCACCGTTTCACCAAATGCAGACCCATGGGTCGGGATCGGCTGCTAGTGGATCTCTGTTTCGCAAAGCCGCATCCGAGACAGCGGCATCCGGTACTGGGAAGCCCCATAGCAGACGCTCTGCTGGCCACCACCGCTGCTCCCCTCAAAGAGATGATCCGCTGAATTACTTTAGCAAATTGTAAAAGTAGCACTCTTTTGTGGTGTACTAGTGGATGTTTAACTCAAGTCAAAAGTAAATACTGTTAAATTGTTGAACAGACAATTTCTCAACAGTTTTGTTATTGGGAGCGTTGCATGATTATTGCTGAAGCAAGTGTTTCGGAGGCAAAGTATATGAACATAAATATTGAATGGACGGGGATAGAAGTGAACGGTATTATATGATTTGAAGCTGTCTTTTGCACAAAATCTTGTGGGAAAAAGCATAGAAACTACAAAAGCCTTTCGAGAATGAGTCACCCAGCAAGAAAAAGAGTTTTTTCGGTTGTCCTACTTTTGCTTCTTTGCGCCACCTGTACCGTGAACCTTCCTGCAATACTACGAGCTTTCCTACGATATTTCAATAATTATCGTACGATGAGATTAATACCGTGATAAAACCGAACCGCGAGATATACATATCATATCATTACATGTACATCGCGAGATATACATATCATTACATATATATATATATACATATATATATATATATATATATATATATACATATATATATATATATACATATATATGTATACATATATACGTATATATACATCTATATATATACATATATATATATATATATATATATATATATATATATACATATATATTTATATATATATACACATATATATACACATACATATATATATATATATATATATATATATATATATATACATATACATATATATATACATATATACGGATATATATATATATATATATATATATATATATATATATATATATATATAAACGTATATACCCTTTCAAAATATACCATGGTTTTTCTTTTTCTTTTTCTATTCCTGGTCCAGGTTCTGGCTCATCTTTTGAGTTACTTTATTTCTTGTCGCGACTGTCTTACTTTGATCAATTAAGAGGTGTTCTGTCCAGCTTTGCAGGCATCCAATCGGAGAAAGTGATTAGCTGTGGAGGCTATAACAGCTCGTATAGAGGAACAGACAAAATTACATCAGGTCAAATTTTAGCTTTAGGCACAGGATACATACAACAAAACCTGTGGATGGCGTAGTTACAAGAAACGGCCCGACTTGGCAGTTTTGGGGATTGTATAATGTGTGCAGCCGCACGTCCCACTGTATGTTCAGCTCTAGGACCAATTATGGATATTGATTCACTAAATTGCATGATTGAAATATACAAAATAAACCATAACGTTATCTCTCGATGCGCCAAGCATTAGAATATGCGGCCAAAATTACCTAAAAGTACAGTACCACTCATGGCCCATTATGCAGAAGGAAATTACACTTGTTTAAAGCATGACAGAATTAACCAGAACAAAACTAAATATGTGGGGGTATTTCCATTTTGTCATAATATAATAGATGCCACTACATGGGGAAATATTATGATATTGAGCAAAAGGTCTTTAGGTGATTTGGCATATATGTGTGAAATTAATGTAGTACGAGCTGTATTACATGACAAATGGAAAGGGACATGTACGATGATTTCATATGTGGCGTCAACCACTGTAATTTTTGCCAAGGTTCAAATAACAAGACCAAAAACAGAAACTAATGTGAGGTCAAAGAGATCAATCAGCGATAATTGGTCAGAGGACAGAACCACATACATCGATGGCATTGGACTGCCCAGAGGAGTTCCAAATTAATACAAACTGATTGATCAAATTGCAGCAGGATTTGAAAATATGCCCATCATCTATGCATTGTTCCCAGTAACTCCAAACAAGAATGTGGATAGGATCAACTTTGTGTATTACCATTTGCAAAGAACAGTAATTCAATTCAAAACCGCATGGCCCTTGAAATGATCCTTGCCGAAAAGAATGGTGTTTGTGCAATGTTTGGTCCACAATGTTGTACTTTTATTCCCAACAACACAGCCCCGGATGGAAAAGTAACGAGAGCCCGACATGGGTTACAAACTTTGGCTGCTGAAATGGCAGATTCAACAGGCGTTTCCAAGCCCCTGGAAGATTGGGCTACGGCGTCGTTTGGAAAATGGAAACAGCTTGTAATTACATTTATAATTGCTATTGTAACTGCTGTTACTTTGTTATTGCTTTTCGGATGCTGTATTATTCCATGTACGAGGACACTGCGTGTCAAGATGGTCACGGGAGTGGTGGAAAAGAATATGAACCAGCCGGAATCACAGATGTTGATGACCTCCGAAGGAGCTCCTACTCCTGAAATTCTGCTCACACAAGATGACATCGTGTCCAGATGGATGAATTATTGATGAAGAATATACAGTGTCTTTTCTCTTAGCATGTTACGGGACTTGTCTTTTTCCCTCCTCAAATCAATATATGGGGAGGTTTTTGGCCTGTCTCAAGTACTGCCTTATGAAGAATGCTTAGCTCATGACTACGTTGTTTATATATCCTCTTATAGCCTTCCACATAGAGTACTACTGCTTAGGGTATGTTAAATAGTTCCACTATGTAAACAGGGGAATTGTTGGATTGTTCTATTTGTACTCATGAAGCTATGTTCCTTTCTTTAACAATTAAGTTCCATTTCCAAAACATCCAAGGCCAGAGAGAGGGGTGCCCACATTTTAGGATGACTCCCTTTTTGTTTTCTTTATAGCACCCAAGGTAGATTACTGAAGAATGATGGTTTTAGGGTGACTCCCCTTTCCTGATAACACCCAAGGCCAGAGGTAACTTCTGCTAAACATATATCAAAACCTTCTGCTGAACAGTCATGACGAAAACTTCTGACATGTATAAAAGGAGTTAGCGCAAATAAACAAGGTGTGTCATTCACTGAACCTGCACTCTGGTGGGCAGTTGATTGAATGCACCCTGAGACTCAGCACGTTGGTGTCTTGTTTTTTCCTCTCTCTTTGGACAAATAAAACGAACATGCAAGGACGATTGAAGGTTCCATGATCTATTGAACATTGCCATTATATTACGTCCTTAACAGTATGTGCCCTGCGATTGGCTGGCAACCAGTTCAGGGTGTACCCCGCCTCCTGCCCGATGATAGCTGGGATAGGCTCCAGCATGCCCGCGACCCGAGTGAGGAGAAGCGGCTCAGAAAATACATGGATGGATAGATGGAATATATAGAAATTTAACGATGAATGGTACTGGCCTTCTGCCATCTACCTGTCAGGCTGTGACAGGCTGACGTGTCCAAAATGTGGGCCCGCCAAAATCTAGCTAAAAATCAAATATTTAATTCAAAAATGTGCTTCAAATGACAATCGAGTCCATTTTGGGGGGAATTTTTTCTGCAAACATCATTTTTAAATCCAGAACTATGAAATACTGTAGGAGCCAATGTTCTCACCATTATTACTTCCTTTAATGTATGTACTGCATTTGCACCAAAGTAAGAAGACATATTTTCAGAATGTTTAAGTACAAAGTCATAGAATAACATTTTCGACATAATCCAGTTTTAGACACTATTTTGTATGGCTATGTAGTGTACTTGAGTGATCCTGAGATGTTTCCATCAATCTGACAGAGGTCATTCAGCTCTTTACAAATAACCAGTCGAACCTGTGAGGGCTTGTTATCTTACCTGTCATCTTACTTTCTGACGTTGAGAGGTGTCAAGGGTTACAGCATATCCAGTTTAAACAAGCAGACTCTCAGCAAAGGTCATAGACACCTCCAAAGCTTCCCAATCCAATTACACATGTTCACCATACACATCTTTCAGATCCACAATGTTCAACCAAGAAAATGTACTGCAAGGAAAATGCTCACTCATATTGTAATTCTTAATAGTTATGGGTTTACCAATTCTGTATTGTTTTCATCATCAAATATAAAATATTTACATTTTTACAATTTGAGGGAAATGGCCAGGAGACATGGTCGAAATTAAACATTTATGGTATTACTATATGTGTGCATACAGTGTTAAAGCTGGAATTTACAGTTAAAAAAAAAAATCTATATTTTTTGTCATATGTTAAAACTGTCTCTTTGACCTGAGAGTAGAATATTATTAAAGTGACCGTCAAAAAATAATCCCTCTCTCGCCCCATCTAATGCCTCGAATTTAATTTGAATTCTTATTTTACAACTGTGGTGGGAAAGTGGACGACTGGTTTGCACATCTGCTTCACAGTTCTGAGGACCCGGGTTCAAATCCGGCCTCCCTGTGCCTGCATGGGTTTTCTCTAGGTAATCCGGTTTCCTCCCACATTCCAAAACATACATGGTCGGTTCATGGAAGACTATAAATTGCCCGTAAGTGTGCATGTGAAAATTACATTTTAATTCTAATTCTAATGGGGTTGTAAGACTTATGTGGAAAAAAAAAGAATAATACTAATTAGTAAATTACTATTACTCAAATAATAACCATGCCCAAAGGAAATGTCAATTTAGCACCCCCATCCCCCCACAAAAAAAAGCTTGGCTGAGCAACCTTTTTCAGTCAAATGACTTTTATTCACAAATTACCGTTACAGTGTATTGCGAGTTCGCTTTCCCATCTTTGCAATTGAGCGTCATGTTACTGTGAAGAAAAACCCTACCATCTGTACACAATTGAATTGCAAAATATTGCTTCGCTCTTTGAAGTTCTCATCAATCTCTGTGCTCATTAAGAGGTAATGAAGTAAATCTTATTGTCATTTCAATTTATATTGAAAGCCTGCATCAAAAGTGAGCATGCTATATGTTGCACTTCCCAGTAGTACTTTCTTCACCTGAAAAAAACCCCCATGAAATGAACGGACTATCAGAGGATAACTGATTGTCTGTGTGACAGTAACTCAAATGGGAAAGGTTCCTTGCCCGCTGTGTAGTTCCTATGTTACATCTGCATTTAACCATTTAAAGAGATATTCATTCTTGCTCTTCTAAACTTGTATATTTGAACTCATGAATTTAATTATCTCAACTCATCGATGCATAGTTTTATTACAATTTCTTAACCATTTGAGAGACCGCATCCGATGACTTAATTTTTAAAGGGACATATAATGGAAATTTTAGTTTTTAATTGCTTGTATATCAATAGTTGGGTCTATGAAGAGCCTGCCCACATATCAAGTATGAAATTACACAACTACAGTGATGCCTTGAGATACGAGTTTAATTCAGTCACAGCCGATGTGTTGAAGGGGTCCGGTTTGGTGGCCTCAGTATTGCATCTTTACTTTTTTTGCAGATGATGTGGTTATGTTGGCTCCATCAAGCCGAGTGTGAAGCCGTTGGATGGGAATAAGCACTTCCAAATCTGAGGCAATGGTCCTCAGAAGGAAAAGGGTTGAGTGCTCTCTTCGGGTCAGGGATGAGATCCTGCCCCAAGTGGAGGAGTTCAAGTATCTTGGAACAGTATCTCACTTATTCATGAGTGAGGCAAGAATGGCGCGTGAAACTCGACAGGCAGATTGTTCCGGCTTCTGCAGTGATGCAGCCTCTGCATCGGTCTGTCATGGTAACGAAGGAGTCCAGGCTGTCCCTGAGAGATAGCGTCAGAAGCTCAGTGATCCAGAAGGGTCTCAGAGTAGAGCCATTTCTCCTTCACACTGAGAGGAGACACATTGTGTGGCTTGGGCATCTGGTTAGGATGCCTTTGCCTGCCTGTTTTTGCAGGCATGTCCCACTGTGAGGAGGAACCAGGGATGACACAGGACATGCTGGAGAAACTATGGGCCTAATTCTTCAAAAAATGCGTGTAAATATATTGACTCTGCGCACACGTTGTGTATATATGCAAAGTCACTGTCAGATTCATGACATATGTGTACCAGCCAATTTTTTTTGCACCACCGTGACTATGTTATAAAACTTATCCTAAATGATGGCATGTTCCCGTGGTGCTCCAGTCTGCATAAACCCAGCCCCTATTTCACTATAAAAGGGCCTGCATTTGACATATCTCAAAAAATGCAAGGTGGAAAGTTAAAAGACATGGCCCCAAAACATTCAGAACTTTCTTAATTTGTATTCTATTCTCAAAAGGTTTGTATCAATGGAGAGCTTTCTCAACACAGAAACTGACAACATATAATAATGACATTAATAATTTTTCATTCATTCCAAAGTTAGAGAATTCTGGCCAGAAAACATGCACAGAGAAAAAGGAGCCAAGAATGAACAAATACTGCATGTTGTTAAAAAAAATGATATGGGTCAAATATAGCACAGCAAAGAGGCATTTGTACCTGTAGGTGATAAAATTCATGATATTACAGTTGGAAGCCACAGAAAATATATAAGTTGCTCAGCATTACGTCACAAGCAAGTCAGCAGCGACATGTGTGCCTCAGATCTTTTTGACAGTCGTTTGTCAACTGTAAATTACGGGAAATGCTGTTCGAGGTCTGTAGCATACGTGTACTTGATCGATTGCTCGATCTTGTCCTTTTCACAGTTATTTAGGAGATTAGTCAACTCATTAGCAAATTCACAACTTATTATCATTAAAATTATTATTATTGTTTTTATGAATGACTGTAGTATCAATACGTTGTGCATCTTGGGTAAAAGATGTGTTTGACATTTTTTCGAACGCTGATCATTATACAATATGTATATATGCATGGTCTGAGAAGATTCTAAATTACAATAAATTGATGAATCACAGATTTGTGCGTCAAACGTGCATATGTACAATTTTTTAAATTCTTTTTTCATTCACTAACAGTGCGTTTGCATACGGACTGTTAGTGAATGAGGCCTTATGTCTCCCGGCTGGCCTGGGAACGCCTCACGATCCCCCAGTAGAACTGGACGAAGTGACGAGAGAGAGGGAAGTCTGGGCTTCCCCGCTAAAGCTGCTGGACCGTGACCCTTTGGATAAGCGGAAAAAAAGGATGGATGGATGTTCGGTGTAATGTAATTCTGTATCCTTTGTAGTTTTTGACCTAAGAATATCAGAGATCTTTCATTAAGACACTGGGGACCTGATTTAAAAAAATCAGTGCAAAAATGCATAATATGCCTCCTTTAACAACTTGGCCAAGCAAGCAAGAAGTAACACAGGTTCTAACTCTCAGAACAAATGACTCTGAAATGCAAAATAGACATATCATTGATAGTCTCCGAGCTTTTCATGAACTTTCAAGTGAATACAAGAGGCACGCTCTAATTGGGTATTAGCCATAACTCACCATCTCACATCCACAACAATTTTTTTGCTTCCACTTATCATTATAATGAGTTATTTTGGTTATTGTTATTAATTTAATTTGTAACGATATTTCTAAAGGTGGTTAAGTGTAAGATTCAGAGACTGATATTGAGGCAGAATCAGTGAATTGACTATTTTTTTCTTGCGGAATAACTTGTTGCTGTGTAATAATTATATCGAATGACCACGGTTCCCTCTAAACTGTGCATGTGCACAATTGAACATCCACACAAAAAACATCCAACCTGAATTGAAAATAAAATAAACACATAAAAATTCATTCTGTGCTATTTTTCAATGTGAGACCAGTGACTAGCTGCTCCAGCCAATGATGCGATTCACATCCGTATTTACACAGCTAATCAACGTCATTGACAGGCATCCTTATGTGGCGCCACAGGTGTTTTAGCTAGCAAAGCGGTGTGGCCGATGTGGAAGAAAGATTGTGAAAGAGGCTTTAGTTGAATGCATCGTATCAAAACAGCATCCTGAAATCGCCTTGAAGTGGACCATTTGGACCAGCTGATGCGCATAGTCAAAGCTGCAGACAGATCAGGCCATCAACCTGGACAACGTGTGCAACCATTGGAGACGTGAGAAGGACAGAAGGGAAAATTAAGGTTGTTGTCGGAAGTCCGAGCAACCAATACGAGACACGTTTTCTCACCCTTTTGTGCTTATTCTAGTATAATAAATTAACAATTCTCATATATAATGGTTAACAATCATTAAATGCTATTACCATGAGTAGTAGAAATGCTAATAAAAACAGTGTAATTATATATTTTACAGAGTTAATGGAATGTTTACAGTATCACATGATTGTGCTACAGCACACGTTATTATGCAAAATGTGAACGTTTTAATGTGAACAACAATTTATCTCTAAAAGATCTAGATGTCGAGGTGTGCATCTCTAAAAGTTGTACATGTCTCAATTCTTACAGAACAGGAGCCCCACCCTGACCCCAGAAGGAAGACCTTGACACCCAGAAGCAGATGGATCTTGGCGTGGTGTGCGTTGGATTCCAATATTGACAATCGTCTTCATCCTGTCCGTCACACCTAGCACAGAATTTAGGCTAGGAGAGAATGAGTTTTGCGTTGGGCTTTGCTCCAGTGGGGCAGGGAGGGGTGTGGGAGATTCAACGTGCTGGCTCATCTCATTTGTCATTCTCTCCTCCGATTGTTTGGATGACGCTGATGAATCCGTCTGCAGCTCGTGTCGCCTTATCACCTGTTCCTCCGATTGTTTAGGAACATCTGCATCTTTTTGTCCTTCAGCCGTGTCACCAAGACCAGTGTTTTCTTTTTGGGCCGCTGAATGACGTACACAGTAAGAAATGTTGGCAGCCAATAACTTAACCCATTGTCTATTTAGACAGAAACCGTGTGCCTTGTAAAAATGTCTGCGCTCCAAAAAATTAAACTCACGGATAGTGCCATACACACTTCTTTGAGCCACTTATTTAATTGACTGAGCCTAGAGAAACGTTAATCTCCAAATCGTACAAATGGGAGAAGTCCACTAATAAAAATTTCAGCATCCAAACATTGCACTTTTGTTAGGGGAGCAATGAAATCTCGCTTCAGTACCTCTGATTGCTGCTTGAGAACATCCAGGGACCCTATGTGTATAATGACAGATTTCACAGTTGGGTGCTGATTAGTGATCTCCAAGATTTCTTTTCAAGATATCAGACACCATGTCATTGGAAAAACACACTGCTTTTGTTTCATACCTTCCAGGGGTGGTGAGGGGTAAACATTCTTGGCCAGGGTCTTGTTAAAGTGGCTCAAATCTATTTGTAAGTCTGATGTCAAGGTTTTTCATTGACTCGCATCCTTTTTTCTTGCCCTTCGCTGTAGCAAGGTGATGAAGCAGCCCGCAACACAGGCCAGCCCGATTCCTCGGTAATCTGCTGGTGTTGTGTCCTCCCTTTTGGATATTGTCCCATATCTTTGGGCTTTGCTCCCAGTAAATTTCAGGGAGAACTTCTGGATGGTCCATTACCGTTTCCACAGTCCACATCAGTCCTCTTTGTTGAGAGAAGTGACATCCTCTGCAGCATTGCGTGATAGTCCTCAGTGGAAAAGGGAGGCATCTTGATTGCTGGTCTTGTTACTAATAGCAGGCTTATGCGAATTAGCAGGCCACGCTCATGTAATGGTGAGAGGGTATCAGAAAATATGGGAATACAGCAACAACGAACTGTATCTACAAAAAAAAGTACAGTCCCACAGGTTTAAAAATATCCAGGAGTCGCTGCTTCAATTTTTTTTAAAGAAAAACAAGCTTATCAACAACAACAAAAATGTAAACAGAGGCGAAGCAAGCAGAGTGAACCAAAAGCGTGTCTGCACTGTATGAGAGCGAGAGTGATTGAAGATTCTAAATTGGGTGTAGGTGTGAATATGACTGTGAATGGTTTTTTATGCACGCGTAGCAATTGGCTGGCCACCAGTTCAGGGTGTACCCCGCCTCTCCCGCAGAGTCAGCTGGGATAGGCTCCAGCACGCACACGATCCTAGTGAGGATAAGCGGTACGGGAATTGGATGGATCGATTATTCTTTATGTTTGGGAAAAATCTTAATTTTTATTGCACTACTTTTCAACAAACAATGTGTAACAGTTTTCAGTGCAAAATGAATCTTTAAACAAGAATAAACTATAGACAATAATCCATCCATCCATTTTCTGAGCCGCTTATCCTCACAAGGGTCATGGGAGTGCTGGAGCCTATCCCAGCTATCTTCGGGCAGGAGGCGGGGTACACCCTGAACTGGTTGCCAGCCAATCGCAGGGCACACATAAACAAGCAACCATCCGCACTCACATTCACACCTCGGGGCAATTTAGAGACTTCAATTAACCTACTATGCATGTTTTTGGGATGTGGGAGGAAACCAGAGTGCCCGGAGAAAACCCACACAGGCACGGGGAGAACATGCAAACTCCACACAGGCGGGGCCGGGGATTAAACCCTGGTCCTCAGAACTGTGAGGCAGATGCTCTAAGATAGACAATAATAAAAAAATAAATCTACCCCCAAACATTCTTCTTTACCAAGGGCTAACTGAATAAATTATGGTATTATAAAGTGCTATCACAAATTGCAACTTAATGGAAGCAAATACAGTTAATGCATAAAACGCTATGACATTAGGTTGCAAGCACTGACTTTTCATTTGAAAATTTACGTCGATATGGTGAATGAGAAGGAAGGGTATGTCTCTGTTGTTCTGCTTGATTGGTCCGTCATGCATGGCCACAAACTGCAAAGAACTCAACAGTTGTGATTTCCCTCTTTATTTACTCCCGGAGTTTCTTCATTGCGGTCGCTGAAAAGTTCAAGACAAGGCAGCCGCTGCAGCAATTGTTAATAGTGGGCTACCATGGCACGCCACCTCTCCGCCAACGTGCTGAGAGGTCCAACTTCAAAATAAAAGCTTCATATATTACCACATTGGACATCAATGCCATTTTAAGCTTTTATTTTGAAGTTGGCAAAGGAGCACATTAATGAAGCCTTAACGATACATGTGCCCGCTGGGGGCTGGCTACCTATGTTGTGGGCACTGCTGAAAATGAAGCACTTTTCATATGGAGCATTTTAAAAATGAAAAATTGCAGATGATCAGGCTCATTTAATCGTGGCAGCCAAAATCTCTGTCACGATTAAAATTTGATTAATTGTGCAGCCCTAGTATGTATGATCTGTATTATTTACCTTAAATTATAGCTCTGCAACATTTTTATTTGCCCACATCTGCATGTTCAGGGATTGATTCCATTCCAGTCTTTTTAGGGGATTGACGGACGTTTCAACCGTACTTAATGCAAGGACAGTTGGAGCACTGCTGGATATTGGGAGTCTGAAATTTAAAGTAATCAATTATTCATTAGTGGTATTTTAATGAATCCAAAGAGGGGTTTGCTTTCAGTCATAAATGGTATTGTGGGTATAATTTGAGATGACTCCTGCAGACATTAAAAGGAGTTTCCAGCAGAAAAAAAGATCCATCCATATGACCATCCATTTTCTATAGTGCCTGTCGTCATTAGGGTTGTGGGTGAGCTGGGGTCTATCGCACAAAACTTATACACCCTGGACTGGTAAACATCCAATCACAGGAAAATAAAATCTACTATTATTACTACTACTATTACTCTATTTTGGGTACAAAGTATCACACATAAATCTGCTTTGGATATTAATTTCCGCATATACTGTATAAATGGGTTTCGTGCGCAATTTTGTATTGATTGCACCACAAAGGCCTCTAGGATGTTTGAAAAGAGTAACTTTGCCATAGGCTTTTCTGTAGGTGGTATTGTGTGAAAGACCCTGCCTATCAAACTGTCGGATGACGACTGTATTACTATATGTCCCAAAACTGAGATTGATCACCAAAATCTATGTGCAAATCCCTATTTATGCCCACTTATACGGCCTGGTATCTTATATTTTATGGACCAAAGCATTTTCCTTGCCATAGACCAGTGTTCCCCAACCTTCTTTGCTCCGCGGACCGGTTTAGAGTAGGCATTTTTCTCACGGACCGGTGGCGTGCTGTAGCTACAAAAAAATGTACAGTCCCACAGGTTTAAAAATATCCAGGAGTCGCTGCTTCAAATTTTATATATATATATATATATATATATATATATATATATATATATATATGTATATATATATATATACACACACATACACATGCTTGCCTCACTTCTGCTTCCTCCTTTGCCGTTCGTGGCGCATCCACTGTGGGCGTGATGCAGGAGTGGTGAGTCGGAGTTGTTGTAGGCAGCCAGACCAGACTGTAGTTCCGCAGCTCCTCAATGAGAGTAGACTTTTAACTCTGTAAAAGTAGTTCTGCCTGTGTCGAGCAGCAACCTACAACTGTATCTGTATCAGAGCAGACTTGGTGCGTGAGAGTTAACTGTTGCGATAAACCCATATTTTAAGTAGGACTCCTGATATAGTGTTGTTTCGTTCACGAATGTTTCGTTCAAAAGAACAAATCTTTTCAGTAAACGTAATGAATCTAATTAGTTTATGAAATGATTTTTTTCTTTGAGCTCTGCCACCGTTACCCAGCCCGCTCGGACCGGAAACGGAAACGTTCTGTGCAGTCTCGACGTGTCATTTGAGACACGCAGCTGTTGCGGCGGAGAAGATCCGGTCAATTTCCAAAATAAAGCAGATTGACACGCGAATTGCAATATAACAAAAATTATATAAATAGGTCATTCTTTCTCTGAGACCTGGTAACAAATGCCTCACGGAACGGTACCGGTCCGCGGACCGGTGGTTGGGGACCACAGCCATAGATGATCATTTGAGAAAGAGGAAAGTGCGTCATGTCCATAAAATGTAAACTATTGGGCCGATCCTTGTAATATTTTAAATGGAACAGACAGAGTCATTTTTGGCTGTGCTTGTCAGTGGGAAGTTCCCACTAGGAGCTCTTATTAAAAGTGCATATAATATGTGAAACGCCATTATGAACCAAAACAAAGGTTTTGAACAAACATAACCTCTAAAACAGCTCACTTAAGATTTGTTAAATTAAAATATGTAAAATTGTTTGAGACTTCAATGTTGTCATCTGTTGTTTTCTACACATACTAATACATTAAACTTTTCTGTGGTTTGTGCAAGTAGGCCGCTATCCACCTGCAGACTCAATCACTCTTTTCATGATGTCTTTGCGTGTGTCTCGCTTGCTGAACACCAAATTACACAGAGTAAGTGGCCTCTGTGGACCCTGAGCTGGGATTTGTGTTCTTGTGATGAGTTAAGGTGTGTCTTAAAATGCTTGTTTGTGATATCTGACACACATCTTCTAAGACAGAGGACGGCAACTAGCGGCCCGCGGGCCATAGTTGGCCTGCCGGCAATTATATTTGGCCTGCCATCTGACGATTGTCAAGGCACAATAATGAGCAGGGCTGCTAACAAATGTCTACAAAACGGCGATGCCCCGGCTGTAACTGTTTACGAGGGGTGTGCATTAATCACGCAATAAATGGTGCCAGCTAATGGGGGTTGCAGGACACATCATCGTCCCTTCAAATGCACCTCGCTTGTCTGAGCATTACTTTGCAATCGATCGGGCGAGAAGTGCCCCTGTTCTAACTGGAGCAAGACAGGCTGTGTGGATGTACGTTGAGAAACCTCAGTCCCCAATCCTTAAAGAGAGTGCTGGCCGCTGAACTGGCAGCCAGGGCTTTTAGCTCAGCGGTCTGCGCGCTCGACTTCCAATCGGTGACACAGTGGCGGCCCCGGTGTGGAGAGGTTCTCCTCGCCGACTGCTGCGACCTCCTGAATCTTTCAAGGACATCGATCGCCGATGACATACATCTGAGGTCCGGAGACATGACATAAAAAGCATGGTCGAGATGGGAAAAGAGGAAGAAGAGCAGGATGACAGGTGAAAAACATCTTCCACGTCTTCGAATCAAGACATGGGAGCGGTACAGTATTTTGAAAGATGCTTGCTTATTTGAACGGCCGGTGAGAGGCACAAACCTATGTAGGTATACCGCCTGTGTACATTTTGGCCACGGGCTTTGCTTTTTTATCCACATATACGTTATAAATATAGTTAAGCATTGTTATAAAACACAACGTTTATTTTCTAATGTACATTATTTGAATGGTTTAGGTGGAAACCAGAAATGTACGCGTATGTCTCCACATTGACAGGTATTGTAACATTGCAGTTGTTAGAGAACATATGTGTATGCTGGATATAGAACTAGTGACAAGAACTATTCTCTCGCCCGTTTTAGTTACCTAGCGGGTTTCAAAAGGTCTATTATACACTACTTTTGTGTATATTCATCCGCGAGGGGTTGGGAGAGGGGGAGATGGGGACAGTTTATATTGATGCGACGAACCGCTTTGTTGTAATTCTGAATTCCAGAAGTAGGGGCCTCCAAAAATCGCAGATTATAGCTTTAGGCGACAACCAGGGTGCTGTGGCACACTAGTGAGCTGTGAGAGATCGTCAGGGGTGCCGCGGGAAATTATCCAATTTCACATAATTTTTATGAAAATTATAATTTATTAATTACAGTGACATTTTTGTTTGGTGGTGTGCTGTGAATATTTTCTATTGTAAAATGGATGCCTTGGCTCAATAAAGGTTAGGAAACACTCATCTAATGAAACTACTCTATGTGATTATGAATTTCAGCAGACAGATACTATTGGGGCGCAGTCAGCTCTGTCTGCTTTTAAATGAGTTACCCCACCAATATAAATGTATTTAACTGTACAGTTGATTATTATTAATTATTAAGCAAAGGATCTGTTGGTTATGTACGGCTATATCAATTGTTCTATTTCTTCAGAGTCACTGGTGAGCTGGAGCCTATACCCGTTAACTTTGAGCCGCTGGCTGGTTACACCATGGAATGGTCGCCAGTCAATCACAGGGCACACACGACAAACATTCACACTCACAAACACATCTATGGGCAATTTAGTTTATTTTTGTCTTTCTTTTTTTTTTTTCAATTAGCGTAGCATGCATGATTTTAGATTGTGTGAGGTAACCGGAGTACTCGCAGAACATGCAACAACCACATTGAAAGGCCTGAGCCCTCACATATAATTCCAGAACCTCTGGCTGTGCAGCAGATTCTACGAACCACATGTAACAGCAGAAGGTGCTGAACATATAACATACCATAAAGCGCAAAAGTGAACCCACTTGAGACAAGTGCAAAGCAACCTATTTAAACATCCCATCATTTGTAAACCTATTCAGTTCAATTTTATTCCAAAGGTGTTAGATGGGATTGAGGTCTGGTTTCTGATTGGGAATGTCTTCGACATCAAAGTGTCTGGTTTTGCCTCATGGTTGTTTTGTAGCATCCCAAAATTTTATTTTTTTAAATTTTTTTATTTAGCTGTCCCAGATTTTGCTCGACACATTTCTCCTGGGATTTTTCAGAAAGGGAAAAAATAACATTCAAACAGAGACTGTGCAGTAGAGGAAACCACTTCTGCGCTTGCCAAAAGGGAGATCACCAGAAGCAGTCCACCATCGTATTGGGGAAATGAGAGGAAACAAAGGGAAGTTCTGGCTAGTTATCAGCCAGAGCATCCTGAACCAGATGGCTGTCTGTCTCCTTAAGGGAGAAAAAGATTACTGCTGCCGATAAAAAGTCACTGACGCTGTGGTGGTTTACTTGCCTGACTTTACATGCAGGCAGCGTTGGTTCAATTTCCACTCAGTGACAGTGTCAATGTGAATGGTTGTGCGATTCTAAATCGCGTTTTTGGCTACTGGCCAGTCCACAGTGTAGTCCGCCTTTCGCCTGATATGAGCAGGGACAGGTTTCAGCTGTGCGACCCTGAACAGGATAAGTGGTATAGATTAATAACAATAACACAAATGAGCAAGCTAGCAGGGGAACATGTCCTGCAATGACTTACAAGCAGGCGACATTCCCAAAGGCATATGTAGCCCTAATCTGGTAATAAACGTTCAGGCGAAAAAAATGTTGCAAGGAAAGCACACTAACCCTCCCCACAAAGCACGTAAAGCCAGCAGTCGATGGTGAGCATAGATGCTCGTACCTACTGCAGCAGTGTGATGTAAAAATGTGTTGTAGAAAGTACAAGTGGTTATCAAATAAGCAGATGCCTTCGCAAGACACACTCGAGCAAACTTGTGCGCAAGAAAGGAACTGAGTTCCTAATAAAGCAAGATATAACTCATTAGGGTCAGCAAGGATATGTTCGTGGAAAGACTCACCCTGTGAATGTGCTAAACAGAATATTGTTCTCTGCTAGTCAGGAGGACTGAAATAGAACAGCAGAGATGAGGAAGCAGAGGAAGAGCTGAAGATACATCCGACCCATTTTTTTTGTTTAATATTTTAATGTTGATTGAACAAGTCAAAATAAACACAGAAACATAGCACTGCATAGATCACATCAAAGGAACATTTCTTATTTAAATATTAATAACAAAATAAACCCAATTTGTCTTTTATGCCAATAAGATTGGTATTTTTTTAGCATTGATTTTACGTGATTTTGAAGGATGGTACTGTCCACCATTTGTTTTTCTTCTTTTCCAGACTAAATTTTAACATGCAAATTTCCCTACTGTGGAACTAATATATAGGTTATTTAATTTTCTCCTATTTCTGTCCCTGTTTGTAAATACTGTTGTTACAATCACTGTCAACTTTACTTTTCTCTTCTCCTGCTGTCTCTCTTTTTTAGGATTTTCCCCAAATTGTCAAATAAATCTCTTCTGTGTGCTACGTCATTTGTAAATGTTCAGTAGGGATTTTATTACCAAAACCTTTTTGTAAAAATCTCATATAGTCGCTAGATTATATCATGTGAATTAATAAAATTTTAACAAAGGCCAAACTGTATGTTTAAGTATGATGATGGTGTGAGTGCGTTATATAGCAAATGTCCCTGTAGCGTATATTGGTTTAGATAAAAACGTCATTAATTTAGGAGAAAAGAATAAGATGGAAGCGACGCCTGCGTTTAGCATGATTTTAAGTTTCAGCGTTAAAATCAAATTATTTTTTATCTCGTAAAGGGACACTACGTCTCTTTTTAGATGTGTAAAACGTCAGGACAAAGTGACAAAAAATTTCGTAATCTGAAGGTCGCTACAGGAATTAGATAAGAGTTCTCGATAACCAGAGGTCTGTTGTCGAACCCAAACACACACAAACGATACAGGTAGTGACTTTTTATAGAAAATTTAATGAGCTCTAACAGGGGAATTTATAAGGGAACAATGCAGGAAAAAAACAAACAAAGACAAACATTGACAAAGGAGACTGACTTGTGATGTAAGGGGGTGAATGAGCCTGTAGTGACAATGCATATAGCTGTGGGTTCCTGTTCTCGTTAATTTAAACCCAAATATGCACTAATCTGTACTTTAGTAGCCCGCAAATTGGATTTACATGCGTGGAACACAACCTAGGCACGCTGGTCGATCTCCCGAATGTTGGGCCGGTCCGGTCCACACGGGGAACAGGTGGATTTGGCGGAAAAAGGAGGGGGGAAGAAAGAGGAGCAGGAAAAAGCATTCCCAGGCAGGGCGGCCAGAACCCGGGTGTCGCTATTCGCAAGATGTTCGGAGCGGACGTGCACTGCTTGCTTCCTTCCCAACGGAGTTTGCCCAGGCACCCAAAAGGGTAGCTCAGAGCACTGGCAGGATGCCCTGCGGCGGAGAAGGGTCCTGTGTGTCCTCACCACCTCGTGGTGAGAGGTGGGGCTTCTTGGCTGAGCCAGTCTTCGACAAGTTGGTCGAATGAGCGAGCACAAACAAAGGGGACTCCGGCCTTTATGCCCAGCCGAAAAGGGGTGGTTCCCCCCGCCCAGGGCCGAAAGGGAAAATAGACCGCCTCTTAACGTTACTTTTCCATCCTAGGATTATTTTGTGGTTTAAAACCAGTAGGGTAAAATATTAATTATTGGATTTAAGATAACGAGACCATTTCCATTGCTTTGCATTGCCGATAAATTAGTATGACCTTGAGGTACAGAAATCACTAATAGACTCCCTCTCGTACTCCTTTTTGTATGACAGTATGTAATTTTGCATGCATCTTGAATATGTTTCCTGAAGCGTGATTAATACAAAATAAAAAAAAGATTTTGCCAAATCATTCTATTGCGTATAGACTCCATCATCTGCCTTGTAAGTATTTTAAGTCAAAATGCAATATAACCCTGTTTAAAATGTCCTGCATGCTTCTTCTCCTGTCCTTGTCCTGTTCTAGCTTGTCCTGTCCTTCCCTCACAGGGTGTATCACTACAGCCCCATGTGACACTCATATTTAATTTTTCATTGTTGTAGATAATGTAATGACTTACTTTTCTCATCGTGTTTACAATTGGTGCTTTGTCTTTTGTCTTCATTTCTCTCTCCCTTCTCGAAACATTGTTCTGTTCGACTGATCGATTCTGATTCTCAATAAACTTAAATTATAATACTAAGAAACCACAGCAGAAACTTAAAAACTCCACTGTGACACAGTAAAACTGTAAAAGGGATACAGATCCTCCAGTCTGCTTGACCTAACACCCGAACAGGACAAAAAATAATAATTAATTAATTTAAAAGAATGTCCTGCAAACGGCAGTTCCATTCCGAACAGTGATAAGTGCTGAAATTTGGGAGAATGCAACTTTTAATTTCCTTTTAGAACAATTAGTGTCAGACCAGCATTATACACAATCCAATATGACGACACCCTGAATCATGGATGCAGCGGGGGGGGGGGGGGGGGGGGCTAAACTTGGGTTACTGTGGCCACTGAAACTGATATACAGGATTTATGAGGTTTAACCAGAAAAAGGCTGGTGGTCAGGACATGGAAAAGACCAATTAGAGTTTTTGATTGTTTCCTTCCTCTGTGTGTTCTTTCTCTGTATGCCTTTCCATTCCATTCTGGGACTGTTGATTTATGAAACATACTTGTATGATACCTGTATTCGTATTTCTTCGTTCTTCCCTATTAATCCAACTGAAATTCAATGTTGCTCTCACTCTGTGATGACAGGTTTGAGAACGGGGGAATGTTTTCATCTCAAATATAATAATAAAAAGACAGCAAACATATTTTAAGATGGATATTAGTGTGTTGAGTAATATATCAAAGCATGCAAGACTTTATGGTAATGGACCATTGGATCGCTTAGTAATGATAATGTCACATTAGATTGATGTCCCTGTGGGAATGCTCACAATGCTCAATCCCATGCTTATCTTGGTGTCGTTGGTATGCCACAACACAAGAGAGCAAGGACAAATCTTAATGAACTCTCATAAGGCTGCTGGAGTTAATTTCACAATTCACATGTTTAACCAATTACTCAGAGCATAATGAAGCAGAAAATTGCTCCCCAGAGTTAACAGGACACCGCCAATCCTTTTGTCCTGAGCTTAATTTTGCTATTCAAGTTCAAGAATCTGATCCTCATTAAACAACATAGACATCCATCTACTGTAGGTACATGTCTTCATACATGTGTATATGAATGCCTGAAATTTTATTTTCTGCTGCTATCTGCATAGCAGGTACTAGTGGTTAAACTGGGTGGTTTGGGTTGGTGTAACGTAATATCAGGGTTTTATAGCATTTGTGATTATCCTGGGCAGACAGTTTCCCTTCTAGGCATCCTTAGCTTGGCCTCATCCACCTGCGACCAATATCCGCAGGGTAGAATAATTATTACCATGGTATTTTTTCTAGGGTACATAAATTAATAAGGGTGATCACAAGCAACTACTTAAAATTTCTGAAGTGTGACCAAGAAATACATGGTTCCCATGGATGCCAAGGGCTAATCGATCATTAAAACAGAGTTGCGCTATTTAACAGAGGATCCTTTCTTTTACGCCTCATGGCTTTATAAACACTGCGAGAGCAGGTCAGAGAGTGTGGACGATGGCGGCTGTGACCCGTGGGCCACCCCTTGCCAAAGTCTTCTTTACTGGATTATGGTGCATTTCCCCTATGCATTATAGCTAGACTTTGTGGCCACATGCAGTCAGAGATTTAGGGTCACATTTTGAACATACAAGAGACATTGTGTCTTTGTCTATGGATGAAATTACGGTGATGGCTAAATTAAAATGATGGCTGACTATGTTTGTCAGACAACCTCTGAATTGGCTCACTTAGTCCACTCTGCTTGAGCAAACTAATATTGACAAATATTGCACATGTCAAATACATAGGTAAAACCATATTTTGACCTTATGTCACAGAGCAGCATGGGTTCACTTTAGGGCAGCACAATATATCGTTTGAGCATCGTCATCGCAATGTACGTGTGCGCAATAGTCACATCGGAGGGTCCTGCGCGATGTTGGTATTTTGATATGCAGTCAGTCAACTGGTTGGACATGCTAATAAGATTAGCACCGATTTTATGGTAAATTATAACCATAGGTAGGGAGACTAGCCAAATGTTGTACTCCAGTAACAGTACTGTTACTTGACAATGTGACTCAAAGTAAAAAGTAGTCCTCTTAAAAAAACTACTTTAGTCAGAGTGAAAAGTAGAGTGAAAAAAAATACTCAAGTACTGAGTAAATAATGAGTCACTTCTGATTTTTTTAATCAGCGCATGAAAATGTGAATGTGGAAATTCTGATATTGCTGTGTGTATGTGTGTGTGTGTGTGTGCGTCTGGAAGTGTGAACGAGATTAGTACGTACCCCAAGAGATGCATGTTTTACAGTTACTTGAGATAAAATAGTGCTAATGTGGGCTAATATGCACAGCCAAAATGACAACCAAGCATCTGCAATTTACCGGAAGGTGTTTTCTCAAATTAGAAGTGGGCTGGAATATCCACCATTTGGGAGATAGTGCCAGACAAATACAACAATACATGAAAGCAATTGTTTTTCTTCATCTAAATGTAAACACGAGTCCCATGCCGTTGCCTTCAATGGTAACGATGAAACTTCCTAACATGGTTGCTATGTAGGCACCTCAATGAGCCGGGCTGGCTGATCTAGTGTTAATACCGATGGCCCAATAGAAGACATTGTGTGGGGTCATGTGACTTCATTGTGTCATTTGATTGGTGAACTTGATTTAAAAGTCACTAGTGCTTAAATTGGATTGGAGAAAACAGCGCCCAATGCAGAAGTCAAAGTCATAGTCTAAACAGCGCGCCAAGTAGCTGATAAATAAGCAATAATTTATAAATAAATGTAGCAAGCGCCATTTACATCATTGTAACGGAGTAAAAGTACTGTTACTTCTTAATCTATATACTCGAATAAAAGTAAAAAGTATGCAGTATTAAAACTACTTTGACAAGTACAATTCATGCAAAATGCTATTTGAGATAATGTAGCAGAGTAAATGTAACATGTTACTAAACATCATAACCATAACCCATTAAAAAACACACATGGAGCAGCCCAGAGTGTTATATACTTTCTTTTTTATACAATTTATTTGTATGAACACTAGTCATGAGGACACGGGAAACAATTACAAATCGGCATTTACAGTATCTGCGATTGGCTGGCAACCAGTTCAGGGTGTACCCCGCCTCTTGCCCGATGATAGCTGGGATAGGCTCCAGCACGCCCGCGACCCCAGTGAGGAGAAGCGGCTCCGAAAATGGATGGATTTACGGTATCTCTTCTTCAGAATGTGATAAACTAATGCATGTTGCAACACATTACACTTGGGGAGAGATGCATTATTAGGGACAGACTTCAAGTATAAACAACAATGTGTTTTGCTTAAACAAATGCACTCAAATATAGAAATACTAATACATATGTTCAAACATAGATGTAAAACCACAAATTCGTTGAAAACAAATGAATGGCATTAGGAATGGGCTAATGACTACAGTATAACTGGGCAATTATTTTAACTTCATGTCTGGCTGGCCTATTGCTCAATACTAAAGTGCATTTAAATACAGGTAGACTCCATACAAATAACACCGTATACTTTTGTGCTCTACTGGGCATCATTTTTCTAGAGAGGAAGAAAGAGAAATGTGTGCTTGTTTTCATGTTACGTGTATGTTATGCTGTATTTTTTAACATCACCATATATATCGAAGGTTTAAAGAAAATCACAATGTCATTTTTTTTCAAATATCGTGCAACTTTAAGCAGGATAAGCGTTATAGAAAATGGATGGATGGACGGATGGACAGACCTCATGCCAGAACACATCGCAGTAACCAGATATAAAGTCTACAAGCTATGGACCTCACTAAATGTTTCTCTCTCAGACAAACAGTTTACATTATGTTTGTACAGTATGTGAATGGTCAGACAGTTGATCAAAGCAAGTACAGCGACTATCCTTTGCTTCTGTAGTCGCTCTGCATGGGTGTGGCACACTGCTCTGGGTGATGCTCCCATTTAATAGTCAAATTTGCAAACAAAACGACTTGAATGCTATAACAAAAACCTAAATTGTGATGCTGATGGATAGCTTAACGTTGTTTGTGAGCCGGTGAGTGAACAAGTGGTAAAAAACGAGTGACCTTCCACTCCCATCTCCTAATCATCTGCACCTGTGCTTATAGAGACAAGGGCGTACGTGCACTGCCACCCATGGAGACCTGCCGTAAACAATGTGAAGGACAAATAAACAGATGTGGTTCTTGTAGCGACAAACAAATGTGATGTGGTCAAACAGTCCAGAAAACAAACTATTTTAGCCTGTACTGATGAGATTGTGATGTTGGATGGCTCTCCTCAGATGTCTGGGTGAATAAATTTTTACAAATTATCACAATAGTATAATAGATTAAACGCTACTTTACCTGGCATTGAAGTCACTTTAAACACCCCACTAGACTAGTCGTACCTTTCTCAAAAGTTCTATTCACAGTTATATATGGATATTCAGTCATTTATTCAGCACAGTTGACACAAAATAATTTGATGATTTAAAAAAAAAAAAAGGGCTTTACAGGCCCACAGTTGAAAAAGACTGATGAGATCCCCTGAACTAAATCTGCTAATCGGGCAAGGAAAAACTCAAAACCCCATTTGGGGATAAAAAAAGAAACCTTGAGAAGGGACCAGAGATGGCGGGATTTTGAAAGTCAACGTCTCAAAGGGAATTTTTTATAACTCTGTTTATGCCACTGGGCTATGCTTAAAACTAAAAAACTTAAAACTATAAACCTTAACCGCTAGTCCCGCTCTATTGCTCAAGACCAGAGCTGGGCAGAGTAGCCAAATATTGTACTCAAGTAAGAGTACTGTTACTTTAGAATAATATGACTCAAGTAAAAAATATTTACTTGGGTAAGAGTAAGAAAGTCCTCAATGCAAAATACTACTAAAGTAAAAAGTAACTTGTGAGTAACTTCTGAATATTATTATTTTTAAATCAGAGCATTAACATCAAATCAAATTAAAAAGAAAATAATAATAATAATATATGGGAGTCTGCATGTTCTCCCCGTGCCTGCATGGGTTTTCTCTGGGCACTCCGGTGTCCTCCCACATCCCCCAAAAACATGTGTGACAGGTTGATTGAAGACTCTAAATTGCCCGTAGGTGTGGATGTGAGTGCGAATGGTTGTTTGTCTATGTGTGCCCTGCGATTGGCTGGCGACCAGTTCAGGGTGTACCCTGCCTCTCGGCCAAAGATAGCTGGGATAGGCTATAACACGCCTTTGACCCGAGTGAGGAGAAGCGGTACAGAAAATGGATGGATGGATGGATGCGAGTCGACACACACCTGCCACCATTTCAAGTTTTAACTGCCCAAAAACCAACAACACATGCATTGGGCCCCACAGAAACATTATTGGCTTTATTCACTTAAACGACTTCATGAAGAGCGTCAGCAGTTCTGAGGACCGGGGTGAAATTATATTAGTGATGACAAACGGCCACCCAACATGGAAGTCGAAGATGGAGTCTAAAAATGGACGCATGCCTGCAAGAATGGATAAATGAAAGTAGCAAACGGCATGTCAATCATTGTAACGGAGTAAAAGTATTGATCCTTCCTCACGTAAATACTCAGGTACAAGTAAAAAGTATTGAAAGTATTCTGACAAGTACAGTTTATCAAAAATGTTACTTCAGTAAATGTAACCCCACTATACCCACCTCAAGACTGAACATTTCTCATTTCCATTTTAAAAAATGCACAACTTTATCTTGCTATGATTTAAGGCATATAAACGCTAACCAGTTTTAGTAATTATGTTGTCAAGTGGTTAAAATTTTTAAGACCACAAGTAGTAGATGTAGCTTTTAATTCATATGGAATCTGTGCTGGCACAGTGTTTGCAAAGCTCTAATTGTAATATACTGGGCTATAAGAATGTTTATTTCACATAGTTTTTATTTAGATGGGCTTTGCCTCAATAATAGAGATAGTAAACGAAAAAACACTTTATTTGATTAAGAAAACATTTTGCCACAGTCCCAAGCACATGACAAGCATGTGGCTTCTATGGGAAGTTTCCAGGAAGAAGAAAAAAGAAAAAAAGACAGTCTCATAATAAAATCCATCAAATAATCCTATTATTGATCAGTCCCACCATATTTGATGGAGACTGACAATACTCTGGGAAAGAGAGCAAAGATAATGGTAAAAGGTTAAAAAAGTCTCAGTCATCATTATTGATTTGGTCTCCAAAATCAATAATGATGACTGAGACGATAAAGCATGGGTGAGCAGTATTGTGACCTCTTAGAATAAATAATGGTGATCTGAATAAATCTACTTTACTCTCCACACATTTGTTTTTCTTTTCTTTCCATCATTATTAGTTATAAGTTTTGTTGCATCCTTTGTCTGTTACCATTTACATCAGGGGGGAAAAGTTTTCAAATTCAGCTCTGACTAGACGCTATAACTGTAAAAAAATAAGCTTATATTGATTTACCTGTATGGGTCTCAAATTAAAAAAAAAGGTTTGGTAATTAATTAATCAAACCTGAATTAAGTACACATATTTGGCATGATGAGTAAAATCTGCATACACAGATTAGTGCAGTTTTCAAGTGCAAAGTGTAATTATAGAAATATGATTTGAAGCAGTATTTTGAGCTACAACATAAACCATTAACTGAAGGTGGCTATATTGAAACTTTCAAATTCCATTTTCAACACCGCTTATCCTGGTTAGGGTCGCGGGAAGCTGGAGCCTATCCCAGCTGACTTCGGGTGAAAGGCAGACTACACCCTGAACTGGTCGCCAGTCAGTCGCAGGGCACATAGAGACACGGACAACCATTCCCACTCACATTCACTGAGGGGGAACTGAACCCACGCTGCCCGCACCAAATTCAGGCAAGTGTACCACTACACCATCAGTGACACTTTCAAATTACTTTTTGTCAATTGTAGCACTGAGCAGAAATCACTGTTGCAGTATAGGCCTCCCATTATACAGTTTGAGAAACATTTTAGTTTGATTTTATAACAATAATCCCACTGACCTCACAAATCTATTTCTGATCCGTTTTTCAATAAGTTAGACACAACCCTTGCTTGTACCCTTGCTTGATGCTGATGTTAATGGGTGTCAGTGCAATTTGTTTTTCAACAAAGTGATACTGTAGGCTTGAAGTACAACCCCAATTCCAATGAAGTTGGGACATTGTGTTAAACATAAATAAAAACAGAATACAATGATTTGCAAATCATGTGCAACCTATATTTAATTGAATACACTACAAAGACAAGATATTTAATGTTGAAACTGATAAACTTTATTGTTTTTAGCAAATAATCGCTAACTTAGAATTTTATGGTTGCAACACATTCCAAAAAAGCTGGGACAGGGTCATGTTTACCACTGTGTTACATCATCTTTTCGTTTAAGAACATTCAAAAAAATTTTAGGAACTGAGGACACTAATTGTTGAAGCTTTGCAGGTGGAATTCTTTCCCATTCTTGCTCGATGTACAGCTTCAGCTGTTCAACAGTCCAGTGTCTCAGTTGTCGTATTTTAAGCTTCATAATGTGCCACACATTTTCAATGCAAGACAGGTCTGGACTGGAGGCAGGCCAGTCCAGTACCCGCACTCTTTTACTACAAAGCCACACTGTTGTAACACGTGCAGAATGTGGTTTGGCATTGCTAAAGTAAGGAGGGACATCCATTATAAAGACGTTGCTTGGATGGCAGCGTATGTTTCTCCAAAATCTGGATGTATTTTTCAGCATTAATGGTGCCTTCACAGATGTGTAAGTTACCCATGCTATTGGCACTAACACAGCCCCATACCATCACAGATGCTAGCTTTTGAACTTTGCATCCATAACAGGCCAGATGGTTCTTTTCCTCTTCGGCCCGGAGGACACGACGTCCACAATTTCCAAAAATAATTTGAAATGTGGACTCGTCGGACCACAGACCACTTTTCCACTTTGTATCAGTCCATCTTAGATGAGCTCGGGCCCGAGAAGCCGGCGACGTTTCTGGGTGTTGTTGATAAATGGATTTTGCTTTGCATAGTAGAGTTTCAAGTAGCACTTACGGATGTAGTGCTGAACTGTATTTGCTGACATAGGTTTTCTGAAGTGTTCCTGAGCCCACATGGTGATATACTTTACACATTGATGTCGGGTTTTGATGCAGTGCCGCCTGAGGGATCGAAGGTCACGGGCATTCAATGTTGGCTTTCGGCCTTGCTCGCCGACATCCAGTGATTTCTTCAGATTCTCTGAACCTTTTGATGATATTATGGACCGTAGATGATGAAATTCCTTGCAATTGTACGTTGAGGAACATTGCCCTTAAACTGTTCGATTATTTTCTCACGCACTTGTACACAAAGAGGTGAACCTCGCCCCATATTTGCTTGTGAATGACTGAACAATTCAGGGAAGCTCCTTTTATACCCAATCATGCCACCCACCTGTTCCCAATTAGCCTGTTCACCTGTGGGATGTTCCAAGCAGGTGTTTGATGAGCATTCCTCAACTTTCTCAGTCTTTTTTGCCACCTATCCCAGCTTTTTTGGTACGTGTTGCAGCCATAAAATTCTAAGTTAATGATTATTTGCTCAAAACAATAAAGTTTATCAGTTTGAACATTACATATCTCATCTTTGTAGTATATTAAATTAAATATAGGTTAAACATGATTTGAAAATCATTGTATTCTGTTTTTAACTGTTTAACTGTTTAACACAACCTCCCAACTTCATTGGAATTGGGGTTGTACTGCAGTGATAGGCAAAGTGTTTTTTTTTTTTAACAATTTGCACACAACAAGGCTCTTCTACACGTTTCCCTCAGGCAAGTAGTTGTTGTCCATTCAATTCTTTCATCATATTGTTAGTCTTACGCACTGGTGTTGTTATCCCCCCGTTTACTGGGCCCAGGACTTAACACAAAACAGAGTCTCCAGCTCCCTCAAGTCCCAAGCACCTCATGAGACAGTTAACTTCATGTAAAAAAAAAAAAAAAAAGCATTAATAGTTGCTGTTGTTTTTAACCATCATTCTAAAATGAATAAAGACCAAAACAACAAATATAACATTTCCTACTCAGAAAAAAACGATCAACCAGATGCACTCGCATCCTCTAATTTAAAAGGATACAATAAATTGGGCGGCACGGTGCATGACCGGTAAGCACATCTGACTCACAGTTCTGAGGACTGGGGTTCAAATCCCAGCCCCGCCAGTGTGGAGTTTGCGTGTCCTCCCCATGCCTGCGTGCGTTTTCTCTGGGTGCTCCGATTTCCTCTCACATCCCAAAAAACATGCGTGGCAGGTTGATTGAAGACTCTAAATTGCCTGGAGGTGCAAATGGTTGATTTGTTTATATGTGCCCTACAATGGGCTGGCGACCAGTTCAGGGTGCACCCCGCCTCTCGCCCGAAGATAGCTGGAATAGGCTCCAGCACGCCCGCGGCCCTTGTGAGGATTAGCAGTACAGAAGATGGATGGTTGGACATTAAGTTGGGTGGAGCCAGGATGGGAGCACTGCACAATAGAAATTTTGCTGCTTAAAAAACAGCCTGACAAGCTGACAATCACACAAAAGCTTTATTCGGACTCACAAGACTTGCGAGCACAGACACCATGTCGGTAGAAATGAATAAAGTTCAAAACCATGATAATATCTGCACATCCCAACAAACCGATGCAAACATTTTTATGATTGGGGTACCGGAAAGTAAGAAATAGCCTGCACTTTCCAGCAATGGTCCTACCTGTTTACCTAAATAGGTTACAATGAGTGTCTTTTAAAAATTTGCACTTTGTTTTTTTAGTTTTTACAAAAAAAGACAGGAAAAAAATCTCATTTCGAAAGATTAACAGTCAACAAGGCCTTGGGATGACAACATTAATAAACAAGGTGGATAAATGGTCAGACGAGGTGCAATAGACCAAGAAATTGAGATACGCTTCACAATCTTTAACACCAGTCAGGACTTTCTTCTTAAAAGTGCTGAAATGTTGCTTGGGGTGTTGAGTAGACCAAAAGGCATGAGAGTGTACTGTATAAACACATTGAGCGTAACAATGTCAGATATCTTAAATGCTTGTAAAGTTAAAGGAAATTGCCAGTAAAGCTTAACATGACCATCTTGGTCACAGGTTTAACCGAGCCAATATGCAGTCTTTCATCAGAGGAAGAGGAAACGAGTCAGGCCTGGTAACTGAATTAACTTTTCGATGGTCATTGTAAAAGCAAGGTATGGTATCAGGTTTGGAAACTAAAATACGAGGCGAGCTCCATGCACTAATTCTCGGAACAGCTAACCCAGACTCACTCAAATAGCTCTACTCTTGCAGCATCAGAACCCTCTTTGTCGGGTTAACACAATTTGTGTGCTGCTTGATAGGCTTAAAGCCTTCTACATGGATGTCATGTAACAAAACAGAAGTGTGACAGGTATGATCAGAAAATATCTGAAAGTTATTTTTAATAAATTTGGTTAAATCCGAGCGCACTGAATTGGACAAGTCACCCAATACCTCTGAATTTATCAAATGAGTGAGTGGCATTGAACCTCTTTTGTCAGCCAGGCTGTCATCAGAGAGATGATCCAATCTCTGGGACCAATGGGGTAGCAGGAGATATCTGAGGAGCTTTATTATGACAGAAATGCTACAAAAAAGGACAAACTCCGACTGCAACGGACAATCAGAGCTGCTGAAAGGTTTGGCAGTACCCCCCTCCCCACCCTTGGGGACTTGCACCCTGCTAGAACTAAGACAAGAGCTTGCAAAATTCTCTCTGACCCTCCACATCCCGGTCACCGGCTCTTCCGGCTTGTTCCCTCAGGTAGGCACTACCGATCAATGCAAACTAGAACTAGCAGACATTCCAACAGCTTCTTCCCTCTTGCAATCAACTTCTTAAACACTTAACCTACAATTCCATTGCAACATGCTGCCAATTTCTTTTGTCTGAGTTTGTTGTCACATTTCTGTCGGGCCAATTATATACTACTCGTGCACTCATTGTAGCAGTCTCGCCACGCTGCACTATTTGCATATCTGTTGTTGACCAATACTGGCCACTCATGCCAGAGTAGCATCTTCCCCATTTGCACACTGATTTAGGAGTATCTGCAACATTTGCACAATCGACATTGTCCCAGATTATCGCACTACTCGTCACTTTAAAGTGCATGCACTCCTTGAAGTCTCGGCGCCCTTTGCACAATGGTCATTGCACCGGACTATTGCGAGATTAGTCATTCGAACTGCTCTAAGTGCTAGAGGACTACATCTTTTTGCACAATTGTCAAAATAAAAATAATAAAACAAAAATATATATTTTTTAAATTGTACCGCCATTACCAGATAACAAGTAACCCTTTATTGCTCAGTGACTGTTTTTCTCAATGTCTTTATGTCTCAAAAGTGTTCTCTGTCAATTGACTGTCTGTTGTCGTACGCGAGTGGCTCCAACTTCCGGAGACAAATTCCTTGTGTTTTTTTTTGGAAAACATCATCATAAAGATGATTCTGATTCTGAAATACAGGAAGTCCTCGAGTTACGATGCAATCGACCTACGACGTTTCGAATTTACGACGCCTGTGCCTCGTCCGCCATTTTGGCCCCAGCACCATAGTGTTTCTGCTTAGCTAGTGCATAGTGTTTGTCTGTTTGTGCACCGGGAGTATCTTTGCCTTTTTTGCCCTCCTTTTTTCACACTCTCAGCAGTAATGGTAAGTACATAATCTTATTTTTTTATTTTAATGTATTTTACTTTCTTTATACGAAGTGTTAACCTTTCCTGCTACGGTCATCTGACCATGGTCGGGAGACGCAGGGGTTAACTCCCGTCTCTCGTTGCACAGCTGAGCTGGGTGGCGGCAACAATAAAGGCACGAAGCACCGATCTGCTGCTTTAATGGCTTTATTAATTATGGCTTTATTATGGCACATTTGACATCAACAGGTTCTTCGCTAATCGCTACTCTTCCCCGGTCGCCATCACTACACTTGCCACTGTACACACTTGCACCGGCGCGCACTCCCTCCTTCACAGTCCCGCCGGACGACGCCTGCGCAGTCCCGTCTCACTCACACATCGACGCACATGTCCACACACACTGAGCTTGCTGTCACAAGCACGTGGGACAATACCCGTAACAGAAGTATTTCGCCATAAATTTCGACTTTAACGGTGATATCCGACTTACGTGCAAAATCATGTTACGTCGCCAGCGTAGGAACGGAACTTGTTCGGAAATCAAGGACTTCCTGTCGTGCTTAATCATGTTAACAAGACCAATGCAAGATTTTCTTTTGAGAACTGGGATCTTAAAAGCCTACTGCAGTGTATGTCACGAGTTTCACCCTCCACAACATAGAGACTTATAAATCCTCAGTGGAGACTGGATCACGGTAAACGAATCAGTAACAAACCTTTCTCCATGTTAAAACTCTCTGAGCACAGACTTTTGGTCACAGCGACATTTCATTTTAACTTGCTTTTCACAGGCTACCTCACATGGATGGTGGGGGACGAACTAACATAAACTAGAACAGGACCCTTGCATTATGTATAAAGTGGTGTTCCACATATATATTCTCTTTAAAGTGTTATAAGTCAGATATTAATATTTTTTTCCATTCAACCCCTCAAAATGTTCAGCAGAGTCAGACCTACCCACAAATATAAAGGTTTTAATTTATTTTTTCTTTAA
Organism: Phycodurus eques; assembly: GCF_024500275.1. Classification (NCBI taxonomy): domain Eukaryota; kingdom Metazoa; phylum Chordata; class Actinopteri; order Syngnathiformes; family Syngnathidae; genus Phycodurus; species Phycodurus eques. The sequence goes on along the minus strand of NC_084534.1, from coordinate 4,755,817 downwards.
TCTTATCTGCTGTTTTTGGGACAATAATTTATAACATATTGCGTTATGACAAAAATTCTAAATATGATATTTTCAATATATGATGTCATTAGAGCCTTGAATAAGTCAATAAGTCACAATTTCTTTTTTTATGCATTATCATTTTGGAGCAATGGTAGTTTTTTTTTTTTTTTTTTTTTCAATGGCAGCGCTGTCATGACCTGTGACAACAATGCAACTACTGCCAAAGCATTGAACAGCTTAAAACAGCAATCAACTTCAGTGTCATTCAGTGTGATTTAAAATTGGATTTGACATGTCAGGCTTGTTGGTGGTTTGTATGAATCCACGCCAAGTGTAGATTTTGAGGGTTTGTTTTTTCTTAAGCGACAGGCAAACAGCAATCAAATGAACTGGCTCATGACAACAAAAGCACTCACGGCTCTCAGCTGCAGCTGGAAGTGCAGCTTAATGTGCAAATATTGACGATCGTTTCCATTCATGTGCTAAATTTAGACTTTGAGGTCTTGCAGCAAAAAAAACACACCTTTGTGAGTCAAACTAAACTCATCAGCGATAATCACGGGTTTTGTCAGTGAGGTCACTTTTGCTTCAGGCACCAATTCAAAAGTCTATAACACTTTTTTTCTTTTTTTTAATCAATTGGGCTTTTATCAATGAACAGCCTAGCACACACTTCTTGGGATTTTCTCCACAAGCTTGTAATAATAGTAACCAAAACTCTTGCGCTGAAAAGCACTAAAGTAAGAGTCCACTTCAGACTCCCAGAACAGAGAGTATTATGCTATATGCAGAAACACCTGCACAAACATTGTGAAATGATTCACAAAGAAGAATGGAAGCATTTGGTTTTGTCAGTGGGTCACAGGCAGTTACTGCAAGCAAAGTATTTTGCAAACAAATATTTTTTCTCATTCAATTAAGTATTATTTTTTTTGAGTCTGTTCCAACACTTTTAGACACCTAAAATATTAGCTCTGCCATCTAAACGGTGTATCTGATCAATATTTAAATCCCTGAGAATAAAACCAAACTTTGGAACTCTTTTCTTATAGTAATATTTTAATGTCAAACCCCTCACTGTCTGGCAACTTGATAGGAAGGAGGAGACTCTTTGACCTTAGAAAATGAAGATGGTGTTGCTATGGGAACTGTTAATCCTTCTGTCACTCAAAGACTGCCTGGCTGGTGAGGCGCCAACTCCAGTCACCTTTCACGGCACACCTGATATGCATATTTCTCTAAAGGAGATTTTTCATCTTTTTCATGCATGTTCTAATTTTATTTGAAGTGGAAGTACATACAGTATGTCTCAAAAGGGACCACAATTGTAGTAGCTACTGTATATATAATTTACAGTATAACAGGGGCAATTCTAACTAAAACAGTCATTTCAAATTCTCTGCAAAGTACTGCTATTCATGAGACGATGAAAAATAGTAAAATAGATATTTTGTAACCACCTAGTTGTGTTTGTAAGAAGAGACTTAAAACTAGTCAACAAATAATACAACTTATCCGACAACAGACATTTCATCTGATTGTATCTAAGCGTAGTCAGTTTCAAATCATGTGAGAACCAAGATATTTTTGGCAACTGAGGTCATAGTTCAATTAACACATGCACTGTACTGATTTGCTCATCTTCACCTTTCAAACAGTCAACCAGTCTTTAAAGTTGGGGGGCTCCAAGTTCTATTACTAAGTACACTGTGTTGGTACTATTTCTTTCTTCTTTTTATTTTATTTTTTTTACATTTTGGAACCGTTACATATCCCAGAAAATTTTCAGAAAAAGTGCCATTTGCACCATTCTGTAGAATCCTAAGTTCTCGCATTAAGGAGAGCAAGTCTAATCAACTGACAGCCTGATGGCTGAAGCTGGCCAGCAGGTCAGTTCTGTTCGTCATTACAAAAAAATTATTCCAGCGATAAAGTGTAAGTGAGAAACAGACAACGTGTACGTATTTACAGTGTAGATTTTTTTTCAACACAGCACAGCTCTCCAATCAAATAGAATATCTATGATCGTGTGCAGCCTGTCTGCAGCTATCTTCAGTATTCATAAAAACTAGATTGAAATATATTCTCAGCGGCTCAGAAAGTGGATGGATGGATGGTTTTAATGTATTCTACTTCATTCTAGACACATTCTCGAAATTTTGAGATAAAATTAGTTTTTGCTTTTTTTGCCCTCAAAAAACTATAGAAAAAACGTTTCTATAGTGACTTTTCTGCACATTTACAAGACTATTTGTCAACTTAGATAACTCCAAATATTAAAGGTTACAACTAAATATTGAATCCAAATGTTCAATGTAAATTAAATGTAAATATTCAATACAAATGGGTGGCACGATGACCGACTGGTTAGCACATCTGCCTCACAGTTCTGAGGAGCCGGGTTCAATTCCCGGCCCCGCCCGTGTGGAGTTTGCATGTTCTCCCCGTGCCTGGGTGGGTTTTCTCCAGGCACTCCGGTTTCCTCCCACATCCCAAAAACATGCATGGTAGGTTGATTGAAGACTCTAAATTGCCCATATGTGTGAATGTGAGTGCGAATGGTTGTCCGTGTCTGTAACTGACTGGCGACCAGTTCAGGGTGTACCCCGCCTCTTGCCCGAAGATAGCTGGGATAGGCTCCAGCACGCCCACGACCCTAGTGAGGATAAGCGGCATGGAAAATGAATGAATGTTGTAGAAGTTGTCATTCTAAAATGTAAACAGTTGCAGAGATTTGGGAAACTGAAAATGGGACTATTACAGTTGTTGATACAGCTGTTGTTGTGCCAATTGGGGTCTCATCTTTTTTGACTTGACTTGAGTTAAAGTGTTGCATATTGATATTTGCCGTCACTGATGGTGTAGTGGTACACTCGCCTGACTTTGGTGCGGGCAGCGTGGGTTGAGTTCCCACTCAGTGACGGTGTGAATGTTAGTGCGGATGGTTGTCCGTGTCTATATGTGCCCTGCGACTGAGTGGCGATCAGTTCAGGGTGTAGTCCGCCTTTCACCCGAAGTCAGCTGGAATAGGCTCCAACGCCCCGTGGCCCTAACTAGGATAAACGGTCTTGAAAACGGATGGATGGATATTGATATTTGTTTCCTACCAGGTTAAATGATTGTTGACACATATAGTGAGCGCACATTAATACGATCAGTGTCTTCACATACAGTCGATGAATGTCATTATTAATAACGTGTAATTAAATGTAATTTGAGCAATTTTTTTATTTCAGAAGTGTGTATCAAACTTGTGGCCCTTTGTATTAATCTGTATCCAAGGAGTAGATCTTACTTTCAAATAGGTTGGTAACCCTTGGTCTAAATGAAATCATTACTATTTAAACTCGCAAGTCAACTTATGACTTATAGTAGATGCAAAAAGAAAACTAAAGTCTAATCACGTCAGTACATGAACACACTATCAATGTATCCACTACTGAGAATATGTTTCCAAGAAACATAATTAGGTGTCATTTTATCAATATGCACATGTTTATACAGTAGGCAGGATGAGCATAAACACAAACCACCAATCATCCTCCTGGTGAAATAGCCACCTATTAAATTTACATTAATTTGTTTAATTTAAAGGACACTGCAGCGTGGATAAAAAAAAAAAGAGCACATCCCTTAGCGAGTACGGAAACAACGTCCTTATACCTGAGGCGAAGACTCCCCTTTCATTAGGATGATGATGATGATGCAGGAGGGGACTTTTGTTTGTCCTTGTCAAGGTCAAAGATGTGTGAAACAGCAAATACTTTCAAGTGAACAGAAAGCCATTTTCTAAAGAGTAATACAGCATGCAAATCGGCACACTCGTATCCTCTTTAGAATATTGTCACTGTCACTGTGGAAATTTCTCAAATTTGGTCAATTTCAATTCTTGTGTTAAGACAAATATTTTTTGGGGTTAATTTCTCTTACCTGGCCTTTTTTTTGTTTTCCTGATAAGTGGTTGTTTTGGAGATGCGAGGATTCCACCCTATGGCAGTGATATGTAAAATGAAGTAGAAAAAATAAATTCAACTGCAACTTAATATTTAATATTACTTATGGTGCTTACTGTAATATATTATTCATCAATCGTATTTTATATATTTGGGATTATTTTGAAATCTGTTACGGTATTCTGTATGTGAAATCCCCGGAATCTAAAACAGCTGTATTTGCCATGCAGTAACCAATTAACTAATCAGTAGCCTATAATAGGGTTGGGGAGCATAGGTGCATCTCCCATTATCACATTGCTAAAATGGATCCAACAACCGCTTGTGTCCTCTGGAAGTGGCATCGGCTTCAGGAGGCTGCCAATATCCTGGAGAAATGCCAGAGTTGGCAAAGGAGAGCAAGGTGTGGTTCCACTTTGCTTCTGTTTAACATATGTATGACCAATCCTCATGGTTAGAGCTGAACTGGTTGATACACCTTTCCCTCTTTTGTTCTGTAGCAAAGGAATACATTGGGAAAAAAAGGTCCTTATGATTGTTGGTTGCAGATATGATCGACAACCCCAATTCCAATGAAGTTGGGACGTTGTGTTAAACCTAAATAAAAACAGAATACATCCACCATTTTCTGAGCCGCTTCTCCTCACTAGGGTCGCGGGCGTGCTGTAGCCTATCCCAGCTGTCATCGGGCAGGAGGCGGGGTACACCCTGAACTGGTTGCCAGCCAAACGCAGGGCACATACAAACAAACAACCATCCGCACTAACATTCACACCAACGGGCAATTTAGAGTCTCCAATTAATGCATGTTTTTGGGATGTGGGAAGAAACCGGAGTGCCCGGAGAAAACCCACGCAGGAACGGGGAGAACATGCAAACTCCACACAGGCGGGGCCGGGGATTGAACCCGGGTCCTCAGAACTGTGAGGCTGACGCTCTAACCAGTTGCCACCGTGCCGCATAAAAACAGAATACAATGATTTGCAAATCATGTTCAACCTATATTTAATTTAATACACTACAAAGACAAGATATTTAATCTTCAAACTGATCAACTTTATTGTTTTTAGCAAATAATCATTAACTTAGAATTTTATGGCTGCAACACATTCCAAAAAAGCTGGGACAGGGTCATGTTTACCACTGTGTTACATCACTTTTTCTATTAACAACATTCAATAAACGTTTGGGAACTGAGGACACTAATTGTTGAAGCTTTGTAGGTGGAATTTCTTTCCCATTCTTGCTTGATGTACAGCTTCAGCTGTTCAACAGTCTGGAGTCTTCGTTGTCGTATTTTGCGCTTCATAATGTGCCACACATTTTCAATAGGAGACAGGTCTGGACTGCAGGCAGGCCAGTCTAGTACCAGCATTCTTTTACTACGAAGCCACACTGTTGTAAAAACTGCAGAATGTGGTTTGGCATTGTCTTGCTGAAAAAAGCAGAGGCGTCCATGAAAATGACGTTGCATGGATGGAAGCATATGTTTCTCCAAAACCTATATGTACCTTTTAGCATTAATGGTGCCTTCACAGATGTGTAAGTTACCCATGCCATTGGCGCTAACACAGACCCATACCATCACAGATGCTGGCTTTTGAACTTTGCGTCCATAACAGTCGAGATGGCCCAGAGGACACAACGTCCACAATTTCCAAAAACAATTTGAAATGTGGACTTGTCGGACCACAGATCACTTTTCCACTTTGCATCAGTCCATCTTATTGATAAATGGCTTTTGCTTTGCATAGTAGAGTTTCAAGTTGCACTTAGGGATGTAGCACCAAAACTGTATTTACTGACATTGGTTTTCTGAAGTGTTCCTGAACCCATGTGTTAATATCCTTTACACATTGACGTCGGGTTTTGATGCAGTGCCGCCTGAGGGATCGAAGGTCACGGGCATTCAATGTTGGTTTTCGGCCTTGCCGCTTACATGCAGTGAGTTCTCCAGATTCTCTGAACATGTTGATGATATTATGGACTGTAGATGATGAAAATCCCTAAATTCCTTGCAATTGTTCGTTGAGGAACACAAATTTAAACTGTTAGACTATTTTCTCACACACTTGTTCCCAAAGAGGTGAACCTCACCCCATATTTGCTTGTGAATGACTGAGCAATTCAGGGAAGCTCCTTTTATACCCAATCATGGCGCCCACCTGTTCCCAATTAGCCTGTTGACCTGTGGGATGTTCCAAACAGGTGTTTGATGAGCATTCCTCAACTTTCTCAATCTTTTTTGCCACCTGTCCCAGCGTTTTTGGAACGTGTTGCACCCATAAAATTTTAAGTTCATGATTATTTGCGAAAAACAATAAAGTTGATCAGTTTGAACATTAAATATCTTGTCCTTATAGTGTATTCAATTAAATACAGGTCGAACATGATTTGCAAATCATTGTATTCTGTTTTTATTAATGTTTAACACAATGTCCCAACTTCATTGGAATTGGGGTTGTACATGTGGTGTACGGATGACCCCTCCATAAGCCGTCACCAAATCATGGTGGAGGAGTTTGTGTGTCCCGACGATCCTAAGGTCTAGGTTGTCTGGGGCTTTACACCCCTGGTAGGGTCACCCATAGGAAACAGGTCCTAGTTAAAGGACCATAAAAAATACGGCTTATAGACCCCTTATAATGATAAATATGAATGGACCTATTTTGCCCTTGCCCGGACGAGGGTCATCAGGCCCCCCTCTGAAGCCAGGCCTAGAGGTGGGGCTCGAAGGGGAGCGCCTGGTGGCCAGGTCTGCGCCCATTGGGCCTGGCCAAGCACAGCCTGAAGAGGAAATGTGGGTGCCCCTTCCCATGGGTTCACCACCTGTGGGAGGGGTTAAAGGGGTCGGGTGCATAGTGAGCTGGGTGACGGCCGAAGGCGGGGACCTTGGAGGTCTGATCCCAGCTACAGAGGTTGGCTCTCGGGACATGGAATGTCACCTCTCTGGCACGGAAAGAGCCGGAGCTGGTGCGCAAGGTTGAAAAGTTCCGACTGGATATAGTTGGGCTCACCCCCACACACCGCTTGGGCTCCGGTAGTACTACTCTTGAGAGGAGTTGGACTCCTCTCCACTCTGGAGTTGCCCACGGTGAGAGGTGCCAAGCAGGTGGGGACATACTTATTGCTCCCAGACTCGGTGCCTGTACGTTGGGGTGTACCCCAGTGGACAAGAGGGCAGACCGCTCTGCCTTTGGGTGGGGGAAAGGGTCCTAACTTTGTTCAGCACTCCTACTGGGGACTCCCTCATTCTGCTGGCAGACTTCAATGCTCACATGGGCAATGGCAGTGAGACCTGGAGGGGTGTGATTGGCAGGAACCCCCCCCCCCCCCCCCTCCCCCACGACAACAACACGAGTGGTGTTCTGTTATTGGACTTCTGTGTTCGTCATGGACTGTCCATAATGAACACCGTTTTCAGACATAAGGGTGTCCATGTGTGCACTTGGCACCAGGACACCCTAGGCCACGGTTCAATGATCGACATTGTGGTCATGTCATTGGGATTGCGGCCGCCTGTCTTGGCCACTCGGGTGAAGAGAGGGGCGGCGCTGTCAACCCATCACCCCCTGGTGGTGAGTTGGCTCCGTTGGTGGGGTAAGATGCCGGTCCGACCTGGCAGACCCAACCGTATTGTTAGGTTCTGTTGGGAATATCTTGCAGAGTTCTCTGTTAGAAGGAGCTTCAACTCCCACCTCAGACAGAACTTCACCCACGTCCTGGGTGAGGAGGGGGACATTGAATCCGAGTGGACCATGTTCCGTGCCTTCATTGTTGAGGCGGCCTACCAGAGCTGTGGCCGTAAGGTTGTCGGTGCCTGTTGTGGCGGAAATCCCCCAAACCCGTTGGTGGACACCGTGTTAATGTATGGGAGTATCTGGATCCAAGAGCAGGCGGAGGCAGATGTAAAATGATGAACAGTTTATTGAGGAAAGGTAATGGCGGTGGTCCAAGGTGGGTTGGCAGGTGGTGGCGTGGACATGTGGCAGGCAGTGGAGAGGACAGGCGGCTGCCTTGGCGGCAGGAATGACGTGGATCAGGAACACGGGGGAAAACACTGAGAACAAGGAGACACAGGAGTCAAAAAAGGGAACGATGAATAGAATGACTTACGTGAGGTAAATGGGCCGTAGTACCCCTGGAAGTAACTGCAATACTTTTCCGAGGATTTCCTGGAACCGGCAGGCTTATATACTGGTGGTGATGAGGCTGATTGGAGACAGGTGCTGAAAACAGAGAGGCTCCTCCGGCCCATACCCTTCCCAGTCGACCAGGTACTGGAAACCTCTCCTCCTCGGCCTCACGTCGAGGATGCATGACACCGTGAAGGCCAAATGATCGTCAATAATCCGGGAAGGTGGAGGGGGTTCGGCCGGAGGGCTTAGGGCGCACGTGGAGACAGGCTTGAGCAACGAGACGTGGAAGGTTGGGTGAATCTTTAAGGACTGTGGAAGCTTCAACTTCCATACCTGGGATGAGAACTGAGACCTCCGTCAGAGACAATATCGATGGCAATACCGTGGAGTCTAAAGACATGCTGGACAAGGAGGTTAGCAGTTTCGAAGGCGGATGGTAGTTTGGGCAGGGGTACGTGATGGACAGATTTGGAAAAGCAATCGACAATAGTGAGAATGATAGCGTTACCTTCAGAAGGAGGTAGACAGGTAACAAAGTCCAGAGCAATATGGGACCAAGGGCGGCTAGGGATAGGCAATGGACGCAGCAGCCCAGCTGGGGGCAGGTGTGAAGACTTCCCTCGGGCACAGACGGAGCAGGCTTGGACGAACTCCCGGGTATCTTGAACAAGGCTGGGCCAACAGAAATGCTGCCGGGTGAACTGAATGGTGTGGGTGATGGCAGGACGACAGGTGAGTTTGGAGTTGTGAGCCCACTGAAGAACGTCAGCGCCTGCAGAATCTAGTACGAACAGGCGGTTTGGAGGCCCAGTCTTGGGATCTGGGTGAGTCTTTTGGACCTCCTTAACCACCTGTTCGATCTGCCAAGTGGCTGCTCCAACGAAGCACAGTTTGTCAGGGCTGGTGGGGAGTGAGTAAAGTCGAGACAGGGCATCTGGTTTGCTGTTTTTGGAACCAGGACGGAAGGAGAGATTGAAATTAGACCTGCTCAAGAAGAGAGCCCAGCGAGCTTCTCGAGGGTTAAGGCGTTTGGCGGAAGGGAGGTAAGAGAGATTCTTGTGGTCTGTCCAAATGATGAATGGTAGTTCAGTCCCCTACAGCCTGTGCCTCCACTCTTCCAAGGCCCATACAATGGCCAGTAGCTCTCGGTTGCCGACATTATAGTTCCTCTTGGCAGGGGACAGACGACGGGAAAAAAAGGCACAGGGGTGAAGTTTCTGGGTCGTGGGGTCTCGCTGCGAGAGGCCAGCCCCTGCCCCCGTGTCCGAGGCGTCAACCTCGACCACGAACTGGAGGGAGGGGACGCTCTAACCAGTCGGCCACCGTGCCGCATTCTACGGAATATTCTGCTGCTAATTTAGCGCCCTGCGTGAGCGTAAGGAGACAACGGGTGGCTTCAGCAGAACAGCGGTGAGGTGTGCTGTAGGTGTGACAGACGAATTCAAAGTGGAGGTGGGACTGCATCAGGGATCAACCCTGAGCCCCTTCCTGTTTGCAGTGGTGATGTATAGGCTGACAGATGAGGTTAGACTCGAATCCCCTTGGACCATGATGTTTGCAGATGACATTGTGATCTGCAGTGAAAGCAGGGAGCAGGTGGAGGAACAGTTAGAAATATGGAGGCATGCACTGGAAAGCAGAGGAATGAAGATTAGCCGAAGTAAGACAGAATATATGTGCATGAATGAGACGGGTGGTGGGGAAAGAGTGAGGCTACAGGGAGAAGAGATAGCAAGGGTGGAGGACTTTAAATACTTGCGGTCAACCGTCCAGAGCAATGGTGAGTGTGGTCAGGAAGTGAAGAAACGGGTCCAAGCAGGTTGGAACAGGGGGAGGAAGGTGTCAGGTGTGTTATGTGACAGAAGAGTCTCTGCTAGGATGAATGGCAAAGTTTATAAAACAGTGGTGAGGCCAGCCATGATGCACGGATTAGAGACAGTGGCACTGAAGAGACAACAGGAAGCATAGCTGGAGGTGGCGGAAATGAAGATGTTGAGGTTTGCTCTCGGAGTGACCAGGTTGAATAAAATTAGAAATGAGCTCATCAGAGGGACAGCCGAGGTTCGATGTTTTGGAGACAAAGTTAGAGAGAGCAGACTTCGATGGTTTGGTCACGTCCAGAGGAGAAATAGTGAGTATATTGGTAGAAGGATGATGAGGATGGAGCTGCTCAGCAAGAGAGCTAGAGGAAGACCAAAGAGAAGGTTGATGGATATCGTGAGGGAAGACATGAGGGCAGTTGGTGTTCGAGAGGAGGATGCAGGAGATAGGCTTTCATGGAAAAGGATGACGCGCTGTGGCGACCCCTAAATGGACAAGCCAAAAGGAAAAGAAGAAGACTACATAAGACCAATGGACCACATGAAGGCATTTAGTTTTACCTTTATTCCCACTAATTAGGCCTTGATTCTGATTGCTATTTTTTCTGCAGGAAACAGATGCACCTCTCTACAGGATGATCAACACTACAGTTCCTGCACTAAAACTGTATTTGATCTGAGCTGTATTGCTCAAGACTTGATGAGGGACTATCGGTTCAGTTGACAGTCTTTGGAGACCTTTCTGCAGTGTCTGCCTGCTGAGACGAAGCAATCACTGGGGTTGTATATAACCATTTTAGTAGCATGTAGTAGCTGGTGCATGGGAACTCATACAGGGTGGTGTGCAGGGCTTTTGAGCTTCCTAAACCTACCGTGTGTAGGCTGGTCCATAAAGGAGTTGCCAAGATCACTGCTCTTCAGGCCAACTTCATACATCTGCCTCCTGGGCCTGAGTTTGAGCAGATTGGACGGGACTTTGAGTTGCTGGCCAACAGTTCGACCTTTCAGCAGTGTGTGGGAGCCATCGATGGATGTCACATATGAATCAAGACTCCACCAGGACAGGAACTATGAAGTACAATATGTTTCTGTTTTTATTGGCCTTTTCTGAATTTGAAGTTAGTTCATTCTGTGTTGTGACATAATCCCTAACATCGCTCCGTCGCTTAATAAATTTAACATTAACATCCGTAAACTAATTAGATAATTGTAGGCATGTTTCCTAATTAATACAAGATGTACTAACGGATCAGCTCTTGTCGCCGATGTTACGTGTGCTTCGCGGTTCCGCTGGGACTGTAACCAGGGCCACGACCTGCAGCACCTCAACACGAAAATACAAAAGACCAGTACAACAAATACAACGCTGGCTGATCTGATGAACAAATATTTTGCTTAAGCGTAAGAGTAGCAATAGAGGATGTCCCCTCCAGATGTGGGTAGAGTAGCCAAATATTGTACTTAAGTAAGAGTACTGTTACTTGACAATAATGTGACTTCAGTAAAAAGTAGTCCTCCAAAAAAATACTTGAGTGAGAGTAAAAAGTACACAGTGAAATAATTACTCAAGTATTGAGTCAATAAAAAAACATTTGCAATTTACTGCACGGTGTTTTCTCAAGTTATAAGTGAGCTGAAATATCCCCGATTGGGCAGGCAGTGCCATACAAATACTACAATACATGAAAACTGTTGTTTTTGTTCATCTAAATATAAACAAGAGTAGCACGCCGTTGCCTTCATGGTAACGAAGACCTTCCCAAAATGGTGGCCATTTATGCACGACGATCAGCCGGGCTGGTTTATCTAGTGGTAATACCTATGCCCAGGAAGCCCAATAGAAGACGTCATGTGACTTTCTTTTGTCGTTTGATTGGCGAACTAGACTTAAACATCACGAGCACTTAATTTACTGTAGATTGGCGCAAACAGCGCCCAATGCGGAAGTCGAAGTCGTAGTCTCGCGAATGAAATAGTTGACAAATAAGCAATAATTGATAAATAAAAGTAGCGAGAGACATTTAGATCATTGTAACGGAGTAAAAGTACCATTACCGCTAGCTGCCAGAGTTCAATGAGTACCAAACAGCCTATAACGACAGTGACGGTGACATACCCACACCCCCACCCCCACCCAGGAAAAACTCATACGATTCACGTAAATGGCCTATTTTGAGTTCAAAACGGCAAATTTTGCCGAAAAGCGGCTGATTTGCATGTATGTTAATGACAATCTGCCATGCAAATTATTTTTACATTAATTCCAAGACTAATTTGTTCATGGCGGCGCAGTGGCCGACTGGTTAGAGCGTCAGCCTCACAGTTCTGAGTGGAGTTTGCAAGTTATCCCCCTGCCTGTGTGGGGTTTCTCCCACATCCCCAAAACATGCATTAATTGGAGACTCTAAATTGCCTGTAGGTGTGAATGTGAGTGCGAATGGTTGTTTGTTTGTATGTGCCCTGCGATTGCATGGCAACCAGTTCAGGGCACAGTACACACAATAATAATATATGAATGGAGTATTAGCAGTAGAATACATATTCATTCACTCCCAGGCTTGACGTGATTCAACTCACTCCCAGGCTTTTTTGGTGGTGTGTCTTTTGCCGGTGAAACGTCCGTCGTTGGCAGCCCTCAAGCTCATGAGCCTCAGTGTTTCTTCTTCGGTCCCTGTCAATTTTTCCAGATTTAGAATGATGACCAATTGAAATATATAAATAAATAAAAGGAGATGAACATTTTATGACTTTCGTCTGTTTGCGGATGTCAAGACATTCTTGAAACATTGAATTCTAACTTGAGAACGCAGCAGTATATTAATCTACACTATATATAGTAATAGGTGAAGTTGTGTTCACAATTACATATACATACACAACCGCTGTAATATATGGGACGCCAATTAAGTAAATTTTATAATAGTTATAAAACCTCATTGCAACTAAGGAATTGTACTTACACTAGAGAACCCCTGAGCCTGCCAGAGTGTTTAAACTTCAGCTGGTGTACTGATGAAACTGTTTGCCCCTCGAAAACCAATCGTGACCACCAGCGGGGTGCACGCCCTTCAGTCTATGACGCTGCGGCCAGCCCCACTACAACTCCTTAGTTGTTTTGGCAGTGTGTTATCAGTCATTATCTCCTGAACAGACTGATTGCATCTTTCCTTGAATTGGTTGACAATATGCTTCTGTAGAATTTTACTTCATTTTGCTGAGCTTCACATTTTGAGCTTTGTTTTAAATTATGAGCAGATAAATTATTTCTCAAAGCTTTTGTCTATCCATCCATCTCTCTGATAAAAGTTAATCTTTGTCTCATTAGTTCATAATAGTCCTTAAAACTCCCAAACCTTTTGAGCCTTGCCTCAGTACCTTTTGGCTTCCTGCCTGTTTTTCCCATGACTCTTGGATCATTCTTGCAATGAGTTCTGTACTTTTGTTTGTGGTCTTTCTAAAACAGTAGGTTGTGATACCTTCACTCTTGTCGTCTGGAAATTTATGCTGTCAGTAATAGTTGTTTTGGGACCTTCTTTGTCGCTATCATGCTACCTATCATTGATCTACCCATTCAACGTGTTACTTAGTCAACCAGTGATTTGTTTTTCTTGGGAAATTTCAAAAGGTTGCGCTGGTTATGGTCAGTGTTTGTGAAATGGCTCTGATGGATTTAAAATTTTCACAATTGTTTGTTTTTCATAGCTTGCTAGTTTCCATATTGGTTACACCTGTTAACTAGTATATACAGTATGTAGTCTTCACAGGCCTAGACTGTAGGGAGATATTCACTGTTATATATTTATTATTTATGTGAATACTAAATTAAATAACAAACACCTGGGCAACAAAGCACACCTGTCAATCACATGTTCCAATATTGCCCAAACTCTCTGCTTTCCGCTGTGCGGGTCCTATGGGGGAATGCTTGTTGCATACTACGTATATTACAAATAGTTATTCTATAATAAGAATAAGAATATATTTTTAACCTACCCACGTTCTGAAGTGACGTATGCAGTGACGGACTAATCAATTTCCGGTCCTGGGTGGACGTGCATTATTTTATTTTTATAGCTCTAAACACATTAATTGGGCTGTTATTTTGTTGTTTAAAGTTGGTTACGCTCCGCAAAAATGCATTTCCAGCCAGACCTATGCGACAAGTGTACTGTATCACCAAATCACTCACAAATGTTTTGAGACTGCATTTAATGGTAGCTTAGTAATTAGCATGGCTTTGACATCATCTTCATCTATCCACTCCTCATCCTCCCTTTGTGACACTTGTACGAAGCATGGTAAGAAGTGTAGCTTATTAGCTACCATGGAGGTGATGACGAGTGACTTATAATGCGTTGACACCGGACGCAAAGAGAACTTTCGCCTCCGTGGCTTGGCACCCAGGTGGTGTAATAAAATAGTGTGCACCAAGCAGCTGTTCAATGTGGACACGCTGGTAAGGTCCTACGCTGGATTTTTTTCCCTCCAATGTCCAGAAAAATCAGTGTAAAGACCGTTACGAATCAACATTCAGTGATTTCTGTAACAAAATACGGTCGTTCCGTAGCATTTGACAGCTCTGCCCCCGCGACCCTAATGAAGATAAGCGGTTCAGAAAATGTATGGATAACAATAACAATAACAAATCATTTTATTTATAGGTGTCTTTCAAGCCACTCAAGATCACCGTACAAACTTAGTTAAAAGAAATCAAGCAATATAATGAAAAGATAACAGAACGTAAAACATCAATTAAAATGGCAAATGATACGGGAAATCTTTAAAGTGACGAGGGAGTCAGGAATAGGTTTGTCTTGCGTTTGTATGTGAAGAGGGTTAATCAGTGGCAGTTGTAGGGGGGCAGGGGGGGTGGGGCAGTGCCCCCCTAACACTGGGCTTGGCCCACCCTCTGAATGCCCCCTGAATGGTAGATAGAATAGTTTGATAGTCAATTTTTTAAATCAGTTTCATGGCAGGTAGTTTCAGTATTACAGTAGGGATCTAAATGATCATGCAAGCAGCTCTGTCCAGACTTCTGCCAGAATTGGCCCTATAAGGTCCAAAAGAATCTTGTGCATGCGTGCATACTTGGGTACGTGCACAACATACTGTAAATAAAGATGGAATGGTATGGTATGGTATGGTATGGGGTAACTTGAGGTACATTAAGTCAGCTTAACACGGTCTGTGTCAACAGCATTGAAGTGTCTCTTGTCATTACAGCCTCCCGCTTTGTGTTATTGCTTTTTTTCACTCTATGTTCCACTTAATCCCCCTTTGATCAGCTGTTTGTGCTAAGACCCATCACAACTAAAGTTCACAGTGCAGAGAATCTTTGACCATGCTTACATCTATAAAGTCTCGAGTACTCCACCACACCAGGTGGGCATGTTATCGGCGTGCAGTGAAAAATGCTGATGGCTGCAGCGCCTTGAAAAGCTTTTATCCCATGGCACACAGCTGTGTCTCGGCCTGTGGGTCTGTATGGTGATGATTAGCGGACTCTCAAAGTGTAGCACACTCATTCAGCCATTTCGTGGCCCTCGGCATAATTTCACGCCAGCACATGAGCCTTCTTCTATGTTTCCATCTGACTCCTGCGGCCAAATGGGGACTCCATATTTTAGTTGTTGGCCCTTCCCTACCTTGACTTTTAAAAGCCTCCATATCTTTTTTTTATATATATTTTGTCTTAAAAAGTGTGTAGTTCCGCATTTGCTGGAAGTTGCACAGTGTGCCATTGCTAGATTTAGGGGAGTTGAACTAAATAGTAATGTTCCCTTCCGCTGTCTTCTACTAAATGATTTCATGTCAAAGCTTCTATACAACTTGTTGACGCAAAGATGAAGTTAAGGGGATCCTCATTTTGTGGGAGTCTTGGCCAATGGCATTTCATGAACTGGTTTGCAGCCCTTACATTGTGCAAGCCAACCACAGGAGTAAAGAAAAGGAATAATTGTCCTTTTATATATTTTTTTTCCATTTTACTGTTGTATATTAATGTCCTGAAAGTGATTTTTCTATGAATATTTCGAATATTTAATGCTCAGTAAGAGAGAATCTGTGTTCCGACTACAAATTCAGGTTACATTGGTGCCGGGGGATGGAACCCCATCGTAAACCGAGGACCCCGTGTAATGAGTAATGTAGGTCTATTTTCTGAAAGGTGATAAAAGTTACCGTAAAATCATCACTCAGAAGTATAGGATTATGTGTCTGCAAGTCATCTATTGCAATGAGTCTACCTTCCCCTGTGATGGTTTTAAATATGTTATCCATAAGGAGGTGACTTCTTTACTGTTTAAAAAAGCTGTGTGACCATTTAAAAAAGTCTGCCTTGATAATGACAGAACAGGTTCATTGTGTTTTCATTGTATAACGCCGGCAAAATCTCGTGCTGTTGTGACTTGTCGCTCTGAAATCACTCTGCCACTCTCGCTTCTACTGGCTGCGCCGAGATGTAATCACAGCGCATTGGTGCCCGTGCCACCTCGTGCGCTGCCAGCCGCTACAGCACGGTGCTGCATCATTGCGCCGTGGGAGGCAATACATCATGAATGGGTTGGTGCAGTGTAAAAAGGCCTTTAAAGCTTCCAATATTGCTTTAACATATTGTTGTGCATCAACATCAACACAGAACCTCCCCAAAATAAAGTTTAATTGCTAATTTAATTTGACAAAAATATTGTTAATTTAATTACAATGGCATTGAATAGAAAATGTATGGATGCCAGTGGCGGACAGTGAGTTAGGACCTTGACCTAATCCACTTCTTAGTAACACCATCACATCGCAAGGAAATGTGAAAAAACAACTGTGTGTGGCATTAAAGAAGAGACAGGGGCATTTCACATATTTGAGGATGACTATCATTATAACAAAAGCAATAAACACAGTTACCTTTATTTTCCAATACATCACCTTCAAACAACTTCAAACTTATATAGAGGTTGCCGTGTATATACACTACAAGATAGCAGTTCACAATCAGTATTTATCTAATAACATGACAGAAACATAAAAACTTTAAATAAAAACCATCATACCATCTCCTTCCTTTTCTCCTGCCTGTCTGTGTAAACTAGCTGACCTGCTCAAACGTGCTGCTCTGAAAGTGCCCAAAAAATCCTTTTCCGGGTTGAAACAGGCCAGACAGCAACTATTTTGGTTGACCTAGCGATCCTGTATAGGCATTTGATGCTGTATATACAATATATTGTACCTTATCACATTTATTAAACCATTAAATGATAGTTAGACAGTTACGGTAAGGAAGAAGAAGGTTGCTAAAGAGAGAGGATGTTTGTGAGAATTAAAACAAATGTGTAGATATTCGAAAGGAAGCTCACTGGCTCCATTCATTTGAACGTACATTCAGGTCACAAACTTCACTTCATCATCCACAGGCACATTATACATTATGTATGGGTATGGGTATAGGTTAGTATTGATGTAAAACATGTATGGAGTTTGCATGTTCTCCCCGTGCCTGCGTGGGTTTTCTCCGGGCACTCCGGTTTCGTCCCACATCCCAAACACATGCATTAATTGGAGACTCTAAATTGCCCGTAGGTGTGAATGTGAGTGCAAATGGTTTTTTTTTTTTATGTGCCCTGCAATTGGCTGGCAACCAGTTCAGGGTGTACCCCGCCTCCTGCCCAATGTTAGCTGGGATAGGCTCCAGCGACCCTAGTGAGGAGAAGCGGCTCAGAAAATGGATGGATGTAAGCTGCGATGTCAAGACGTCGTGCAAAATTTGGCACATCTGCCTCACAGTACTGAGGACTTGGGTTCAAATGCGGCATGGATATTATCCATTCATCCATTTCCGCTTATTCTCACTAGGGTCGCGGTTATGCTAGAGCCTATCCCAGCTAACTGCGGGTAGGAGGCGGGTACACCCTGAACTGGTCGTGTGCCAATCCCAGGGCACATATAAACAAACAACCATTCCCTCTCACATTCACACCTACAGACAATTTAGAGTTTTCAATCAACCTACCATGCATGTTTTTGGGATGTGGGAGGAAACCGGAGTGCCCGGAGAAAACCCACGCAGGCACGGGGAGAACATGTTCCAATTCCACCGTGCCTGATTCGCAGATGATATTTACATTTTTGAATTTGTAGGATTCCATTAAAACTAACACAAATGTATCTCTGTGTTTTAAGAGTTCTTTTATAAATGGTCCTTCTATGTCACTCAAGCTGTCTTTACCTTTAATGCCGCTGGAGGGAGCCTCATTATGTTGTTGGAATACACCTGAGAGATCTGTGATCTGAAGTGCCAGGATGTGGCAGCCATTTTGCAGCCACTTATTAGCAGTCAGGTAAATAAGACGGATTTACGTGCAATTTTTTTGTCATTCTGATTGAAGATCTCTGGTCAACTGTTTACATGTGACGTGAGCTATTCCGATCGCGTGTATACATGTGCACTACATTTAATCAGAACAGTCATGACAGGCGCATATCGATTGAAACAATTATCAATGATTATAATAATAATCATTGATAATTGAATACGCAGTAAGGCTAATGAATCTTTGCATGTCGCTCCCTCCTGGGGGAGTGAATTTAGACATGCTTGTTATTATTACTTGTGAATAAATGGTTGGATTTTCACAGTAACCTTGTGGTAATCTAGTAAATAATCTAGTAAATATATATTTTCTCCCTCAAATTTAAATGCAAACCAAATTTGACTGTTCTTTTCTATTGGTATAGAAAAGTAGGCATTGCTTATGTCAATATTTCTTCAGTGATCAATTTCAGTGAGGATCATTTGGCCCAATCATACAGGATGCATGTGTCTCCCTTCATCAGCCTGCGTTGTCCAAAACATCGCATTCCTGATTAGACCAGTTGACGCACTGTATTCCAGTCTGTTTTCTATTTGTCGCCAATATTTTGTCTCCTATCCTTGTTTCAGTAATGTTCCCACGTTTCCATTGTGACCCATAATCTTTGCACAATGAAATACGTGGGACACTTGTATTTTTATACAGTTCCTTTAATTTGTCCGGTAAAATAATTCCTGGCGCGACTTTTGCTTCATTGTCTGAGTACAGATAATCTACAGTAATTTTATCAGGTGTCGCATGTCGTAAATAGTTTTCATATACTGGGTCTGGGTTTGGCGTGTTTTTGTACCACAGTGTTATATGCAGCTCATTATTGTTTTTTTTTTTTGTTTTTTTTATCTTCTATTTGTTCGATAAGCTGCAAGGCTGCAGACAACAGGGCCTCTCCCATGTTTAACGGTGGTTTGTCTGGGATATGGATTGTATAATAGAATGTACTCTCTCTGTTTTCTAGTGTCATATAGAGGTTGTCTCTTTTTAATTCATGTTTTCGTTTCACTACAATATTTCCATTTGATGATGGAATGAGTATAAGTCCTAGTTGGAATAAGCCATCTCTTCCCAACAAATTCACAGGGCACTCCTGGACTTCGAAAATTGGCATTTTACAAGTTCTCCCCTGAGGGAGAACTCTCTCTAATCCACACAGGCTCAAGTTCAAGTTCCATGGCAAAAGTAATTTGCCTATTTGCAGATTTAACTATTGCCTTATGTCCCGATAGTTTGGAACCTGGGATCTTTTCCCTACATGCTTTTGTATCGCAAGGAAATTTCATTTCTTTCCCATTTATTGACAAGGTATTACAGGTTTTTTTGTGTGTCCAAACTCAGAATGTCCTGTAAATTGAAATCCACTTCCTCATTCTCTGTAATAATTAAACAAGAGGATTTGTTGAGTTGGGAATCAGGTTGGCTTAGTCATGCGGTTGTTTGTCCGTATTCTCTGTTATTTTTCTTAGGGCAGTTACGTGCGATGTGGCCTTTATCTCCACAGCACCAACAGATGGTATTATCATAACATTTTCGACCATATCTTACTCTCCCACGGCCTCTGCCGCGTCCTCTAAAATTATCTCCCTCTTTGCCTCGAAAGTATTTCTTTTTCTCCTCTCCTTTTTCTCTTTTAGACGCCATGTATAGCCAAAAAGTAAGTCGTCAAATTCATCTTTTTCCATTTGTGATATATTATTTTTGTGGCGACCCTCTATTTCGTTTCGAAGTTGAATTAATTTTTACGAATTTAGCTGGCCAGCGAAACCGTATTTGGTTATCCACGTGTTTAAATGTTTTATTTTGAAAGGGTTTTGAAGTTGTACACATTTCCAATCTTTACACGTCAGGCTTTCTGTTGGATTCGTTTTATTGTTATTGTTTCCCATTTTTGTGAATTTGGAAGTCAGTTTATTCGCACCTAGAGTGACCTAATACTGACTTTATTCAAAAAATGACTGGGTGACAATGAATGTCTGAGTTCTAGTAAACCTCAAACTTCTACCCCAAATGGGGCGGAGGATTCTTGCCTCTGCTTCCAAACTCAGTTGTCACTTACAATCCAGTCTCATACATCCATACTTTTACACACACACACGATATTAGTAACGTTTTAACAAACACACGAAAACATGGAAACACGGAAACACAAAGGCACGGAATTTTAAGCACGTCTAGGACTCCGCCGTCCTTTATTTTTGTATTTTTATTTTTTATTTTATTTAACACTGAATTTTAGCACGTACAGGACTCCGCCGTCCATGCGGAATTTGTCGGACTCCGCTGTCCATGCGGAATTTGTCGGACTCCGCCGTCCTTCATTTACTTGCCAGTGACTAGTATTACACAAGGTTTATTTCGCCGCAGACTTCTTTGTCGCGCGATACATTCACTCTTTAAAAAAATTTTTAAAAAATTTAACTCACCAGTCGTCTTCAATCCTGTGGATTGTCGTCAACCTTCAGATCCCAGTTGAGGAGTACGAAGACCAGTCCCGGAAAGGGTCTCAATTGCCGTGGCCACGGTCTCTTAACTGGGTGTCGGCTCCACAACTGGAATCCTCGGGTGTGTTGACATCCGGCTCGAAGGACCAATTTAATTGGTATTGAATACCTACTAAAGTGTAAGTATTCTACTTACACTTTAATTAAAATAACGGCTATATTAAAAACAACTTATAAGTAGTTGAAAACAATATCTCCATGTCATACGAACTCTGGTTGGAAGCCGCCATATTTACATGCGTAAACGAGGATGTCACCGTGCAGTGAGGTCAAGACAGAGCACGTGCAGACAGAGTGCAGCCCGGCACCATTCTGATTCACGGTTTACAGGACGAAAATTAACTTCTGATCAATTTGGCAAAAGGAATATTCCACCCCTGTGAAACCGAATGAAATTCCAGTCGACCTGTTTATTCTGATTGAGGTGTTTATATGGAGCATTTTAAGTTGGTTTGGGCTTCTAAACCAATTATAATTAGAAAAGAAGGCTCCTCGTAAACCCCCCTGTAGATGGTTATTTGGAAGTGTCGGAACAATTCCATGTCTTTACCATTGATATGAATGTATAAAGATAAGTGTATTGGGTTACATGAGTAGTTATGATCATTCAGCAGCAACTATATTCTGTCTACATAATGCCTTATCTTTCATTAATCAGTTGGATGTTTTATTAATTTCTTTTCAGCGAGGATTCAATATCCATGGTGGTAGAACAATGATATCCAGGATCAGTGTTCTTGGAGTCTACGATGTATAAGTGTATTGTAGAGAAAGAATTTGGAAATATTTATTCCAGTGCCGAAGGTTGTTGTGTGGCAAACGGTTTTCTCTTTGTCATTACTTGATCCAGGAAGATGGTAGGCACTGTGTAAGGATCATGTTTGCTATCTGAAAGAAAATGCAGTCGTCCCTCCCTATATCGCTGTTCACTTTTTGCGGGTTCAATGCATTGCAGATTTTTTTGTAGTACTTCTATTGGGGATTATTCGCTATATTGCGGGATTTTACAGTGATTATTTTTTTCCCACGGACTGTTACTGTAGACTCTCAAAGCAATAAGCATGAGCCAGGCGGAAGGAGTGTGAAAAGACAGATTATTAAACTAAATAAAAGAAGCAAATGTGTAATGTGCCCATTGCAAAGTACAACTGTCTTACATTACACAACTGCAACTCTCCAGTAGAGTAAACAGTTAGCTAATTGAATATAGCCTATCACAGCTAGTTAGAACAAATTTTAGACCATAACAGGTGGTTAAGATAAAGGGATGATGGAAACAGACACTGGCACTCTTTCAATCGCTTTATTGAATAAACAGTGAAAAAATACAGTAAACACAAACACATTCTTAACCGACCTGCCGATGGTCTCAACTGACGCAGTCACTGTACACGCACAGTGGTTAACGCCAAAGCCAATTAAAACCCGGACAAATGTACAGCCTCATTTGCCCACGTCCACGTCACTCAACATGCCAGGGCCACATTTTGGACACAGGTACACATTCAGCATCACGGATACAATAATGTAGAATGTGAGGATTGGTGCCCCAAGTGGACAAAAATGATAACTGCACCTCACATGCATATACTGTCTGTCTGGATTACAGTATCTGCATATAAATAATAAAATAAGTATTTGGTTGCTACTCCTGATTTCGTCTATTGCAGGAGTGGTCTGGATCGTAATCCCGGCGATGGGAGGTTACTGCACATTATATATTAGGTTGAATTACACACCTCTCCACTATTATTGGAACAGTGAGTCCAATTACTTTATTTTTGTTGTGGAAAATATGAATATGGGACAAGAGATCAGCATTTAAACTTTAATTTCCCGGTAGTTACATATGAATCTGATACACATCTGGATCTGACACACAACATAGAAGATACATAGTACTTTTAGTTTCACATTGATTATTAAATATCGCTCAATGTCGAGGCTTAGTTTCAGATTTGGGTTTTGCCTGTGCATTTATGCTTCGAGGTGTATCTAACGTGAAAACAGAGTTTTTTTCTCTGGGTCAAAAAAACTAAGCATTGTGAAGATAAGAGAAGACGGTAAATCAGAGCCAATGCACAAATGTTGGCTATAATCTTTTGGAATGTGCTGAAAAACAAATAAACCACAAGTATACTAATTAACCATTTTAAATGGGTAGAACAAGGACAATAACAGCAGTTCAGATTAGCAACAACCCCAAGAGGGCAGGAGTGAAAGTAACTCAATTGACTGTTATCCAAACAAAACTGTTATCCCCAAAATGAACAATAACTAAAATAAGATGCGATAAAACGCCTGGGAAAGCATAGCAAAAGAAGAATGCAAAAGTTCAGTGATGTCAATGGGTCACAGGCTTAATGCAGTTATTGCAAGCAATGGATTTGCAACAAAATATTAATTTTAACATATTTTAAGTATATCTGTACCAGTTCTTATGCGTACCTGAAAATGTGGCATTCCGTTACAAATAATGCATGTGGAATTGTCTTTACAGTGTGTAAGCTTTAGGTTTCTACATTGAAATAAAAGCTGAACTTTTTATTTCTTGTCTCTACTTCCTCTTTTGATGTCAAACCCAAATGTTTTCAGTTTACAGAAAAATTATATTGGTGATTCATTTGACATTTAAACTGATGCACAGCGGTTGCCTCCCCACATAAAGTGACAAGTGATCTTAAAATGACTTTGCTCCTTAGCCTCTCCACCTGCCTTCACACATCATCCTGTAAGGAAATCTACAGTTATTCATAAGGGGGGGGAAGTGGTCTTAGAATATCACCCTCATGCTTTCCCCAGAGCCACAATCTCCTGGTGGAGAGGGAGTGAACTCCTAAAGGACAACAAGAGGTAGAGCTCATACGCACTGCTACTCATGCTCTTGACAACATTTGTTAAATGGGTCTGATCCAGTGGCCATGCACACTTCTGCTTGTTATTATGTATACTTTTGCTCAGTGGGACAATAGCAGTCTGTGTTGCATGAATTGCATTAGATGATCCAGAAACTGTTTCCAAGGTATAGAGATTTGTTTTCAATATACTGTACTGTAGTTAAATCTGTTCTTGGATTTATGTGTTAAACTTTTTGCTTGAACAGTCCATGTCCTATACACTATCAATTGTGGACATAAAAAATAAATGAGTTATTTTAAAGTATGTGCTTTTAAATAGCATCTTTGCCAAAGGATATTTACAGTACATTGCATAACTAATTCCTCACAGGAATATACAGATATTTGAGCCCGACAAGGAAAGTTCCACCTTGCTCATTAGCTGCTGCTTACGGTTCGGTGTCTTGATGAAGGTCACAGTAAAGTAGAATGTGGTTGAGACAAGGGTCTAGACTCTATTTAAATGACTTTTATGTTTAACAAATCAAATGTCATGGCAGTCGCTGTGCTCATTGCGTTAGACTTCCTGTATGTGGTAGTAATAATTAGCGATGGGTATTAAGAATTTTGTGATTCCGATATTCCATAATGCTTATTGATCGATTCTCATTGGGTGAGGGAA
The DNA here is from genome assembly GCF_024500275.1 of Phycodurus eques. Lineage (NCBI taxonomy): Eukaryota > Metazoa > Chordata > Actinopteri > Syngnathiformes > Syngnathidae > Phycodurus > Phycodurus eques. Next base: position 4,731,525 of record NC_084534.1, on the reverse strand, counting down.
TGAAATACAAATCGCTGGTGTTGGGCCAAAACCTCCTATGTCCGAATTTGGTAAATTTCAGTCAACATTTTTTCCATCTATCCATCCATTGTCTTCTGCTTAACCGAGGTCGGGTCGCGGGGGCAGCAGCCTCAGCAGGGAAGCCCAGACTTCCCTGTCCCCAGCCACTTCCTGTAGCTCTTCCGAGGGGATCCTGAGGCGTTCCCAGGCAAGCTGAGAGATGTAGTCTCTCCAGCGTGTCCTTGGTCGTCCCCGGGGTCTCCTCCCGCTGGAACGTGCCAGGAACACCTCACCAGAGGCACGTCCAGGAGGCATCCTAAACAGATGCCTGAGCCACCTCATCTGGCTCCTCTCAATGGGGAGGAGCAACGGCTCTACTCTGAGCCCCTCCCAGATGACCGAGCTTCTCACCCTATCTCTAAGGGAGAGCCCGGACACCCTGCGGAGAAAACTCATTTCGGCCCGCAGCTCGTGACCATAAGTGAGGGTAAGAACGTAGATCGACCAGTAAATAGAGAGCTTCGCCTTTCGGCTTAGCTCCTTCTTTACCACAATGGAACGATACAAAGTCTGCATCACTGCAGACGCTGCACTGTCTATCTCGCGTTCCATTCTTCCCTCACTCCTGAACAAGACCCCAAGACACTTTAACTCCTCCACTTGGGGCTGGATCTCATCCCCAACCCGGAGAGGGCACTCCACCCTTATCCAACTGAGGACCATGGTCTCAGATTTGGAGGTGCTGATTTTCATTCCAGCCGCTTTCCACTCGGGTGCGAACCGCTCCAGTGAGAGTTGGAGATCACGGCTTGACGAAGCCAACAGAACCACATCATCTGCAAAAAGCAGAGATGCAATTCTAAGGCCACCAAACCGGACCCCCTCTACGCCTCTGCTACACCTAAAAAAATCTGTCCATAAAAGTTATGAACAGAATCGGTGACAAAGGGCAGACTTGGCGGAGTCCAACCCTCACCGGAAACGAGTCCGACTTACTGCCGGCAAAGCGGACAGAACTCTGACTCTGGTCATACAGGGACCGAAGAGCCCATATCAGGTGGTTCGGTAACCCCATACTCCCGAAGCACCCCCCACAGGACTCCACGAGGGACACGGTCGACCGCCTTCTCCAAGTCCACAAAACACATATAGACTGGTTGGGCGAACTCCCATGCACCCTCGAGGACCCTGCTGAGGGTGAAGAGCTGGTCCACTGTTCCACGTCCAGTCTGCCAATCCAGAGGCACTCCTTCTGACAGGGGATTCTGCCAGACATTCCCAGCAGACCCTCACAATACGTTTGGGCCTGCCACGTCGGACTGACATTCCCCCACCATCGGAGGCAACTCACCACCAGGTGGTGATCAGTTGACTCTTCACCTGAGTGTCCAAGACATGCAGCCGCAAGTCCGATGACATGACCACAAAGTCGATCATCGAACGGCGACCTAAGGTGTCCTGGTGCCAAGTGCACGTGAGGACACCCTTATGCATGGTGTTCGTTATGGACAATCCATGGTGAGCACAGAAGTCCAATAACAGAACACCACTCTGGTTCTGATTGGGGCGGTCCTTCCTCCAAATCACGCCTTTCCAGGTCTCACTGTCATTGCCCACGTTAGCATTGAACTCCCCCAGCAGAACGATGCAGTCCCCAGCGGGAGCGCTCTCCAGCACCTAAGGACTCCAAAAAGGGTGGGTACTCTGAACTGCTGTTTGGTGCATAGGCACAAACAACAGTCAGGACCCGTCCCCCCACCCGAAGGCGGAGGGAGGCTACCCTCTCATCCGTGGAGGTGAACCCCAACGTACAGGCGGCGAGCCGGGGAGCAACAAGTATACCCACACCTGCTCGGCGCCTCTCACAGTGGGCAACTCCAGAGTGGAAGAGAGTCCAACCCCTCTGCAGAGGACTGGTACCAGAGCCCAAGCCGTGTGTGGAGGCGAGCCCGACTATATCTCGTCGGAACTTCTCAACCTCACACACCAGCTCGGGCTCCTTCCCTGCCAGAGAGGTGACATTCTACGTCCCTAGAGCCAGCTTCTGTAGCCGGGGATTGGATCGCCAAGGTCCCCGCCTTCGGCCACCGCCCAGCTCACACTGCACCCGACCCCTATGGCCCCTCCCACAGGTGGTGAACCCATGGGAAGGGGGACCCACCATACCCTTTCGAGCTGTGCCCGGGCCTGCCCATGGGTGCAGGCCCGGCCACCAGGCGCTCGCCTTCGAGCCCCACCTCCAGGCCCGGCCACCAGGCGCTCGCCTTCGAGATTCAAATATTTTGTTCTTCATAGGGGTTTTTGGAGCTGTGCTTTGTCTGGTCCCTCACCTAGGACCTGTTTGCCATGGATGACCCTACCAGGGGCGTGAAGCCCCAGACAACTTAGCTGCTTGGATCATTGGGACACACAAACAACTCCATCCGGATAAGGTGACGGCTCAAGGAGAGGACACATTTTTTCACTATCGTATTGGTCAGTCCCCACGTGTGTTATTTTTCTCAAATTATTGACTAATCTAAAGTGTTGAAAATGGCTTGCTCTCTCTGATGAAGCAATGGCTCAACAAACAAGCAGAATTTGTGATGACGTAAATACGTAGGGGCTAGTGATTGGCTTCAACGGAGATACCCGTAGCTGCGTCAAAATGCATATGCCGCTTGTCGGTTTCGCAATTAAAACTTGATTTTTTTTATTGAGTTTTACGTAGTAGTTAGACTTTGCAAGGTTAGGAAATGCATCATTGGACGATGCCATGACAGGCAGTCTGCTGGTAGACGTGGCACTATTTTTGTCTAAATGGCACTTGACGGCTTTTGTGTTTGAACGCCTCAACCACAAGCTTGAAATATTTCACTGTGTAGTGAATTTGTATAATAAATGAGTTTCACTTTTGAACTGAATTGAAGTAAATTAAGTTATATTTTTTCAAATTCAGTATTTCATAAATCACAATAGTGTGAAAAAGCACCATCATGTAAACTGCTGGTGTTACACTTATTAATACCCTTCACAAGGAAGGCAAGTCGCCAAAGGTTATCATTCAAGAAGGTGTCTGTTCTAAAAGTTCTGTATCCAAGCCATAAATAAATATTTCACTGGAATGAAAGAGTGTTTGAGACAAAGATGCACAAGCAACACAGTCAACTGCAGGTCTTGGGAAGATTGTGATGCAATTCCCATTTAAAAAATTTGGGGAAACTTCTCAAGGAGTTGACTGAGGCTTGAGTCAGTAGCCGCTGTGCAGAGACATCTTAAGAATTTCCCTAAAAGTATCACATTCCTTGTGTCAAGTCACTCATGAACCAGAGGCAATGTGCATGCATGCGTGTTTCCTGAGCCAAGGAGACGAATAACATTTTGCATTCAATTTGACAATTCACGACCCCGAGTCTGGCGGAAGAGTGTATAGGCACGGAATCCTCCAAAAGTTGCTTAATCACAAGTGCTAGGTTTCTACATGCAGTGTTGGTTTGGGGTGCCATGTCATTTGCCAGTGTCCACTGTGTTCTTTTCTAAAGTGCATGTAGCAGTTTACAAAGACATTTTAAAGTGCTTAATTTTTGTTTCTTCAACTCACCAGACCTGAACCCCATAAAGTGTCTATGGAGTTTTGATGAGGAAGATGAGACCCCAGACCCATTAATGCAGATAAACTAAAGCCTGTAAACACAACCTGGGCTTTCATAACACCGCAACAGGGCCATAGACTGATCGCCTCCATGCCACACATCGATGTAGTAATTCATGCAGAAGTTGCTTCTATTATGTACTGATTACATATAAATGAACATATTTTTCAGAACATTTCAAAATGTAAAAATAATTGTCCCCTGCCTCTGCTGGGATAGGCTCCACCACACCCAATGAGTATAAGCGGTAAAGGGTGGCTGGATGGATTCTAATTTATTTAAATTAACCTGTATTTAGAACCAAATTATTCAAAATGAAGTGTTCCAAATTATTATGCAAAATAGTTTAAAAATTGAGTAGATTGTATAGCAGTCAGGAAAAAGTAATATTGTTTTTGCATTATAAACTATGTGGATCCTTGAAATATTTTTTACTTTGACTCAAAAATATCTTTGCCAACTTATGTTACCATAGAGCGTATTTTTGATATCACCTCAACAACTCTTTCATCAGTTAAACTGGAAATTATTGGATAGTTTCTGCTGTATCTCATTTGAGGATGCAAGGACAACTTAGTCCACAGCTCTTCATATAATAGATTTGCCTGAAACTTTCCTTCATATCTGTACCGCTACATCTTTATCGGGAAAAACCTGTCTGTAATGTGGAACATCATCCTTAAGTACTTTTCCATAAATTAGGCTCACCTGAGAAACAAACCTTTCTGATATTAATATCAGTGATGGAGACAGACGGTGGAAACAACATATGTAAAAACCTTCCCAGAGGGAAAAACAACATATTACCCTTATATTTATTTAATATAGGTGCTATTATACATCCATCCATCCATTTTCCAGACCACTTATCCTCACTAGGGTCGCGGGGGTGCTGGCGCCTATCTCAGCTGACTCTGGGTGAGAGGTAGGGTACAGCCTGAACCGGTCGCCAGCCAATCGCAAGGCCCATAGAGACAACAACCATTCACACTCAGATTCACACCCACGGTCAATTTAGAGTCTTCAATCGACCTGCCATGCATGTTTTTGGGATGTGGGAGGAAACCGGAGTACCCGGAGAAAACCCACGCAGCTACAGATAGAACATACACACTCCACACAGACGAGGCCGGATTTGAACCCAGGTCCTCACAACTGATGTGCTAACCAGTGGTCCACCGTGCCGCCAGGTCCTATAATGTCATGCATAATAATTTGGGAAACTGTGTTTATTGTATATGACAGAAATGTGGAGAAGGAAAGGAAAGACAATAAACACTCACAAACATGCAGGAAGAATTTGGACTTGGTTGAAGAATATTGGTCGCTAGAAGAATTTGAGAACATAATAGAAATTCAGTGCTTGAAACAGAGTTTGTATACAAAGGAGATAGTTATTTTACGTTTCCTTTTTTTCTCAGTTCCTTGCTCCTGAGGTCATGTTCATTGCTCCTGAGGTTCATGTTCTCAGACTGCCTCCATCACTCAGTGTTTGATATTTTTGTCAATAAATCACTGCAAAGTACCCAGTGTCAGATATGCTTGGTGGGTCTCGGCTCAGCCAAAGCGAAAACAATTTATTATTGGGAGCCGATACCAAAGCCTTTGATTTTTGAGCTGGCTGCTCACAGCATTCTTTTGATTTACTGAATCAAAAGGTCACCATTACCAAGCGTGCTTCCCTCATTTGTTCAGAAGCAAGGTGTCCACTTTTGATTTTTCCCTTTAATTACAAATCAGTCTATTGAAGAGCATTACAGCTGTTGCACACTGTAGGATATGAAAGCAAACCACAGTGGATAAGCTAAAATGTGTAGCTCTTTAATTTGCTGCATGGAAGATGGTGGTAATGTTGAAAATTCTTTCAGGCCCTAAATGCAATGTTCACAGTCTTGTTTTTTCAACGGTGAGCCAAAATGTACCACTGTGAAAACATGCATCTATTACAAAGAAATAAAAATAAGTATAGTGATTACGTCTGTCAGTTTACCTACAACATTTAATTTAGCTTTGGACAGCTCACCTATTTAAGTCCCAAATAGAAGTGACTTGCCTCTGTTTCTCCTCCTCTCCTTTGTGTTTGGCGTTGGTAAATGACTAGGACTGTTTGGACTGGGTGATAGTCACATTATTTCATGGTGTGTTCCTGTCCTTTGCTTCGCTGTTAGCAATAGCGGCTGCGAGAGGTTTACACGTTATGAGGATTTCTCAAAATATCAATTGTGATAATTGCATACCTGATCTTTGCCCACAAGGTACAATGGCAATCCCCACTCCCGGATCGTGTATCTGGCACTCTGCATCTGAGATGGTCAAAATTGTACAATGTAGAAGAGGCTTTAAGCTGTTTCTTGGTGTTAGCTATTGTGTTATTGTGTTATCAAAAAAGTATCTGAACCCTGTGAAATTTCATAAATTCCTTTTATAAATTGTCATCAAATGCAGTTTGAACTTCATCTAAATCAGAAGAATAAACAGAGTCTGCTTGAAATAATACCACACAAACAATTATGTTTTCATATTTTTATGGAGCATACCATGTAAACATTCACAGGAGAAAGTAAAGGAAAAAGTAAGTGAACCCTTGGCTTTAATAACTAGTTGACCCTCCTTTGGCAGCAATAACTTCAAGCAAAAGTTTATTGTAGTTGCAGATCAGACATCAGATAAGATGAATTTTGGACCATTCGTTTTTATAACACTGTTGCAGCTCAGCAAGATTCCGGGATCTCTGGTGTGAATGGCTTTCTTGAGGTCATGCCACAGCATCTCAATTGGGTTGAGGTGAGGACTTCACTAGGCCACTCGAGAACACATTGCCTTCTTCTGAAGCCATGCTGTTGTTTATATGCTTATGAATTTCGGATCATTGTCTGGTTGCAACGCCCATCCTCTATTGAGCTTCAACTGTTGATGGCCTCAAGTTCTTCTGCAAAATGTCTTGATAATTCATTTACCCATTGCTTAGAACAAGCTTGAATCTCGTTTACAAGTTTGACCCATAGAATGGGTTTAAAATCATATATTAATATAAAATACTCCCAACTTTGTACTCTTTACTCATAGATCACGCATATAGAATGACTGTTTAAACATTAGTCTTGGCAAATCAACTGCTTATGGTTCAATCCCATTTCATGCTGCTTGGGGTTTCAAATCAGGACAAACAGTTCTCGAAGTCTTGCAGCTACACCGGTAAAGTTTACACACTGACACAGACATCAAAGCATACATTTGAAATATTTCTGCAGAGTTCGTTAAATATCAAAATGGACATTTTATCTTAGTTTTAGTTAGCTTAGTAGTTTCTTTATCTCATTTAAAAACAACTGAATGGAAGTTTATGGGTTGCAGTACTCTCAAACACCAGTGGGTGGCGCCTTGCGTGCATGTTTAAATATTAAACAAATAGTTTGTTGCGGGCACGGTGGCCGACTGGTTAGAGCGTCAGCCTCACAGTTCTGAGGAGCGGGGTTCAATCCCCGGCCCCCCCTGTGTGGGTTTTCTCCCACATCCCAAAAACATGAATGAATTGGAGACTCGAAGTTGCCCGTAGGTGTGAATGTGAGTGCGAATGGTTGTTTGTTTGTATGTGCCCTGCGATTGGCTGGCAACCAGTTCAGGGTGTACCCCGCCTCCTGCCCGATGATAGCTGGGATAGGCTCCAGCATGCCCGCGACCCTAGAAAAGAGAAGCGGCTCAGAAAATGGATGGATGGATGGATGGATGGATAGTTTGTTGCGCTATTTGCATTCCATTGTCGATCAGTCCCTTTTGGCTGCTGTGAGTTCAAACGAAGAAAAGGACTCTTTGATGACTGTAAACCAAGATTTAGGGGTGACCTGCTAATTAATTTGGGGTCCAGTAGGTGTCTTCTAGTGGTTGTCTCGAACAGCAGGGGCGTTTGGAAGAAAGCAGTTTATCAAGCTGTGGGGGAGTCACTGTGACACCTCAGGCTGCGGGGAGCATGTCCGCTACACCAGAATGTTTTCTCCGCCATCCTTTACAGTTGGGATAAGGTTTTGATGTTGGTGTGCAGTGCCATCTTTCACAACACATGGAGTTGTGTTTCATCTTTCCACAGAATATTTTCCTCTTGCCTGTGGAACATCCAAGTGCTCTTTAGCAATTTTCAAACATGCAGCAATGTTATTTTTTTATTTTTTATTTTTCTGTGATTTTTATTTTATTTTATTTTTAAGACAAACGGCTTCCTTCTTGCTGTTCTCCCATGAACCCTATTCTTTTTTACGTGTGGTAGATTTGTCAACAGAGATTTTAGTCTTCATATGACACTCCAGGGTTCTTATTTACCTCATTGAGCATTCCGCTGTGTTCTTGCAGTCATCTTTACAGGACAGTCACACCTTGGAAGAGAAGCAACACTGCTGAACTTTCTCCATTTATGGACAATTTGTCGAATCGTGGACTGATGAACATCAAAACTGTGGCATGACCTCGAGAGAGCTAATCACACCAGATATCCCAGGAATATTGCTGAGTTGGGACAGCTTTGTTCAAAGGAATGGTCCAAAATTCATCCTGATCGTTGTGCACGTCTGAGCTGCAACTACAGGAAATGTTTGGTTGAGATTATTGCTGCCGAAGGAGGGTCAACCAGTTATAAAAATCCAAGGGTTCATGTACTTTTTCCTCCCTGTCCTGTGAATGTTAACATTATATTTACATTTCAATAGAAATATGAAAACATGAGTGGTATTAGTTTAAGCAGACTGTTTATTCTTGTGATCTAGGTGAAGGTCAAACTACAGTTCATGTAGAAATTGAATTCATTACATGGCCACCACGTCGATTCCCCACATTCAACATGGCCGCCACATAGGCGCGAGAAGATCTAGTATTATTGTATATCTGTGACCTGGATATAAGTGAGTCCCATTCCCCTGCCTGCATTGCGCCACAGCGCCAGAAAACAACCGCGGCCAATTCTGGAACGAACAGACTTTGTCAACGGCATTGTAAGTGTCAAGTATTTTTGGACACATTGTTCAGTCCCGACAGTCTGTTTGATCGATATCCGTTATATCAGGGTCTGTTTTATCGAGGTTCCACTGTATGTGTGTATGATACATTCTGAAGTTGATAGTGTATCAGCAGTGGCAGATTTAATTGTCAAGTGTATGGTCTTCTTCCTCATTATTATTTTGTATTACTGTAGTTTTTGGAAAGCAACAGGTACCATCTATCCATCCATTTTATTTACCGCTTATCTTCACTAGGGTCGCGGGAGCCTATCCCAGCTACCTTCGGGCGAGGGGCGGGGTACACCCTGAACCGGTCCCCAGCCAATCACAGGGCACATAGAAACAAACATCAATTCGCACTCATATTCACAACTATGGGCAATTTAGAGTCTTCAATCAATCTACCATGCATGTTTTTGGGATGTGGGAGGAAACCGGAGTGCCTGGAGAAAACCCACCCAGGCATGGGGAGAACATGCAAACTCCACACAGGCGGAGCCAGGATTTGAACCCTGGTCCCCAGAATTGTGAGGAAGATGTGCTAACCAGTCTTCCACCGTACCAGCAGCAACAGCTTATTCCTCTCGGTGAGGTACAGGATGAAATGAGTTTGGTAAGTAGTGTAGGTCAAAGGTCCAATGCATTCTTGTTCCTTGTCACGAAATCTGATTAGTTTCTAAACTTCATCACTGTAGGATGAAATATACTGTAAATACATGAGTATAACCCAGTAAGGCTGAGAAAGCTAGTAAGCAAAGCAAATGTATTTATATTGCACATTTCATACACATGGAAACTCAATGTGCTTGACATGATTAAACGCATTTAAAAACAAAGACAAAAAAAACACCTCAAACATTTAAACAGAGAGAAAAAAAAGGACAATTAAAACGGCGTATAGTGCAAGAAAAATCATTTAAAAGTGGAAATGCTCTAAAAACCATGAGATAAAAAGGAGAGTTTTTAACCTGGACTTAAAAACATTCACTCTTGGGGCTGACGTCACTTCTGTTGGCAACTTATTCCATTTGTGTGCAGCATAATAGCTAAATCGTAAATCGATTGTACGAGAGCGGCTCCAACTACTGGACACAAATTCCTTGTGTGTTTTTTGGACATACTTGGCAAATAAAGATGATTCTGATTCTGAAATGCTGCTTCACCATGTTTGCTGTGGACTCTGTGTTCCACTGTTTGACCTGAGTCTGTCGATCTATGAGCCCAACTGGGTTTATATTCCATTAGCATGTCTTTCATGTATTCAGGACCTAAACCATTTAGTTTTTTATAGACCAGTAGCAGAATTTTAAAATCTATTCTAAAGCTGACTGGGAGCCAGTGTAAAGACTCTAGAATTGTAGTAATATGCTTTGACCCGAGCTGCAGCATTCTGAATGAGTTGAAGCTGTTTTAATGCTCTTTTTGGGAGTTCAGTCAGAAGACCATTACAATTGTCAAGTTTACTTGAGATAAAAGCATAGATGAGCTTCTCCTGGTCTGCTTGGCTTATGCAAGCCTTCACTCTGGATATGTTCTTCAGATGGTAGAAGGTAGTTTTAGTAATTGATTTGATATGACTGTTGAAAGTCAGGTCGTAATCTATCAGTACATCAAGGTTTTGGACATGGTCTTTGGTTTTTAAAGAGAGTGACTACAGGTATGTACCAACAGCAATCCTCTTTTCTTTATTGCCAAAAACAATTATCTCCGTTTTGTTGTGGTTTAATTTGAGAAAATTTCACCTCATCCAGTTATTTATTAGTTTTAGACAATGACACAACAGCTCAATTGAACTGTAGTAATCTGGAGACACTGCTAGATATAACTGTGTGTCATCTCCATAGCTATGATTGTGAAAATTCTGAAGAATTTGACCCAAGGGTAGCAAATACAGGCTTAACAGGTCACTTGAGGCACCCCATAGGTTATTTTTCCATTTGATGAGATTGTCCCTTGAGGGACCCCATAGGTTATTGCCATTGTATGAGATTGAATACTTCCAATGGTTACAAAATAACTCCTTTCCTCAAGGTAGGACCTGAACCATTTAAGGACTGTTCCATTTAGTCATACACACGTTTCCAACATATTCAGCAGTATATTATGATCTACCTTATCAAAAGCCGCACTGAGCTCGAACAAGACCAGAATTGACACCTTTCCCGAGTCAATATTCAACCTTATATCATTTAGCACTTTGATAAGAGCAGATTCTGTACTGTGATGAACTCAAAAACCTGATTATTTGTCAAAATGTCCATTGAAGTTCAAGAAATTGCTGAGTTGATTAAAAATAACTCTCGACAATCTTGGCTATGAAAGGGAGATTTGAGATGGGTCTTTACTTTGTAGGCTTTACACGATCAGGATTTTTGGGGCCGATCACCGATCACAAGATGGAGCAATGTGTCTATTTACATGACTTGTTCATTTATTGTATATACCTGTGTACTGTATACTGGGTACTGTATCTTCAAAATTATTCTCTTACATTTTAGACAAAAGTTAAAACATCAATGACCTCTATGGGGCATTCAAGGATTGGCCACTGACATAAGTTTAGGTCAAATCAACATTACATAACAGAAATAATGTGTTCAGCCAATTCCTGACAATCATGCTGCGTGCCTTCATCAGGTAAGGGTATTAGTGTGGCTGGATTTAAGGTTGTGCATCGCTCAACAGTCAAATGTGGTTGTGACAGCAAGATGGCCATGCAAGATAAATGTCTTGCAGGTGATAAAAACGCCATATTTGTTTGCAATAGGAGAGTAGACACTGTATGTGGGACCTTAAGAGTTAATGGATGAAATAACACAATTGTGGAACTGCTCTGCACTGCCATTGAGGCTGCCACAACTGCTCTGACACAATGCGGTAATGCACACGTCACGCTGTCCAATTTAGTCGAAAAATAAGCTATTGGTCTTAGCTTATCATCGTACTGTTGTGTAAGTACGGAGGTCATGTTATAGCTTTTACAATCTACCGTTTGAATGAATGGTTAATCATAATTTGGAAGGGCCAGCGCCGTACTGGACACCAAATGTTGTTAAATGTCACAGAAGGCCTTTTCTGGCTCTGTATTCCATTGAACTGGTGATGTCATTTTAAGGTTGTCTTCATACATTCATTTTGACAATGGTGCAACAATTTCTGCATAGTTTGGAATCCATGCTCTACAATAATTTGTCAGACCTAAAAATGACATCATCTGTTTCTTAGTCTGTGGTTTAGGGGCTTTTAAGACTATAGCTTTCCTGTCTTCTAATATAGTCTTTCCTCCTAGACTTAAATTATGGCCTAGATATTTGACTTGCCTTTTATACAATTGTAAATTTTTTTTGCTAACTTTATGTCCCTCTTCTGCTAGATGATGCAGTAAGGCCAACACATCTTTGATGCATGTCTCTCCATCTGGAGATGCCAGGAGTACATCATCTACATACAGTAAAATTTGGCTCCCTCCTGTCTTGGTAGTATATTTCTGTTTCTTCATTGAGGAAGACATTTATCTTCTTCATTTTGAGTCCTAACACTCTCTCTGCATGGAGGGCATGATTAACATATTCCTCCAGAGAGCCAGTTGCTAGGTTTATCCAATGTTTATCTACCCAGCTTTTAATGTGTTCTTTCGAATTCGCATGTAAAGCATTTTTTAACTGTTGTTGATAAGGGCCCTGAGGATTTGCATCCTCATTCAAGCCGCTGTTTGCTTTAAAACAAACGGTCATTCTAACCCTATACTCTTCCAAAGGTTCTTCGTCTTTTTGTTTCATTCTACTGATTTCTGTGTTATTTGCCCTTTTGCAGAACCTGGCTGTGGTTCTTTCTATTAAAGCCCTAACTCTATGTTGTAATTCTCTGTCATTATGTGGCATTACAACACCATGGTATTTTGGGTCCCAATCTCCTCGGCAAAGGTGCCAATCAGGCCCCATTGCAGTCATCCAAATTTATTGAGTTTCTGTTCCATTTAAATGATAGGACTGTCTAAGATTTTCCATTTCCTCAACAAATTGGACAATGTCTACTTTGTAGGGTGTGATGACGGCTACGGCCTCATTAGTCCAGGTCCTATAGACCAAAATAGTTTCTTTGTGGTCCTCTTGGACGTTTGGATTTGCCACCTCAATCATTGGATATAAATCCATGTCTCCCTCGTCTGTGGTTCTATTTGTTATTTTGAGAATGAGAGACAATGTTCCTCCCATAGTTTTAGACCAATTCATTTTTGACCCTCCTGATCGTAAAACTCGTTGAGGTTCTGACTCATGAGTTGGAGGAAGTTCATGAGGTGGCAAAAACGGGTACAAGGGTGCTGTATGTTTCCTCATTCTTTTCACATTTTGTTTTCAACCATCTTTTTCTCGCATACTCTGACTACTGGTCCTGTCTTGTCATCTTCCTGTCTTTGAAACAACATATCTTTGTCCCTACTTGTCTGCATTTTCTGTTCACTTTCTAAGTCCTTTTTCTTACTTCCTTTTTCTCTTTTGGATGCCATGTTTCGCCAGAAGAATAAGTCGTCATATCCCTCTTTTTCTATTTTTGATATATTATTTTTGTGTCGACATTTTATTTCGTCTCGAAGTTGAACCAATTTTTGCGAATTTAGCTGGCCAGTGAAACTGTATTTGGTTATCCATGTGTTTAAATGTTTTATTTTGGAAGGGTTTTGGAGTTGAACATATTTCCAGTCTTTACACGTTAAGCGCTCTTTTGGATCCGTTTTATTGTTATTTTTTTCCCATTTTGTGAATTCGGAAGTCAGTTTATTTGCACCTAGAGTGACCTCAATACTCACTTTATTCAAAATGACAGGGTGACAATGAACATCTGGGTTTTGGTAATCCTCAAACTTCTACCCAACACGGGGCGGAGGATTCTTGCATCTGCTTCCAAACCCAGTTGTCACTTACAATCCTGTCTTAAAAAAATCATACCTTTACATATTCACACAATACTAGTAACGTTTTTACAAACACGGAATTTAAGTACGTACAGGACTCCGCCGTCCTCACGGAATTTCTCGGACTCCGCCGTCCCTCTTTTACTTGCCAGTGACTAGTATTACACAAGGTTTATTCTGCCGCAGACTTCTTTGTCGTGCAATTCACTCACTCTTTAATCCTTTTAAAAAAAAAAATGTAACTCACCAAAGTCGTCTTCAATCCTATGGATTGTCGTCAACCTTCAGATCCCAGTTGAGGAGAATGAAGACCAGTCCCGTAAAGGGTCTTACATGCCGTGGCCACGGTCTCTTAACTTGAAGTCGGCTCCACAACTGGAATCCTCAGGTGTGTTGACATCCGGCTCGAAGGACCAATTTAATGTTGGATCTATTTCGCCCAACACCTATAAATAATAGACACAAAGGAATGAAGACGCTGGTTTCTTTTTGCTCATGAGGAGAACATGTGGAAGATTGTTCAATTTCATTCTCCTATCACGCTCTAAACAATCTAAGTTACAAGACATAACACACTAAGGGGAGGGTTTCAAGGTGAAGACATGAGACCAACACCCAGCCACGTGGCCTTGGTCAAGGCGCCCCTCTCTGACGATTCCCACTGAGTCATCTTCCTGAAGGCGAGACATCTTGCTTTCCCCCACGGTCGGCAAGCAACCATCAAAATCGTCCACAATACCAATGCCAGCCAGCAAATAAATGATAACTTGTACAATTTATTTAACACATTGTAATAGAGTTTTTCCGGGGTGGCTTCAGATGTAGTATAATTATAATTTTTCTGATTTGTGCTAATATTTAACCTGATGGATTGTATTTTTTACTAAAATAACAAGCAAATTCATTGCATTTATCTGCTGTTAGGAGTTCTGGAGCTATCTGATTCGGGGAGGTTGTGAACCACAGCAAAAAGAGTGCGAGTATTGTTGAATTTCTTACTGATGATTTCAAAAAAGTGTTGCTATCCAGACCTAACTAACTCTTAGTTAAAATGACAAAGACTTTGTCTGTAGAGGTCATAGTCAAATTGGAGCTTTCCTACACTTTAATTTAGAGATATTTTCCATCAATGTGCTCCTCCACAGTATTCTAGGTCACCTCAAGATTGTCTTAGTTTTAATAGATGCGATAGCATTCATGACATTTGAGATTTTACAGGTGAAATTATCCAAAAGTTAATCAACTGTCTCAGCATTCACAGTTTGTGGCACAACTATGGTCTCCATGAACTTAGTGGCAGTACTCTCAATTATGTACCCTTTCTTAATAGACATAGAGGTTTTCTGAACTTTTCTGAGACTACTTGGCGTAGTGTGGGCTGGGGTACAATATTGACAGTAGCCTTTACCCTGTCCGTCAGACGTAACATAGTATTTAGGCTAGTGGAGAGTGAGTTTTGCTTTGGGCTTTGCTCCAATGGGGAAAAAAGGTGTGTCGGAGATTCAAAAAGATCAGAACCAGAATCATCTTTATTTCTGTCGATATGTCCTGTCTATATGTGCCCTGCAACTGACTGGCAACCAGTCCAGGTTGTAGTCCGCCTTTCACCCGAAGTCAGCTGGGAAAGCTCCAATGCCCCGTGACCCTAACCAGGATAAGCGGTGTTGAAAATGGATGGATGTCTTATATTGCCCCCAGATAGCCAAGGTGCACACACGAGATGAGGAGCACAATTGAGGGAGAAAGTGTGACAAAAACTGTTTAATTGTTTTTAATTATATTTAATTATGTCATTACTGTACGTTTTCAGGCGGCACGGTGACAGACTGGTTAGCACATTCGCCTCATAGTTTTGAGAACTGGGGTTCAAATCCCGGCCCCGCCTGTGCGGAATGGAAGATTCATGAATGAATATTATACAGTGCTATTTTTCTCATTGAATTACAGTTTTAGAAATTACAAAAATGTTTTTTGAGGGCTGAAACAGATTAATGGCAATTCAATTCCTTTCAAAGGGTTAAGATTATTTTGAAGTGTTTTAAGTAACAAGTGTGGCCAAGGAACGAATTAAACTCGTATCTCAAGGCACTATTGTACGCCTACAGTAGAGGTGGGAGCGACCCACTATCACAATAGTGTGCAAACAATTACAGTAAAATAAATTAAATCATTATTAATTCATAAAAAAGGAAGGAGAAAAAAATACTAATTCTGGCAAGTCTGCAGTTTGTTTTGTGTCGTGACTCTTTCAAAAATCTTTGCATTTATATTGTACAAAACCCACACACATCTTTCAACATCCCAACTGAGTTGAGGTCCACTGCCCTCCACAGACTGTTAAAAAAAAAATCTAAAGATTTCGCAAGGATTTAAGTAAGAGTTTGTTTGATGGATGATGACTGATCGAGAGAGAAGCGACAGCCAATTAAGCTTATGAGGGAAATTATGCCCCCTCCTTGAGCCGTCACCTTATCGTGGTGGAGGGGTTTGTGCGTCCCAATGATCCTAGGAGCTAAGTTGTCTGGGGCTTTATGCCCCTGGCAGGGTCACCCATGACAAAGCATGGCTCAAAGACCCCTTATGATGACAACAAACGATGGACTTGGTTTTCCCTTGCCTGGACGCGGGTCACCGGGCCCCCCAACTGGAGCCAGGCCTGGTGGTGGGGCTCAAAGGCGAGCGACTGGTGGCCAGGCCTGCACCCATGGGGCCCGGCCGGACACAGCCCGAAAGGGTAACGAGGGTCCCCCTTCCCATGGGCTCACCAACTGTGGGAGGGGCCATTGGAGTCGGGTGCAGTGTGAGCTGGGCGGGGAGCTTGATGATCCGATCCCCGGCTACAGAAGCCTGCTCTAGGGACGTGGAATGTCACCTCTCTGGCAGGGAAGGAGCACGAGCTGGTGTGTGAGGTCGAGACTAGATATAGTCGGACAAGCCTCCACACACAGCTTGGACTCTGGTACCAGTCCTCTCGAGAGGGGTTGGACTCTCTTCCACTCTGGAGTTGCCCACGGTGAGAGGCGCCGAGCAGGTGTGGGTATACTTATTGCACCCCGGCTTGGCGCCTGTACGTTGGGGTTCACCCCGGTGGACGAGAGGGTAGCCTCCCTCCGCCTTCGGGTGGGGGGACGGATCCTGACTGTTGTTTGTACCTATGCACCAAACAGCAGTTCATAGTACCCACCCTTTTTGGAGTCCTTGGAGGGGGTGCTGGAGAGCGCTCCCGCTGGGGACTCCATCATTCTCCTGGGGGACTTCAATGCTCACGTGGGCAATGACAGTGAGACCTGGAAGGGCGTGATTCGGAGGAACGGCCCCCCCGATCAGAACTCGAGCAGTGTTCTGTTATTGGGCTTCTGTGCTCATCACGGATTGTCCGTAACGAACACCATGTTCAAGCATAAGGGTGTCCACACGTGCACTTGGCACCAGGACACCCTAGGTCGCAGTTCGATGATAGACTTTGTGGTCGTGACATCGGACTTCCGTCCGCGTGTCTTGGACACTTGGGCGAAGAGAGGAGCTGTCAACTGATCACCACCTGGTCGTGAGTTGTCTCCGATGGTGGGGGAAGATGCCGGTCCGACGTGGCAGGCCCAAACGTATTGTGAGCGTCTGCTGGGAACGTCTGGCAGAATCCCCTGTCAGAAGGAGTTTCAACTCCCACCTCCGACAGAACTTTGCTCATGTTCCGGGGGAGGCGGGGGGACATTGAGCCCAGTGGACGATGTTCCGCGCCTCCATTGCGGAGGCGGCCGACCGGAGCTGTGGCCGTAATTTGGTCGGTGCCTGTCGTGACGGCAATCCCCAAACCCGTTGGTGGACACCAATGGTGAGGGATGCCGTCAAGCTGAAGAAAGAGTCCTATCGGGCTTTTTTGGTCGGTGGGACTCCTGAGGCAGCTGATGAGTACCGGCTGGCCAAGAGGAATGCAGCTTTGGTGGTCGCTGAAGCAAAAACTCGGGTATGGGAGGAGTTCGGTGAGGCCATGGAGAAAGACTTTCGGACGGCTTCGAGGAAATTCTGGTCCACCATCCGGCGTCTCAGGAGAGGAAAGCAGTGCATCACCAACACTGTGTATAGTGGGGATGGACGCTGCTGACCTCGACTCGGGACGTTGTGAGTCGGTGGGGAAAATACTTCGAAGACCTCCTCAATTCCACCGACACGCCTTCCCATGAGGAAGCAGAGTGTGGGTTCTCTGAGGCGGGCTCTCCTATATCTGGGTTTGAGGTCACCGAGGTATTTAAAAAGCTCCTCGATGGCAAGGCCCTGGGGGTGGATGAGATTCGCCCGGAGTTCCTAAAGGCTCTGGATGTTGTGGGGCTGTCCTGGTTGAGACGCCTCTGCAACATCGCATGGAAATCGGGGACAGTGCCTCTGGATTGGCAGACTGGGATGGTGATCCCCCTTTTTAAGAAGGGTGACCGGATGGTGTGTACCAACTACAGGGGGATCACAACTCCTCAGTCTCCCTGGTAAGGTCTATTCAGGGGTGCTGGAGATGAGGGTCCGTCGGGAAGTCAAATCTCAGATTCAGGAGGAGCAGTGTGGTTTATGTCCTGGCCGTGAAACAGTGGACCAGCTCTACACCCTCGGCAGGGTCCTTGAGGGTGCATGGGAATTCGCCCAACCAGTCTACATGTGTTTTGTGGACTTGGAGAAGGCGTTTGACCGTGTCCCTCGGGGAGTCCTGTGGAGGGTGCTTCGGGAGTATGGGGTAGCGAACCCCCTGATATGGGCTGTTCGGTCCCTGTACGGCCGGAGTCAGAGTTTCGTCCGCATCAGTAAGTCGGACTCATTCCCGGTGAGGGTTGAACTCCGCCAAGGCTGACCTTTGTCACCGATTCTGTTCATAACTTTTATGGACAGAATTTCAAGGCGGAGCCGAAGTGTAGAGGGGGTCCGGTTTGGTGGCCTTAGTATTGCATCTCTGCTTTTTGCAGATGATGTGGTTCTGTTGGCTTCATCAAGCCGTGACCTCCAACTCTCACTGGAGCAGTTCGCAGCAGAGTGTAAAGCGGCGGGGATGAGAATCAGCACCTCCAAATCTGAGACCATGGTCTTCAGTTGGAAAAGGGTGGCGTGCCCTCTCCAGGTCGGGGATGAGATCCTGGCCCAAGTGGAGGAGTTCAAGTATCTTGGGGTCTTGTTCACGAGTGAGGGAAGAATGGAACGGGAGATCGACAGGCGGATCGATGCAGTGTCTGCAGTGATGCGGACTTTGTATCGGTCTGTTGTGGTAAAGAAGGAGCTAAGCCGAAAGGCGAAGCTCTCAATTTACCGGTCGAGCTACGTTCCTACCCTCACCTATGGTCACAAGCTGTGGGTCGTGACCAAAAGAAAAAGATCCCGGATACAAGCGGCCGAAATGAGTTTCCTCCGCAGGGTGTCCGTGTTTATCAACAACACACAGAAACGCCGCCGGCTTCTCTGGGCCTGAGCTCACCTCGATGGACTGATGCAAAAAGTGGAAAAATGTTCTGTGGTCAGAGGAGTCCACATTTCAAATTGTTTTTGGAAATTGTGGACGTCGTGTCCTCCGGGCCAAAGAGGAAAGAACCATCCGGACTGTTATGGACGCAAAATTCAAACCCAGCATCTGTGATGGTATGGGGCTGTGTTAGTGCCAAAGGCATGGGTAACTTACACATCTGTAAAGGCACCATTAATACTGAAAGGTACATACAGGTTTTGGAGAA
This sequence comes from Phycodurus eques, assembly GCF_024500275.1. NCBI lineage: Eukaryota > Metazoa > Chordata > Actinopteri > Syngnathiformes > Syngnathidae > Phycodurus > Phycodurus eques. Next base: position 4,712,294 of record NC_084534.1, on the reverse strand, counting down.
ACATATGCTGCCATCCAAGCAATGTGTTTTTAATGGACGCCCCTGCTTATTTCAGCAAGACAATGCCAAACCACATTCTGCACGTGTTACCACAGCGTGGCTTCGTAGTAAAAGAGTGCGGGTACTAGAATGGCCTGCCTGCAGTCCAGACCTGTCTCCCATTGAAAATGTTTCGCACGTTATGAAGCATAAAATACGACAGAGACCCCGGACAGTTGAACAGCTGAAGCTGTACATCAAGCAAGAATGGGAAAGAATTCCACCTTGTAGGTGGAATTCAACAATTCGTGTCCTCAGTTCCCAACCGTTTATTGAATGTTGTTAAAAGAAAAGGTGATGTAACACAGTGGTAAACATGACCCTGTCCCAGCTTTTTTGGAACATGTTGCACCCATAAAATTCTAAGTTCATGATTATTTGCTAAAAACGATAAAGTTTATCAGTTTGAACATTGAATATCTTGTCTTTGTAGTGTATTCAATTAAATATAATTTGAACATGATTTGCAAATCATAGTATTCTATTTTTATTTATGTTTAACACAACATCTCAACTTCATTGGAATAGGCAATAGTCCGAATGCTCATGCTGCCAAATAGTTAGTTTCTCACTTACTCTGGAAATAAACACAACTGTGGTCATCATTGAAATTTTTTTAAAAGTAAATTTCAATTTAATGTAATTAATGTATTGATCATTTTGGTTTGATTCAATTTAAACACCCCCACATCGTGTTTTTCTGCCCATAGACAGCTAGACGATGGCCTGAGTCTGTGCACGGGAATACATGACAGGACTGTCATGTCAAAGCCAAAACTGGAAAGATGAGTAGTGGAACTGCATACCTGTCTAATGTTTGAAACCTGAAAATCCTAATAGTGAATAGTGAAACGCTGTGAGTAATTGTCACCCCCAGAAAAGATTTATAATTGCCTATATGTGCCACAAGGTGGCGTCAAAGCACTATTTTCCTATTAGACTTGGCGATGGCCAGTCTATATGAAAAGCAAAATAGTTACTAGAGCACAGGATGCAACAAGTTGGCAACAAAGCAATACTTTTATATCAGACAGGGCTCTGACCTGACCACAAAAAAAGCAAATATGTAAAAACAAATTGTGAATTACCAGCATAGCCCCCCCCCCCCCCCCCCCCCCCCCAAAAAAAAAATCTGTGAATGGGTACATTTGCAAGTAGCGAATCGTGAATAGCAGGGGAATACTGTTATTATGTACTATTTTAGCTACTGGCCCTACTACAAATAAATGCAATGAGAAAATGTAATGTATGTTGTAATGGTATGTTATTCTGAAACCCAAATTGAAAGACTGTCAGTTTTTCCATACTGTAAGATTTTGAAGCATCCGAATGCACAAGATTATGCATGTACAAACTTGTAAATCCATCTTGTCATGCATGCTTCAAGGTGATAGGCTTTTGGGTGGTTAAAAGCTTATTGGGCGAGTCAGCACCCTTTGAGTGGATGTGGTGTGCTTGCTGCTTTAGCCACAGTTTTGTCAGAATAGGACAGTATTTATTTACTGAAAAGACAAACATGTCTATCAGACATATCCTGCTCGTATCTCACTGTTTAGGTTTCACAGATAGGGATGTGGACAAATCTCTTCATCCCTTACAATGTCTGGATTTAAGGTTAAATCTGTTACTTACACACATCACAATAAATCAAAAGTGCCTTTATTTAATATTGCTGATATTGATCATTATATATTTGTTTTTTATCTCACTTCAGCTTTCACTGCTTATTAAAAATATTGAGGATCGCTTTCAGTCCCACTTAAGCAATTGCTTTCATCATCTTTGAAATGCAATGGCTATCTCAGTTAGTTGTAGACCGGGGAGGCAAGGGGAAAATAAGAGGGAAATCCAGTCATGGATGACAACGTCAAGGATATTCAAAGTGGCAAGCCACCCCATTGGGATTTCCCAGCCAGTTTCTGCAGCTGTTTCATGCGGACTCAATATTTACCAGAATTCACAGCATTCAGCACCAAGGAAAATGTATTTTAAACTCACTCACACCATAGAAATAGAAAAACGACTGTTACCTTACTTTTGTTATAAATTCTTCACATGGCCTTACTTACACGTGTGGCATAGTAGACAGTACAATCTAATTACAGCCAAACATGATATAAAAAATGCCTATACAGAAATGGTAATTGTCAGTTTTGATTGTCTCTTTCAAAGACATTAATTATGGTGGGCGCAGTTTGCAAGCCCTCAGTTGCATATAGTTCGCTTTTCCACTAGGGTTGGGAACGATAAACCGATGTGACCTGATATTCGTTCATAAAGGTGAGAGATACTATTGTATCGGTAGCAGACTAGACTATCGATACAAAAACCGCCAGGAATCCTTAGAAACATCGGTTTTAGGGCTGTGAACCGGATGCCGTGAGGCTAGAAATTGGTTGCCTGGAGGCTTATGGTTTTAATCTCGTAAAACAAGCACGAGAGGTCTCGAGCTGTGCTCCACAGGTAATGTTATGCTTACAACCAAACACAGCAGTAGCGACACAACTAGTTTAACTACATTTCTCCGTACATCAAGTCGCTTTTCAGTAGTTAAACTTATTTTGTGGTCCCAGCGATAGCAAAGTAGTGTTCCCACAGGAGTTGTAAACATCGAATGCAACATTACGTTGTGTACCTTAACTCAAGTCTGCCGTCCACACCGGAGTCGAGAGCGAAATGTGCGCCACTGATTGTAAACATGCAGGCAATATGGCAAAGGTAGGTAAATCTCGTCAATTTAACTTTGGGCTGTTACTCAGCAAACAAATGCTTCTTCTCGAGTACTCGCAGTCCACTTATACGTTTGTGTTGGAATTGCCTCTTTATGCTCCCACACTCATACGGACGACAGTGCCCACATTGCATCACGTCACCGACGGATTGGGTCGTGCGTCACTTGACGCGCACACGGCACAAATTGTCGCCGCGCGCACAATGCTGCGGAGGTCATCTCTCGTGATTGGTTCATGTTTAGTCACCTGCTGTGATGATGTACTCAGCTTTTCCCTTGATTCCTCAATACCACCATCTTTAAAATGCAAAACACCTATGCCGCTGCCTTTTGATCGATTTTGCAATATAATTAAACGCATCATCTTGTCATCCAGGTCCATTTGTTCTAGCAGACACTGTTCCACGGTCGCCATTGTTGTTCCTTTGCTCCTTTTGTTCCAGAGAGTAAAAACGGCTACTGGAATTTTCCATAAAATGCAGAGGAAACTCCACACTGTGGTGTCCTAGCCAAGACCAGCCATAGCGACACCCCTGACTTGGAGGAGAACTGCAGCACATTTTCAAAACAGCGTACGTGGGTTGCGCTCGACGATAAAGGCAAACTGCGCGCGGGGTCGCTGCCCGTGCGAGTAGAAAGGAACCTGTACTGTGAGACCCAAAAGAGGGAACTACCGAGAGAACACACCTGTCCCGAAGCTGACACAACTATCGCCAGTTGTACTAAGATAGTCATCACTATTTAAGTTAAAAAGGTCAGTCACTCAGCAAGCACCAAAAAAAGAAGCAGTGTGTGTGCAGTGGCAGTCCTAGCTTTAATGCCACGGTGTGCAAGACCACCCATGCCTCTTCAAATGTTGTTTGTGCCGAGAAATGTTTAATTGTTAGTATGGTCTAGTTAAATAATTAATTTTATATTATTATATTTACTGTAGGCGGTACAGTGGACGACTGGTTAGCACATCTGCCTCACAGTTCTGAGGACCGGGGTTCAAATCCCGGCCCCGCCTGTGTGGATTCTGCGTGGGTTTTCTCCGGGCACTGCGGTTTCCTCCCACATCCCAAAAGGTAGGTTGATTGAAGACTCTAAATTGCCCGTAGGTGTGAATGTGAGTGCGAATGGTTGTTTGTTTATATTTGCCCTGCGATTGGCTGGCGACCAGTTCAAGGTGTACCCCGCCTCTCACCCGAAGATAGCAGGGATAACCTCCAGCACGCCCGCGACTTGTGAGGATAGAGTGGTACAGACAATGGATGGATATTTACCGTATACTATTAGTCAATGATGGTGTAGGGGTACACTCGCCTGACTTTGGTGCGGGCAGCGGGGGTTCAGTTCCCACTCAGTGATGGTGTGAATGTGAGTGTGAGTGGTTGTCCGTGTCTATATGTGACCTGCGACTGACTGGCGACCAGTTCAGGGTGTTTTCTGGTAGTTGCCCAAAGTGAGCTGGAATAGGCTCTAGCGCCCTGCGACTCTAACCAGTATAAGCGGTGTTGAAAAGGGATGCATGGATATACATATATATATATATATATATATTTTTTTTTACAGTGCCATAAAGCAAAAATGCTCAGGGTTAAAGTTGTCTTTTATATGTTTGAAAATAGGTTTAGACAAATGGCATTTCACAGAATTGGGTTAAGACAAGGTTCTCTATATTTAGCACATGTACAAATGTTAACCATCACATTTTTTCTGCACCGAGATGCAATCAAGAATCGTATCACTCCCATATTGAACCGAATCATTCCGCCAGTAAAGATATGGTTTTTGAATATAATTGCTACCTGTGTATCTAGACATGTATCAAATCGGCCTTATGCCAGAGACTCCCAACCCTATTTTCCACTGATGGCAATGACAACTAATAATAAACCTATTTTTACCTAATGTGTACACATATTTTGGCTTGTGTAAAATGGCATACGTTCTATCTATTGAGTGTCCCTTTTGACTTGTGTTATTCGCTGGAATGAGCTCTATAAACATTGTAAACTCCTAAGAGTGTTCAGTACCTTTACTTTGAAGTTAAAATATATTATGTAATTCAATTCTTTATTTGCCTTCCATGCTCAAATATAATTAGATTTTCTTTGGCTGCTTTTGTGCACTGGTGTGTTGATATGGTTGTTGATACTTGTTTATAGATGTTGCAGGCCCTCCCAGTGCCCCTGAGGGCCTGGTTGTGATTGATATTACTGACCCTACTGTGCAACTGTTATGGCGCTCTGGTCCAGAAAACTAGTCTCATTACTATGTACATGATGCAGGCCAGGACCCCTTTTTCTCTAGGATGGCAGACTGTATGAACAGATAACAGCTATATCTAATGGATCTGTGAGCCACTGTCCGATCTGAAACCAGAAAAAGTTTGAGCCATTATTTTGTAAATGAAAAATAAATGTGATTGCATATACCCATCCTGATTTACAACCATTGTTAAAGAGGAAGCCACATTTATGTACAATATACAAAGCATTAATTATTTCTATTGCTTCTATTGGGTTTTGCTGCCATCAATGAAAAGACCAGTCAGATATCTATTTTTTTAAATGTGTAATTTTGATGATAAGCTCACAGCAAACGAAAACCCCAGATTCACCATCTCGAGAAACTAGAATATTACATAACAGACAATTGATGATTGACGAATGATTTTTTAATGTAGAAATTAGTGTCATGGTCTGTGTTTTTGTTAAGATTATATTTAGTTTTGTTTCATGTTTTCCTGTGCCCCATGTTCATGGCTTGTCTTGCTCATTAGCTTTTAAATGTGAATATTTTCCAAATGTACTTGCAATTATTTGCACAAACAATAGGAAACATAATTGCCATTATGTATAGCATATTAAGCCAAAAATACACCGGTCCGGCCCACTTGAAATCATATTGGGTTGAATGTGGCCCCTGAATTAAAATGAGTTCGATACTTCTGCCCTGGGTGGATTATCAATTCAGGGTAGTGGCGATCAATAGTGTTGGTGTTGGAGACCCCAGCACGCCAACAAAACAGCCGAATGTTCCTTCTCAATTTGTAGTTTCTTTTCATAACATGATGTTAATTTTCATGCTTCCAATATGTGTGCTATGATAATTATTAACTGCATCAAAAGAAAAGGTGACCAATCCGCATAGGGACATTTAAGTGTCTGTTTTGAATTGTTGGCAAAGTAACACCTACCCACTGGTTGTATCACAGGGACACATGATTCCTGCTGTGAATTACACATGGGTCCAAAATAGGGAGTTTGGGAATAATACTGCAGTTAGTGGGTGGTAGCCCCACTCTGTCAACAAGAGTCTAACTTTAGTTCCAGTGTGATTATCCTGTTTTGTTAAACCAGAAGAGAGACTGTCATCACATCAACCAATTCAATGAACTGATCATTTAAACATGCTTTCACACTGAGAAATGACTAAACTTACTGGATCACCTACCTTGTTGGTGATCCAGTAAGTGATAGTTTTCCCTAACTATTGTGAGAGGTGGTGGAGGAGCTCAAGGAGATCATTTGTCATTTGGTGGGAGGTAAAAGATTCACTTTTGTGAAGATTTTTTATTGAACGGTAACTCTCTGAATCGAAGGATAAGAACTGACTTTGAACAGAAATAGTGGGTCTACTTCAGTGCAAAAGCTTTTTATCAAATGCAGAGTCTTTCTGATTTGTTGCCTACATGTGCCGTCTGTTGTGTAAATCAAAATGAATCTATTAAGTTTTGCAAGGATAAATCTCTGATGAGGAGACATTTTCATTTTATACAGAAAAATGCTGCTGCAGTGCTTTCCCTCAATTGTCTGTGAAACATAGTTAGTTCCACTATTTGGAAATTTAAACTTAATTCCATCATTTTGTTGATATATTCCACTCTTATTTTTTGGGGAAAAAAAACAGAGTAAAGATGTGATAGAACTATAGACTTTTAATTTAAAAGATAAAAAAACATGCTATTTACTATTTAGGAATTAAAAATATATGCAGCATACCTCCATTTTCAGGGTCACAAAGTTATCTGGACATTTTACAATATTGTAACTAAAACCATATTTGTTAATATTTGAATGGGAATGCTTTGCAGTGAGTTACTTCAGGAGCCGATTAACATTGCCAAATTTTGTTTCTGACTGTGGCCAGCTGCTGTTTTTCTCATTCCCTGGCTTTCACTTCAGCTAGTGGCACTTTGCTGCTTTTTTTTTTTGCCAGTCTTGCTTCCTTCAGTTTTGTCTTCAGTAACTGAAAAGTACTCTCTATTGGCTTAAGATCAAGCTACTGACTTGGCCACTGATTAATATTTTCTCTCTCTCTTTTTTTTTTTGCCTTAAGTCTTGAGTTGATTTTAATGGCAACTTACAGTAAGACAGCAGAATCATTGCCCTGATGAAAAGAATATCATTAGGAACACTTTGGAAAAAGTTGGTGTATTATTGACAAAAATAGATAAACATAAATGTTATTACAGTAAAAAAGGAAATAAAAATAAACTGAAATAATTTTGTTGCACAAATGTACACCCCCCTCATAATTGATGTGAATGTGTGCAGAATTAACCAATCACCAAATAGAAAGGCAGTTGGTCCTGATGACACTCCTGTGGAGGTATGGAAGCATCTAGAAGAGGTGGCTGTGGAGATTTTGACCAGCTTGTTCAATAGAATTCTAGCACGTGAGAAGATGCCTGAGGAATGGAGGAAAGGTGTGCTGGTGCCCATTTTTAAGAACAAGGTTGATGTGCAGAGCTGTGGGAACTATAGAGGAATAAAGTTGATGGGCCACACAATGAAGTTATGGGAACGAGTAGTGGAGGCTAGACTCAGGACAGAAGTGAGTATTTGCGAGCAACAGTATGGTTTCATGCCTTGAAAGAGTACCACAGATGCATTATTTGCCTTGAGGATGGTGTTGGAACAGTACAGAGAAGGTCAGAATGAGCTACATTGTGTCTTTGTAGATCTAGAGAAAGCCTATGACAGAGTACCCAGAGAGGAACTGTGGTACTGCATGCGGAAGTCTGGAGTTGCAGAGACGTATGATAGAATAATACAGAACATGTACGAGGGCAGCAGAACAGTGGTGAGGTGTGCTGTCGTTGTGACAGATGAATTTAAAGTGGAGGTGGGACTGCATCAGGGATCAGCCCTTAGCCCCTTCCTGTTTGCAGTGGTGATGGATAGGCTGACAGATAAGGTTAGACTGGAATCCCCGTGGACCATGATGTTTGCAGATTACATTGAGATCTGCAGTGAAAGCAGGGAGCAGGTAGAGGAACAGTTATAAAGATTGAGGCATGCACTGGAAAGCAGAGGAATGAAGATTAGCTGAAGTAAAACAGAATATATGTGCATGAATGAGAGGGGTGGTGGGGGAAGAGTGAAGCTACAGGGAGAAGATATACCAAGGGTGGAGGACTTTAAATACTTGGGGTCAACCGTCCAGAGCAATGGGGAGTGTGGTCAGGAAGTGAAGAAACAGGTCCAAGCAGGTTGGAACGGGTGGAGGAAGGTGTCAGGTGTGTTATGTGACAGAAGAGTCTCTGCTAGGATGAAGGGCAAAGTTTATAAAACACTGGTGAGGCCAGCCATGATGTACGGATTAGAGACAACAGGAAGCAGAGCTGGAGGTGGTTTCAGAGTGACCAGGTTGGATAAAATTAGAAATGAGCTCATCAGAGGGACAGCCAAGGTTCGATGTTTTGGAGACAAAGTTAGAGAGAGCAGACTTTGATGGTTTGGACACGTCCAGAAGACAAATAGTGAGTATATTGGTAGAAGGATGATGAGGATGGAGCTGCCAGGCAAGAGAGCTAGAGGAAGACCAAAGAGAATGTTGATGGATGTCGTGAGGGAAGACATGAGGGCAGTTGGTGTTCGAGAGGAGGATGCAGGCGATAGGCTTACATGGAAAAGAATGACGCACTGTGGCGACCCCCAAGGGGAAAAGCCGAAAGGAAAAGAAGATTAGTTTTAAATTGTTTATACAGAGTGTAGCGGACACGCCACGCAAAGATCCCCCCCTGCACCCCAGCCTCGCACTACCGCCGCTCCCCGCCGAGGTAAGCAAATATAGGCTGGCGAGACGCAACTTCACATGCAGACGCTAAACGAATCAACAGCCATAAACCATCAAAAACAAGACTCTGACATTTGCGTTGCCATACCGACGCTAAGCGAGTTACGGCTGCCTGGCGCTTCAAAGCGGAGACCCAAGGATGCCGCGTTCGCTCCCGGACGCTAAGTTAATTAACTTCCCGCCAGTCGAAGGATTGCACCAACAAAGGCACCTCCACCCTGTTGCGTACCGCCACTTGGGAGTTGGAACAGGCAACAGCGACACCCACAGGCGACGGAGCAAGACAGTCTTGCCAAGACAGTAATAAGACAGTCTGTGACTCGACTGGGAGTTTATATTTTAAGAAATTTACATGAACGCCACTAGTGATTGTATTGCTGTAAACTTGAATGTCTAACGTCGAATCTGCTGTTAACTGAACCAGATGAAATGTTTCACACCACACCACAAATGTCACATGGAAATTAGTAATGTTCTCCACACCACACAACATTTGAAACATTCATTACAGGTATGAAAGAGGATGAGCATGGAACAGTGCAAGGTGAGGAAATGGTCTCGTTATCTTAAATCCAATAATTAATATTTTATTCCACTGGTTTTAAACCACAAATTAATCCTAAAATGGGAAAATAACGCCAAAAGGCGGTCCAGCCTCCTCTGTGTTCGCGAAAGGGTGGAGGGGGGAAATCCCCCCTTTTTGTCCGGCTCCGGCCCTAAAAAGGGTCGGGATCAGAGAGTTTTTTTTGTGGAAGTTTTTCCTTTGGTCTCACCCCGACCAACTTGCCGATGACCGGGCCAGGCAGGACGCCCACCTCACCCGAGGTAGCGAGGACACATTGGATGATCCCCGGCCGCAGAACCTCTTGCAAGCACTCCGAGCTACCCTATTTGGGGGCCTGAGCTCATTCTGAGGGAACGGACGCAATGCACCCGCTCCAAACGTCTTGCAAACAGAGACACCCGAGAGACATCTGCCTGGAAACTCGTTGGCCTCGTCTTTTTCTTCCTCCCTTCCGTCGAATCCACCTGTTCCCACTGCGGACAGGGCCGGCTGAACACTCGGGAGCCTGACTCAAACGTGTTCCAGACACCTAGTCCAACATTGCGGTTTACTAAAAGTACAGATTAGTGCATATTTTGGTTTAAATTAATGAGAACAGCAATCCTCAGCTATATGCATTCACTCCACGGCCATTCTGCTAATCTCACGTCACAAATCCCTTCCTTTGCCAATGTTCGTCTATACCTTGTTTGTTTTGTGTTTGTCTGTGTTTTATCCTGTAGAAACCCCTTTTGATTATTACATTTTCTATAAAATTCACTATTTGCATCGTGTGTGTGTGTGTGTGTGTTTGGGTTCGGAACAACAACCTTTGGAAGTCTAGGACTCAAAGTTTCTAAAGTGTCGCCACCTTCCGATAAGAGACTCATAACCAGGTTTCTCGTCGCTTTGCCTAGAACTTTATTCACATAAAAAGCGACGCGGTGTCCCTCATATATATAAATTAGCTTGATTTATTACTGTAATTTAAAATTACGATAACCCGGAAGTGACGCAAGCGTTCTCATCGTTTCCTTCTAAATTAATTACAATTCTTAGTTCATACATAATCGCTACAAGGGTATTTGTCCAATGTGATATGTATATATATATAAAGTATATATGAATACCATTTAAAAAAAATATTAATTTACTAACAGATGAAAAATAATCCACAAAACAAATACAGGTACTGTATAACAGTCCACAAAATTTGAAGAGCAAAAAGTGCAGTGCATAATCTTCTAATCTCTTAATCTTCTACTACATGCATCACAACGTACGTAAAACCATTCATGAGACACATGCTGTAGTATGGCCTTTTTAAAAATGTTCTTAAATCTTTTCGACTTAAATAGCCTTCTGTTAATTATTGTAAAATAAATAAATAAAAAATTCAAGTACCGTATTTTCACGACCAAAGGGCACACTTAAAAGTCCAAAATGGACGGGGCACCTTATAATGCGGCGCACCATATGTGTGGACTTAATGGATTTGTGGATGAGGATTGATGAAAATTATGGATGTGTTAAATACAGAAATAGACCCCGTAACTGAGACTGCGGCTTTTAATATTCCTTATGGTTGTGAAAATACGGTACTTATTTGCGTGTTTTCCTTCCCTTAATGCCTACTTGCAAACTTCTCAGGTGGACTTTCACATTTGTGACTGTTACAGTATTTCACTTGACAAGCTTCCACTACAACCCACTTGATTGCATCTGGGACAGTCATAATCAAAATATTAGACAGACAGACGAAAAATGCTTGTGGTTTATTTAATTGATACTTAAGCCCTGTTGTACTATGTATTCTTTGTTTATATATGAACCATAAAAAGAGAGCACTTGTTTATTACTTCACGTGACGTTTTGGGCTGAGTTCAGTGACTAACGAAAAGGACTGGTGGCCCAGTCTAGCCAAGGACACTCGAGAGTTTCTCCTTGTCTGCTCTGTCTGTGCCCGAGGTAAATCTTCGCATCAACCCCGAGCTGGTCTGCTGCGCCCCTTACCCATTCCGAGCCGCCCACCCAGATCTTTGTCACTGGCCTGCCTTCCCCCCTCTGAAGGTAACACCATCATCCTCACCATTGTAGACCGGTTCTCAAAGTGTGTTCATTATGTACCTCTTCCCAAATTGCCCTCTGCTTTTGAGACAGTTAACCGTGTTCAGACTTCATGGTATCCCTGTTGACGTTCTATTGGACCCGGGTCCTCAGTTCTCATCCCAGGTCTGGAAAGAGTTCTGTAAGCCTGTGGACACAGCAGCCAGTTTGTCTTCCGGGTACCACCCCTAAACCAACGGCCAGATGGAGCTGGCAAATCAAAACCTGGAATCACTCTTCGCTGCGTCACGGCTCGCCATCCTGCCTTGTGTCGCACCTTCCTCCCGTGTATTCAATATGCCCACAACTCCAGCGCTGCCAGAGGTATGTCCCCTTTCATGGACATGTTACAGTTTCCAACGTCCTTTTTTTAAGAACCAGGAGGATACAGTGCCGGTTCCTGCAATAAGGGAGCATCTTCGACGGGTCCAGTCTGTGTGGAAGGACGTCAGGGCTGCTTTAACTCTGTCGGCGGAGAAGAATAAGTGGCTGGTGGAGCTCCATCGCTCCCCTACACCTCTCTACAAGGTGGGTCAGATTGTGTGGCTCTCTTCCCGTGACCGCCCTCTCCAAGCCGAGTCACATAAGCTCACGCCTCGCTTCGTTGGGCCTTTCCCGGTCACCAAAATCATCAATCTCACTTCTGTACAGGAGAAGCTGCCCCAGTCTCTCAAGATCCATCCCACGTTTCATGTGTCTCTGCTCAAGCCTGTCTCCACTAGTGCCCCCCGCGTCATCGACAACCATCCTGCCTTCTCGGTTTCACGCATCCTGGATGTGCCCCACCTGTATTTAAAGCCTGTCAAGTCCTGCAGCCTTCGCCTGAGTATTGACACTTGTTTGTGACTCACCGCCGACTCTTGTACTCGCAGGTTTTGTGATACGATAGTAATTATCCTACGACCCGCATCTGTACACACCCGATTGTGTTCTTTCCCGTCTCCAGTGTTCCTCCCATGTCTTCCCTGTCTCGCGGACTGCTCAGCCATGCGCCAAGCTACTCCATCTGCTTACATTCCCGCTTCCTGCTCGCACCTCGCCCCGACGGTCTTCCACTTTGCCTTTGATATTACCCTGAGCCAACCTGCAATAAACCATTCTAAAACTACTCCCTCCACCTCAGTCTGCTCTTGGGTCCAATCCAATTCACATCCTACTTCGCTTCATGACACATGCCATATCAACGATGAAAAGCTCCTTTCAACTCTGCATTTCTGTGCACCTTGGTCATTTCAGCATACTGTGACAAGTGATGCTTGCCTTTCCCAGAGCAGTTTTTCGGGTGGACTGTTTTAAACGCAATGTTTCACAGGATGGGTGTACGTACCTGTACATCCAATTGCCAACCACTCAGGGTGAGTTAAATCAAATATAACGTGGCTCTTTTGCAGTTGTTGGCTTCTCTAAAATCATTGGAGTGAAAAATTTATTTTCTGTAACTCAGCAATATGTTTGTTTGTCTTCCACTATCACTTTCAATTCCATCACTTAAACTTATTTTTGTGCTTGCAGTGCTCTTACAAATGTTCCATGGTGACCAAAACCCTCTTTTAAATATGGGATACGATCTGTTGGGATGTTTTGTATGCGAAATCATCACCACCCTAATAAAGTGGCCTTACGGATACAAATGGCTCAGTCATCCTATGAGAAGTAGCTGCTTGTCTGAAGTGTTACTTGATCTTATCATCAAACGAATAAAAACAGAGAATGTTGTGTTGATGTCATTTGTTTGGAAGATTTTCACTAACTCCAGTCTGTGATATCCACTGTTTACTTTTACAGCCCTTTTTACACCTTGTCAACAGTGCGCGGAATCTGTTAGAGTGGGTACACATGCAAATTAGCACCTGGTATTTGGCATCTTAGTAAATGATAGTAATCGTAGTAAATCATGCGCAAAATGTCTACCAACAGTTCACTGTGTTAGCGCCAATTTAGCAGCCGGGATTTTCCATTTTAAAGCTATAATCTGTGATTTTGCGCTCCCTTCAGATGGAATTGAGCAGTAAAACAAAGCGCTTCGATATGATGTAGGCTGTGCCGAGTCCAACTGTCCCCGTCTCCCCCTCTCCCAACCCCTCACAAGTGAATATACACCAACGTAGCGTATAATAGAGCTCTTGCCAGAAAGGTAAATAAAACTGGTGAGAGAAACTGTCAGTAGTTCAATATCCATCTTACAAATACTGTACGTTCTCTAACCACTGCAGTGTTACAGCACCTGTTAATGTGGAGACAAACATACATTTCCGGGTTCCCCCTAAACCATTCAAATAATGTACTTTAGAAAGAAAACATTATTATGTTTTACAACAAAACTTAACTATATTTATAATGTACCCGTGGATAAAAAAGTTAAGCCTGTGGTCAAAATGTGCACGGGTGGTATACGTCCGTACGTTTGTACCTCTCACCAGCCATTCAAATAAGCGAGCATCCTTTTTATTATTGTTTTCATTTACACAGTATTTATTGTATTACTCTTTTGTGCTACAGAAGCGCAAACTAATATTTTTAGTAAGCGTTTTACAACTACGTTCCGCCTATTGCTCGGCAAAATGCCTCATTTCCATCTACGTCATTTTCCGTGCGCCACCAACTGGGCCAGCGCGGGAAATTAATCAGGCATTCGCTAAATATATTAAAAAAAATAAACTCTTGAAGAATATAGCAAGATGTTAGAGGAGCACACAGGCTTAATCAGCATTTTGTCATCTCCTCTAGTATGGGTGAAAATATATATTTTTTTAACAAAAAAAAAAGTCTATTTTGGGATTCCGCATTAATAAATCAGGCCCAACTTAAGTAATCAAAGTATCATGAAGTGTCCGCTTTAATAAATCAGGCCCAATCAAGTAATCAAGGTATCATGAAAATTTCACATGAACCCACAAGAGAACTGCAATATAAACTTTGGAGTGTATCCTCACGCATCTGGTTCTGTCATGATCTGTGCCCTGCAGTTTCTCTGCGGAGCATGGGTGGCGCTTTTTGCCTCTTTTTTCCCATCTCTCTCCAGCACGAATTACCTCCTCGCCTGCGCACCTGTTTCCAATCAGCACTCATCCCTGCCTGCACTTAAGCCTGCCAGTTCCAGTGTTCCAGCGGCAGAGTATTCTCACTCCTACGTGGTAAACCGGCCGACGCATTGCTCATGATAGTGAAAAAAAGATTCTCTGATACCAGTGCTCATCCTTACTCCCTGTTGTTCCTCCTCCTCCAGTGCCCTCCTGTGTCTCCTGCCACGATGCTCGCTCCAGCCGCATTGCCAAGTTCCCTCACCTGCTCACGCACCAGTCTCCTGCACACTCCCTGCTCCGACTCACCACCATCAAGACTTTAAATTCCTGACCTCCTGCTTCTCCCAAATAAACCCCTTCCAACTGCTTCCTCAGTCTCAGTCTGCTTTTGGGTCCAGTCCATTAGCGTTTGGTACAAACCGCGACAGGTTTTCCCCAAAGAGGATACTAATTTTTTCATGGTGCCATTTTAAAGTTTTACTTGTTCAAAACTGTGGCCAAATTTCAGCCTTCTAACTTTTGATTTTAACGGATTCATCTTTGATGGAAAGTCCCAAAAAAATTCCCCAAAAAATGGGCACAGGCGTAGGGGCTGGACTGTCACGATACAATGGTATCAGTTTTAACTGGACCCAGAGGCAAGCGGAGGCTGAAGAAGTTTGTGGAGAATGGTTGATTGAAAGGGAATTTGGAGTTGGACCTTTGAGGCGTAATGGTGGGTTGTCGAGACGGGGAACGTGCGGGTGGCGTGAGCAGCTGGATGGCTTGGCGGTGTGGTTGAAGAGGTCAGCATGGCGGGGAACACAAAAGGAGCAATGAGGACAAGGAAGAACATGGAGATCAGAACAATGCGAACAAGGCGTGGCTTACGTGCAAGTACAGAGCCGGTGTACCATGGGTGAACGTTAATACTCCGGCAGAGAGGAGTCCTGGATCTGCCAGGCTTAAATGCAGGTGATGATAAAGGCTGATTGATAACAGGTGCTCGGCCAGGGTGGTGCTGATTACTGGGAAGGGAGAGAAGGCGGGAGAGGTGCAAACCGCCACCCAAGCTCTAACACAGGAACTACAGGGCATAGCTCATGACATGGACTACAGTTCAGTCATGTAAACAGCAATTCAGCCCCTTGTCAGTGCAATTTCATATCAGCTGGTTCATCTCAGAGGCGAGCTGTCCTATCTCTGGGGTTGAGGTCACCGAGGTGGTTAAAAGGCTCCTCTGTGGCAAGGCGGATGAGATTCGCCCGGAGTTCCTGAAGGCTCTGGATTTTGGGGGCTGTCCTGGTTGACACGCCTCTGCAACATCGCATGGACATCGGGGACAGTGCCTCTGGATTGGCAGACTGGGGTGGTGATCACACCCCTCAAACTTCCTGGTAAGGTCTATTCAGGGGTACTGGAGAGGAAACCCCGTCGGGAAGTCGAATCTCAGATTCAGGAGGAGCAGTATGGTGTTCGTCCTGGCCGTAGAACAGTGGAAAAGCTATACACCCTCGGCAGGGTCCTCGAGGGTGCATCGTCGAGGGGTACCGGGATTACCAGATAACTAGCAACCCTTTATTGCTTGGTGACTGTTTTTTGTCATTTTCTATATGTCTCAAAAGTGTTCTCTGTCAATTGACTGTCTGTTGTCGTACTCGAGCGGCTCCAACTACCGGAGACAAATTCCTTGTGTGTTTTTTGGACATACTTGGCAAATAAAGAGGATTCTGATTCTGATGGGAGTTCGGCCAACCAGTCTACATGTGGACTTGGCGTTTGACCGTGTCCCTCGGGGAGTTCTGTGGGTGGTGCTTCGGGAGTATGGGGTGCTGAACCCCCTGATACAGACTGTTCAGTCCCTGAGTTTGGACCGCATTGCCGGCAGTAAGTCGGACTTGTTTCCGGTGAGGGCTGGACTCCGTTAAGGCTGCCCTTTGTCACCGATTCTGTTCATAACTTTTATGGACAGAATTTCTAGGCGCAGCCAAGGCCAAGAGGGGGTCCGGTTTGGTGGCCTCAGTATTTCATTGCTGCTTTTTGCAGATAATGTGGTTCTGTTGGCTTCATCAAGCCGTGATCGCCAACTCTCACTGGAGCGGTTTTCAGCCGAGTGTGAAGTGGCTGGGATGAGAATCAGCACCTCCAAATCTGAGACCCTGGTCCTCAGACGGAAAAGGGTGGAGTGCCCTCTCTGGGTCGGGATGAGATCCTGCCCCAAGAAAAGGAGTTCAAATATCTTGGGGTCTTGTTCACGAGTGAGGGAAGAATGGAACGGGAGATTGACAGGCGGATCGGAGACATTACCGACATTCTTGACAAAAATCAGTTGCCATCTACGATGATGATGAAAATGAAATGAGGGTGTACATTTCAGCAGGATCTTCATTTTTTCCTTTCGGCTTGTCGCTTTAGGGGTCGCCACAGCGCGTCATCCTTTTCCATGTAAGCCTATATCCTGTATCCTCCTCTCAAACACCAACTGCCCTCATGTCTTCCCTCACGACATCCCTCAACCTTCTCTTTGGTCTTCCTCTAGCTCTCTTGCCTGGCAGCTCCCTCCTCATCATCCTTCTACCAATATACTCACTATTTCTCCTCTGTATGTGTCCAAACCATCGAAGTCTGCTCTCTCTAACTTTGGCTCCAAAACATCGAACCTCGGCTGTCCCTCTGATGAGCTCATTTCTAATTTTATCCAACCTGGTCACTCCGAGAGCGAACCTCAGGATTTTAATTTCCGCCACCTCCAGCTTTGCTTCCTGTTGTCTCTTCAGTGCCACTGTCTCTAATTCGTACATCATGGCTGGCCTCACCACTGTTTTAAAAACTTTGCCCTTCATCCTAGCAGAGACTCTTCTGTCACATAACACACCTCTGACACCTTCCTCCACCCATTCCAACCTGCTTGGGCCTGTTTCTTCACTTCCTGACCACACTCACCATTGCTCTGGACGGTTGACCCCAAGTGTTTAAAGTCCTCCACCCTTGCTATCTCTTCTCCCTGTAGCCTCACTCTTCCCCCACCACCCCTCTCATTCATGCACATATATTCTGTCTTACTTCGGCTAATCTTCATTCCTCTGCTTTCCAGTGCATGCCTCAATCTTTCTAACTGTTCCTCCACCTGCTCCGTGCTTTCACTGCATATCACAATGTCATCTGCAAACATCATGGTCCACGGGGATTCCAGTCTAACCTTATCTGTCAGCCTATCCATCACCACTGCAAACAGGAAGGGGCTCAGGGCTGATCCCTGATGCAGTCCCACCTCCACCTTAAATTCGTCTGTCACAACTACAACACACCTCACCACTGTTCTGCTGCCCTCGTACGTGTTCTGTATTATTCTATCATACTTCTCTGCCACTCCAGACTTCCGCATGCAGTACCACAGTTCCTCTCTGGGTACTCTGTCATAGGCTTTCTCTAGATCAATGTAGCTCCTTCTGACCTTCTCTGTACTTTTCCATCACCATCCACAAGGCAAATAATGCATTTGTGGTACTCTTTCTAGGCATGAAACCATACTGTTGCTCGCAAATACTCACTTCTGTCCTGAGTCTAGCCTCCACTACTCTTTCTCATAACTTCATTGTGTGGCTCATCAACTTTATTCCTCTATAGTTCCCACAGCTCTGCACATCACCCTTGTTCTAAAAAATGGACACCAGCACACTTTTCCTCCATTCCTCAGGCATCTTCTCACGCGCTAGAACTCTATTGAACAAGCTGGTCAAAAACTCCACAGCCACCTCTCCTAGATGCTTTCATACCTCCACAGGAATGTTATCGGGACCAACTGCCTTACCATTTTTCATCCTCTTTAATGCCTTTCTAACTTCATGCCTTTCTTACTAATCATTGCCACTTACTGGTTCACCACACTTGCCTCTTCTACTCTCCCTTCTCTCGCATTTTCCTCATTCATCAACTCCTCTAAGTATTATTTCCATCTAGCTAGCACACTGCTGGCACCAGCCAACATATTTCCATCTTTATCCTTCATGACCCTAACCTGCTGCACATCCTTCCCATCTCTATCCCTCTGTCTGGCCAGCCTGTATAGATCCTATTCTCCTTCTTGTGTCCAACCTGGCATACAAGTAATTTTTTGGAAAGGGTCTGTCTATAATGTCCAGCGTTATATCCACAGAATAACAGGTGGTCAGTTTCCTCCAGTCCAAGGAGATATTAACGGACTGTGACAACATCAAGGCTGGTCACCATTTTCAAAAATAGGTCACCAAACAAATTTCATCTGTGGAGACTTTAATATCCATTAACGTAATCCAAACAAAAAGCAGCACACTGAGCAGAATCACCTCCCGTTGTGCCACTTTGATCGACAATATATTTACTAATAACATTCTAAACAACACAAGTGGATTATTATTCAGTGATATCACTGATTATTTTCCGATTTTTATAGTACATGACAATAATTACAAAACTACTCAATCCACTAATAAAACAGAATACAGAAGGGGGAGAATATACGAATCTAGCATGCATGCTAGCCTATGTTTTTAAAAAGGCAGCGGGAGCAAAACTGAGTTCGTTTGTACTTTATTGAAGTATTTAACAATGTACTCACGTTATTTTTTGATCAATCCCCATCCACAAATCCATCAAACTCCTCATCTTCTGTATCCGAAATGAACAGCTGGGCAATTTCTCCATCAAACATGCCGGGTTCCCTCTCGTCATTGTCGTAGTCAGTCTCGTTGCCGGGGGGCTGTTCAGCAATGATGCAGGCTTTCGCGAAAGCTCGGACAACAGTCAAAGCAGATACCTTAGCCCAGGCATCCACAATCCATTCATATATGGTGGCGTAGCTCGCCTGGCGATAGATGGCGCCGTTTCATAAAACGAAAGCACCCAGACGGACCTCCTTGAAAATGTTCGATTTTCATTTCTTCTGCAAGGGTTAGTGCCCTCAGTCGAATGGTGACTGTAGAGGCGCTTTTCCCGGCTGTTCTTTTATCATTAATCCATTGCTCGAGTTGGTCTTCCAACTCGGGCCACCTCGCCTTGTTTCCGCGGAAACTCAGCTTCGTCTTCTTGACTTGGCGAAGCTCGTTTTCCTGCTTCCGCCACTTGGGAACCATGGATTCGTTGATCTTGAATTCTCTCGCGGCTGCTCGATTCCCATGTTCCTCCGCGTAACTGATAGCTTGCAGTTTAAACTGTGCTTCGTAAGCGTGTCTCTCCGTAGGTGCCATTTTCAGAGGTCCTTAGCCAAACCGATGTTGTTTTGCACAATGCACATACTATGTAACTACTGGGGGAGTACCTTTCACGTCCTCCTTCACGCGCACCCTTCCCCCTTTAACGTCTGCATGCTGTCCTCAGTCACGTTCGCCTTTCCTCTATATAAGCAGCGTGTCGGCAGGAAATGCTCCCAGTCAGTCAAGCGGAGCGCTCATCAAAGTCACACAACAACATTGTTGGATATATTGTAGAAGTTATCATTTATTTGCTTAGCTTGCATGAGTATTATGGACAATTTTTAGAAAGAAAGATGTCTCGCCTTCAAGAAGATGACTCAGCAGGAATCATCTGAGAGAAGGACGTGGCCGGGACGTGGCAGGTGTTGGTGCCATGTTTTCACCTTGAAACCCTCCCCTTAGTGTGTTGTGTCTTGTAGTTTAGTACGTTATGTCTTGTAAACTTAGAAACCTCCCTGTTTTCAAATAAATGCAGGAGCGACGGGAGAGATTGTTTAGAGCGTGTTGAGAGGCTGTAATCTGAACAATCTCCCATGCGCCCTCCTCATGAGAAAAAGAAACCAGCGTCTTCATTCCTTTTGTGTCTATTTTTTATAATGTTGGGCAAGATAAATCCAACAAACATTTACAGATTTTGGAACTATAAGGCGCCCGTCCATTTTGGAGAAAGTTTAAGACTTATAAGTGTGCCTTAAGGTCGTGAAAATACTTATTTGGTTATACATTTGAAGTCACTGATGGTGTAGTGCTACACGAGCCTGACTTTGGTGCGGGCAGCGTGGGTTCAGTTCCCACTCAGTGACAGTGTGAATGTGAGTGCAGATGGTTGTTCGTGTCTATATGTGCCCTGCGACTGACTGGCAACCAATTCAGGTTGTAGTCCGCCTTTCGCCCGAAGTCAGCTGGGATAGGCTCCAGAACCCCGCGACCCTAATCAGGATAAGCGGTGTTGAAAACGGATGGATGGATGTGTTGTACAATGCATTTGATGTTACCTTTTTGTATGTATGTACGTATGTTGTTTGCAAATGCAGAAATACAGATGATAAATAGCAATTTACAGTATCTTAATATTTATCTAACTCCGCTTTCCTCCCACATCCCAAAAACATGCAGGTTAGGTTAATTGAAGACTCTAAATTCCCCGTAGGTATGAATGTGAGTGCGAATGGTTGTTTGTTTATATGTGCCCTACGATTGGCTGGCGACCAGTTCAGGGTGTTCCCCGCCTCTCGCCCAGAGATAGCTGGGATAGTCTTCAGCACGCCCGCGACCCTAGTGAGGATAAGCGGAACGGAAGATGAATGAATGGATGAATAATATTTATCTGTGCAATTAATGTACTGTATGTCCTGTAAGGTAAAGGCTATTGTTAAAAATACATTCCAGTCAGTTACTTTATATGTTATTGTATTAAAGAGGCTAGAAAATTAACTTATGAATAAGGGGTGGGAGTAAAAAGTTTTACTTCTTTCCACTCCTTTACGAATATGTGGAGTTGAACTTAGCTGTAGGCATGTATTCATTTGTTTTTCATGTTTCTTTGCAAGTGTATCTGTTTGTCCAATATTGAAGTTATTTTCTTTTTTTAAATACATGTTCGAAATAAAAAAATTGCAAACATTTTTTTAACTATCTTCCAATAACGTCACCTCCAAAAAAGTACAAACCTCTCCACTACAATATAGCATCCATCCATCCATTTTGAGCCAACTCACCACCTGGAGGTGATCAGTTGACAGTTCCTGCCCCTCTCTTCACCCGAGTGTCCAAGACATGCCAAGACACGACCATAAAGTCAATCATCGAATTGCCAGCTAGGGTGTCCTGGTGCCAAGTGCACGTGTGGACACCCTTATGCATGAACATGGTGTTCGTTATGGACAATCCGTGATGAGCACATAAGTTCAATAACAGAACACTGCTCAGGTTCTGATCGGGGGGCCGTTCCTCCCAATCACGCCCTTCCAGGTCTCACTGTCATTGTCCACGTGAGCATTGAAGTCCCCCAGCAGAACGAAGGAGTCCCCAACAGGAGTGCTCTCCAGCACCCCCTCCAACGACTCCAAAAAGGGTGAGTACTCTGAACTACTGTTTGGTACATAGGCACAAACAACAGTCAGGACCCCTCCCCCCACCCGTAGGTGGAGGGAGGCTACCCTCTCGTCTACAGGGGTTAACCCCAAGGACTGGTACCCAAGCTGTGCGTGGAGAAGAGTCTGACTTTATCTAGTCGGAACTTCTCAACCTCACACACCAGCTCGGGCTCCTTCCCTGCCAGAGAGGTGACATTCCACGTCCCTAGAGCCAGCCTCTGTAGCCGTAAGTCAGATCGCCAAGGTCCCCGCCTTCGGCCTACGCCAAACTAGCACTGCACCCGACTCCTAAGGCCCCTCCCGCAGGTGGTGAGCCCATGGGAAGGGGGACCCACGTTACCCTTTCGGGCTGTGCACGGCCAGGCCCCATAGGTGCAGGTCCGGCCACCAGGAGCTCGCCTTCGAGCCCCACCTCCAGGCCTGGCTCCAGAGGGGGGCCCCGGTGACCCGCGTCCAGGCAAGGGAAACCTGAGTCCATTTTTTGTCATCATCATAAGGTCTACGAGTGACTAGTGTCACACTTTGTACAGACATGCACACACCAAAGGCATGAGAAAGGTGACAAAAAATAAATTAAAAAAACATTGGAGGAGGGTCCAGGGGATGCCCCAAGCCCCTGCACAGAAATGTCTTTTATTTGAACATAAATTAAGTAATCTGGAAGACTGAAGAGTACAATAAGGGAAAATACACAATTTTCTTCAAGCAGAAAAACATTTTTTTAAACCGCTCAAGTACATGTTGATGTACAAATTTAAGATTAAAATTTTATTTGGCTCATTTCTTTGCGGTTTTTGTTTTTGTCTCCAATTTGAGCCAGGCCCATCTCCACCTGCACCTGATGCCTGCTTCAAACTGTGCCACATGAATAGCATCCTCCTCTTTA
Source organism: Phycodurus eques (assembly GCF_024500275.1). Taxonomy (NCBI): domain Eukaryota; kingdom Metazoa; phylum Chordata; class Actinopteri; order Syngnathiformes; family Syngnathidae; genus Phycodurus; species Phycodurus eques. The sequence goes on along the minus strand of NC_084534.1, from coordinate 4,689,590 downwards.
AGCACTCTCATTCTGAAAAAGAATTGACTAAAATCATTGTTTCGCTTCATTTTTTACTGTTACCAACTTCAAAGGCTAATCCCAAATGCATCCTCCTGGAAAATATTAAATACAGTATTTTTCCTATTTTTATTGGCCATTTCTGAATTTGAAGTTAGTTCATTCTGTGTTGTGACATAATCCCTAATATCGCCCGTCGCTTGATACATTTAACATTCAAATCCGGAAACTAATTAGATAATTGTGTGCATTTCCTAATTAATACAAGATGTACTCGTGGATCAGCTCGTCGGCGATGTTACATGTGCTTTGGGGTTCCGCTGGGACCACAACCAGGGCAACGACCCGCAGCACCTCAACGCGAAAATACAAAAGACCAATGCAACAAATACGACACTGGCTGATCTGATGAGCAAAAATGTTGCTTATACGCAAGAGTAGCAATAGAGGATGTCTGCTCCAGAGGTGGGTAGAGAAGCCAAATATTGTACTCAAGTAAGAGTACTGTTACTTGACAATAATGTGACTCAAGTAAAAGTAAAAAGTCGTCCTCCCAAAAAATTACTTGAGTAAGAGTAAAACGTACACACAATAATTACTAAAGTATTGAGTAAATAGTGAATAACCTGATTTTTTAACCACAGCATGAACATCAATAAAATAAATGTGAATGTAAAAATTCTGATATTGCTGCGTGTGTGTGTGTGTGCACAGCCAAAACTACAACAAAACATCTGCAATTTACTGCAAGGTGTTTTCTCAAGTTATAACTGGGCTGAAATATCCACGTTTGGGGAGACAGTGACAGACAAATACTGTAATACATAAAAGCTGTTTTTTTTATTCATCTAAATGTAAACACGAGTAGCGCGCCGTTGCCTTCATGGTCATGACGACCTTCCCATCATGGTGGCCATGTCGGTATGACAATCAATGGAGCTGGCTTATCTAGTGTTAATACCTATGCCCGGGAAGCCCAATAGAAGATGTGTGAGGTCATGTGACTTTGTTGTGTCGTTTGATTGGTGAACTAGACTTAAATGTCACCTGCGCTTAGATTGGATTGGAGCAAACAGCACCCAATGCGGAAGTCGTGGTCTTGCGCATGAAATAGTTGCTTAGTAAGCAATAAGTGATAAATAAAAGAAGCATTTAGATAATTGTAACGGGGTGAAAGTACCGTGACTTCTGCAGAAGCGGCAGAAGTGTTTTTTCTGGTCTCATCAACTCCTGTGACTTATCCAAAGCAGGTCCCGAGCGCACAGGCGTAACCTCAGGCCGATGCGCTCGATATTAGTCCGCTGTCTATGTGTGGATGGTGGATGTTTGGAATGGATCTAGCTGCCAGCGTTCAAGGAGTACGAAACAGCTCATGACAACAGCGACGGCCCCCCCAAGAAAAACTCATCAGATCCATACGATTCACGGAAATGGTCTCTTTAGAGTTCAAAACAGCGAATTTCGCTGAAAGGTGACTGATTTGCATGTATGTTTGTTAAATAGTGAGTTTCACTCTAGTCTGTCATCCACTCAAATAGATGCCTCAATTCCCACCTTAAAAAAAATGTCAAATGTTTTCATCACCAAATCTTAACCCATCGAGAGTAAGCTTAAGTGAACCTCACTCATGAGAATCACAAAAGACAAATTTTCTGTCTGTCAGTTGTAATTGCAAACAATAATAGCAATCCTTGTCTACAGGCCAACACAAATGCCTTGCAACATGATGTATTTTACTGCCTATGTCTACATAAGACTTTAATGCATAACAAGACTAAATCTCTCTCTTTTATTGCACTTAGTGCGTTTACATTCTTGGTTGAAGGAGACATTGCTTTCTCAGGTAGTTGAGGTATTTCCCTTAGAATTGCATCTAGGAAAGATTTTTTGGCTGCTACCCACTCTTTTGCTAATCTGTTTTATCCAGGGAGAGTCTGTTAAATACTTGTAGGCACTTGTCTGATTTTTCTGAAGTAGGGTCCTCATTGAGTAACTATGAATACAGATTATGGAAGGTCCTTTGTTCTTTCTTCCACTGCAACATTATGTCTTGTCGAATCAATGTCTCATAGTGTAGCCCTTTCCCACCCAAAAAAGTTGTAATTTAGCACTTAATGCTGCCACATGCCGGAGACCCAACTTCATGTAAACATACTTAAGAGCAATCACTCTTTTAGCATAATGATGAACTTCTTAATTAGCACATTGTAATGCTTTAAATGACAAAGTACTTTAATTGCCTCTCACTTACAATTCATCGAAACAATTATTGTTATAACCCTCCTATTTTTGTTCCAGTTTTAGTTTGGAGAAAAAGATTCAAAGCCGAGCAAAGCAGAGACCATGAGGGTCAGCAACTATAGCTCTGCTCACGGCTAGATAATCTCAGTCAGATCACAAAACAGCACTGGAATCTGCACCATAAATTCCAATTTTAACATCACCACCAAGAAACCTCGTGATACACCGACTTCTAATTTGTTCGACAGACAATATTTTATTCGAGATTTCACTTACTTTTATTTATTAGCTCTTGTCTGCTTGAGTTTGTCGGTTTTTATGTGGCTAACTCTTTACAAATATTTAAGAATTTAGCTTTTTGAGTCTTTTATTTGAAAATTGGAATAATTCCCAAATGTTTTAATTTCTATATTGCTTGTCCTCAATAGGGCCACAGGGGAGCTGGAGCTTTTCCTAGCTGACTTTTTGGGTGAGAGGTGGGGTACACCCAGAGCTGCTTGCCAGCCAATCTCAAGGCACATTTAAAAAAATAATAATAATAATACATTCATACTCACACTCACACCTATGGACAACTTAGAGAGAGTCTTCAATTAATCTAAGATGCATATTTTTGGAATATGTGAATTTTGAAATGTCCTGCACCCCTAGCAAAGTTTTGTTCCCCCACCATAATCAAAAGTAATATTTTAAAGACTTTAATAGAACATTTATTTCCTACAAATATTGTGTCAAATATGTTTAACATCACATTCACTGTTTCCCCTGCAAATATTTGCACGAAACTACCATTGAAAATATGTTTTAAAAATCACTAGTTCTAATAAGTGAAAGAGAAAGTACTGTATTTATTTTGCAAGTAGCGATTTAGTGGTCAGCACTGTTCTCTTGTTTGCTTTATTTACATGCTTATTCTATATGCACATATATTTGGGCAGTATTGTAAATGATGAGATTATTAATTTCTTGTAGAAGGAGGCTAGCCTCACAATTGGGTGAACAGTTCCTTAGAGAATGCTGTATGCACCAAAACCTCACAACCCAAAAAGAGCTACATAGCTATTAACTCCATACAGTAAATTTAAACTTATCTAATATATTTTCAGCCCCTCCGCTGAAGTGTACAATCCTTTCTGAAAGCGCTTGAAGCTCTTTTAATAACATACCATATTTCAATTTAACGAATGGGCTATGAACACTCACCACTGGGTAAATCCTCACCACCTATCGCTTCCAACTCTAGAGGAAGAAACGAAGGTTATATTCGACCAAATCTTTTTTTTTATTTTTTATAATCATTGCTTTTCATGTGTTGTATTTTCTTTGCAATAAAAGATTGAACAGTGCTTTTCCGTGTTCGTCTATATGCAGGGGTGTGCAGTGAGGGCTTTCAGAGCCTTCTCTGTTGGCCAAAACACTATCAAAAGCACTGACCTACAATTACAACTTCATTAAATTATTATTTAATGATTATTAATATTTATTCACTCCGGTTTCCTGCCACTTCCCAAAAACATGCATTAATTGGAGACTCTAAATTGCCCGTAGGTGTGAATGTGAGTGCGAATGGTTGTTTGTTTCTATGTGCCCTGCGATTGGCTGGCAACCAGTTCAGGGTGTACCCGCCTCCTGCCCAATGATAGCTGGGATAGGCTCCAGCACGCCTGCGACCCTAGTGAGGAGAAGCGGCTCAGAAAATGGATGGATGGATGGATAATATTTATTATAATAACTTTCAAGTCAGCCTGCACGATGGTCGACTGGTTAGCACATCTGCCTCATCGTTCTGGGGTACGGGGTTCAAATGTGTGTGGAGTTCGCATGTTCTCCCCGTGCCTCCGTGGATTTTCTCCGGGCACTCCGGTTTCCTTCCATATCCCAAAAACATGTCAACAATCGAAAAAAAATGTAAACATTTTCTTTCGATTGTTGACATGATTCTCGCTTCACATTTATATTTGTGTGGTGCTTTGCATTGACCATATTTGAGTGATTTTGGATCCTCGTGCGCACGACTGTGACTTATGTTATAAGCATATTGTTATTGTTATAGCTATCAAGCTATAACAATAATTCCAAATTAATCCAATTTTTTTGCTGACAAATAATTACAAGTGCTTTGGTAAACATGGACATTTATTGATTATTATCTTGATGCAAATTTTGTTTTCAATCATATGAGCAATGGGAAAATTCTTAACTAATATGGGTGTAATTAAAATTTTTATTTTATTTATTTATTTATTTTTAATAACCTGTCCTGTTCAGCTGCATGGCCTTGCAGAATGGTGGATCTGTATGCCTTTGTGCTGGAACAATTTTGCTGTGCAACAGGGGAGCTTGAAATACTCCCTGTGTTTATTTTTTAAATTTTTAATTATTCTGATGTTTATTGAAAATGCAGCCGAACAGAAAAGAGTTTTAGGGGGGGACAGACAGAGGGACAGAGTGGACAGGGGGACTAGGGGTGAAAAGCACAGCAGATAGTGAGACAGTCTTGATATTTGAACATAAGTAACATTCAAATGTATTTGTAGATTGGCGGGGGTGGGGGGGGATACCCAGTGAAGACATGCAATAACTAACCAAGAGAACCAAGATAAGAGAAAACAGAGAAGGACAGGATATGATAAAATGACTGCCCATCTTGGAGAATCTGTCAACAACACTCAGGATGACCGAGTTCCCTCCGGACAGCGGAAGGCCCGTGATGAAGTCCAAGGCGACGTGGGACCAGGGGCGGGAAGGAATGGGCAGTGGACAAAGAAGACCAGCTGGAGGACGATGGGACATCTTGCTACGGGCACACACTGAGCATGCCGAAACATATTCCTTAACGTCCCTGCCACCAGAACCGTTGGGAAAGGAGGAAAAATGTCCGACTGACCCCGGGATGGAAAGCGACTCTAGAAGTGTGTCCCCACCTCAACACCTCTGGACGTAAAAAGACCGGAACAAACAACTTGCCATCAGGAACACCTCCTGGAGCCTGGACGTCCCTCCCAGCCTCCACCACCTTCTTCTCAACCTCCTACTGAAGCGCTCCCACCACCCGGGTCCCAGGTAGAATGGTCTCCACCACAGGCTGAACAGCAGACGGGCCATGCAGCCTAGACAATGTGTCAGGTTTGCCGTTCTTCAACCCAGGGCGGTAAGTGATGATGAAACCAAAACGAGTAAGGAACAGGGCCCAACGTGCTTGACGGGGGTTGAGTCTCTTAGCAGTCTGGAGGTAAGACAGGTTCTTGTGGTCGGTGAAAACTTGAAAAGGTTCCCTAGTACCCTCCAGCCAGTGCCTCCACTCCTGCAGCGCCAGGACAATGGCCAGCAGCTCTGTATTTCCCACATCGTAATTGGCCTCTGCTGGGCTCAGGCGCCTAGAGAAGAAGGCGCAGGGGTGCAGCCTCTGGTTGACCGGGGACCTCTGGGACAGGACCGCCCCCACACCTTGACAGATGCGTCCACCTTGACAACAAAACAAAGGTCAGGATTAGGATGATTTAACACAGGGGCCTTCACAAAAAATTGTTTAATATGATCAAAGTTGCATCTGCCTTAGGGGTCCATACAAATGGTATTTTATTGGAAGTAAGTCGAGTCAGAGGTCCCACCTTAAGGCTGTAATCACGTATAAATCGCCTATAAAAATTAGCAAAACCCAAAAACCTCTGCAACTGCTTCCTAGACGGAGTTGGCCAATCAACCACAGCCTGGATCGGCCCGAAGCTGGCCCTTCTCCACGATGAACCCCAAAAACTGTACCGACTCCACATGGAACTCACACGTCTCAGCCTTGATGTAAAGACGGTTTTCCATCAAGCGCTGCAACACCATGCGGACATGTTGGCGATGTACATGTAGCTCACGGGAAAAGATTAAGATGTCGTCCAAGTACACAAAACAGAATACATTTATCATGTCCCGGAGCACATCATTAATAAGACACTGAAACACAGCGGGTGCATTCGTGAGTCCAAAAGGCATGACTAAATACTCAAAATTACCTGATGGAGTATTGAACGCAGTCTTCCACTCATCTCCCTCCTTCACCCTCACCAGGTGATAGGCATTGCGCAGATCTAATTTTATGAACACCTTTGCCGACTGCAAAGGGGTAAACGCCGAGTCCAACAGTGGGAGAGGATACTTATTCTTTATCATGATGTCGTTGAGACCCCGGAAATCGACACAGGGTCGCAGGGTCCCGTCCTTTTTATCGATAAAGAAAAACCCGGCGCCAACCGCCGATGATGAGGGACGAATCAACGTGGCAGCTAACGAAGTCGAAATATAATTCTTTAATGCCTCTTGCTATGGCTTGGAAATCTGATACAGCCTCGGACATGGTAGTGGAGCCTCGGGAATCAACTCTATGGAACAGTCATATGGACGATGCGGAGGCAAAGACTGGGCGCGATCCTTACCAAATTGACCAACAGAGCAATTCCTCTTTCAAATGGCAGTGAGTTGTCCCACTTTAATTAATTTTTTTTCCCCCGACCATAAATAGACAACTTTCCCTGGATCGGTTTGCTGTGCCAAAATCAACCAATGAATTAGAAAAAAAAAAAAAAAACCTTAGTCAGAATTTCCCCATGTTACTATGGAGAAGGCTCTTCTTCAATAAGGAGCTGTAGTCCTCCTCCCCTTTCCTTCCTTAGTTGAAGTGAATGAGCAATATTAATAATAATAATAATCATTTCTATATTGCACAATATTTATTTTTAACCACACACTGATAAAAAAAAACAAGTACAACTTAATTTTGGGGCTGGAACGGATGAATTAATTCATATATTTATTACAATGGAAAATATTACCTCGGTTTAAGAACATTTCGGGTTATAAACGGGGTCACGGAACCACTAAAGGTTCGTAACCCAAGGTTCCACTGTACTATATGCTCCTTTATAAAACAACTTTTATTCCATTTTAAATTTACCTGTATTTCCAGATCCATCCGGAAATCTTTACAACCTCAACTGACTCATCACATATTACAAACGGAAGTGGGAACTTTTTAGAATGAGGGTACAGTTGTAAATGCGGACGGTGGATGACCAGTTAGCACATCTGCCTCATAATTCTGAGGATGCGGGTTCAAATCCAGCCTCACCTGTGTGGAGTTTGCATGTTCTTCCCGTGCCTGCATTGGTTTCCTCTGGATATTACGGTTTCTTCCCACATTCCAAAAACATGCATGGTAGATTAATTAAAGACTCTAAGATGCCCATAGGTGTAAATGATTCTTTGTCTATGTGTCCCCTGAAATGGGCTGGCGACCGGGGTGTACTGGGGTTTAACTGAGATAGGCACCAGCACGCCCGCGAACCCTATTGAGGTTAAGCGGAATGGAAAATGGATGGATGGATCTCACTAAAGAAATTACTTTCTGCTTTTCTCTGTCAGGGGTCGCCACAGCAAGTCACTCACATGATTTGTTTGGCACAGTTTTTACATCAGATGATCTTCCTCATGCAACCCACCCATTTTTATCTGGGCTTGAGACCAGCAGGACCACGAGTGGCTACGAACTGTTACACTGACCAGGAATCAAACCTATGCTGTCCATGTTAAAGGCAGCAGCATGTACCACTACATTCCCAGTCACTAAAACGTTTTAATATGTGCCAAATAACTTAAACTAGTTTTTTAACTGCACATTTGTACATTAAATTACATGAAATTACTTAATATATACTTATACTATATATACTTAACACTTCCAGTTATACGGTGCTTGTATCAAAATAAAAGCATCAGTTTCAAAATAAGAGTCTGTATGTATAAATGAATAAAAATTTGCCTGACAGGCAGTACAATCTCCACAGGCCAGATTGACGGACTGCTTCTGGCCTGTGACCGTACATTTTTGACAACCCTGGTCTATATGATTGCCTATGTTGCAGCACCTAGGCAGCCTCATGATAAAATACAGTGGAGTCTGACCAAATCCAAGATACTTCCAAATTGAGAGCAAGTCAGGGCGATGGAAAATGAGTCTGAGATGACAGGATACAAGGTGAGTTTCTCAGAGTCATAGCAGAAACATGACAACTTGGGAAACAAATGGATCCCATGCATCTGTCATCCCAATAAATGGCTTTCTTATGGCACAGTAAACATAGGCCTCAGCACTCTGGAGCTATATTATCGATTGCCCTGTCTGGCCTTTCCAAATTAAAAGATCTGTTCCAAGTGATAAAATGAAAGGTGCTATTCCAACTTCCAACCATATTTTCATCACATTGCCTTTGTGGTTAGATCATCCTCCTCTCACCATAAAATGTTTTAAATGCAAATTAACATTCTGATTTGATTTCTTTTGTGTTTCATTACACCTGAATCCGTGCAGCATTTCAAATCACAAAGACAGGCACACACAGTGCACCATGCCTCTTTGATATTCATTACCTATGCCCTCAGTATTTTCTGAAGCTTTAGAAATCCCAACAATATGTCCTCTTGACATTTTTTTGAGGCTATAGATTATAATACAAACTTAATCACTTGGTAGAGTAGGTAAAATCACCTAAAAACTGTGTAATTAGGTTAGGTCACTTCAACTACAACCCCAATTGCAATGAAGTTTGGACATTGTGTTAAACATAAACTGGCCTGCCTGCAGTCTAGACCTGTCTCCCATTGAAAACGTGTGGCGCATTATGAAGCGTAAAATATGACAACGGAGACCCCGGACTGTTGAACAGCTGAAGCTGTACATCAAGCAAGAATGGGAAAGAATTCCACCTACAAAGCTTCAACAATTAGTGTCCTCAGTTCCCAAACGTTTATTGAATGTTAAAAGAAAAGGTGATGTAACACAGTGGTAAACTTTACCCTGTCCCAGCTTTTTTGGGAACGTGTTGCAGGCATTAAAATCTAAGTTAATGATTATTTGCTAAAAACAATAAAGTTTACCAGTTTGAACATTAAATATCTTGTCTTTGTAGTGTATTCAATGAAATATAGGTTGAACATGATTTGCAAATCATTGTATTCTGTTTTTATTAATGTTAAACACAACGTCCCACCTTCATTGGAATTGGGGTTGTAGTTCCACTGAGAGTGACAGAGAGGCTAGTGCTGCTGAAAGTGCTGTTTAGAGAGCTCAATGAAGCATTCACCCCCTGGTGGCTGGCTGACTAAGTTAATGCCGCAGAGCCTGCATTTTAAATACTATTTTTGTATTTATTATTATTTTTTTTTAGGCAAATGTCTTTCACTATTAAAACAACTACAGTCATCCTAATGGCAATGGTGAGTTAGATATTTTTTTATTTGCTTGTATGCCGGTCATTAAAAAAAAAAAAAAAAAAACTTAAAATAACTCGCTCGTTTTTGGCGGTGTCTGCTGCATGCACCACGCACACTAGTGACATGTAATTTTGCAGTTTGGTAATGAAGTCCATGGGCATTATTTTCGTGATTACTCCAGGTTTGATCTGTGAGGTGTGTTCAACCCAGTTTTTTAAATTTCATAGACGAGCGCAGCCGGCGTATTTAAAAAACAAAACAAAAGTGTCTTTCTGCGCCTCACGGGCGTGAACACAGCCGACTTATTTTGCCACCAATAATAGCGGTTTCTTTCATTAATTCCCTTTTAAATAAGGCACAATGACGGTCTTGAATGGAGAGATCAATCCATGCATGACTGGAGCATTGTCACTTGGCCAGTGTGGCAAAAGGCGACGTGATTAAATACAGTATGAGCTGATGATAAAATGCAGCCCTATGGGTGGCACAAGTCAGTGCAAACTGTAGGCCGGTCCCAAGCCCGGATAAATGCAGAGGGTTGCGTCAGGAAGGGCATCCGGCTTAAAACCTTGCCAAACAAATATGAGCATTCATCCAAAGAATTCCATACCGGATCGGTCGTGCCCCGGGTTAACAACGTCCGCCACCGGCGCCGTCAACCTGCGGGGCGCCATTGGAAATTCAGCCACTGTGGGTCGAAGTCAAAGAAGAAGAGGTGGAAAGCGGGTTCTTCGGCAGAAAGAGAAGAGGAAAACACAGAGCCGAGAACTGAATGTGGGGACTTTGAATGTTGGGACTATGACAGGAAAATCTCGGGAGTTGGTTGACATGATGATTAGGAGAAAGGTTGATATATTGTGTGTCCAGGAGACCAGGTGGAAAGGCAGTAAGGCTAGAAGTTTAGGGGCAGGGTTTAAATTATTTTACCATGGTGTAGATGGGAAGAGAAATGGAGTCGAGGTTATTTTGAAAGAAGAGTTGGCTAAGAATGTCTTGGAGGTGAAAAGAGTATCAGATCGAGTGATGAGGCTGAAATTTGAAATTGAGGGTGTTATGTGTAATGTGATTAGTGGCTATGCCCCACAGGTAGGATGTGACCGAGAGGTGAAAGAGAAATTCTGGAAGGAGCTAGATGATGTAGTTCTGAGCATCCCAGACAGAGAGAGTCGTAATTGGTGCAGATTGTAATGGACATGTTGGTGAAGGTAATAGGGGTGATGAAGAAGTGATGGGTAAGTACGGCATCCAGGAAAGGAACTTGGAGGGACAGATGGTGGTAGACTTTGCAACAAGGATGCAAATGGCTGTAGTGAACACTTTTTTTCAGAAGAGGCACGAACATAGGGTGACCTACAAGAGCGGAGGTAGAAGCACACAGCTGGATTACATCTTGTGCAGACGATGTAATCTGAAGGAGGTTACCAACTGTAAGGTAGTGGTAGGGGAGAGTGTGGCTAGACAGCATAGGATGGTGGTGTGTAAGATGACTCTGGTGGTGGGGAGGACAATTAGGAAGACAAAGGCAGAGAAGAGAACCATGTGGTGGAAGCTGAGACAGGACGAGTGTTGTGCAGCTTTTCGGGAAGAGGTGATACAGGCTCTCGGTGGACGGCAGGAGCTTCCAGAAGACTGGACCACTGCAGCCAAGGTGATCAGAGAAGCAGGCAGGAGAGTACTTGGTGTATCTTCTGGCAGGAAAGGAGAGAAGGAGACTTGGTGGTGGAACCTCACAGTACAGGAAATCATACAAGGAAAAAGGTTAGCTAAGAAGAAGTGGGACACTGAGAGGACCGAGGAGAGGCGAAAGGAATACATTGAGATGCGACACAGGGCAAAGGTAGAGGTGGCAAAGGCAAAACAAGAGGCATATGATGACATGTATGGCAGGTTGGACACTAAAGAAGGAGAAAAGGATCTATACAGCCTGGCCAGACAGAGGGATAGAGATGGGAAGGATGTGCAGCAGGTTAGGGTGATTAAGGATAGAGATGGAAATACGTTGACTGGTGCCAGCAGTGTGCTTGCTAGATGGAAAGAATACTTCGAGGAGTTGATGAATGAGGAAAATGATAGAGAAGGGAGAGTAGAAGAGGTAAGTGCGGTGGACCAGGAAGTGGCAATGATTAGTAAGGGGGAAGTTAGAAAGGCATTAAAGAGGATGAAAAATGGAAAGGCAGTTGGTCCTGATGACATTCCTGTGGAGGTATGGAAGCATCCAGGAGATGTGGCTGTGAAGTTTTTGACCAGCTTGTTCAATAGAATTCTAGTGCGTGAGAAGATGCCTGAGGAATGGAGGAAAAGTGTACTGGTGCCCATTTTTAAGAACAAAGGTGATGTGCAGAGCTGTGGCAACTATAGAGGAATAAAGTTGATGAGCCACACAATGAAGTTATGGGAAAGAGTAGTGGAGGCTAGACTCAGGACAGAAGTGAGTATTTGCGAGCAACAGTATGGTTTCATGCCTAGAAAGAGTACCACAGATGCATTATTTGCCTTGAGGATGTTGATGGAAAAGTACAGAGAAGGTCAGAAGGAGCTACATTGTGTCTTTGTAGATCTAGAGAAAGCCTATGACAGAGTACCCAGAGAGGAACTGTGGCACTGCATGCGGACGTCTGGAGTGGCAGAGAAGTATGTTAGAATAATACAGGACATGTACGAGGGCAGCAGAACAGCGGTGAGGTGTGCTGTAGGTGTGACAGAAGAATTTAAGGTGGACGTGGGACTGCATCAGGGATCAGCCCTGAGCCCCTTCCTTTTTGCAGTGGTGATGGATAGGCTGTCTGTCTGGTTCGGTACACTCGAACCAGACAGATTTTAGAGCAGTATCTGCCTGTTTGCTCTGGGCCACATACTTGGGTGCATTGTGAAATTACTGCTATGTGGCAGTTTTATCCTCCTCCTCGCCATCGTTTGCTGAGGGAGTAGGCCTAATAGAGGGGGGGACTTGGTGGGCCATTGCTGATGTGACGGTACGGTATTTATGTTAAGGACCGATACTTTTACTCCATTACAGTGATCGACATGCCGTTCGCTACTTTTATTTATTCATTTTTGCGTGTGTGTGTCAATTTTTAGAATCCATCTTCGAATTCTAAATAGGGGACCGTTGTGCCAATCAAATGGGATCACTAATGTCATTTGACTCCAATTCACCAATCAGATGACGCGAGCCAATCAAAATGACTCATTTTGGGGGGGAAAAACAGCCGCGCGACTGTGTTCATTATACATACTCCAAAAAAACAGCAGCTTTATCATGCAGCTCTTAAATTGTGACTGCCCAAACTTGGATATTTCAGCCCACTTCTAACATGAGAAAACAGGCTGCGGTAAGTTGCAGATGTTTCTATAGTTGTTTTGGCAGTGGATATGACAAACTTAGCACTATCCCTATGGTGTCTCACACACACACACACACACACACACAAACACACACACACACACACACACAATCACCAAGTCTGTTCAGCAAGCAGCTTCTTCATGAATTAATTTATGCGAATAAATGAAATAATGTTTCTGTAGGGCCCAATGTATGTGTTGTTGGTTTTTGGGCAGTTACAAATTGAAATGGTGGCAGGTGTGTCGATTCCCATGTCATTGTTATTTAATTTTATTGATGTTAATGCTCTGATTTAAAAAAAATTAAATAAAAAAATCAGAAGTCACTCACAAGTTACTCTTCACTTGAATAGTTTTTTCATTGAGAACTTTCTTACTTTTACTCAAGTCAATATTTGGATGACTACTTTTTAGTTTTACTCGAGTCATATTATTCTAAAGTAACAGTACTCTTACTTGGATACAATAGTTGGCATCTTTAAACACCTCTGCCAGTTAGTCCGATGTTTTGTGTGTAATTATCAAATAATGACAGCCATGCTCTATAGCTTCCAGGCTTGTCATCAAAATGATAGAGATAGAGACTCGTACCTACCAAATCGCGGCAAGCCAAATATCGAGCTCAGTGTTCCGTTCTCTGGTGCTCTACTATTGGGCAAATCCCTCATTGTCCACCACTGAAAGCAGCTCCAGGCCTCTGGCAATGAATTCTCAAATACGCCTTGAGATTCGGTGAGCTCTTGTGCTGTCGTGAGGAAAACCTGGTTCGAATGCCTCACAAATTGACGCGTGAATCGCTTGCTACTTGGTTTTACATCAATAATTTTTTCTGGGTGATTGTTCAATGGCGTGTCATATTAATTGTATTAACCCAATCGTAGAGGACTGCAGTCTGTTTTTTTGCATGTCCATCATGTTTTCTCCTTGATTGTTTTTGATGACAGCAAACCAAAATGGGTCCATACATCTGATTTAAGCTTTGCAGGACGTTCCACTAGTTAAGTTCAGGGCTCTGCTCTGTTTGCCCCGTCATATTTCCTGCGTATCCCCTGCAAAGTGCACAGCCTACTCAATAGCGCCAGAAAAAAACCTACACTGTTGATACTTCCATGATCCCCTGTAACGTCACAGACAGACCAACTTAATAGAGTAGCCCTTTACATCTTTACAACCCCCATAGTGGTGTGCCGGCCAGTACGTGGTATAATTAAAAAATATATAATAATAATAATATAATAATATAATAATATAATAATATAATAATATAATAATATAATAATATAATAATATAATAATATAATATAATAATAATCATGCATTCAATTCATTTATTTCTACAATGATTTGGAGGATTCGATGCTCACTGTTTAAATAAGTATATTATCCACCACGCATGTCCAAGGATCTCGCATGTCTGTCTGCCTGCATGTGCACCAATCAAATTCGCCAAAAGATCACCTACGCCAAAACTTAGACGTGGTATGAGAAGGGATGTGTTTAGATCTACTTTCTGACACCAAAATCTCACTCTGCCAAGCGCATCTTCAAGGGCACACCCTCGCTGTTCCGAAACCGCCCAGATTGGCGGAGACGGGTCCTACCAACGCACAGCGAGTCTTGCACTTGCACAAAAATCAAAATGTGCCCCTGAAAATAGAGCACTAAGTCACCAAATTGTCACATGTGCCAGGTGGATGTCAAAAGACACACACTTGTTGTTTCGGTACACGGCCAGCGTAGCGCAGACCCGTCTGACAAATTAACAAACATGCTAGTGAATCTTGCGCCTGCACAAAAATCAAGATCAAAATCATAAAATCACTTTTCCTTTCATAAGATACTGAAGCTTTTGGAGCCTGTAACCCACTACAAAAATCAGTCTTCCAATTCATAAGGCAATGTCAATAACCTTGCTTTATACTATAATTTCAAATACACCTTTCAATCATTAATTTAGAAGAGTAAGCTTACATTATAATATATATATAATATAAAATGTTACAAATAAAGCCCACAAAACAACCAAAAATGAACAAATGTCATCAAAAATACCACTCAAATACCCGTCATTACTAAATGTTTTTCTTTTATTACTCTGATTCCACTGGAATGATCTATCAGGATGAAAATACGTGAAAATTTCATTTTCTAAAACTGGAGAACCTACTTATGGAATTTTGACAATCTGAGGGCACTTCTTCACTTCAAAACATTGTTTCATCCATCCATTTTCTGAGCCGCTTCTCCTCACTAGGGTCGCGGGCGTACTGGAGCCTATCCCAGCTATCCTCTGGCAGGAGGCGGGGTACACCCTGAACTGGTTGCCAGCCAATCGCAGGGCACATACAAACAAACAAACAACCATTCGCACTCACACCTATGGGCAGTTTAGAGTTTTCAATCAACCTACCGTGCATGTTTTTGGGTTGTGGGAGGAAACCCGAGTGCCTGGAGAAAACCCACGCAGGCACAGGGAGAACATGGAAACTCCACACAGGCGGAGCCAGGGATTGAACCCCGCTCCTCAGAACTGTGAGGGTGACGTTCACCGTGCCACACATTGTTTCATTTGAAGCATTTTTTTTTTGTCAAGGGACAATTTAAAAAAATAAAATAAAATCATATATCTTTCTGTCTCCAATTGATCAGCAGTTGTTCGATTCATTAAAATTCCAAGAACCCATCGGTGCATTATTGTAAAGCACTGGCATGTTCGCATATTTTCGTTCAACAAAAATGCTTTACTCAGGGCTCTTTTCATTAGAAGGCCCAGCATGTGACATTGATTAGCCCTCAAAGCAGTTCAAAAATAATTCTTGAGTGACTGCTGCTCTTGCACCTCAGGCCTCTTCAATAGGGCTGAGAACCGCAGCAGGATTGCTGCATCTTGCAAAACCTTTGTAGATAGATGATTTTAGAAATGTCTAAATGAGACAAGCTCAAGTTGACATAATGTACAGTATGTGCTCTAGATAAATTTGCAGTTTTAATATCTAATGATGTCATGCATCAGTGTGGGGATTTTTAGTAGATTTTGTATTCATGAATTTTGTTGGAGTTCATTCAAGATGGAAATATACACAATCACAGCATCTGCCAAGTCGTTGATTGGCAGATGCTCCTTTGAGGCATCCATCATCCGAAGCAACTGCTCAGTGGTCAGGGGGGGCCAGTGTGCAGACTTGATTATGATAGATGAAACCTCATGGCTCAAAGAAAGAAAGCTGACACTGTAAAATTGTTTACTTAAAAGGGTTCATTTTTCTCAATGGACATAGATTAGTTTTTAATCATCACTCTTGAAAAGCAACCAATGCTACCTACTACTAAAGTACTGTATGTGAAGACTCAAGATACCAGGGAGAGCTGTGATGCAAATATGGTTAAAATATATATTTTGATTAACGTGGAAGGAAAAAATGCCGATACGGTATATCGAGTTATTGTGTGGAAAAAGTCTGCATTCAGTACATTCACAAGTCCAAACCAGAGCTGAGAATGTTCTGTTGGTCATAGTTTCTTGGGATATAAACATATTCATCTCCTTGAGCTATTTGTACTACTAACACAACTGAAGCCAATATACTTGAAAGCTGTTCAGACTTGACGATTTACCTTCAGGCTGTGGGAGGGCAGCCATCTGTGTGGGAACTGAACACTACTGAGGCATCAGTGCGCAAATAAATCCAAGTCAATACTATTATTCAAGCTCTGAAAATACAACAATATGCAGTTCATGGTGGACCTATAAAAATCTTGAGAACCACTTTGAAGCATATTCTGTCTGAATGCTGCTCCGGCTGCTTGGAACTGTGTAGTGCACTGAACTGTGGAAATTTCCAATTCGACATGTGAACATGAATTATCCAATGATGCCCAGTGGCTGCACAGAACAATATTTAACAAAAGAGTATACATTTTAATCACACCGCCGAATCACAGCTCTCAATGTAATCATGAATAAGAACCAGTTTTTATCTGAGGGTGCTTGTGGGTTTGAAATGCATCTGTATGTTACGTTTAAGGAAAATCCTTCTGAGTTTCACTGACAAACCAGCCTCATAAGGGACCACCACATTACGCCTACGAAGTAGATTTATTTACTGAGCGCATCAACTCCATGGACAGAAATATGCTTCACTTGGGGCGACATCAGAGAAAATGTGTTGCCGTTTTGGACTGCGAAGAATGGGCAGGGAAGAATGAAAGCCTCAGTATTGAGGGTGAGATAAAACCTACCAACACAGACTAGTACCTGCTCTTTGAATCCTATCACCCAGTAGACCACAAGTTAAGGGTTATCGGAACCCCCAAGGGCAGAGCAGAGAAGATCCCTACCACTGACAATGCAAGACAGAAGAAGCAGACACAGATCAGGATGGCTTTACTAATTGGATCTTTGTCAAATCTGCCAGTAGAAGCAGAACCACTTCACACAAGCTTGATGATAGAAACAGGAGGTGGAATATGATCGTTCCTGCCATGGCTGTTTTTTTTTTCATAGAAGGATTTGCTTTAAACCTAACATAACCTACTAGCACCCTCAGACAAAAGATGGGTCACCCCAAGGACAAAATCCATCCATTTCAATACCGCTTATCCTGGTTAGGGTCGCAGGGCATTGAAACCTATCCCAGCTGACTTCGGGCGAAAGGCCGACTACACCCTGAACTGGTCGCCAGTAAGTCGCAGGGCACATACAGACACGGACAACCATCCGCACTCACATTCACACCGTCACTGAGTGGGAAGTGAACCCATGCTGCCCGCACCAAAGTCAGGCGAGTGTACCACTGCACCATCAGTGACACAAAATCCAACAAGTAAACTCAACAATCTTGTTTATACAGTACAGTGAAGTAAGAAGTGCGTTGCCCTCTACATTGGCGAGACCAAGCAAGCCTTACATAAATGCATGGCACAACAAGGAGACCAGTTTCTTCAGGTCATGAGTCAGCAGGTCATTTGCATCTCAAAAAGAATAGACATTCCTTTGAGGACCACAATATCCAAATTCTGGCTTGTGAGGACCGTTGGTTTGAAAGAGGTGTGATAAAAGCCATCAAAATGTCAAACCAAAAAAAACCTCGAAACAGAGGCGGAGGTTTGTCATCTGCTTACAACAATGTCATGGCCTCGCACACCCAAAGATTGTCTCATTCTACACAAGAGTAGCCACTCAGAAGCTTTTTTTGACACCAGTCAAGTAAATGACCGGTTTGTATGCAGAGAGGTAATTTACCAGCCACGCCCGACAACAACAACTGTATTGTGAACACCCCTAGGGTAGACACCCACCGGAGAAATAAATAGGAAGACTCCAAACTTCAAAAATTTGAAGTGAAGAAACCTATTCCATTAAAGATGAAACATCTTCAACAAACAAGAATCCAGTTTCCTCAATTCAACCTTTATGGATATCCTGTGTGGAATTTCCATGTTGCCCCTTTGCTTGTGTAGCTATTCTCTGGGCACTGCAGCTTTCTCCAACATTCCAAAACCACGCATGTTAAGTTAATTGAAGACCCACCCCATAGGTGTGTATGTGAGTATGAATTCTCATTTGTTAACGTATATTGGCCCTGCAATCAGCTATTGAGGGTGTACCTCTCCTCAGCTAAGCGCGCCAGTTAACCCGAGAGAATAGTCAATATGTGATTGTTTAGACAAGACTGTGTAGCATGCGGCTCTTTGACCGGTTTCATGCTGGTTCGTTATGTTCACGCCGCGCTCTACTGCCTGTTGCCAGCAGAGGTGACTAGAGTTGCTAAATATTGTACTCAAGTATTCCTCCCAAAAATTACTTGAGTAAGAAAGTACTCAGTGAAACATACTATTCAAGTACTGAGTAAATTGTGAGTAGCTTCTGATTTGTCAGAGCATTACCGTCAAATAAAATACAAAAACTCAACCTTAACTAAATAAAATGTGAATATGTGGTTGGTGTGTGTGTGTGTGGGGGGGGGGGTGTTTTACTGAGATTAACACATACACAAAATGTTTTACAATTACTTATGACCATAAAATACGGCTAATGTAGGCTAATATGCACAGCCAAATCAACAACAAAAACACATTAAACTTACCGCAAGCTGTTTTCTCAACTTAGAAGTGGGCTGGAATATCCACGTTTGGGCAGACAGTGCCAGGCAGCTAGTACAATGTCTGAAAGCTGTGTTATGAATAGGACAAAGGACATGACCCAAATGCATGACTCCAATATACAAACGACGGTTCCAAAAGAGTAGTTTTAGAAACGGCAGGGGTCAGTACACAGGCAGGCAATCAGCGAAAACAACAGTATCAAAAACATGACGCAAAAGGCAAGGTTGATAATCAAAACCCGGTCTATAGGCTTGCTATGAGTCAGTGACGTGGAATATAAGGAAGGCTGGAATAAGATGAAACGGTACAACGAACTGGCGACGAGACAGAATGACACACAAGGTTAAATGCATGGGGTAATTAGGGTAAACAAGGCGCAGGTCGGGAAGATGCGCTCAGGAGCAGGTATGCACAAGGCAGGGCGAAGCTAACAACAGCAACACACACAAACATGACAAGCTGTTGTTTTTGTCATCCGAAATGTAAATTCAGTTGTGCGCCTTTGCCTTCTATGGGAATAACGACCTTCACAACATGGCCACCACGTAGGCACGTCGATTAGCTGGGCTAGCGTATTTAGTATTTATATCTATGCTCGCGAAGCCCAATAGAAGACGTTGTGTGCGGTCATGTGACTGTCTTGTGTCGTTTGATTTGTGAACTAGAGGTAAACAGTCACTCGCGGTGGGTTATGTTGTATTGGCTCAAACAGCGCCCAATGCGGAAGTCGTAGTCTAAATGGCTTGCACACAACTTTTTCTTTTTTATAAATAAGCAATAATTGATAAAAGTAGCGACAGGCATGTAGATCATTCTAACGGAGTAAAAGTACTGTTTCTTCTTAACATAAATACTCGAGTACAAGTGAAATATGCTGCATGAAAACTACTCTAACAAGTACAATTCATCCAAAATGCTACTTGAGTAAATGTAACTGAGGAAATGTAGCGCGTTCCTACCCAACTCTTGTTGCCACGCAACCCAGAAACACTCAGAACGGACTTCTCCATTGCCTTTAATGAAAACCCTCGATATAAACACCTCAATTGGAATAAACAGGCGGAATCATAATGGAATTTCATTCAGTTTCACAGGGGTGGAATATTCCTTTTTCCAAACCAATCAGAAGTAATTTTTTGTTGTGTAAACCGTATTGCAATGTTTCGGTCTGCGCTGTCTCTGAATGGTCTGTCTTTTGACGTAAATGCATGGTGACATCATCGTTACAAATTAAATATGACGGCTTCCATCCAAAGTTTGTATTTGGCAGAGATCTTGTTTTTAACTACTTGTAACTTGTTTTTATCAAGCATTTGCTTTAATGAAAGTCAAAATCAATCCCAAATTTGCTAAACAGACAACGAACCTCCATCTTGATAAATGATGCGACATTTACGTTGATGTGCACATGTACAGTATAAACCAAATTGAAATAGGCACACACGTGAAGGAATTGCTTTGAGTGGCAACAACTGACTATAAACCAGATTTGAAAAGGATTGTTAAGGGCAAGGAACACCAGACACCGCACTAAGAAACATATGCATGATAAGAGAAATAATTTTGTAAATTATTATATTTTTGTTTTTAGACATGAACTGAACATTGAACCGAGAGTTTGCTAACAAATAAATTTTGGAAGGAAAACACAGATCGCGCACTGTGTGTGCCCATGTGTATGATGTGGCTCTTATCAGTAACACAGTAAAAACTGTGGCCCCTCCCATGGTGTAGACTTTCACCTTTAAGAGGTTTCATGAACATAAAATTCACCACTCAAGAGTTACGGCCAGGGCAGAACGGTGACCAACTGGTTAGCATATCTGCCTCACAGTTCTGAAGTTCAAATCCAGGTTCAAATCTAGCCTCCCTGTGTCGAGTCGAGTTTGCATGTTCTCCCAGTGCCTGCATGAGTTTTCTCCGGGTACTCCAGTTTCCTCGGACTTTCCAAAACCATGCATAGTAGGTTAATTGAAGACTCTAAATTGTCTGTAGGTGTGAATGTGAGTGTACTGGAAATGTTTGTTTGTTTGTTTCTATATGCCCTGTGATTGGCTGACGACCAGTTCAGGGTGTACCTTGGCTTTCGCCCAAAGTCAGCTGACAATAGGGGCCAACACACCCGCGACCCTCATCAGGATAAACAGTTCGGAAATGAGTTACGCTGTCCCCAACGAGGTTGATTTTGAGAGTTATAGAGGTTGATTTTGAGAGTTAAGCAGCCTGATTCATACAAGTCCAGAAGATTCCTTGAAAGCCTTTCTTCACCACCAGTCGACTTGGTAAAGCATTTACCTGCTGAGTCACCTCTGCCGCATAAAGATTCTGGATCCTGCCTTTAGCACAGTCGAAGAATAACACAACCTCTTTGTCATGTACTTAAACACAAAACAACACCACGGCGAGGAAGCTTCATCATATCCAAGTAATACCGACTACAACAGACATGAAGGGAGGAATTTTTGTTGGAGAATTGGACAATTTTTAAAACAATTCATGTGAGAATGCTGGGACAGTGATTTGATGAGTAGAAATTCAATTGGAACAAAAAAGACAAGACCCACCTACCTTTGCAGAACTACTACTCTTGCTCCAAACTGCAGAGGACGAACCACTAAAATGTCACGCATGAAGCAACATTTAAACACCTCAAAACTAAACGTGTACATACACTAGAAAGGTGTTAAATCACAAAGCCTAGAACGTGTGCCATCACCTTTTTTTGATCAGTTGTCTGAGATTCAAGACCTAAAAAAGCAAATCGCCAACCTGCAATCTCACCTTGCCTCATTTAAAATGAGCAATGACAAAAAGGTTTCAGAGAAACCGAATCATAAGTCACAGATACCCGTCTCAGCCAAGCCAAAAATTTTGTCTGAGAGCTGTAAAGCTCAGGAACCACATTATTCAGACCAAAGAACTGACAATCACCCAAGCAACTGTCCAAAACCCTGGTACTACTTTAGGTGTGGGGAAAATGGACAAAGCAAACCAAAAATGAGCCAAACTTTCCTCTTTTAGCTCTAAAGAGAAAGCAGTTAAAAGACAAACAGATGGCATGGGACAAAATAAATGCTCCAGAACGTGACCCTTTAAACTAGATCCGGCCTCAGTTACGGGACAAGGTGGGGCTGAAGCCAAGATTAAGTGTCCCAACGAAAAGAAACGTGCTAGAAGCCTTCGCACCCACACAAAAGGGTTAGCTTTTCTTCCAAAAGGTCTCATTGGAGCTGAGTGCACTGCACAAGTCATTATCAATGGCTACATGTGCAACTGCTTATTAGATTCAGGCTCACAAGTAACAACTGTCTCCCGATCCTTCTACGAAACAACACATTCGAGTCACCAGTATCAACCTCCTTAACAGGTGGTTTACTCGTCACGGATGGACTAGCAGGCGGCACGGTGGCCCGACTGGTTAGAGCGTCAGCCTCACAGTTCTGAGGACCCGGGTTCAATCCCTGGCCCTGTGTGGAGTTTGCATGTTCTCCCCGTGCCTGCGTGGGTTTTCTCCGGGCACTCCGGTTTCCACCCACATCCCAAAAACATGCATGAATTGGAGACTCTAAATTGCCTGTAGGCATGACTGTGAGTGCGAATGGTTGTTTGTTTCTATGTGCCCTGCGATTGGCTGGCAACAAGTTCAGGGTGTACCCCGCCTCCTGCCCGATGACAGCTGGGATAGGCTCCAGCACGCCCGCGACCCTAGTGAGGAGAAGCAGCTCAGAAAATGGATGGATGGATGGACTAGCAACTTTGCCATCCAAGCTTCCATGGTGCATACCAGTTATTCTCAAAAAATGACTCAGAAGGTGCTACCACACTCAAACCAAAAAAAGTCATAGCAGAGATTTACACTATACAGAGTGTCCAACAAAATAAAAATCCAGTGATGAACCCTTCTAAGTCTTACAAGTCAAACCTTCAGTTCGACTTCAATTATTATCCGATATCCAGTGATTGGAAAAAAAGAATAACTGAAAAGTAAAATTCTATCCTGGGAATTGGGATTTACCCAAACTGAACTCGATTTTGGTTACACTGATAAGCTCAAGCATCATATCACACTCAGCGGCCCAACACTTGTCAAAGACAGAGCGGAGCCTATATACCCTCAAGATGTTGAGGCTGTGCGCAGGCATCTGCAACTGCTGCTACATGCTGAAGTCATCCGCGAGTCTGAATCAGCTCTCTCCTCCGATAGTTGTGGTTCGGAAAAAAAATTGAGACATCAGACTTTGCATCGATTACAGGAAATTAAACCTCCAAACTGTGAGAGACTAATGCTCTGCCCAACCTTGAGGAGACTTTCTCAGCATTGAATGGATCCAAGTGATTCTCTGCATAGCGGAGCTCAATTTGAAACAAGCACTCGTGTTCTTCAAAGTTATGGCCTTAAACTTTCTCCTCGAAGCTTGATGCTATAGATGGTTGGCAGATCTATCCTCTTTTGATTACCAGCAGCAACACAGAGCAGGGAAACTGAATCAGGATGCACACGGGCTGTCTAGGCGCCCACACAATGTAGTACCCGATGGTATACTGTCCAACAAAAAGACTTTAAGAGGATACAATTCACACAAGACACTTACCTGAGACAACCCATCCAAACCTTGCCAATCAGAGCACGATTCAAGCCATTTTGAAAAGCACTATGTCCATCAGCCCTCAGAAGACGAAAGAGCAAAGTCCACAATCAACACCTGTCTGGTTCTTTCCCTCGCTCATAATCCACAAGCTGTTCGCCAGACAGTTCCACCAACAGCAAAAAAAGGAAGTCCCTGAACTTTGCCTCTTAATAAGAGAGTGGAATAGGCTCGTCCTCAAAGATGGTGCGCTATACACACAGTTCCAACTTGTACTACCCCAAGAGTTAAGACTCCTACTCTTAAAAAGTCTAAATGACGATATGGGGCATACGGGTGTCGAAAGGACAGCAGAATAGGAAAACTAGGGCATCAGCTATTGCTCTCAGTGACCAGAACGTCGTCCTAAAAGTGCGGATGCTCTGGCAGCCGTCCTCAAAGAGCGGATGCCCAGTGAAATGATAGTGTTTAGTTGAGGTCCATGTAGGTAAACTCGTCGATGGGGTGGTAGTAATCTGTCTGGAACAGCTTTTCCGCCAATGATGCTGTTCCAAGACAGAATAGTGAAAGTGGAAGTGAATTTGGCCATAATTCCATATAATGGACTGTATGCTGTTGGAAGCTGAATTGGCAGATTCAAGCGATTGCTTCAGTGAGGCCAGAGCCTGAGGTAGCAATACAGACCTCCGTGATTACGGCGACAGCCCCTCTCATTGTGTGGAAGGGCTGAACAGTTAAATTGGAAGGCGTGGACAATCAAGTTGCTCCACCCTCGGGATATATCACAATGGAGGTGCTCGCCGAAGCAGCAGAGCAACTTTAAGTGGAGCAACGACAACGGGAGATGCATGAGAGAGTCATGAGAGTTCTGACCTCCCGGTGGAATCGACCCAAGGATGACAACAAGCCTCTTTCCAAGAATTAGACTGTGAAAGTAAGACAATGGACGGACCAGGACGATAGAATTGGACTAATCATTGACGACTGAAATGCATTGAAAGAGGACTGATAAAGACTTATCTTAAAGGGACTACCATTACACTTGCACAGGAAGAGACTCCACCGATTACTGATATCCTGCACCAAAATGGCTATGTAATGGCAACCTGGAATAGACAGCCGTGCGAAAACATTATAGAGATTTTTTGACAGCAGGTTTGAGTATTATGGGGTCACACTTGGGAAACGGGGATCAAAAAGGAGGATTCCTCGTCAGAAAAAAAATGAACCAATTTGGTGCCCCTGGATTCTTAACTGCTGCTACGCGTGTGTTCAAGGTGAACATCTTAAAATAAGGTGGGGACCGAATCATTTCAACCCCCTTCAGGATGAATACGTGGGCATTACATTGAGAAGGGTTGGGCATCGAGAATCAAAAACGGATTGGAACCGGGACTAACGTTCCGGTTCTCCCGAAACCGTTAAAATACAAAATTTCGGTTCCCAGTTTCGATCCCTTGTCCTCCAGCCGCGAAGAAGAAATGGCAAAAAACAACAAAGAAGCGGCGAAAACCAACAAAGAAAAACGCGCACGACGCCGTGCTTGTGTGCAACGGCGGCGGTGAACAAAAGTGTGTCTTAACTTTGTTAAAATGAATTAACCAGTCACCTCAGTGCAACACTTGGAATAAGCGGGGAGCATTGGTGGTACTATGGTAACTCGCCCATGTCCCGTGGGTGCTGGGGCGGTGCCTGGTTCCCCCGCTCTAGCTACTGGTGGGGGCGGTGGGGCTCCCCGGGCCTGCTTCCTCCGTTCCTGGCTTGGGAGCGGTCCACCTCCCACAGTCGGGGGTGGGTTGTGGGTGCTGGCGGGAATGTGGTCGGCGGAGGGGTGGGGGTGGAGGCAGGGGGGGGGGGGGGGTGTGGTCGTTGCTGCGGGGCTGGGTGGGGCAGCCCTCTTCGTTGGGTATACCCAAAACATGTATGTACCCGGTGCAAGCTTTAACTTGACTTCGTGTTTTAAGCTTGTAGCCTTTTATTTTGAAGAGGTACACACTGGCACTCAGCATTTTGGCATGAAAAGTAACTTCACACGGCACCAGTGAAAAAAAAGAAAAAAAATTTCTTTTTTTTAATGGATGGAACCAAATGCTATAAAACGCTGATTCCTTTCCCTACCCACCGATGAGACACAAGGTTAGTGTTTGTGATACTGTGAGACGTGAATTTTGTCCCAATTCTTTGATGTGAAGTTGCTACGGTGAAGTTTTAGCCCAATGTTAAATTAAGCTTCTTTTTTTGTCATTGGCGCTGACGTTGGTTTGAAAACTAAAGAGACAGACTTATTTTATTGTTTCACTCACCCAGTTGACTGAGAGTTGACTTCACTGAAGCTCAACTCGGTGTAGGCTGAGGCTCGGAGCGCATCAGGCGCTACACATGGTGAAAGCCTCCTTTTCACAATGTAATATTTATTTATGTATTACTTGTACAAGTGTTGCGCTGAGGAGACTGGTCATTAATTTTAACAAAGTTAAGACAGTTTTGTTCACACAGCCGCCGTTGGGCAGAAGCACGTCATTGTGCGTGTTCTTCTTCGTTGGTTTACGCCGCTTCTTCGTTGTTTTTCATCACTTCTTCACGGCTGGAGGACTAGGCATCGAAACCGGGAACCGAAATTTTTAAATTTGAACGGTTCCGGGAGAACCGGAACGTTAGTCCTGGTTCAAATCGATTTTCGATTATAAATGCCCAACCCTATCTATTAGTCATTTCAAACTGCTCTAAGTTGCTGGAGGACCCGAGATCATTTGCACAATTGTCAAAAAATATGAATACGTTTGCTCACTTGAAAAGTGGGTGGGTTCAAACTAAAGGTGCTCTGTCCTGAGTTGTTTAACACATCTAGATATAAATACCATGAAATAAAGCTGGAATTCTGAACTTTCGTCTCATATTCATCTTTTGATCTGAAACCCAAATGTCTTCAGTATGCAACAAAAACAAAGGAATGGACATTCCCGTTCCGATACTTTTGGAGAGGACTGTATACTAGCAAAGCAAATAAACAACCAAATGAACAAGTCCGAGGTGCAAGTGGCTTATTTTCTCAGCCGGCAAAGCTAGTGTTGTGTAAAATGGGTGCTCTTTGCCAGTGCCATTTGTCATTGTCTTTTATGGTTTATGCCTGCCTTTAAGATAATATTCCTGTGGATGAAGGGGGAATACACAAGAACAAAGTTCAATAACTACTGTGTATTCGGTACACACATCAGCTGTCATAATGTTCATTATGAAATCCAGTATCATACTTACAGTAAGGCATTGACACCCGGTCTTTCAACGATTGACGTCTGTATCACTCAGTTCTTATGTTGCATCATGATTCGGCAGGGCATCAAATTCTAGTACTTTCCTATGTTTTTGGAAGACGGATGCCTCCTCTCTTCTTCAAAAGGTCTCTCATCTGTTTTGCAGCCTCCACTGCAGAGCTCCTTGTCTTTACACCCAAATGAGTTACATAACTATCTGACGGATAACTGTGTTTGGCCAGTTTATTAAATGCAATGTAATAATCATGTAATCATAATTAAACTGAGGGACATGAACAGCGGAAGTGGTATCATGGAAATAGATTCAGACAACTTCGGAAGTTATACTCAACAGCAATTATTGAGCTATAACATGACCGATATTCAAACAGTTTTTCTCCTCTGACTTGAGAGGCCTTAATGCTTCGCTGAGCCGAACTACATGAATTCCCATGCAAGCACAGGGGGGGAAAAGCAAACCATTGAACGACTGTGGTATCTTAAACTACGTCAACAATCAATTATTTCATCATTGAACTTTAATGTGATTCTCTTTCAACATTTTCCATTGAGATACATTAATATTTTTTATAATTTCCAGAGACCAAACTGTTAGCATTATAAAACCTCTATTTACTGTACAGCCGATGTAATGCAATTTAAAGCATACATTAATAACGCCAATATGATTACAAAAAGAAAAAAATATGTAAAAAGTGAAGTTCTGTGAATGCTTTCCGGGTGCTCTGCAGTTAAGAATCTGGAGTTGCCTGGCCCTCCATCCATCCATCCATCCATTTTCCATATCGGTTATCCTCACTAGGGTCACAGGTATAATGCAGCCTAGGCGGGGTACACCCTGAACTGGTCGCGAGCCAATCGAAGGGCACATATAAACAAACAACTATTCGCACACACACTGCCTGTAGGGCAACACTAAATTGCCTGTAGGGCAATTAACAATCAATTAACTTCAATTAACCTACCATGCATGTTTTGAGATGTGGGAGGAAACCGGAGTACCCGGAGAAAACCCACGCAGGCACGGGGAGAACATGCAAATTCCACACAGGTGAGGCCGGATTTGAACCTGGGTCCTCAGAACTGTGAAACGGATGTGCTAACCAGTTGATCACAGTGCAGCCAAAACAGAATACAATGATTTGCAAATCCTTTTCAAATTATATTTAATACAAGATTTTTAATGTTCAAACTATTAACTTTGTTTGTTTCCAAATATTCACTCATTTTGAATTTGATTCCCACAACACGTTAAAAAAAAGCTAAGGCGGGCATATTTATCACTGTGTTACATTTCCTTTCCTCTTAACAACACTCAATAACTGTAGAATCGAGCTAGAAACCAGCTGACGAAAGAAATTAACATTGCAAAGAGGAACTATGCAGCAAAGTTGGAAAAACAGTTTAGCGCAAACGACTCTAAATCGGTCTGGCGTGCATTCCAATCGCTGACTAATTACAAGCGACGATCCCCCCAAGCTGAGAACAATAGCACACTAGCCAACGACTTGAATACCTTCTACTGCAGATTTGAAAAGGACAGTCCTGTGTTCTTCCATCACAGTCTGGTTTGGCGCTGCTACAAAAAAGGACAAACTCCGACTGCAACGGACAATCAAAACTGCTGAAAGAATTGTCGGTACCCCCCTACCCACCATTGAGGACTTGCACGCTGCCAGAACAAAGACAATGGCGTGCAAAATCCTCTCGGACCCTCCGCACCCCGGTCACCAGCTCTTCCAGCTCCTTCCCTCAGGTAGGTGCTACCGATCAATGCAAACTAGAACTAGTAGACATTCCAACAGCTTCTTCCCTCTTGCGATCAACTTCTTAAACACCTGACCTACAATTCCATTACAACATGCTGGCAATTCTTTGACTTGAGTTCATTGTCACATTTCTGTGGGGCCAATTATGTATTACTCGTGCACTCACTGTACTCGCTATGCTGCACTATTTGTATATACTGGCCACTCATGCCAGAGTAGCATCTGCTCCATTTGCACACTGATTGAGGAGTATCTGTAACATTTGCACAACCAAGATTCTCCCAGATTATCGCACTACTCGTCACTTTAAACCGCATACACTCCTTGAAGTCTCAGCGCCCTTTGCACAATGGTCATTGCACCGGACTATTGCAATATTAGTCATTCGAACTGCTCTAAGTGCTAGAGGACTCTGCATCTTTTTGTACAATTGTCAAAAAAAATAAATGTACCGGCATTACCAGATAACTAGCAACCCTTTACTGCTCAGTGACTGTTTTTTAAATTTTTTTTGTCAATGTCTTTCTGTCTCCAAGTGTTCTGTATATTGACTGGCTGTTGTCGTACTAGAGCGGCTCCAACTACCGGCGACAAATTCCTTGTGTGTTTTTTGGACATACTTGGCAAATAAAGATGATTCTGATTCTGTTTCTGATAAGCATTTGTGAACTGAGGACACTAATTGTTGAAGCTTTGTCGGTGGAATTATTTCATTTTATTGCTTGATCTACAACTTCAGTTTCTCAACAGTCCGTGGTGTCCATTGTCATATTTTGCGCTTCATAATGCACCACACATTTTCAATTGGAGACAGGTCGGGACTGCTGGCAGCCCAGTCTAGTACTTACACTCTCTAAGCCATGCTGTTGTAACGCCTGCAGAATTTGGCGTGGCATTTTCTTGCTGAAATAACCAGGGACATCCCTGAAAAAGACATTGCTTGGATGGCAGAATATGAACCTCCAAAACCTGTATGTACATTTCAGCATTAATAGTGCCTTCACAGATGTCCAAGTTACCCATGCCATTGGCACTAACACACCTCCATACCATCTGATTGGATATAAAAGGAGCTTCCCTGAATTGCTCAGTTATTCACAAGCAAAGATGGGCCGAGGTTCACCTCTTTGTGAACAAGTGCGTGAGAAAATAGTCAAACAGTTTAAGGTCAATGTTCCTCAATGTACAATTGTAAGGAATTTAGGGATTTCATCATCTACAGTCCATATCATCATCAAAAGGTTCAGAGAATATGGAGAAATCACTATGTACATCAAGCAAAAATGGGAAAGAATTCCACCGACAAAGCTTCAACAATTAGTGTCCTCAGTTCCTAAACGTTTATTGAATGCTTTTAAAAGAAAAGGTGATGTAACACAGTGGTATACACGACCCTGTCCCAGCTTTTTTGGAACGTGTTACAGCCATAAAATTCTAATTTAATGATTATTTGCTAAAAACAAAGTTGATCAGTTTGAACAAAGCGGCTCCAACTACCGGAGACAAATTCCTTGTGTGTGTTTTTGGTTATACTTGGCAAATAAAGATGATTCTGATTCTGATTAAATATCTTGTCTTTGTAGTGTATTCCATTAAAAATAGGTCGAACATGCTTTGCAAATCATTGTTTTCTGTTTTTATTTAGGTTTAACACAACATCTCAACTTCATTGGAATTGGGGTTGTATATCAATGTTTTTTAACAAACTTTACGTTTTATTGTTCCATAGCTCTTAGCACAGTACTTGTTGTTCTTGATTGTTTAGACTACTTCCTGTTTTTCTTTTCCTCTCTTATCCTCTGCGTGCACCCATTCCCATAAAGATAAGTTAGAGTGCGGCTGGACGAAGCTAATTGTGTGAGAGTGTTGTGAGAATGAAAGGGGTGTATTTCTTTTCTTCTCTGTCTCTCTCACTTCTGTAAAACAAAGTTGATTTTTTTGCTTGCGCTTCAGTAAGGGGTGCAAAGATGTCTCTCTTTCTTGGAATAGAACCCCACAAAGACAAGATTGTTTCCTTACTTATTCCATGTGTGAATGAATGGGAGTTGGGTTGAATAGTGAGGTTACAAAGAGTAGAAGTGGAGAAGGTGCATGAGTTCAAGGACTTGGGCTCAACTATTTAGAGTGTGGAAGAGGGGTAAAGCAGAGAGTAAAGGCAGGATGGAGTGGGTGAAGGAAACCAGCTAAAGTGAAAGGAAAGGTTAATATAATGGTAATGCGACCAACCATGTTATATGTTTTGTAGATGGTGTGGCAATGACCTGTGACAGGATACAAAGCTGCAGGTGGCAGAGTTAAAAATGCTGAGGTTCTAAATCACAAGCATGGACAGGATCAGGAATAAGGAAGGACTGGAAGGAGACAAAGTCAGATTGAGATGGTTTGGATGTGCAGCAGAGGGACAGTAAATATACTGTATCGGTAGAAGGAAGCAAGGAGAAAGACCAAAGAGGAGATATGATGAGGTAAGATTTGCAGCTGGAATGAGAGCATAACATGGAGAGGACAGAGGGATAGACGAGGATGATTCACTGTGGTGACCTCTTAATAGAGTTCAGCTGAAAGGGATAGAAAACTGTCATAACTGACCAGAGAAACTGGTCAACAATCAGCCCAGAAACAACAGAAAACGATGAGTGAACACTCGCGCCACTTGACTCCGCTGCTCACCAGTCAAAGTATATATGTTTCCATAAACCAGTGCTTGTATTCATAAATAATCCTAATGCCAATCATAGCTCCTAGTGACTCATTTCTAAAATGCCAGATTCAAAGTTCCTGGAATTGAAATTGAAATTCATGACTCGAGTCTGACTCATGTCCACCCCTCTGCGCAGTTGGCTTCTCTGCAATGCAATGGATAGAGGTAGGGTAGGCAGGTAGGGAGCTACATTCAATTGCTCGAACTCCAGGACTTCATTTCCGACTGGCAGCTAGGTCTCCACAGATCTATCTATGTCTGTAGATGTCCACTCCACATACAGAATTGTCTGTGCTCTGTGCTCTGTCTCTATGCACAGAGCACCTCTGGGCTGTGTGATAAGTCCAGATCAAGCAAGGCTCATCCTTCCATCCGTCTGTTGGAATTGAGAGTTAGTTATTTCAAGTTTTACATCTCATCATACCTTTGCAATATTGAAAGTAAGTTTGTTAACACTGGGCAAGTCACTGTCAGCTATCACTGGGCCAAACGGCAAACAGTCAATGAGGGTCGCTGTCGTCATAGGCTGTTTCGTGCTCCTTGAACGCTGGCAACTATTCCACACATTCACGATCCACACACAGATGTAATTTCTGAATATTACTCCACGGCGGACTAATCTGCATGTGCGCTCGGGACCTGCTTTGGATAAGTCACAGGAGTTGAAAAAATACTTCCGCTGCTTCTGCTGTTAAAAAGTAACAGTACTTTTACTCTGTTACAATTATCTAAATGTCCCTCACTACTTTTATTTATCAATTATTCCTTATTTATCAACTATTTAGTGTGCGAGACTTTGACTTCGACTTCTGCATTGGGCGCTGTTTGCTCCAATCCAATTCAAGCACTAGTGACGTTTAAGTCTAGTTCCCCAATCAAACGACACAAGAAAGTCACATGACCTCACACGTATTCTATTGGACTTCCCGGGCATAGGTATTAAAACGAGATAAGTCAGCCCTGCTGATTGTTGTGCCTACGTAGTGGCCATGTTGGGAAGGTCGTCGTTACCATGAAGGGAATTGCGCGCTACTCGTGTTTACATTTAGATGATCACAAAAACAGCTTTTATGTATTGTAGTCTTTGTCTGGCACTGTTTGCCCAAATGTGGATATTTCAGCTCACTTACAATTTGAGAAAACACCGTGCAGTAAATTGCAGATGTTTGTTGTGGTTTTTGACTGTGCATACACACACACACACACACACACACACTCGTGCGCACACACAGTAACATCAGAATTTGCACATTCACATTATCCATCCACCCATTTTCTGAGCCGCTTCTCCTTACTAGGGTCGCGGGCGTGCTGGAGCCTATCCCAGCTATCATCGGGCAGGAGGCGGGGTACACCCTGAACTGGTTTCCAGCCAATCACAGGGCACATACAAACAAACAACTATTCGCACTCACATTCACACCTACGGGCAATTTAGAGTCGTCAATGAAGCTACCACGCATGTTTTTGGGATGTGGGAGGAAACTGGAGAAAACCCACACAGGCACAGGGAGAACATGCAAACTCCATACAGGTTAGGCCGGGGTTTGTACCCCGGTCTTCTGAACTGTGAGGTAGACGCTCTAACCAGTTGACCACCATCCCGCCCATTCACATTATATTTTGTATTTTTTTGTTGTTGTTGATGTTCATGCTGTGGTTAAAAAAAAATAATAATCAGAAGTTACTCACTATTTCATCAGTACGTGGGTAATTATTTCACTGTGTACTTTTTTCTCTTACTCACGAAGGTTTTTGGAGGACTACTTTTTACTTTAACTCGAGTCACATTATTGTCAAGTAACAGTACTCTTACTTGAGTATGTTTGGCTACTCTACCCACATCTGGAGTGGACATCCTCTTGTGCCACTCTTACATTGAATCAACATTTTTGCTCATCAGATCAGCCAGTGTCGTATTTGTTGCACGGCGAAGCACACGTAACATCAGCGACAAGAGCTGATCTGCTAGTACATCTTGTATTAATGAGGAAACGCGCCTACAATTGTCGAATTAGTTTAGAGATGTAAATGTTAAATGTATTACGCGACACAGTGATGTTAGGGATGATGTCACAACACAGAATGAACTAACTTCAAATTCAGATATTGCCAATAAAAATAATATTTTCCTGAAGGATGCATTTGGGATTAGCCTTTGAAGTTGGTAATACTGAAAAATGAAGCGACACAGACAATGATTTCAGTCAATTATTTTCCAGAATGAGAGTGCTTAAAGAGAAGTATGCTATTCATGTGGCACAGATTGAAGCTGGCATCAGGTGCAGGTGGAGATGGGCCTGGGTCAAGTTGGAGGCCAAAAGAAAAAAAGAAATGAGGCCAATTGAATTTTAATCTTAAATTTGTACTTCAACATGTACTTGAGCTGTGCCCTGTGTCTACTAACTTGCCGTCTACTAAGGCAAAAAAAGTTATTGAATTCATTGGATACTTCTGTTTAACTTGATTCAGTTTTGCCATTTATTTCCAGGCCTATGGTCAGACTTCCACTGTTGGCCTTGCCCACGCAGTCCATTTCTTTATGAGTTTTCCATAGCTTCTAAGAATTTTTATTGTTTTCCTCTATTAGATTCATGTAATTTTTCTTTGCTATCGTAATCATTTGTTGCGCTTCATTTCTACATTTCAACATTTTTATTTCTACATTTTTCAATTAACCTACCATGCATGTTTTGGGGATGTGGGAGGAAACCTAACCAGTCGGCCACCATGCTGCCCAAAGTTAATGTCGTTTCTCACAAAAACAAAGACCCTTCTCCATTGCAATTAAAATCCCTTCCAACTACAGTATAATTGAATAAATCTATTTTTAAATTGCTCATGCTGGGACCAAGTCAGGACTCTGTAATTCAAATAACACTCGCCTGCGCATTCATTGCAAACACTCGAAACTCCTCAATTTTTGGTAGCAAGTTCCTAATATTAATATGAACAAAGATTAAACCTTTACTCTCTGCGATCTTAGCAAAGTCCGGGAAAATAGTGCTCGCGAACCAATTCCCCCCCCCGGCTCGCCGCTGGTACCTCTCGTGCGCCCTGCACGCTTTCCTCTTAAGAGGCTCTCCCCGTAGCCAGATGGGGCAGTCTCCCATCGAATGTCTCTGGGGAATGCAGTGCTGTCAGACCATCATCGTCCCTCCCTTCCGGGATCACGGCTGAGGTATGGAGATCCAAGCGTTGCAGCCGCAGACCTCGTGCCTTGGTCCAAGGTCTCCCAGCTTGATCGCCCCGCCCGAGTTACCGGGACACCACACTTTATAGTACTGACTGGGCTGGTCTGAGACACTGGTTCTGGGCATTAATGTACAGTATGTCTCTGGATAACAGGAGGAAGAGTGTATCAATGATAGGGCTCTGTCTTTGTCTTGAGTGTGGATGATTTCTGTTTGTCAGTGAGACTACCGGTAGAAGGGATAGCGACAGTGGAGGACTTTAAATACTAAAGGTCAACAGTCCATCTCAATGGTGAGTGTGGTAAGGTGAAGAAACGGATGCATACAGTTTGGAACAGCTGGAAGAAAGTGTCAGGTGTGTTATGTGATAGAAGAGTCACTGCTTGTTTGAAGGGGAAAGTTTATAAGACAGGGGTGAGGCCAGCCACGAATTTGAGACAGTGGCACTGAGGAGACAACAGAAAGCAGAGCTGGTGATGGCGGAAATGAAGATGCTGAGGTTCTCTCTTGGATTGATCAGGTTGGATAGGATAAGACCTAAGGTTGTTGGATGTAGTGAGGGAAGACATGATGTGACGCTGCCAGGGGCGTAAAGCCCCAGACAACTGAGCTCCTAGGATCACTGGGAGACACACAAACCCCTCCACCACAATAAAATGACGGCTCAGGGAGAGGTATCTATCTAATCTAATCTATCTATCAGTTAAGGGTCTTTAGAGAAGTGAACTTGAGAATGGTGTGCTTGTTTACATGTTTAGGTACTTACTGTATTTGGCATGTCAAGTCTTTACCAAGTAGCTCATTTAATGTGTCTTCAACTACACTAATATTTAAGTTTTGATTCACGTTAATGACGTCATGCTGTAACCAGAGTAGCGTATATTACCAAGTAACGGGTACGGTTAAACTAATGCTCTTTTTGTACTGTGGAGAAGTGATATTCCTGCCACCTGGCAGCTGCTGAAAGTTTTGTAACCAAACTTAGTTAATTTTGAATTCAAGTAATCATAAAAGTAACTAAGTTACTTTTAAATTCAAGTAATCCATAAAGTAGCTATGTTACTTTTTCAAGGTAACTGTGGCAACATTGCCCTGGAATGATTGCCAACTAATAACAGGACACATGTCAATATATATAATAGTGTATACTACTATAGACAAATAAATGCCTAAAGCAGCGAACAACCATTGCAAATGTACAGTATATACAGTACAGTAGACTGTGTATACATATATACAGTGGCGTGTAAAAGTATTGGACCCCTTCTCAAATTCTTATATTTTTGCATAGTTTCCCCACTTTAATGTTTAAGATCATCATCCATCCATCCATCCATCCATCCATTTTCTACCGCTTACCCGGGTCGGGTCGCGGGGGCAGTAGCTTTAGCAGGGGCGCCCAGACTTCCCTCTCCCCAGCCACTTTATCCAGGTCTTCCAGGGGGATCCGAGGCGTTCCCAGGCCAGCCGAAGGACGTAGTCTCTCCAAAGTGTCCTGGCTCGTCCACGGGGTCTCCTCCCGGTGGGACGTGCCCGGAACACCTCACCAGGGAGGCGTCTGGGAGGCATCCGAATCAGATGCCCCAGCCACCTCATCTGGCTCCTCTCAATGCGGAGGAGCAGCGGCTCTACTGTGAGATCCTCACGGATGACCAAGCTTCTCACCCTATCTCTAAGGGAGAGCCCGGACACCCTGCGGAGGAAACTCATTTCGGCCACTTGTATCCGGGATCGCGTTCTTTCGGTCACGACCCACAGCTCATGACCATAGGTGAGGGTAGGAACGAAGATCGACCGGTAAATTGAGAGCTTCGCCTTTCGACTTAGCTCCTTCTTTACCACAACGGACCGATACAAAGTCTGCAACACTGCAGACGCTGCACCGATCTGCCTGTCGATCTCCCATTCCATTCTTCCCTCACTCGTGAACAAGACCCCAAGATACTTGAACTCCTCCACTTGGGGCAGGATCTCGTCCCCGACCTGGAGAGGGCATGCCACCCTCTTCCGACTGAGGACCATGGTCTCTGATTTGAAGGTGCTGATTCTCATCCCAGCCGCTTCACACT
This sequence comes from Phycodurus eques, assembly GCF_024500275.1. NCBI lineage: Eukaryota > Metazoa > Chordata > Actinopteri > Syngnathiformes > Syngnathidae > Phycodurus > Phycodurus eques. The sequence continues at coordinate 4,653,051 of NC_084534.1, read as the reverse complement.
CGGCTGCGAACTGCTCCAGTGAGAGTTGGAGCTCACGGCTTGATGAAGCCAACAGAACCACATCATCAGCAAAAAGCAGAGATGCAATACTGAGGCCACCAAACCGGACCCCCTCTAAGCCTTGGCTGCGCCTAGAAATTCTGTCCATAAAAGTTATGAACAGAATCGGCGACAAAGGGCAGCCTTGGCGGAGTCCAACCCTCACCGGGAACGAGTCCGACTTACTGCCAGATATGCGGACCAAACTCTGACTCTGGTCGTACAGGGACTGAACACCCCGTATCAGGGGGTTCGGTACCCCATACTCCCGAAGCACCCTCTACAGGACTCCCCGAGGGACACGGTTGAACGCCTTCTCCAAGTCCACAAAACACATGTAGACTGGTTGGGCGAACTCCCATGCACCCTCGAGGACCCTGCCGAGGGTGTAGAGCTGGTCCACTGTTCCACGGCCAGGACGAAAACCACACTGCTCCTCCTGAATCTGAGATTCGACTTCCCGACGGACCCTCCTCTCCAGCACCCCTGAATAGACCTTACCAGGGAGGCTGAGCAGTGTGATCCCCCTGTAGTTGGAACACACCCTCCGGTCCCCCTTCTTAAAAAGGGGGACCACCACCCCAGTCTGCCAATTCAGAGGCACTCTCCCCGATGTCCACGCGATGTTGCAGAGGCCTGTCAACCAGGACAGCCCCACAACATCCAGAGCCTTTAGGAACTCCGGGCGAATCTCATCCACCCCCAGGGCCTTGCCATCGAGGAGCTTTTTAACTACCTCGGTGACCTCAAACCCAGAGATAGGAGAGCCCGTTTCAGAGAACCCACACTCTGCTTCCTCATGGGAAGGCGTGTCGGTGGAATTGAGGAGGTCTTCGAAGGTCTTATTCTCCCCACCGACTCACAACGTCCCGAGTCGAGGTCAGCAGCGCCCCATCCCCACTATACACAGTGTTGGTGGTGCACTGCTTTCCTCTCCTGAGACGTCGGATGGTGGACCAGAATTTTAAGATCATCAAACAAATGTAAATCTCAGACAAATATAAACCAAGTGAACTTAAAATGCTGTTTTTAAATGGTGATTTCATTTATTAAGGAAATAAAAAACTACCTTACCTGGCCCTGTGTGAAAAAGTATTGGGCCCCTAAACCTCATAACTGGCAATGAGTGTTTCACATCTCTGTAAAGATATTTTTGGCCCACTGTTCCTTGCATAATTGTTTCAATTCACCAAAAATGTCGTTTTTTTTTTTTTTTAGCATGAATGGCCTTTTTAAGGTCATGCCACTGCATTTCAATCGGATTCCACGCCAGACTTTCTCCAGGCCACTCCAAAAACTTCATTTAGATTTTTCAAGGATCATTACCTGCTGCAGAAGCTCTACTTTCATCTCCTCAGTTCATATAAAATCCTCCCTTTGTTTTTAAATTTTTTTTGGGGGAGGGTTGGTGTCTACATCTGTAGAGGCCAGTGAGCCTCGGGGGGCTAACGTGCTTAACAACACACACACACACATATATATATATATATATATATATATATATATATATTGTCATGTATGAATCCAATAGCTAGTTTATCTTTAGCCTTGTCACGTGTCTTGTGAGGTACTACTGTAACAATCTGACGGCCAATAAAGTTTTTTCTTTTTTTGTTTATCGTCGGTGAAAAAACATGACGGCGCTGTGAGACTTTTTTTGCGATGTCTCAGACAGACAACATGTAAGTCATTTGCAATCTGTGCAAAACTTAAGTACCTCGTGGGGGAACGTCATCTAAATTCTTCAACACAACAAATTTGATCAGGCACCTGAAGAATATACACAAGGAGTATGCAGCGTTCAAGCAACGCAGCATGGAAAAGGAAACGGATGCTGACGTAAACTCTGGACAGCACCCGTCCAGATAGCCGGCCGGGACAGTGAGAAAGTTAGAGTTGGCATGTCATTAACAGTATTTGTGAAAGTAATTTCATTGCAATAAAGTAATTCAATTACAGTAAGTTAGCACCCATTATTTCTGTCTCAAGTAATGTTGGTTTGACCTGTCTGAACTGTAAACTTATGTCAGCGGTCAATCCTTGAATGTCCCTCTGAATGTCATTGATGTTTTACCTTTTTGTCTAAAATGTGAGAGAATACTCAGTATACAGGACACAAGTGTATTCAGACCCTTTCCCAAAAATTTGAATATAATGGAAAAGTTTATTTATTTCCATAATTCCATTCAAAAAGTTAAACTTTCATCGATTATAGATATAGGGGCAACAAATTAAACAATTTCAAGTAGTTATTTGTTTATTTTTAAATAATTTGGGCTTCCATCCAGCTCATAAAAACCACGAAATCAGGAATTAAAAGAATTACAATACTGTGAAGAAATCAGCCGAAATTTTGCAGGCCACAAATGTTTTAAACCGAGTGTCACACAATAATCACCTCCTTATCTCAAAGCACCTGCACAGGTTTCCCCATGTGTCATTAAATTGCTTCAGTTTGGTTCAATTGTCTCAGTTGGGTTCAACAATGTAGGAAGCGTCTCATCTGGGCCAAGGAGAAGAAGGACTGGACTGTTGGCCAGTGATCCAAGGTCCTCTTTTCCGATGAAAGTAAAGTGTGCCTTTCATTCGGGAATCAAGGTCAAAGGGTATGGAGGAAGACAGGCAAAGAACAGAACCCAAGCTGCTTGAGGTCCAGTGTGAAATATCCACAGTCATGATTCGGGATGCAATGTCCAGTGCAGGTGTTGGTAAACTGATTTCTTAAATCCAAGGTCACCGCAACAGTCGACCAGAATGTTTTAGAGGACTTTATCATTCCTTCTGCTGAGGCTCTGTATGGAGATGCATATTTAATCTTCCAGCAGGACCCGGCCCCTTTTACTGATCGCATCCAAGCCTGATTAGCTCCAGACCTGTTCAATCAATAAATCACTTAAACAGAACCTGTCTGACAAAATCAATTCGGACAAAAGATCGCAAAAAGCTGCAACAAAATGACTCGATCCAAACAAATTCAAGAACCGTCAACAAATAAAGTAATTGTCATCTATTGGTCTGGAAAGGGTTACAAAGCAATTTCTAAAGATTTAGGATGTTTCGTGATGCCAGATGCCAAATTCCAGAAAACTGTCAAAAAACAACAACAAACAATACATAGTACCCAATCTATTTAAAATTACTATGCCCGCACCAATTATATCCATTTTCTGAGCCGCTTCTCCTCACTAGGGTCGCGGGCGTGCTGGAGCCTATCCCAGCTATCATCGGGCAGGAGGCGGGGTACACCCCGAACTGGTTGCCAGCCAATCGCAGGGCGCACCCATTATATGTCACACTTAACTTTTGTTTAATGGAATGTCAATGGCATTTGATTGCAGGCAAAGAGAAGTAAGATTCTGGATTATATCACTAAATTTAAAACAGACCTCCTCCTATTACAATAAATGCACCTTATTGAGTCAGAATACAAATGCCTCTTGACTCTAATTTCACTCAGGCTATCTCGGCCTTTCATAATAATAGACACAGAGTCTCAATACTACTCACTAACAAAGCGATTCTCAACCACAAACTTCCTAAATACAAGCAGCATATTGACTGTCCCACCAAGGAAAACAACATTCAAGACCACTGCTACACCACGCTAAATAACGCATACTGTGCTATCCCCGTGCAGCTCTGGGAAAGCATCCTTTGTAAGTTCGTCTGATCACTGCTTAATTCACTTAATACCAACATCAAGGCACAGACTTAAATGTGGGAAGCCTATGGTGAAAACAGTGACAAAGAAGAAGAATCACCTTTATTGTCATGAACATGCATGCATGCACACGAAATTTGTTCTCTGCATTTTACCCATCACAGTGAACACACACTTGTTAGTGGGACCAATGAAGCAAAGATAGAACTTCATCCTAGAACACCTCGATGGCGCAGGGACCTATGTGAAGATCCTGTTTGTGGTCTTCAGCTCTGCGTTCAACACCATCATCCCTGAACTCCTCTCCTCCAAGCTTCTCCAGCTCAGCATATCGCCCGCCATCTGCCTGTGGATTCATAGCTTCCTGATGAGCAGTACACAGCAAGTCAGGCTGGGGGACACCACCTCATCAGCACCGGGGTGCCCCAAGGATGTGTCCTTTCTCCGCTGCTATTATCTTTCTACACGAACGACTGCACCTCAACGCACCCAGCTCTCAAACTCCTGAAGTTTGCATACAACACCAAAGTCATCTGCCTCATCAAAGATGGTGACAAGTCTGCATATCGACAGGAAGTGGAGTGGCTAGAGCTTTGGTGCAGCTTACACAACCTGGAGCTGAACACACTCAAGACTTCAGGGAGCATCCTTCACCCCAGCTGCCACTCACGCTGTCCGACTGCCCTGTGTTAACCTTCGAGACCTTCAAGTTTATGGGAATTAGTCTCCCAGGATCTTAACTCATTCCCTGCCAATGCTGTCCAAAGACATCATTAAGAATCCATCCGTCAATGGCGTTTTTTAACGGGAATGAGTGAGGGAGGGTATTGTGCAGTTTATGTGTGATCGTCAAGCCTCTGGATAACTGCAATGAGGATTGGCACCCTGTAGAGTGCAACAATCCGTTCAGGTGAACGTCCCTCCCTCAGAGGAAGAAGAAGGACGGGGCGGGGCAGCGGGGTCCAAGAGACAATGAGAAGAGACAAACATAATGGCAGAAAAGAGAGAAGACAAAAGGAAAACATTATTAAAAAATAAAATAAAAACCTTTCGGTACTAGAAATTGATTGCGCCAAGGCAAGAAAAATATCCCTGTGACAGTCAGGAATGAAACCTTAGATCAAGAGGGGAATAAACGATGATGCTCCGAGTCTATCGCTTTCCAAAAGCGATCATGCAAAATGCCGGCCCATACATATGGCGAGATGCTCTCGGCCGCTTGCTGGCTGATCGTCTGCTGACCAGGATTTGAATGAATGAGATCCGGAATCGTCAGAGAGTGAACTCCCTTTTGGATATCCAGATGACCTTCATTCCAAGGTTCCTCCGACGAAGACCGCTGAAAACAAAGGTAACTCGTTTGCAGCCCGGGTTAGCTACATTTAGTGAGCAAACACGCTCCTTCAATCCTTGTTACATAAAAACATGATTTAGTCCCACTAGTTCACATTATAATGTAACATCTGTTGCCAGTACTGATTTGAATTTTCCATTTCGTCCATCTTGCAGGAATTCAACACCCGCGAGTCGGGCGTGTTTTACGATTGTGACGAGGAAAGTAATGTTTTTTTTACCCTTGCAAAACACTTCATCAATAAAGTGTTCTCTAGTAATCGTATGTATTTTTGAAAACTTACAGGTTATGCATCGAGCAGACGTTCGACTCCTATTCCAAAAAAGATAATTGAAAGCTTTTTTTTTCTCCACGTCCCACTACAGCAATTTCAACAATGTATTTTTATAGTAATAGTTATATTTCTAAACTGCACAGGTTGTGCTTTGAGCAGAAGTAATTACTGGTTTCAAGGAGAATGACAACCACACAAGATCCCATTCACTGCCAACAGAAGAATAAAATCCATATGTGGATAAAACGTAGCTAGATTTTATGTGCAAGGTAATAAAAACCTGGACTATTGAGCCAACGGTAGAGGAGAATTTGGAGGAAAAAAGTGCAAGTGTGGGAGGCCCATTTGTTCATGCATTTTTGTGTAATGTAAATTACTTGTAAATAAATTATTTTTCTGTAAAAAAGTACTTTCTTAGTGTTGTTTTATGTTGAGATGTTTGAGATTTTCACTAAAGAAAAAAAATATGGGTGTCAAAGTCATTGTTCTCTTTGATGTGTCTGCTTTCACAAAAAGGCTGTTTTCTCAGTTTTTTTCTTCCAGAAACAGATTTGGCTGAAAGTACCCTATATTTGACTGCTGATTACTGCTAAAGAACGGTATTAGCTAGAGACAAAAAAAACCAAATTCTACTTAAAGAAAAGAGTCTGATCTTTCATTTGGAGGTTTTGATGTTTACATCATCACAGTACATAATATTCTGGGGGCTTGAATAATCAGTGAAATTGCTCGAAAATGCCTGGCAGTCTAGGGGTTCCCTGCTCAGGAAACGGCTGGCAGTGAATGAGTTAAGTGGGAGACCAATATCAACTCCATGCTCAAAAAGGCCCAACAAAGGATTTACTTTCTACGGTCTCTGTGGAAGAACGGCCTGCCCCAGGAGCTGAGAGAGAGAGAGAGAGAGAGAGCGAGAGATAGAGAGAAGCATGGCGGCAGTTTGAACTCTGACGAATACAAAAGTCTTTGGAGTCTGGAACATGCTAATCTTGTTACAGTAAAAAAACATTTGCCAGGCCATTCTCCTTAGGCAACGGATTTACAACTTGGAAAAACACTAATTCCTCACGGCTCATGAAAGTGACTCGCCTATGATGAGTACTGTATGTCAACAATGCCACCATGACCAAGCGTGGTAAGTCTGGAGGAAACGTGAAAACTTTCAAACATTTTCAAGCTTTTTTTTTTTTTTACAATTACAATAACTTTGGATGTACTGGGTGTATTAGGCCACGAAAAAAATCCTACAAAACAATAATTTTGTACTGTACAGTAATATGGGTGCATATGGCCTCAAATAATAAATGCTTCAATGTAACTGACAATCTGCTACATCGGATGACCACACATTTTTATTCGTCCCTTCTATGATTTTCCCAATTACAAACTCATGAACAAATTAAAACTAATGAAAGCAATCATACATTTTCAACGAAAAATGAACGAAAAGCACATTCATTCTATGTGCTGCACACATTCACATTTGTGCATTTCATTAAAAAAAAAAATATATATATATATACATGTCCTAAGTAATTTCAGCAGGTTTTGGCATGCAGACAGAGAATGACAAATTTAAATTCTGTTAGCACGGCGATATTAACATTAAAGTGCAGCCCGAGGGATGAAAGCTCTGGCCATTTCCCATCTGCGATAACAGACAGTCGTATAATTCACAAAAAGACCTACACGCTTCCTCCTCTCCAAGGGCAACAGAGGTTAAAGTAGTCCCGACCTTCAAAACTTTGCCTTATTGCCTTTGTTACAATTAAATGGTTTGTACATAAAGTCCCAGCACTATCACGACAGTCCCTGACAGGCAAATATGCTGCTATGCAGGAAAGAAGGGTGATTTTTTTTCATATGCTGAACTGCTATGTAAATTACATCAATCATGCTTAAGACATACAGTGGCTGAAATAACTATTTAACACGTCACCATTTTTCTCACTGAATATACTTCCAAAGGTGCTATTGACCTGAAATTTTCAACAGATGTTGGGAACAACCCAAGTAATCCATACATACAAAGTAGCACAAATAAGATCAGAAATTAGGTTGTGACTAAAAATGTGAAATAACACAGGGAAAACGTATTGCACATGACATAACACATGAAGAAAGGGAGGTGCAAAAAGGCATGAAAAGCCAAGACAACACCAAAAATATATCAATATTCAAACAGCAATCCAGCCCTTTGTCAGTGCAAAGGAATATCAGCTGTTTGAGTTTTAATTGATGGCCTACAAAAAGGTCTCATTGCCAAGGTGTAAGTCAAGAAACATCTCATAATGGGTAAGAGCAGAGAGCTGTCTCAAAACCATTGCAAACTAATCGTTGTAAAAGATAACGATGGCATTGGTTGCAGGCGCATATCCAAGCTTCTGAATGTTACAGTGACCACAGTTGGGGCCACAAAACGTAAGTGGAAAGCCAATCATACAACCATAAATTTGCCTCAATCAGGTGCTCCTCGCAAGATTTCTGAAAGAGCAGTGCAAAGAATAATCAGAAGAGTTGCCCAAGAGCCAAGGACAAGCGGGTGGAGAGCTTCAAAAAGACCTGCAATTTTCAGTTCCTGTTGTCACAAGGAAATCAGTAAGTAACGAACTCCGCCGCCATGGCCTGTATGCATGCTCATTATGCAAAATCCCATTGCTGAAAAAAGCATATCAAAGCTCGTTTAAAGTTTGCTGAACAACATATGGACAAGCCAGTTAAAAAATACTGGGAGAATATAGTCTGGTCTGATGATAGCAAAATTGAATTGTTTGGATGCCATAATGGTGAACATTTCAGCAGGATAATGATCCAAAACATACTGCCAAGGAAACTCTCAATTGGTTTCAAAGAAAAAAAAATATAAAGCTGTTAGAATGGCCCAGCCAATCACCTGACTTGAACCCAATCGAACATCTATGGAAATAACTGTACCTCAAGGTCCGTAAAACAAAGCCCACGGAATTTTCAAGATGTGAAGACTGCTTGTGTGGAGGAATGGGCCAAAATCACACCAGAGCAATGCATACGAATAGTTTCTCGATACAGGAAGCATCTTGAAGCTGCCATTGCAAACAAAGGCTTTTGTACAAAGTATTAAAAAAATAGCAATTGGCGTGTTCAATACTTTTTCCCCGTGTCATGATTGCACTTAATTTAATTTCTGAGCTAATTTGTTCTACTTTCTTTGTATGTATGGATTACTTGGGTTGTTCCCAACATCTGGTGAAATCAAATCACCTTTGGAAATATATATATATATATATATATATATATATATATATATATATATATATATATATATATATATATTGAAGGGAATATAGAATACTTTATATTCTAATATGTAACTCTAACTAGTTTGGAAGAGAATGTGTATTGGAGTATAGGAGTATATTGCAGGAAGGCCCCCATCGGGGGGTATGTGGCCCCCATTAGGGGGTATTTGGAGACAGATGGCAAAGAAGAAAGGAACTGCGGGGAGCCACTATAAACATTGAATGCAGGAGACATCTGCAGGCGTCTGGAGCCAGATCAGATAGTCATCATTTGGCCGAACAACGATGACGTCAGATTACGGACCAATCAGACGACAGCGATTCCACACCGGCCTGTTTGAAACATTGTATAAGTCTGGGCTAGAGTCAGATAGTTTTGTTCTACTACTCTATCTGCTAAGGATAAGATAGGGTAGTTACGAACCCAGAGCTCTGCAAAATGTATAGACTCCTCTGTCAGGAATAAATTGGTTGTTTTTTATACATTGTTGTGAACGAAGTTCTTTCACGAAAACGAACACGCTTGGAACTACGGAAATTAGGGGATTTTAAAACACAGGTTCCTTCAAATGGTGACCCAGACGTGATCCTGAAGGAACATTAGATAAAAAGACAGAGGAGCGGACAGGAATTCAGTTGGACTGCAGATATCCCCGGTGCACCGAAATAAAAAAGGTGAGCAGAAGCCTGTTTGATTATATCACGAATTCTGCGCATTGGAAAGTACGAAATTTGGGAGACTTGTGGTACAGTTGTTTTGTTGTCTATAGTTAATAAGACGTTGTGTTGTTAAAATTGCATAATTAAAAGTCAGGGTAACGGAGGACCTGACGTCAGGGTAACAAGGGACCTGACAGACCAGGATCAGAGAAAATCCTGGAAGTAGGGTAACAAGGTACCTACTTGTCCCGTCGTAGACTGACTTGAAATCGTACGCGGTTTCAAATTGTAACGTTTTGGTAGACGTTGGGGATTTTGGGACCCCCAAAAACCGATTTAGAATAAGATGAGTGTGCCACCAAAACTCGGGGTTGTGAATTGGACAGTCGAGTGTCGAGGTAATGAATGTGATATGTGTCAGATTTGTGGATTGAAAGAAAAAGGCAGAAAAAGAAACAAACAGGATTAAGAAGTGTGTGGGCAAAGTGGAAAAGAAAAAGGAATGTAAGTTGTTTCACGTAACAGAGAGGTTATTCTGAAAGGAAAAAGATGAAGGAAAAGTTGGATGCTGCAGGGTGGAGAGAGAATTGAAGGTTGAATAAGAAAATAGAAGAGTGAAAAATTGAGAAGAAAAATGTATGAGATTTGTCTGGTGTGCCCTGCCATGGCAGCTGTTACAGCTGTTCAGAAAAAAAGAGCGACAAATTCCCCCGCTAAATACAATTTACGGACCTTTCCGAAAACGGCCCCAGTGACGTCACCGCATTCAAAAAGGTGGGTAAATATAAAAATTCTCTTTAAAAAATTTTGAGTTTTTACAGAAGCGGCTTTCCGGACTGGCTGCTGTTGGTGTAATTTGGATCCAGGGGCTGAAAAGGTTGACGGACGGCATGAGCCTGGCGTGTGGTGACATAGTGAGACTGATACGCGCCTGTTGCATTTCGGTTCACCAATCGGATGATATTTTGACACGGTCGGGTCTGAATAATGTCGAAGCTGAAATTTTATTTGCCCCTTTTGCTCCTATAGTGTTTGCAGTCATCCGCGACATGTTCCCGTCCTCTTCCCCAACGGTGCCGAAGCTTCCGGACTACAAACCTCTCATGGATCCCAGTTATCACTTCGAAAATTGTATAAGTATTTGGACAGATGAGACCGGGTCACATCCCTCCCGTTTAAGGGAGGCAAATGTTATTTATTGAATAGCTTTACTTGACACCTTGCCGGTTGAAGTTAGGACTGAACTTTTTAAAGACCCTGACCTCAGGAAAGGGGGAGATAGCTTCTTTAACTGTCATATGTCACACCATTTGTAACTTTTTGTCAACAGAAAACACAAATCATCAGATGAGGTAAAGGACATGCAGGAACAACTTTTGAAGCTACAATTGGCCCAGGCCCGTAAAGTGGCCATCAAAAAATAAATAAATTAATTAAAATGGAAGCAGAGAAACAGATGTGGATGGCGCAGGGGTCAACGAGGAGACGAGGCGGGAGTCGTGACAGAGTACACCAACGGCGGCAGGGGAAGCCCTTGCCGACCTCCAACGGACCAAGCGTGCTTCAATGGAGGTCAGTAGGGACACTGGGATTGCCAATGTGGTGTTTACCCAATGATTCAACAACGACCTCCAGTGGAACCCGGACAGGCCACACCTCAAAGAGGAGGCTACAAAGCTTCACGAGGGAGAGTTGGGCGCGGCCCGGCAACAGCATCCGCAGCAAGCTCCACAGCAACAAGAGCCATCTCGCCAGTACTACTGCGATGAGGACTGGTCCGAATGCCCAATGACCCTGGAGCCAGGGGACGGAGGAAAGACAGAGCCTCTGAACCCCGCTAAGGGAAGACAACCACCTGAATGAGCTGTGCAGGGGTGCCCATGAGTCTGCCAATTACGACACCATTAAAGACTGAAATTACTGGACAGACACATGAACATCAGTTTGTCCTCATGAAAAAAGGGGCTCCAGTGAACCTGATGGGCAGAGATCTGCTTATCAAGACCAGGGCTACCATCCCTTGTAGCCCGGATGGACTGACGATACGGTTCCCCGATGGGACCATGATGAACTGTGGACAGAAGTTGTCCTCCGGATGGAACATGATACAACATGAATTTCCGGAAGCAACTGCTGACATACATTGGGCCCAACTAAAACCTGAAACAAAGGAGGGAGGCGGAGTTTACTCGGCCTTCCTGCGGTGGAAGCCCTGGATCGACTCTCTTGCCCCCTATCGTCCTCCAAGTGACTCTCTCCATCTCACACTGTTTTATGATAAAAATGACGATTTGGTTTATAGGGAAGCTTTTGAGTCGATACAGGAAGAAAATTGGAGGCTAAATAGTACAAGAATTTAAATAGGGAAACAAGGTGTGGCGGCTGCGTCCACCTTGGCACCAGAGCAGAGTGAGTGGTTTATGATGAACTTGAGATCTTTTCCACACATATCACTTGCACTAACATTAGGTCATGAAGCCAGAGAACTGGGACCCACGGTGAGAAAATGCCATTTGGCAAATGATTGGCAACAAGATCAAATACCCAATGTGTTGTACTCTCCTAGTACTGAATGTTTTTGTATTCAAGGTACCATGGTGGACAGAGGGGTGTTGGAGCATGTGACTTTAGCGCGATTCCATGGCAGAGAACTCTCGGACCATGAGGACGCCGCACAGCTGTTGAGCTCGCTGCCGGACTCACTGTGGTCCGAGGGGTCTGTGTACATCCGTGACTCCGGTAACATTCGAGGTAAACCCGACTGCTTTTGTTAACGTGCCGTAGTATCCTTGTAAACAAGAGGCCATAGAAGATATCGCGGAAACCCAAATTCTGAAATCCCAACGCTTTGGTCCATAAATGATGTTATGAAACCCTCCACTCAAGCTGCAGAACTGCTGGCCAGGTGCAGGACACTAGAGTTATCTGAAGGTCAGTGTGTTACGATTTATTCTGATTCGGTGTATGTGGTAGGATGTTTGTTTGTTGATCTGGCTGCATGGACGCGACAGGGTTTTGTTACGACCACTGGTGACCCAGTGGCCCACGCAGAGCTGATTCAACGACTGAGTGAGGCTATTGATAGGCCAGTGGAGGTGGCTGTGGTCAAGTGTCCAGGACAGGCGAAAGCGGGCACTCTGGTAGCCCGGGGGAATGGCGCAGCGGCAAAAGAAATAGCAGGCTATCGAATGGATGATGAAGGAGGCGGCGTCAAAGGAAGACAAGCGAAAGTTATGTGTCAATGCTGAACAACCTGCGCTTTTGGTGGCACCCTGATCTTCTGTGTCAGGTAAAAGATTTTTGTATTTTTTTTTTGTGATATATGACAAGATTTCAGTGTCTGCCCTACAACGAAGAGGGAATTGACACACTGAGATGGGCCGAGGCCCGAATTTATGTGGTGGTAATGGACTGAACCGACAATGGTGTCCAAAGCATAAGGCACTTTTTCTGGATGGCCCAAAGGCTATCCTTGTGCAAAAGAAAACGTGCCGTCTGTCGACAAAGCGCTGGTTAACCATTATATTTCGACGTATGAGTTTCCACTAGTCATCAGATCGGACAAGTGATTCTACTTGTCCCAAACATGTCCTGCGCAGGCCTCTATTATAAAAAAAAAAAAAAAAAACGTGGACTAAGTGTGAATGGTATAAATATTCGGTGCGATACGTTTTATAAATTGTGTACACAATGTAAAGTAAACCTTAGAACTTTGATGAATAAAATTATGACTATATATGTAAAAAGTTATAAAGCGCTTCAAAGGGTACCCATTATATTTATTAACTAAATAAATAAGGCATACATATTGTATGTATAAATAGGTATGCATATGATATTCTGGAAGATAAATTAAATAATAGATAAATTTAGGCGTGTACCCGGCGGATGGGATCAAGCCAGAGTAGCATCGTGACTTTCTATTTCCGGGTCAGCAGAGCGGACCAGAGCGGCTCTGCGTGCCTGGGATAAAAGCCTGAAAACAGTACGGGAGGTTTTTGGTGTAAGAAAACGCTTCGGAGTTTGAATAAATGACGTCCAAGTTGCTATCTGAGCTGGTGAATGGGATTTGATATATTGCTTAGAGAGTGGCGGCACGGTGTAGGACTGGTTAGAGCATCAGCCTCGCAGTTCTGAGGACTGGGGTTCAATCAGCGGCCCCGCCTGTGTGGAGTTTGCATGTTCTCCCAGTGCCTGCGTGGCTTTTCTCCGGTTTCCTCCCACATCCCAATAACATGCATGGTAGATTAATTGGAGACTCTAAATTGCACGTAAGTGTGAATGCGAGTGCGAATGGTTGTTTGTTTGTATGTGCCCCTATGTGCCCTATTGGCTAGCAACCAGTTCAGGGCGTACCCCGCCTCCTGCCTGATTACAGCTGGGATAGGCTCCAGCACGCCCGCGACCCTAGTGAGGAGAAGCGGCTCAGAAAATGGATGAGTGCTTAAAAGAGCACTTGAAGTGAGGGTGCACCAAATGGTTTATGACAGGACACAGGCGTCCTCAGCTGGGGGATGGGGGCAGCTTTATGACAGCTGTGTGTGAGTTTTACGAGTTTATGGTATTGCAAAGGCCAGGGAGAATTACGATAGGATCGTTTAATTAATGATATGGATAGAAGCCTGGTCTGTAGTGGTTTAGGTGTTATGGTTCAACCAATAAGTGTGCTGTGTTCAGTTTTGTCTGTGTGGTGTATGTGAGAGGACATTCACTCATGGGTCCAGGTTAATGTTATTGTCTGTGAAGTCTCGCTTGTCATGTCATGTTAATTGTTTATGTTTTGTGTTTAGTGTTTGTGTCATCTTAATTAAAAGCAGAAATGGAGCACTACTGAGCTGGCTGACAGGAGTAGTGAAGGATGTGATCACGTGAAAGAGACTATAGACCTTTAGTTACCAAAGGACCGGGTGACTGACGAGAGAATGCGGTCTACAGACTGTTGAATGACTGATTTGTTAAAATAACATTATTTTACAGGACGCCCAGGAGGATGGAGCTTGATAGTGTTATTGTTGTATTGCAGGATGTTGATGTGCTGACTTAACGCTGATTTTATGTGATTCTTGGTTGAATGACATTTACACTTTTGTGAGACAAATTAACAATTGGTTGGGGAATAATATCAATGTTGGGTGACAATTGCCGATTTGTCCCTTCTCTGGAGTATGTATACAGGAATTATGTAGTCAATTGGCACGGGTATCTTTTGCAGAGTAGTGATTAATTTATATAAGGATTTGTTTGCAGGTCTGGTCAGGGGCCTCTCCGACGGAAGGAGACGACCTGCTGGTTTGTGTATGGGGTTGTGTGTGGATACTGTGTTTTGGTGTTAAATTAGTCATTTAACATAGGGGGAAATATGTACATCCTGTATGTGTGGTCAAAGAAGGTTATAATCATGACTCTGGTGATCTCCCTGATTATAGTTACAGGAATCTATTTTGGAATGCCTTCAATACAAGGAGAACGAGTAACAAAGAGGGCTGTGAAGCCAACAGGGGCCCTAGAATTACACATTGGGGGAAAAGACGGTATACCAATTTGAATTGTGTAAGGTGGTAAATTGTGCACGCTGGGGCGACCCGGCGGGATACGATATTTACTTGTGCGCTTTGAGTACAGGACATTCGGGAGCTGGCCGGTATCCGGTGAACCATAGGTTCAAAGCGAACCAGCAGGTGGATTTGTGTTACAGTTGCAAGCAGGTGATTATCCACTCGAAACCGGGATACTGGGAGCCGACGAAGAATAGAAATTGGCGGTGGAAGGACAGGATCAAGTATGCACTCGGTTACCCCAGGGGACAGACATCCCGTACTGTTGACCTTGGGTATAGATGTCTCACGGCCGATCCCCTAGGACAGATTATTATTAATTGGCTACGTCCGACACAAAGTTCATCTTGTCCGATAATGAGAAAATTTGCGAAAGTACCAGTATAAAAAAAATGCAGATCCAGTGGTTTTTCGAACCTCCAAAGTGACGGGATATGACCTGAATAATGAAATAATATAGGTAATTTTTGGCTTCAGGAAATTACTGTGGAAGGTAGGGACGCAGTCAAAATCTATCAAAAGGACTGTCTTGTTTGTGCTACGATGAATAACCTCAATTGGATTGCATCTTTCAAAATAAGAGTAAGATAACTTTAGGCCCCAATAACAAAACTTTCTCGATCAATTGGCCACCTGGATCCACAGTTTTGTAAATTCACACTTTTTATTGATTATGAGGATGCGGCCCGATTAAGTAAGATGAGGTCTAATTTGTGGTGGATGTGTGGAGATGGTCTGTTGTGGGACTTACTGCCCGGGGAATGGACAGGCACTTGTGCATTGGTCTCTATGATAGCTCCCACAGTGATTAAGCCCCTCTCTGAGCAGGAAATCACTCAAATGGCGGATTTCACATGGGAGCGTGACTGGTGGGGTAGCTTGAACCGTTTCCGCCGTATGGTCAGTGGCTTCAATGTGAGCGGAAATGCTTGGGAAGAAGGTAAGGACCCCACCTACCTGGATGCCATTGGAATTCCCAGAGGTGTCCCGGATGAGTATAAAGCTCGCTGCCAAATTTCCGCAGGTCTTGAGAGTATTTTTATAAGGGTAACTCCGAATAAAAATGTTGATTTCATAAATTACCACCATTACCAAATTCAAAGATTGGTGAATTTCACCTCCCAACTAGCGGAGGGCATCCATGAGCAACTATCAGCTACATCTCTCATGGCATTCCAAAATAGGTTGGTCCTTGATAGTATGTTAACGGAAGAAGGGGGTGCCTGCTCTCGAATTAAAGGACATTGTTGTACAATTATCCCCACTAATACGGCGCCGAACGGAAAGATCACCAGAGCCATGAAAGGTTTGCAAGCCATGTCTGTTAAACTTAAATCAATGTCTGGAGTGGAGGACAACCCCTTCTACAGCCTGCTTAATAGGATGTTTGGTAACTGACGTTGGCAACGACAATCATAATTGTCATGGCTGTGCTTGCTATTTGTGGATGTTGTATTATCCCTTGTCTCAGGAACCTGGTTCTCAGAATTGTCCTCATGGCCTTTGTGGGTAAGGACCCCTACGGCCAATATCAGCTGCTGTCCCTGGACGATGTCAGGGTGGCCATGGAATCGCTCGCTCCATTGAACGATACCGGTATATCCTCTCTTTGAATTGTTTAGTTTTGAAGTGCTTAGAATAGAATAATGAGTATTGTAGTGAAATAGTTAGTAGGTATAGGGGTTGTTGATCTTCTGATTATCAGAAGATCAACTTGGGGGATTGAAGGGAATATAGAATACTTTATATTCTAATATGTAACTCTAACTAGTTTGGAAGATAATGTGTATTGGAGTATAGGAGTATATTGCAGGAAGGCCCCCATCGGGGGGTATGTGGCCCCCATCAGGGGATATTTGGAGACAGATGGCAAAGAAGAAAGGAACTGCAGGGAGCCACTATAAACATTGAATGCAGGAGACATCTGCAGGCGTCTGGAGCCAGATCAGATAGTCATCATTTGGCCGAACAACGATGACGTCAGATTACGGACCAATCAGACGACAGCGATTCCACACCGGCCTGTTTGAAACATTGTATAAGTCTGGGATAGAGTCAGATAGTTTTGTTCTACTACTGTATCTGCTAAGGATAAGATAGGGTAGTTACGAACCCAGAGCTCTGCAAAATGTATAGACTCCTTTGTCAGGAATAAATTGGTTGTTTTTTATACATTGTTGTGAACGAAGTTCTTTCACGAAAACGAACACGCTTGGAACTACGGAAATTAGGGGATTTTAAAACACAGGTTCCTTCAATATAAATATATATATAAATATATAATATATATAAATATATATATAATATATAAATATATATATATATATAATGGAAGAGCATTTTATTGTTCTGCCTGTCGCTACTCATTGCTGGCATCCATTAGCTCGATCAACATATATATCTTTTTATTCATAAATAATTAAAGTGAAATTGGATATTTTTCCATGGCACTACTGCTGATCTCTCATTGCACGACTAGTGCGCCACAGCACTAATTGGTTGGGAATCACTGCTGTATACTGTGACACATGGTGGTATCAGATGTCATAGGAAAGCTAATTACAGCTACCAGGTTTTTTTCCTCAGCGTCCAAGTGGACAAGGCACATGGCCATTAATTAGACCCAGTTTCTATTCGAGTGGAGGCCACGCTTTGAGGAAATACGGTATTGTACGTCTCTTTGGGTAAAAAGATTCTGAAGATGTATTACTGCCAGGTACCGTGGCCCCATGGTTATGATTATCAACTGCCACCGTGGGGGACCTAGGTACAAGACCCCGACCGGACCATCTGCCAACATCCCTTGGACTCACGGCTGTGGTGTCCTTGCGCAAGACACTGATACCACGAACTGCTCCCCAGGTGCTTCAGCTGCCCCCTGGTCCAGTGTGTTCCACTAACAAGTGTGTGTGTGTTCACTGTGATGGGTAAAATGCAGAGAACAAATGTGTGAATGTTCATGACAATAAAGGTGATTCTTCTTTGTCTGCATTTGTCATCATCAGTTTTATCCAATTGCCAAAGTGGATACCTCCTTGGGGCCATCGGTCACAGGCCTCCCTCTTATCCAGTCTGCTAAGGCTGCCCAGAAGGCAGTTTCTGGGGTTTGATCGGTCTCTTTATGTAATCTTACTTTTTTGACTCTTCACTTAACTGGCAAACTCCCTTATTGTCAGGCAATCTATTGTTTCAGATATCATGATGGATGCCCTTTGCAATTGTGACACGCAATCTATTATTAGCCTTGCTACTGAGAAGAATTTGTTCTGTGTGAAGTGACAAATTAATAGCTGAAGGTTTTTTGTTTTGTTTTTCTTTCCAGGACAAAACATTTATTTTGGTGCTTGTTGATTATAAACTCCAAGGACTATATTGACTTTGAAATTCAGCCAAGTTGCAGGAATATATTGAAAATAAATGTGATTAATCGACCACTGCATGGCTGATTGTGTATTGGGGTGTGACATGGGGATGAAGCTGTATGTAGTTGAGGTAACTGAATCTTTTAACAAGTAGAAGAACAAAAGTGTGAGTAACCCAGACCCAAAGAGTATATTTGTCGTCCTTGTTAGATGGTAGCACCAAATGATGAATAGCCCCTTGACTAAAGGTAAGCTGTACTTCACTATGTACATGTTACAAAGGTATCCAGTACAAAAGTTAATACCATATTTGCCAACTGTCTGCATGTATTTCCCAAACATCTCATGTTTCGCAGACATTGTGAATTTTTGAAATGGTCTTTATTTCTCAGGTTGACAGCTGTCTAAAACACTTAAGCACTGCTTAAAATATTATTAAAAAAAGTTTGCCAATGACTTATTCCTGCAAATACATTCTCTGGCTTGTTGTTTTGACTCAATTTGCAAGTCAACAGTCAAAATAAATGTAGTATTCATGTGTGTAGTTTTAGTTGTAGTGACAATGATATTGGAATTTCATGTTTTTCAAATGCCTTTAATCTTAATTACACTACCATCAATGTGTTGAACTATTATCAAGAACACTCCTTTGAATTGCACAACATGTAAACACCGCTTCACTCATTTATAAAATGTTCTATGATTTAGCTTATATATTCAGATGGTTCTATTATGCTTTAAAGATAATTCCAATGATGTCGGGACGTTGCGTTAAACAAATAAAAACAGAGTACAATGATTTGCAAATCATGTTCAACCTATATTTAATTGAATACACTACAAAGACAAGATATTTAATGTTCAAACTGATAAACTTGATTGTTTTTAGCAAATAATCATTAACTTAGAATTTTATGGCTGCAACACATTCCAAAAAAGTTGGGACAGGGTCATGTTTACCACTGTGTTACATCACCTTTTCTTTTAACAACATTCAATAAACGTTTGTGAACTGAGGACACGACTTGTTGAAGCTTTGTAGGTGGAATTCTTTCCCATTCTTGCTTGATGTACAGCTTCAGCTGTTCACCAGTCCGGCTCTCCGTTGTCGTATTTTATGCTTTATAATGTGGCACACATGTTCAATGGGAGACAGGTCTGGAATGCAGTCAGGCCAGTCTAGTACCCGCACTCTTTTACTACGAAGCCACGCTGTTGTAACACATGCAGAATGTGGTTTGGCATTGTCTTGCTGAAATAAGCAGGGGCGTCCATGAAAAAGACGTTGCTTGGATGGCAGCATATATTTCTCCAAACCTGTATGTACCTTTCAGCATTAATGGTGCCTTCACAGATGTGAAGGCACCAACTTAATTGGAATTGGGGTTGTAATTGCCAGATGTGTACCCATGCCATTGGCACTAACACAGCCCCATACCATCACAGATGCTGGCTTTTGAACTTTGCGTCCATGACAGTCCGGATGGTTCTTTTCCTCTTTGGCCCGGAGGACACGATGTCCACAATTTCCAAAAACAATTTGAAATGTGGACTCGTCCGACCACAGAACACTTTTCATCAGTCCATCTTAGATGAGCTCGGGCCCAGAGAAGCCGGCGGCATTTCTGGGTGTTGTTGATAAATGGCGTTTGCTTTGCATAGTAGAGTTTCAAGTTGCACTTACGGATGTAGCGCCGAACTGTATTTACTGACATTGGTTTTCTGAAGTGTTCCTGAGCCCATGTGGTGACATCCTTTACACATTCATGTCGGTTTTTGATGCAGTGCCGCCTGAGGGATCGAAGATCACGGCATTCAATGTTGCTTTTTGGCCTTGCCGATTACATTCAGTGATTTCTCCAGATTCTCAGAACCTTATGATGATATTATGGACTGTAGATGATGAAATCCCGAAATTCCTTGCAATTGTACGTTGAGGAACATTGTCAAACTGCTCGACTATTTTCTCACGCACTTGTTCACAAAGAGGTGAACCTCGCCCCATCTTTGCTTGTGAATGACTGAGCAATTCACGGAAGCTCCTTTTATACGCAATCATGACACCCACCTGTTCCCAATTAGCCTATTCACCTGTGGGAAGTTCCACATAGGTGTTAGATGAGCATTGCGCAACTTTATCAGTCTTTTTTGCCACCTGTCCCGGCTTTTTTTGGAACGTGTTGCAGCCATAAAATTCTAAGTTAATGATTATTTGCTAAAAACAATAAAGTTGATCAGTTTCAACATTAAATATTTTGTCTATGTAGTGTATTCAATTAAAAATAGGTTGCACATTTGCAAATCATTGTATTCAGTTTTTGTTTAACACAACATCCCAACTTCATTGGAATTGGGGTTGTAATTGCCAATGTTGTGTGAGATCATAACTATATACTGTAGTAGGAAGACATCCTTCTTCATCTGTTCTCACTTTAACAAAGCAGCTACAATTTCTCTCAGCAATCAGTCATGCACAGAAGCAAAGCAAATTTATTTATATAGCGCATTTCATACACATGGTAACCCAATGTGTTTTACATGATTCAAAGCATTTAAAAACAAAGACAAAACAGCTTATAAACATTTAAAACAAAGAACAAAAATAAATACAATAAAAATACAATTAAAACAGCACACAGTGGAAGAAATATCATTTAAAAGTGGAAATGCTCTAAAAAGAATGGGGAAAAAGAAGCGTTTTTAACCTGTACTTAAAAACATGCACACTTGGAGCTGACGTCACTTCTGTTGGCAACTTATTCCATTTGTGTGCAGGATAATAGCTAAATGCTGCTTCACCATGTTTGCTTTGGACTCTGTGCTCCACTATTTGACCT
Source organism: Phycodurus eques (assembly GCF_024500275.1). Lineage (NCBI taxonomy): Eukaryota > Metazoa > Chordata > Actinopteri > Syngnathiformes > Syngnathidae > Phycodurus > Phycodurus eques. The sequence goes on along the minus strand of NC_084534.1, from coordinate 4,632,034 downwards.
GAGTCTGTCGCTCTCAGAGACCTACTGAGTTTATATACCATTAGCATTTCATTCATGTATTCAGGACTTAAACCGTTTACTGATTTATAGACCAGTAGCAGAACTTTAAAATCTATTCTAAAGCCGACTGGAAGTCAGTGTAAAGACTTTAGAAATGGAGTAGTATGCTCTGACCTCTTTGTTCTAGTCAGCATTCTGAATGAGCTGAAGCTGTTTTATGCTATTTTTAGGGAATCCAGTCAGAAGACCATTACATTAGTCAAGTCTACTTGAGATAAAAGCATGGGTGAGCTTCTCCTGGTCTGCTTGACACAGGCAAGCCTTCACTCTGGATATGTTCTCCATTTGGTAAAAGGCAGTTTTAGTAATTGATTTGATATGACTGTTGAAAGTCAGGTCGGAATCTATCAGAACAAGGTTTCTGACTTGGTCTTTGGTTTTTAAAGAGAGACTCCAGGTATTTACGAACAGCAATTCTCTTTTCTTTATTGCCAAAAACAATTATTTAAGTTTTGTTGGGGTTTAATTGAAGAAATTATGGCTCTTCACAATCATCTTTATTTGCCAAGTATGTCCAAAAAACACACAAGGAATTTGCCTCCGGTAGTTGGAGCCGCTTTAGTACGACAACAGACAGTCAATTGACAGAGAACACTTTTGAGACATAAAGACATTGACAAAAAAACAGTCACTGAGCAATAAAGGGTGATAGTCAAAATTAAAGTTCTGAAGAATTTGACCCAAGGGTAGCATATACAGGCTGAACTTGAGGGGTCCAAGAATTTACCCTTGAAGGACCCCATAGGTCATTGCCATTCGATGAGACTCAACACATCCAATGGTTACAAAATAAGTCCTTTCCTCCAGGTAGGACTTGAACCATTTAAGGACTGCTCCATTTAGTCATACCCACGTTTCCAACCTGTTCAGCAGTATATTATCATCTACCGTATCAAAAAACGGACTGAAATTTGTCAAAAAGTCCATTTAAATTCAAGAAATTGCTGAGTTGATTAAAAATAACTTTCGCAACAATCTTGACTATGAAAGGGAGATTTGAGATGGGTCTATAGCTTGCTAACTTGGAAGCGTCCAGCGTTCTATTTTTTTTTTTTAGCAGAGGCTTAATGGTAGCTACTTTAAGAGCTATAGGAAACTCGCCTGACTGAAGCGAGCAATTGATTAGTCGCTGCAAATCAGCTAGCACAGACTTCGCAATAGCTTCGAAAAGGTCAGATGGTATTGAGTTAAGACAGCTCGATGGTTTCAGCTGCTGAACCGTTTTCTCAACAGTTTCTTGGTCAATTGTATCAAATTCTGACATGGTAATTGAGTGTTTCCTGGGTGGCTTCAGATGTATAATTTTGCTGATTTGTGTTAATATTTAACCTGATGGATTGTATTTTTTCACAAAAATAAGCAAATTCATTGCATTTATCTGCTGTTCTGGAGCTATCTGATTTGGGGGGGGGTTGTGAGCTTGTCAACCACAGCAAACAGAGTGAGAGTGTTGTTGAAGTCTTACTGATGATTTCAGAAAATTATTGCTGTCTAGCCCTGACTAACTCTTGGTTAAAATTTACTTTGTCTGTAGAGGTCAGTCAATTTGGAGTTTAGTTTTTCTCCACTTACATTCTGCTTTCCTACACTTTGATTTAGAGGTCTTTACCATCATTGTGCTCCTCCACAGTGTTCTAGGTCGCCTCAAGATTGTCTTAGTTTTAATAGGAGCAACAGCATTAATGACATTTTAGATTTTACAGATAAAATTATCCAAAAGTTAATCAACTGTCTCTGCATTCACAGTTGGTGGCACAGCAATGGTCTCCATAAACATAGTGGCGGTGCTCTCATTTATGTTCCTTTTCTTAATAGACAGAGGTTGTCCTTAGAGATGACCAGCTCTAAGATGTGACCTTGAGTGTGGGTTGGACTCTTAATATGTTGAGAGAGGTCAAATGTGTCTAGTATAGCAGAGAGTTCTTTAGATTTTTTTTTTACCATGTTATTGTCAACATGAATGTTAAACTCTCCCGTTATCTAAGATCAAACTTACATTATTAAAGAAGACAACAACAACAACAGTCAAGAAAACAACTGACTATAAACGTACAAAACAGGAACTTTCTGCAGGAATTGATTTATGCTCGTTTTGGAACACAGGTTCAGTGACAATTACAGCCTTTCGACCTGCTAATTAAAATGCCACACTCTCACATTTCTTACATCGATTCTGTAAAAACTGAACATTTTATCATGAAAAGAAATTGCATTCAATAACATTCGGCTGAAAACTCTGTCGGTGCCAAATTTTACAATTTAGCGTGAGCATAAATTCCAACGCTACACTAAACCTATTAATAATTGCGACACATAAAGGGAGCAAAACAATATCGTTGACAACATTCACCACAAACTGAGGTGAGCGATTCACTACATAGTATACTGGTAAAGTGATGTCTGTAAGTGATACTATTGGATCCTTCAACATACACAGTATAAGATAACAACCTTCTTCACAAACAGATACTTTAAACCAGAAAAGTAGAATATAACAGATTTATGTCTTTGTCAATATTGAGGTGGAAAATGCATTTGTCTACAGCAGAGATGTCAAGCTCCCGGCCCAGGGGCCAATTCAAATTCTGTGTACTGTTGCAGTACCAGTATTTGATTTGTGGATGGTTGTTCATCTGTTTGAAAGTTAATACATTTTTTGAAAATTGTATTTCGTGTTGTTTTTAATCACGCAATTTTTGTGGTCTTTTTTTTTTTTTTTTTTAATCTCACATTTAACAAATACCCTCAATATAAATAAACAAAACAGAAATTAATAAAAACTAAACAAAGCATTTCGGAAAAATAAAAAACAAAACTATTATAACCCTGGTACTTACCCATAATGAGATTAAAGTAAATTATTGGTCTGCAGGCCTTCATCCTTCATCTTATATTTGTGACTCGTCACGTCAAAACCCACAGCAAGTCGTCCTGAGCCAAGTCACGTAAAAAAGAATGTTTTTTTTTTTGCAGAATATGTAAATTGAAGTAAGGAAAAAGCCACTCAGTTAACCATATTGGAGGGCCTAAAACCACTTTGTGTTAGAATCTGGGTTGTTTGCGGCAAAATAATCCTTGCAGCAGTTTGGGTTTGTACCAGTTTCAAAGGACCCACATGGCTCCTTATGCATTCGCTCGTGCATTTTAAGTAGGGCGGTAACTGTTTTTGTGCTTGTAATTTTGGAAGCTCTGTTAGTTGTCGATTGAATGATGATGCATTGCCGAAGAACCCGTGGTTGTGTCAGTGCAAATCTGACTGCAAAAAGTGAAAGTGACTGGCGAACGACAACAATGAAAAGAACACCGATGGTCCTCTTATTTGATCGGAGGCAATGATGTCAACAGGAATACTTTCCAGATTCTGATGGGGTGTGTTTTCATTAACATTATCTCTGTTACTTTAGTGTTTACTCGAAGTTTTGACAAAAATGAAGATGCTCGTTGTGGTTGTTGTCCCGCAAATCTGACTGCAAAAAGTGTTTTCGGCGTCAAAAATCACACGTTTATAGGATTCGGAAACCGTAGAAAACTATATAAACGTAATTCATGATTATTATTCTTGTTTTCTGTGAAGTTGGAAGTAAATGTGACAATGCGCTTCCTTTCACTGTGACCAGGAAAATGAGATGGCTCGAGGACACCTCACCTTTGTTTCTTGTTTAAAGCTAGCGAGCTTAGTTAGCTCGGCGGCAACTGTCGTAGTAAATCACTGGATGATAGCAATTTCAGAAAGTGCTAGCGATCATATGCTAATTTTTTTTTAATATGGACCATTTTTGTATCAACGACTGTCTCAAGCAGCAGCTGCTGCCGGCATCCCAATTAGCTTGTGCCATAGCACTTTGCTAATCTTCTTGGGGTCCACATATAATCAACAGTACAAATACTTGATTAGTACAGCACATCAATACAGTAGATACACATGGTTATATGCTACAGCTACAAAATACACGCCCCAGAGTTGGGCAAGGACACAATATGAACACAAAAGACTTCTTTCTTCTTTTCCTTTCGGCTTGTCCCCTTAGGGATCACCACAGCGTGTCATCCTTTTCCATGTAAGCCTATCTCCTGCATCCTCCTCATTAACACCATCTGCCCTCATGTCTTCCCTCACTACATCTATAAACATCTTTGGTCTTCCTCGAGCTCTTTTGCCTGGCTACTCCATCCTCATCACACTTCTACCAATATATTCACTATCTCCCCTATGGACATGTCCAAACCATCGGAGTCTACTGTCTGTAACTTTGTCTCAAAAACATCTAACCTTGGCTGTCCTTCTGATCAGCTCATTTCTAGTCCTATACAACCTGGTCACTCCTAGGGAGAACCTCAACATCTTCCAGCTCTGCTTCCTGTTGTCTTATCAGTGCCACTGTCTCCAATCCAAACATCATGACTGGCATCACCACTGTCTTACAACCTTTCCCCTTTATTCTAGCTGAGTCTCTTCGGTCAAATAACACAACTGACACCTTCCTCCAGCCGTTCCAACCTGCTTGGACCCGTTTCTTCACTTCCTTACCACATTCACAATTGCCAAAAGTCTTTAAAATCCTCCACCCTTGCTATCTGTTCTCCCTGTACCCTCAAGCTTCCCCTCTTACTTCAGATAATCTTCATTCATCTGCACTACTCGCTTGAAAATCTCGGCACCCTTTGCACAATGGTCATTGCGCCGGACTATTGCAATATTAGTCTTTCGAACTGCTGTAAGTGCAAGAGGACTCTGCATCTTTTTGGACAATTGTCAAAAAAAAATTTTAAATTACGGCATTACCAGATAACTAGCAACCCTTTATTGCTCAGTGACTGTTTTTTGTCAATGTCTTTATGTCTCAAAAGTATTCTCTGTCAATTGACTGTCTGCTGTCGTACTAGAGCGGCTCCAACTATCGGAGACAAATTCCTTGTGTGTTTTTTGGACACAATTGGCAAATAAAGATGATTCTGATTCCGATTCTGATTCCTCTCCTTTAAAGAGCATGCCTTTCTCACTGTTCTTCCACCTGTTCCCTGCTTTCACTACAGATAATGTCATCTGCAAACATCATGGTCCACGGGGATTCCAGTCTGACCTCATCTGTCAGCCTATCCATCACCACTGCAAAACAGGAAGGGGCTCAGGGCAGTCCCACCTCCAACTTAAACTTCTCTGTCACACCTACAGCACACCTCACCAATGCTCTGCTGTCTCATACATGTCCTGTACTGTTCTAACATATTTTTCTGCCCTTCCAGACTTCCACATGCAGTACCACAGTTCCTCTCTGGGTACGCTGTCATAGGCTTTCTCTAGATTAACAAAGAAACAATGTAGGTCCTTCTAACCGTCTCTGTAATTCTCCATCAACACCCTCAAGACAGCTTTTCTTTTTAAACATCACATTATCAATGCTACTACATTTCTCATGGGAATAAAACCAAAAGTTGTTTCCCCAAGTGACATCACGTATAATCATCTCAAAATTACAAGGGTGCGTGCGTGCGTGTGTGTGTGTGTATGTGCGCGCGTGCCTCATTGTATGTGTGTGCGGGGGGGAGGGGGTCCCGAGACCTGTTGGGGAGGACGCTATTTGACTGGATAGTTAAGGTGTATATGGGGATAGTTAAGGTGTATATGGTATACAGGATGGTGTATCGGTCAGGACACAGGTGCTTGATATTCAATTGGATTTATTTAAACAGCCGGTAGGTGATGGATGATTGACAGATAATAATCAATCATGGATAATATAATTGTAAAGTTGTAGATTTGCAGTCTGGAATATCAAAATAAGAAAAAGGATGTGCATAATATTTAATTAATATCACAACTTATACAAAGGTAGAAAAGTACTAAAGAATAAGCATCCTAGAAAAGTCCCTATAAAGTAATTGCAATACAAAAAAACATTACCAGCACAAAGATGGAATCCTCCCCCTGCCTTATTTGGCTTAATGCTCTCATTTAGTTAGAACTGCGGTGCACTGATGCATTCTAATGGTCTATAGGGACAGCTAGTGGCCGAAGGAAACATTACACCCTGGCGGCTTCCAGCAAAAACGCGTTGTGCCGCAATCACGTTTTAAAACGTCATGTAAGGACTTAAAGCATCACGTGGCTCAGATATACCTTCAACACAGTGTAAAGAACATAGATAGCTTACTTTGAGCTATGAACTCTGCCAAAAAAAAACTATTCTGAAAAAGGGAATGTAGGCTGTTAATCTTGGACACAACCACTCTGTTGAGCTGTTCTCTTCCGGACTGAACTGCACATGCGCACACTACTTCGTAGGACTGAACTGCACATGTGCACACTACTTCATAGGACGTACCTGTTATCACGTGACATGGGAAGCCATGGCAAATAGAAAATACAATACAGTGAGAACACAACAACGATGTCTTTGAGCCTTTTATACAGTACCACTACGTCCAAAGTTTGGCTGATTAATTTGTCTGTCATTTTCATTTCACTCATTATTACAAACAGAGTCATGTGCAAACATTTTAATAACTTTTTATGAAGCTAGCAATGCTAGCAAATCTATCTATCTCAGGGATCTCGTTTGATGTGCGTCCCGCGTCCTCCAAGCACAAAAATTAGCAGGGACGCATAAAGTACAATCAATCTGTGTCTTCGGACGCATGACTTAGTACTCTGGCGTGGTGCTGCAAGTTGAATTTTTTAGGGACGTCTCTCTCACGTTGAGCGGGCAGCTGCAGTTACAGAAAATAGAGTGGCAAAGATGAAATTAGTTCCAAAGCCTAATGCCACCGCGACAATGTGGTAACATTTTGGATTCAAAGCAGATGAACGCGGCCATCCCGCTAACACCAACAAGCTGGTATGTCGAATTTGTCTGAAGTTGAAACAAAGACAACAAAACTCAAAACCTCAAAGTGACATAATCCATTCAACACAACAATCCCACCCAATTTCTTCAGCTGGTAACAAAAAACAAGGTGGAACATTTCCTGTTTACCATCAGCTTGGAATTATGCCCAACAATGCAAATACATGAACATAGGGCCTGTATGCTAACATTATGTACAGTACAGCATTACTATTGTAAGACGTAACTATTGAACATGTTAACAAAGCAGCGTTTAAAGAAAGGCTGCAGACTTTTAAGAAGTAGTTCAAATCTTGAATCAAAACAGGTTGCTTTGATCTACTTCTGTCATTAATGTTGCTACTTGGCACTTTTTCTAAACCAAGTGGAAACTTGATTGCCAGTATATTGCCCGTTAGGGCATTTATGACTGTTTATACCTCTGTGCCAAATTTTAATATTTATATTAATGACTGTTTATACCTATGTGCAATTTTTCCGAACAGAGCCTGAGTCAGTTTTATTTAAATTTTTTATCTCAGATATTTTATTTATTGTTCTACATTACAATGTCACTTCATTATTCTTAGAATTAAAAGTGAATTGTTCTTAAAACGATGTACTTGAATTATTATGCTCTAATGACATATCAGTGGCATAAAAATCATCAACAATACTATAGTTTGTCGTGATACGTTTTGGGAAACTATCCATCCATTTTCTGAGCCGCTTCTTCTCACTAGGGTCGCGGGCGTGCTGGAGCCAATCCCAGCTATCATCGGGCAGGAGGCGGGGTACACCCTGAACTGGTTGCCAGCCAATCGCAGGGCACATACAAACTAACAACCATTCGCACGCACAGTCACACCTACGGGCAATTTAGAGTCTTCAATTAATGCATGTTTTTGGGATGTGGGAGGAAACCGGCGTGCCCGGAGAAAACCCACGCAGGCACGGGGAGAACATGCAAACTCCACACAGGCGGGGCTGGGGATTGAACCCGAGTCCTCAGAACTGTAAGGCTGACGCTCTAACCAGTCGCCCACCGTGCCGCCGTTTTGGGAAACTATATCATTCTAAATAATTTTCTATCATGACAAGCCGAAACAAGAGCAATGGATAACATAAAAATATTGGACAAACAGAATAAAAATAGACTAACACCTGTAATAAATATCTGAAATATGGCGCGACCACAAACCAAGAACCGTGATATAGCGTAGGATTACTGCATTTGTATTCTGTGATGATAAATTGCAGGGACTCATTGTTCCCTGGGTGGGACTGATTTTTTCCATAACATGTGCATCCCGGGACTCACATAGTGTCAAGTGTAACATGATCTATGCCATCTATCTAACCCCTGTTTATAGCATAGACATACTGTATAAAGATACTGTATGTGCAAAGTTAAAAAGCCTCAACTTCTTTAAAGAGGATTGGAGAGGAAAACGCAAGAATTGCAGTAATGATTTATCCATGTGTTTGCAACTGATTTTAAATAGGTAAATTTGGTTTGTTTTGCTAGTAAATAATTTGCAAACTAGTGTGAATAATCATAATATTTTTATATGGTGGTGGTACACCTATGCAATCGTTTTTTTAAAGGTATGTCAATCATATGGTTGTGGTAATACTGAAAATTAAGTGGTTTTCCCAGGGGAAGAGGGTTAGGAGCCTTGACTATCAGGACTGATGATGATCAAATAAAAGTAAAGCCTTTGTTTTTTTTTATTTTGACCTGTTTTGTTTGCTACTGCTTGTTGTGGACAAACATCTTGTTCACAGTAAGTACTGTATTTTCCGCACCATGAGGCGCAGTCTCAAATACAGGGTCTATTTCTGTACTTTAGCCAGAGATTAGGCGCAGCGTATTATTCGGCGCATGCTAAAACAAGGTAACGGAAGCAAAACAGTGAGTTTGGTTGAACTTTATTCTACTACGCATTTAAAAATACACTAATTTTTTGATCAATTTTTTGTCACAAATCCATCGAAGTCCTCATCTTCTGTATCTGAATTGAACAGCTGGGCAATTTCGCCATCAAACATGCCGGGTTCCCTCTCGTCATTGTCAGAGTCAGTCTAGTTGCCGGGGAGCTGTTCAGCAATGATGCCGGTTTTCGCGAAAGCCACAGTTAAAGCAGATACCTTAGCCCCGGCATCCACAATCCATTCACACATTGTGGCGTAACTCACCCGTCGCTGCCTCCCAGTCTTAGTAAAGGTGTGTTCGCCGTCTCCCATTCATCGCTCCCACGCCGCTCACAACTTCACTTTGAACACCCCGTTTACACCAATGTCCAGCGGTTGGAGTTCGCTGGCAGTTAATGCGCCATTGTAGTCTTTGCGCGGATGGCGCCTTTTCATAAAACGAAAGCACCACGACAGACCTCCTTAAAAGTGTTCGATCATGTCCTGTGCTATCATTATTGCCTTCAGTCGAATGGTGACTGTAGAGACGCTTCTCCCGGCTGTTCTTGTGCTCGACTTTGAATTATCTTGCAGCTGCTCTATTCCCATTTACAACCGCGTAACTGATAGCCTGTAGTTTGAATTGTGCCTCGTCACTTCGCTGATGCCATTTTCAGTGGTCCTTAGCCAAACAAATGTTTAGCAGCATACCAGCAGTACAGTATTCCTACCGGAGAGGTGGCGGAGGCAAGCGTACCTAGCTTTACATAATGTTCTCTAATTGTTTATTGCTGTCAGCGTACGTAGTACGTGCGTATGTCGGTGGGAGATGGTCCGACAGTCAATCACGCAGAGCGCTTACCAAAATCGCACATTTTCACTGATTTTGGAACTCAGTGCATAAATAAGGTTAAAAGGTGCACCGTGGATTTTTGAGAAAATTAAAGGCTTTTAAGTGTGCCTTATAGTGCGGAAAATACGGTAAGTATTTTGCAAATATATCTCGAATCACTCACTATCAAAACTATGGTGTCATAGTCTATTACCTGCTGTTCCTTTTTTGGAACTTGGGTGGCGCTTTGTGCCTCACCTTCCTCTCCCTCTCTTTCTCTCTCCCCATTCACCACCACCCACTCACCTGCGTACCTGTTCCCGATCAGCCATCATCACTGCCTGCATTTAAGCCTCCAAGAACCAGGCGACAGAGTAGTGATGTGTACCCTTGGTACTCAGACCAGCTTTCGTGACAACTTTCGTAAGTTACTCGACTTCCCACTACTGTACTTATCCCTGTGTGTTCTTCCCTCTCTCCCGCCAGCCACGCTCTCCTACCTGCCAATATTCCAGTTTCCTGTTCCGACGAGCCACCATCGCTCCTCCATTATCATTCCTCCCCCGAGCTATCCTTTAATAAACCACTCTCATCTACTTACGCCTGCTTTTGGGTCCAATTCTACATCACACGATTACCGATCGTGCCATATGGTATGCTATGGTCATGCTGTACCTCTTGGGTGGGTGGGTGTGTGTGTGTGTGTGTGGGTCTGGTGCCCATGCCCCTTCCTTTGGGACTGGTTGGGCACTTCGGTCAGGCTCGGGACCTCCCTGGGTTCGGTGGGTAGCTTGGTGGATGGGCTCACTGACTCTGCCCCCACTTTGTGGGTGGCCGGGCTCACCTTTCCTTGATGTACCAGCTCAGCAACTCCATACACCAGTTGACCAACATGCATGTGATATGGTATTCATTGACTAATAATACATTCAATAGACACACTATTGGCTTTAATTACTTGTGCTGGGATCACTAACAACAACACAGGTTCAACTCACAGGTTTGTTCAGATGTGTTTAGACCAAAAAAAAAAAAAAAAAGTTTAATCCCACCACACCACTCGTCAGGAGCACTGCCTTGCTCATTTTCCCAAACCCTGTCCTGCCCTTTGCAGTCCTCTCTTAACTTGTTCTCTTGGTTAGTTATTGCATGTCCACACTGGGCTTTCCACGTGTCACCGCCGCCCCCTCTCCTCCACTGAATTGTTCAACCATATTGTAACAGTATCACTCTATAGTGGTCATGAGGGCATGAACAGCAGACAGAGAGGGAGTGATGATTGTAACTCCCATTAAACAAACCTCAACAATTACATTCCATTCATCACAAAAATGAAATGATAAAATGGGTCCAGTCTATATCACTGCAAAAATAAACTGCTTGTTACTTGGCTGTTTCTAAACTTGTTGCCTTTGGGTGTTCCTGCCTTGAGCAAATTAGTTAGTCGGCAGTAATCTTTGTTAGAATAGCAGCAGTTTCTCGTTCTAACAAAAAAAAAAAAAAAAAAAAAAAAAAGGCAATAAAGTGTTAGATTAATGAACAGACAATTTCCTCAATGGACAGTTTAGTTGTGAGCATAGCATGATTATTGCTGCAGCAATGTTTTGGAGGTACTGTATATGAAAAACATTGGATGGACGAGGATAGAAGTATACGGAAATATATGATCTGAAAATGTCTTTCACAAAAACCTGTGGGGAAAACACTCAGAAACTACTAAAGCCTATTGAGAAGGACTATGCCAGCAAGAGTTTTTTTTTTTTTTTTTTTTTGGTATTCCTGCTTTCACCTCTTTGCCCCACCTGTATTGTCAACGTTTCTGCAATACCCTGAGCTTTCCAAACAATACCGCAATAATTAGCATACCGTGATAAAACCGAACAGTGACATAGTAACAATTTCAGCGCACTCGACCAAACAGTTCAACTTTGCCACGGGCAAGAAAATTTCTTTAGGGCAGTTGCTAAAAGTTAACTTTTAGCCCCGGTTCATTGATTCAGTTCTGCGTATCAGCTCTCTCCTTGTTGCTTCTAACAAACCGTTTGTGTTTTGAAAGGACAAACATGAACTAGACAGAAAGCAGCAAGCATACAGTGCTGTGAAAAAGTATTGGCCCTGTAGCATATATGGGTTAAATGAAAACAATTTAGGAGGAAAGAATAAAATTTAAGCGATTCCCGAGTTCAATCTGGTTTAGCGTAATTTTAAATTAATCTATTTTATCTAGGAAGGGGGTACCATGTCACTTTTTAGAAGTTTAAAACTTCAGGACAAAGTGATAACCTTTTTATCCTCAGTCTCGTAATTTGAAGGTTACTACATGAATTAGATAAGCGTTCTCGACCAAAGGTTTTTGTTTCTCGAACCCAAACACAATGCAGATAGTGAATTTTAGGGAACAATTTAATGTCCTAACATGGGGAATCAATACAGAAAAACACAAAAACAACAAAAGTACAGACAAACATTGAGAAAGGAAACAAACTTGTTATTTCATGGGATGACAAGGAGTCTTGCTGGAAGTCCGGTTCTCGTTAGTTTAAAGCCAAATATGCACTAATCTGTACTTTAGTAGACCACAAAGTTGGACTTACGTGTGTTGACCAATTCAGGCAGCTGAGTCGAGCTTCCGGAGGTTGGCAAAAGCGCTCACGAGGGATGGGAAGTTGAATCTCGCCACTCCGTGGTCGTCGATCTTGGCGGGGAGAGCGGTGGTCGCTGGAGACTCAGGTGCCATCTTTTCATGGAGTGTCTGCTACAGCCCTCTTCTGAAATTCTTATTTTTGCAGTTTCCCCACTTAATGGTCAAGATCATTAAATGTAGTTCGATAAATTACGCAAGAGAACTTAATGTTTTTAAATAGTGATTTTATTTATTAAAAGGGGGGAAAAAATAAATTAACTATTCAAAGTTACCGGTGTCAAAAAGTAATGGGCCCCTAAACCTAATAACTGGTTGGGGCATCAAACAACTGAAATCAAGCATTCAAGTCTTTCACATCTCTGTGGAGATATTTTGGCCCATGCTTCCTTGCATAATTGTTTTAATGCAACGAAAATAGAGGGATTTTTTAGCATGACCGGCCTTTTTAAGGTTGTGCCACTGCATTTCAATCAGATTCAAGTCTGGACTTTAACTAGGCCACTCCAAAACCTTTGTTTTTTCCGAGCCATTCAGAAGTTGACTGGCTGCTTTCTGTTAGAATTAATGGTTCCATCAATCACAGCAAGTTCTCCAGGTCCTGAAGGAGCAAGCAGCCCAAGACCATCACACTACCACAACCATGTTTGACCGTTGGTCAGATGTTCAGTTTCTGAAATGCTGTGCGGTTCTCTTTGTGTAGGTAATCTTTGTAGGCCAGCCACTCCTGGGAAGGTTCACCACTGTTCCATAATTTCTCCATTTGAGGATAATGGCTCTCCTTATGGTTCATTGGAATCCTAAAGCTTTAGAAATGGCTTTGTAACCCTTTTCGAGACTGATAGATGTCAATTAGTTTATTTCTTGATTGTTCTTTGTTTGGATCGTGTCATTTTGTTGCAGCTTTTGTCCAACTTGATTTTATCAGACAGGTTTTGTTTAAGTGATTTCTTGATTCATTGGAAGTAATCGCCCCATGGTTTTGAGGGCGGCACAGTGGATGACTGGATAGCACTTCTCCTTCACAGTTCTGAGGACCCGGCTTTAAATCCGGCCTTGTCTGTGTGGAGTTTGCACGTTCTTCCCGTGCCTGTGTGGGTTTTCTCCAGGTACTCTGGTTTCCTCCCACATCCCAAAAACATGCACAGTAGGTTAAGACTAAATTGTCCTTAGGTATGAATGTGAGTGCGATGTGTATATGTGCCCTGCAATTTGCTGGCAAACAGTTCTGGGTGTACCGACTCATGTGCAAGTTATCAGACGACTCCCACCTGTACTTACTTCTGTTCTCCTCCCGTGCCTCCAGCTTCGCAGCCTGTTCAGTCAAGTTCGTCCACCTCTTCACGTTCCGACAGACCACTAGCATGCCTTGGATATACGAACTCTGAGCCACTTCAAAATAAACCACTCATCTACTGCCCCTGCCTCAGTCTGCTTTTGGGTCCAGTCCAATTCGATACGATTAGGTATCGTGACAATTTGCATTCCCTTGTTGCTAATTTGCAAACTTTTCAAGTGGACTTTCTGTTAGACAGATCAATAGAAAGTAAGCTTGCTTTTACCTGTTGTATCGTCAGTGAAAGTGCATCCAGTCTTTTTCCATAATTATTGTGATGAAACTAAGTTTTCCTGAACTAGTGCTGTGAAATGTCCTGTTGTCGCAGTAGTTCAATCACCTGCTGTGTCAGCAAGAGGAACTCCTTGGCCTGCTTTCACATCTGCCTTTCGTGGCAGAAAACAGCGGCATTTTGAGACTCTGGGCAGTTGTCGGTTTCATTGAGTTTTCCCCAAAAGACTAATAACCGACGTTCCGTGAGCTAGCCGGTCATCTTAGTAGTTTCCTTTAGCAATACGTAGAAACAAAATCAGCTTGGACATTTTCCCAACAACTTAAGTTAGCCTTGTAATATTCATTTTGTATATTAAATTTATCATCAACTAAAAAGTGTGAATTTGAAACTATTTCATTTCCTGAGCTAGATAAAGTCCTTAATATCCATATTCATGATTATTACCAAAACACTTTTACTATAATTGAGGAGAACAATCAACCTTTAATATAGTTTACCATTTGAACCACTTTTATACTCACATCTTGGTGATGGAAACAAGTCACTCATGATATTTAAAATAAAATATACTGAAGCCATAATTTATTAATGACTACAATTATAGATTAATTGTGCTGTGCAAGTTAACAGTATGCAGAATTCTTTTTAATCCTACTACATAATATACTAGAATAACTGTCCCGTAGTACTCTTGACAATTTTTTAAATATGGACATTTAGACAAACTAGATATGGAAGGGAAAGTTGTCACCTCTGATTCCGGCACCCTGTTGGTTTGTACGTGATCCATCGCACCTGCACATGACACAAGGAACAAATCAAATACAAATCATGACACAAGGACACGCAGTGCCAAAAGAACTCTTTTCGAAAGCGCTGCACTTAATGAATTTCTTTCCCCTTGCATTTATTCTTTAAGTTGTTTTGAAACCATTAATAATCTTTCACATAATCACATAATCTTTCACATGCATTTAGTTGTACATCCATTAGCCACTTTAGACTATTCAGTTCAACATATAAAGCAAAGAAATCAATACACTTAAAGAGTGGTTGAAAGGCCTTTGTTTGTGGTGGGTTATTTGGTTGTGTAAATTATTAATCAGAAGAAATTGATGGCCTTTGCTGGTTTGCTCTTTGGAAACGAGTTGCTTTCCCTTACATTTAATCTTGCTGCAGTAATCCAGTTCCTAACAGTCTGCTCTTGATGGGGTGCCTATGAGGTAACATGATATAAAACCATTAGATCAGTTTTGGACCGAAATTCTAAAAAGGGCCCTGAGCCTCTTATCTCTGCCACATTCAATGACTGTAAAATCACAAAACCACAGGAGGTGTGAGAGCAGCGCATTCTTCAGTTTAGAATAGAGTACAGCCACTGCTTGTGACAGTCTGCCGTTCTCATTTATGTAATTGTGTACACTTGACTATTTGAATATTTGCAAAATGTGCTTGTAGGGTATTTGAGCTACAATTAACACAGTTTCTGACACAGACCGGGTAGGACACAAATGCCAAAACAGTTGGTAAGAGGTAATTTACCAAATTAGGGAGTTTATTACACGCAGTGTTCAGCACACAGGTAGTCAAGCCAACCAGGAAACTGAAGACTTACTAGGTGCAAAGTTCTGGCAACTCAAAGAGTGGAAATCCAGGGCTTAAATATCATTACTAACGAACCCAAATTAGAAACACCTGAAGTGACACGTGGCACAGGAAGCAAATGTAGAACTAATACAAACCGAATGTGACTCACCAAAATAAAACCGGAAGTACTAAACAACCCAGGAAGTGCCAAGTGACAATAACTTAACTACAAAAGCAGTGACCACCCAAGACCGAAAACGGAGACAGACGTGACAACAATCATTTAAACAATATGTAGTCTGAAGATTAAAAGATTTTTTCATGATTACTTTTCAGAAGGAAACACAGAACGAAAATGTGAAACCTGAAAGTCATATCCATTCATGTGTGCCCACAGCCACATTAAACTTGATGTTTAAGTTTAACCAGCCTCATACAACCATATTACAACATGTCCCCATTGTGAGCACTACCTACCCTCTGTGTATCTTTGTTAACATGTCCTCTAGCACAAACAAGGGAGCTCTTTCAATGCTGCACCTGGCAAGCCATGATAAGATGAGAGGTGCTGCATCGGTGAATTGAAGATCAGTGTACCACAAGTGAGTGATGGGCTGGCACAACTAAAAACACTATACTTCTCCCTCTCTATGCTCACCTTATTCTCCCTCCTTATTTCTTATTTTAATTACAGTGGAACCTCAAAAGTCGAACTCAAAGTTTTTGAAATTTGAAGATTGGTCTTAAATGTGATGGCTGAAAAATTTAACAAAATTACAAAACAGGTTATTTAGCACCAGAATTTAAATCTACCTGTTCACAGACATTGCTGTGTATTAGTGCAAATAGAAAAAAAAAATTTTTAGTACTTTGTGTGGTCGAGTTAAATTACATGAGCAGATAAAATAGTTTTAAACCGTTTTACGTGGATAAGCTATAGCAGGTTTAATACACTATGTCCAGTAGACAGCTTTAATTGATATACCAGAGTAGATGGTTGCAGTCTATATTCCCTGTGTAAATTGTATGTATAATTAAATATACTTTACTCTGCTGCCTTTACCAGAACGATATAAGTACTTTATGTACAACAGTTTTTAATAATAGACAGTGTTGGTATTTTTAAATTGACTCTTTAAAAAAAAGTTATCTGTCAGTGTTGCATTCAAATGAAAATTGGGATCTTTGTGCTTGCTACAATTCACTTATTTTTTTTTTCTGGCAGAATTAAAGTTGTGAAATACTGTCTGACTTTCATAGCCTCTGTGAGTGTACAAAAAAACATTCCAGATGAACGCACTGATTTTGACTGAATATTTTGTCGGCATTTTTGTGATTATTTGATTAAAGTTTACCCAAAATATTTCTGGGTTTGGCCATATTGAAAATGATTGGCTAAACATTACATTCTTCAGTGGATGGTGAAGATGTGAGGGAAGGCCCTTCTTCATGGGCCTCTCCAAATACAGAATCCTGCTAAAAAAACATTAGGAAATTCAGCTTTTGAAATTGCAGGATGAACTTAAAATGCACTATAACATTTACTGGTGAACTTGACAATTTCTAGACCTTTGAATGCACGTTCAACTGTTGAATTTTTCAATCGTTTGCACAACTTGCTGTTTTCTAACAAGGAGCAACACATTCTTACCTTTTATTTTTTTAATTTCCAAAGACGTCCACTTTTATGCCTTTGAGTGACTCTTCCAGTCTTCTTTTTTAAATCTTTATTGCAAGATGGTAATAACATTCTGTGACACTCTAAGTTCAATAATAATACTAATTATGCATACAACTTCTATTGCACTTTTCAAGGCACTCAAAGATGCTTTACTATTGTACACATTATTCATTCACTCCATAGTCACACCCGAGTGGTGGTAAGCTACTTGTGTAGCCACAGTTGTCCTGGGCCAGTCTGGCAGATTCAGTGGCCACTTCCATCTAAGAATATCATGTTTGAAGCCGCACAATGGAGAGGGAGGTACTGTAGATAAATTATGTGTCTTCTTTGTCTGATGATTTTAAAAATGTGAACAGCATGATGAAGAGGGCTATTTAAAAATAAATTCTAATTGAACCAGGAACTTTATTGGGCGATTCATGGATCAAACACCTGTTGTGAATTTTTAGTTAGAGAACAGCAAGTTGTGCAAAACGCACTGAAATTCTGAACAACAGGACATGCACATTCAAAAGTTTAAAGGTCAAATTGAATTAATCTGTGAAGGTTCTAATGCATTTTGAGTTCCTCCTGAAATTGTGAAATTTCACAAACTTTTCTTGAGTAGTGTAGGTTCAGTGCACCCCTCCTTGAGCTGTCAACTTATCGTGGTGGAGGGGTTTGTGAGTCCCAATGATCCTAGGAGCTAAATTGTCTGGGGCTTTATGGCCCTGGCAGGGTCACCCATGACAAACAGGTCCTAGGTGAGGGACCAGACAAAGCACGGCTCAAACACCCCTTATGATGATGACAAACGATGGACTTGGTTTTCCCTTGCCCGGACGCGGGTCACCGGGGCCCCCTCTGGAGCCAGGCCTGGAGGTTGGGCGAGCGCCTGGTGGCTGGGCCTGCACCCATGGGGCCGGCCGGACACAGCCCGAAAGGGTAACATGGGTCCCCCTTTCCATGGGTTCACCACCTGTGGGAGGGGCCATAGGGGTCGGGTGCAGTGCGAGTTGAAGGCAGGGACCTTGGCGATCCGATCCCCGGCTACAGAAGCTGGCTCTAGGGACGTGGAATGTCACATCTCTGGCAGGAAAGGAGCCCGAGCTGGTGTGTGAGGTCGAGAAGTTCCGACTAGATATAGTCGGACTCGCCTGCACACACAGCTTGGGCTCTGATACCAGTCCTCTCGAGAGGGGTTTGACTCTCTTCCGCTCTGGAGTTGCCCACGACGAGAGGCGCCGACCAGGTGTGGGTATACTTATTGCCCCCCGGCTTGGCGCCTGTCCATTGGGGTTCACACCGGTGGACGAGAGGGTAGCCTCCCTCCGCCTTTGGGTGGGGGGACGGGTCCTGACTGTTCTTTGTGCCTATGCACCAAACAGCAGTTCAGTGTACCCACCCTTTTTGGAGTCCTTGGAGGTGGTGCTGGAGGGCGCTCCTGCTGGGGACTCCATCGTTCTGCTGGGGGACTTCAATGCTTACGTGGGCAATGACAGTGAGACCTGGAAGGGCATGATTGGGAAGAAAGGCAACCCCGTTCAGAACCAGAGCGGTGTTCTGTTATTGGACTTCTGTGCTCATCACGGATTGTCCATAACAAGGGTGTCCACACGTGTACTTGGCACCAGGACACCCTAGGTCGCAGTTTGATGATCGACTTTGTGGTTGTGTCATTGGCTTTGTGGCCGCATGTCTTGGACACTCGGGTGAAGAGAGGGGCGGAGCTGTCAACTGATCACCAACTGGTGGTAAGTTGGCTCCGATGTCGGGGAAAATTCCGGTCTGACGTCTTAGACCCAAACGTATTGTGAGGGTCTGCTGGGAACGTCTGGCAGAACCCCTGTCAGAAGGAGTATCAACCTCCTCCCACCTCCGACAGAACTTTGTTCATGTTCCGGGGGAGGCAGAGGGGAGGGGACATCGAGTCCAAGTGGACCATGTTCCGCGCCTCCATTGCTGAGGCGGCCGACGGGAGCTGTGGCCGTAAGGTGGTCGGTGCCTGTCGTGGTGGCAATCCCCGAACCAGTTGGTGGACACCAACAGTGAGGAATGTCGTCAAGCTGAAGGAGTCCTATCAGGCTTTTTTGGCCAGTGGGACTCCTGAGGCAGCTGATGGGTACCGGCTGGCCAAGCGGAATGAAGCTTTGGTGGTCGCTGAAGCAAAAACTCAGGTGTGGGAGGAGTTCGGTGAGGCCATGGAGAAAGACTTCCGGACGGCTTCGAGGAAATTTTGGTCCACCATCCGGCGTCTCAGGAGGGGCAAGCAGTGCACCATCAACACTGTGTATAGTGGGGATGGGGCGCTGCTGACCTCGACTCGGGACATTGTGAGTAGGTGGGGAGAATCCTTCGAAGACCTCCTCAATTCCACCGACAAGCCTTCCCATGAGGAAGCAGAGTGTGGGTTCTCTGAGGCGGGCTCTCCTATCTCTGGGTTTGAGGTCACCGAGGTGGTTAAAAAGCTCCTCGGTGGCAAGGGCCCAGGGGTGGATGAGTTTCACCCAGAGTTCCTAAAGGCTCTGGATGTTGTGGGGCTGTCCTGGTTGACACACCTCTGCAAAATTGTGTGGACATCGGGACAGTGCCTCTGGATTGGCAGACTGGGGTGGTTGTCCCCCTTTTTAAGAAAGGGGACCGGAAGGTGTGTTCCAACTACAGGGGGATCACACTCCTCAGCCTCCCTGGTAAGGTCTATTCAGGGGTGCTGGAGAGGAGGGACTGTTGGGAAGTCAAATTTCAGATTCAGGAGGAGCAGTGTGGTTTTCGTACTGGCCGTGGAACAGTGAACCAGCTCTACACCCTCGGCAGGGTCCTCAAGGGTGCATGGGAATTCGCCCAACCAGTCTACATGTGTTTTATGGACTTGGAGAAGGCGTTCGACCGTGTCCCTCGGGGAGTCCTGTGGAGGGTGCTTCGGGAGTATGGGGTACCAAACCCCCTGATACTGGCTGTTCTGTCCCTGTACGACCGGAGACAGAGTTTGGTCCACAAGTCGGACTCGTTCCCAGTGAGGGTTGGACTCCCACAAGGCTGCCCTTTGTCACCGATTCTGTTCATAACTTTTATGGACATAATTTTAAGGCGCAGCCGAGGCGTGGAGGGGGTCCGGTTTGGTGGCCTCAGTATTGCATCTCTGCTTTTTGCAGATGATGTGGTTCTGTTGGCTTCATTAAGCCGTGATCGCCAACTCTCACTGGAGCAGTTCGCAGCCGAGTGTGAAGCGGCTGGGATGAGAATCAGCACCTCCAAATCTGAGACCATGGTCCTCAGTCTGAAAAGGGTGGCGTGCCCTCTCCAGGTCGGGGATGAGATCCTGCCCCAAGTAGAGGAGTTCAAGTATCTTGGGGTCTTGTTCACCAGTGAGGGAAGAATGGAACGGGAGATCGACAGGCGGATAGGTGCAGCGTCTGCAGTGATGCAGACTTTGTATCGGTCCATTGTGGTAAAGAAGGAGCTAAGCCAAAAGGCAAAGCTCTCAATTTACCGATCGAGCTACGTTCCTACCCTCACCTATGGTCACGAGCTGTGGGTCGTGACCGAAAGAACAAGATCCAGGATACTAGCGGCTGAAATGAGTTTCCTCCGCAGGGTGTCCGGGCTCTCCCTTAGAGATGGGGTGAGAAGTTCGGTCATCCGGGAGGATCACAGAGTAGAGTCGCTGCTCCTCCACATTGAGAGGAGCCAGATAAGGTGGCTGGGGCATCTGTTGCCTCCCGGACGCCTCCCTGGAGAGGTGTTCCGGGCATGTCCCACCGGGAGGAGACCCCAGGACCCAGGACACGTTGGAGAAACTACATCCTTCGGCTGGCCTGGGAACGCCTCGGGATCCCCTCGGAAGAGCTGGATGAAGTGGCTTGGGAGAGGGAAGTTTGGGCATCCCTGCTAAAGCTACTGCCCCCGCGACCCGACCTCGGATAAATCAACAGATATAGATTTACCTGTACAGTAAAAGCTAACATTTACTGTAGCTGCAGTAGCTACACTACAATCACTAACTTTATAATATATTATAATAATAATTATAGGCGGCACGGTGGCCGACTGGTTAGAGCGTCAGCCTCACAGTTCTGAGGACCCGGGTTCAATCCCGGGCCCCACCTGTGTGGAGTTTGCATGTTCTCCCCGTGTCTGCGTGGGTTTTCTCCGGGCACTCCGGTTTCCTCCCACATCCCAAAAACATGCATAAATTGGAGACTCTAAATTGCCCGTCGGCATGACTGTGAGTGCGAATGGTTGTTTGTTTCTATGTGCCCTGCTGGCAACCAGTTCAGGGTGTACCCCGCCTCCTGCCCGATGACAGCTGGGATAGGCTCCAGCACGCCCGCGACCCTAGTGTGGAAAAGCGGCTCTGAAAATGGATGGATGGATAATAATTATAGAGTGGGTACGGAAACAATTCAGACCCCGTTAAATTTTTCACTATTTGTTACTTTGAAATTTTTGCAGATTTATGTTAAAAGAAAAACTGAAATATCACACAGCCATAAGTATTCAGATATGACACTCATATATTTAACTCGGGTGCTGTCCATTTCTTCTGATCATCCTAGAGATGGTTCTACACCTTCATTGGAGTCCAGCTGTGTTTGATTATACTGATTGGACTTGATTAGGAAAGCCACACACCTGTCTATATAAGACCTTACAGCTCACAGTGCATGTCAGAGGAAATGACAATCATGAGGTCAAAGGAACTGCCTGAAGAGCTCAGAGACAGAATTGTGGCAAGGCACAGATCTGGCCAAGGTTAAAAAAAAAATTCTTAAGGAGAAGAAGACGAAGACGTTTAGGATGACCAGAACCCTTCCTAGAGCTGGCCATCCGGCCAAACTGAGCGATTGGGGAAGAAGAACCTTGGTGAGTGAGTTAAAGAAGAACGCAAAGACCACTGTGGCTGAGCTCCAGAGATGGAGTCGGGGGAGGGGAGAAAGTTCTAGAAAGTCAACCATTACTGCAGCCCTCCACTAGTCGAGGCTTTATGGCAGAGTGGCCCGATGGACGCCTATCCTCAGTGCAAGACACATGAAAGCCTGCATGGAGTTTGCTAAAAAACACCTGAAGGACTCCAAGATGGTGAGAAATAAGATTCTATGGTCTGATGAGACCAAGATAGATGTTTTTGAGCTTAACTCTAAGCGGTATGTGTGGAGAAAACCAGGCACTGCTCCTCACCTGTCCAATACAGTCCCAGAAGTGAAGCATGGTGGTGGCTGCATCATGCTGTGGGGGTGTTTGTCAGCTGCAGGGACAGGACGACTGGTTGCAATCGAAGGAAAGATGAATGCGGGATATCCTGGAATATATATATCCATCCATCCATCCATCCATTATCTGTACCGCTTTATCCTCACATGGGTCGCGGGCGTGCCGGAGCCTATCCCAGCTATCTCCGGGCGAGAGGCGGGGTACAACCTGAACTGGTTGCCAGCCAATTGCTGGGGACATATAAACAACCACAAGCACAAATTCACACGTAAGGCCAATTTACAGTCTTCAATAAATATAGGCGGAACGGTGGTCGACTATTTAGAGCGTCTGCCTCACAGTTCCGAGGACCGGGGTTCAATCCCCGGCCCTGCCTGTGAGGAGTTTGCATGTTCTCCCCGTGCCTGCGTGGGTTTTCTCCGGGCACTCCACATCCCAAAAACATGCATGAATTGGAGACCCTAGATTACCCGTAGATGTGAATGTGAGTGCGAATGGTTGTTTATTTGTATGTGCCATACAATTGGCTGGCAACCAGTTCAGGCTGTACCCCGCCTCCTACCCGATGATAGCTGGGATAGGCTCCAGCATGCCCGCAACCCTAGTGAGGAGAAGCGGCTCAGAAAATGGATGGATGGATTTATTTATCTATTTATTTATTTTTTTATCTTATTTTATTGTATCTCTTATTATTCTTCAGTTTTTATCCTGTCTTATTGCTTTTTAGTCTTTTTAAGTTTTACCCCAGTGTCTCCTCATGGTCTGCCTGCGGAGATGTCATCCTGCCGTTTCCCCTGACCGGGGGGCCTGGAAGCTTTGCTCAATGAGAGGTGTGTCTCCCCCCCGGTCTTCCCGGGTCGTGATGGTCTCTGTGGTGGCATCCTCTGTGGTTGCTGGCTGTGGCACTTCACGCTGTGGATGGCTCCTACAGGTTGTCTTTCCTTGACCAGGATCCTCAGTGCCTTGCCATGTCTCTATACTACATTATTAGTCAATATGTGCTGTGTTTGTGTGTGTGTGCGCGTGTGTGTGTGTGTGTGTATGTATTAGTGCGTTAACATTTACTGTATATGTGGGGGTGGGAGAGTTGGGTTTTTGTATATTATCTGCTATTTTACTTGTCTGTTTTTATCTCTGTGAAGCACTTTGGTTTGCATTTTTGTCACGTTAAAAGTGATGTGTAAACAAAATTGTATTGATTCATTGAGTGTTTTGATTTTTGATTTGTTAGCTTCTGCTTATACTTGGAGGGCAATTGATAATTTTGCTTGTATTGTTAAAAAAAGGTTGCATAATGGTGACAGTTTTTCCTGTGAAACAATTAGATATACTAAGGTCAACTACAGTAACATCACAGAACACATTGAAATTCATCATCAAGATGTATTCAATGATTGATGATTCATTCTTTGAATTTGAGATCAAGCTACTGGTCTGATAATAGCTCATGCAAAAATGTATGCCGCATCAACAGTCCTTGGGATTCATTTTCATTTGTACACACATTTTGGGACAGGTTGAAAGCCTCTGAATGCCTGTCTAATTGTTTGTACTTATTCATCTTACTCTGCCAAGGTCCATTTGCTGTTCATAAATAATGTTATGGTATTGCACCAGATCTTAGCAAGAGATTGTTAGGGTGCTTATAAACAGCAATAGTGAATCCCAATGGAATCAAACACGACTAAGCAGTTTTTACAATAATTACACTGTTGGACATTGCTGAAAATTCTATGGTTATGTACCACAAAACTTACAGTAAAATACTTTAAAGTGATTATACAGTAATCAACTACAGTTTCCACTCCATCAAGGGATTTTGGTTGACGTCAAGACAGAGAGTTACTGTATTTTGTAACAGCTGCAGCGTGGCTCCCAGCATACATTGCACCACGAAATGTTGAACCCTTGCCGTAATAAAACATGTTAACCCTGAATGTTCATGAACAATCAGGATTAACACAACATGAATAATGTAATTATTATTCATAATAAAACGTAATTCATTTAGGAGAAAAGAATGAGCCGGAAGCGACACCTGTGTTACTTCTGATTTAGCTTAATTTTAAGTTTAAATTTAATTGTTAAAATCTGTCTCATAAAGGGGAACCACGTCACTTTTTGATGTGTATAAAATTTAGGGAAAGTGAAGAGAAACCTTTTCTATCAGTCTCGTAATCCGAAGGTTGCTACATTTTATGAAATTTTGAGTTCTAGATGACAGAAGCTTACTTAAACTCAGAACACACAAAATACAACCAATAGTGGAATTTTATAGTATATTTAATGACATCTACAAGGGATCTAGAGGGAAACACACAAAGGGGTCTAATTTAAGAAAGAAAATAATACTAATAATGGTGAAAGAAAGAAATTAGGCGTACGAAAAGTGAAACAGAACATCGTGTGTTGGACTAAAGTTGAAAATGTGAGCGTTTAATGCGTCCAGTGCGGACGGGAGAGAGAGAGAGAGGACAAAGTTGAGATTTTGTCTGGAGCTAGTAATTTCCCCGAAATTATTAGGCACTAATATTGTACAGTCGGCGGCACGGTGGGCGACTGGTTAGAGCGTCAGCCTCGCAGTTCTGAGGAGTGGGGTTCAATCCCCGGCCTCGCCTGTGTGGAGTTTGCATGTTCTCCCCGTGCTTGCGTGGGTTTTTCTCCGGGCACTCTGGTTTCCTCCCACATCCCCAAAACATGCATGAATTGGAGACTCTAAATTACCCGTAGGTGTGAATGTGAGTGCAAATGGTTGTTTGTTTGTATGTGCCCTGCGATTGGCTGGCAACCATACCCCGCCTCCTGCCCGATGACAGCTGGGATAGGCTCCGCGACCCTAGTGAGGAGAAGCGGCTCAGAAAATGGATGGATGGATATTGTACAGTCTGACAAACGCTTGCAGTGTCTTCTCACGAATGTAGATCAGCTGGTCTCTGGGTGTGGTCTGTCTTGGGGCGCGTCTCAGAAGCAGAAGACAGGTTTGGTTGCAGAAGAAAAAGATAACACAAAAATAAAAGAGGCGGAAAAATGGTTGTTCGTCACGCCTCCTTGGGAGTATATGACCAAGCGATCTCACTTGGTTGGAAGCGTACCTGGTAGTAGAGTAGCAGCTGCTCTGATCGCCTAGCGGTGGCCCGTAGAGGCTGGGAAGCCAAGTCTGTTCCCATCCCGGCCTTCGCGGTTACCGCACCATGTGCCCGAACAAAAGGAAGCGGAGGGGTGGCCCAATGGCGTGTGCAAGATGGACGGAGGAAACTGGAGAAGACCACACCCAGCTTGAATCTAGTCTACAATTTTGATAAAAGTGGTGTAAAAATCCTATCTTAATATAAAATACTCCCAACTTGTACTCTCTACCCACAGGTCAAGCAGATAGAATGTCTGATAATACTTAAGTTTTGGCAAATCAACTGCTTATGGTTCAAATCTCATTTCATGCTGCTTGGAGTCAAATCAAGACAAATGGTTCTCAAGATCTCGCACTGCGCTTTGTAAAGTTGACACACTGACACAGACTTCAAGGCATACATTTAGAATAATTCGGTAGTGTTCGTAAAATATAAAAACAGATTTTTATCCTTGGTTAAATGTCAAATTAGTTCACGGGTTGCAGTACTCTCAGACACCAGTGGGTAGCACCTTGCATGCATGTTTGGTCTCCCTGAGCGAGGAGCCCACCTTTTTTGGGCTATTGCCAGTTCAAACGAAGAAAAGACTCTTTGATGACTGTAAATCAAGATTTTAGTGGGGAGCTGCTAATTAATTTATGGTCCAGTAGGCGTCTTCTAGTGGTAGTCTCAAAGCAGGGCCGCTCGGAAGAATGCAGTTTATCAAGCCGTGGGGGGAGTCACTGTGACGCCTCAGGTCGCGGGGAGCATGTCTGCTACATACCCTTAGTTCGCTGAATGTGTGTCTTATTTAACTCTCGCGTTACATTTATAGTATGTGGCACTTTGTTTTCTTGAACCTTTGACAGTGGGTTGTGTGCAATAGAGTGACATTCCAGTCAGTTCAGCTGCATGTTAAGTGAAGCTAAGCTAAGCTAAGCATTACCTGGTGACTTATCAACTGCATTTGATACAAGTGTGAACGTCCATGTGATTAGTCAGTTTGGCCTACCCTCTTCTGCAAGCCAAAAGAGCTCCCTTTTTCCTTGTGTGTCTCATCAGTACCACAATGAATAAAAGCATTAATTCATTGTCCATACCGCTTATCCTCAGTATGGTCACGGGCGTGCTGGAGCCTATCCCAGCTATCTTTGGGCGAGAGGCAGGGTACACCCTGAAATCGTCGCCAGCCAATCACAGGGCACAAACAACCATTTGCACTCACATTCACACCGAAGGGCAATTTAGAGTCTTCAATTAACCTGCAATGCATGTTTTGGGGATTTGGGAGCAAACCGGAGTGCCTGGAGAAAACCCACGTAGGCACGGGGAGAACATGCAAACTCCACACAGGTGGGGTCGGGGATTGAACCCCGGACCTCACAAATGTGAGGCAGCTGTGCTAGCTAGTTGGTGACCGTGCCGCCGAATAAAAACATTGATTTAAAAAAATATATATAGTAAATCTCTGTTCATCGTGTGTGACGTCAACCAAAATCCCATGATGCAGTGGAAACAATATTTAATTAAAGTATACTGTAATCACTTTTACAGTATTTTACTGCATGGTATGCGGTAAATAATGGCAGAATTTACAGCAACGTCTAAGTGTACTGTAATATATGTTCCCAGCATGCATTGTAATATTTCTGGCTCCACAGTGTTGAAGCATTTCAGTGTAAATAACAAGACGTGTAGGTAACAAGAAACATATGCAAGAAAATAAGATAATATAAGAAAGAGTATGATCGTAAAAATCTATTGTGTAGAAATACTGAACACTAACAATGTGGCACTGATGCAGAAAAGCGTTGTTGTATATGCTTCTATTACTGTATATACAAAGTATATACAGTAATAGATAGGGGAGTAGCAGTATGTTTCCATTGGAGGAAGGTCAAGAGACAGGAGCCAGTTGCTGCTTTTGCAGAGTGTCAAGTGATTCAGGTCAGCTAAACAGCTTAGTATTGAGCAAATAATGATTTACAGCTGGTGTATGAGTACGATGTATCAAGTGGTGCATGACTCCAGAATCCAATTCCGAATACTCACCTCCCACTTTTTTAAGCTATTTTTTTACAGTAACTTAATGGCAACAATGTTGCCAGTATGTTACTGTATTTCAAGTTTACAGTAACTAACTGTGTATAGTGTGTCAAAACCCTATGAGATCTCTAACAGTGCATTTAAACCAAAAGAGCACGCAAGGATGAGGAAAAATAGTACTAACAAAAGGCAAAGTGAAATAGCAGGCTTGGATTGAACATAGAACAAACAAAAAGAGGTGGATGGAGTACAATGCAAGGAAGACAACCAGTACTCACTAAAACACAAAACGAAAAACCTACACAAGGGGAAGAACAGGTCAGAGAAAATCACAGTCGCACTTGCATTCTTACAAGCAGGTCTGACAAAGTAACCACCGACGGAACAAGCAGAACGAAGAACAAGCATGAGAGGAACAAAATGCTGTGGCGATGGCGACAAGCAAAGAACAATAACTCGGCGCCCTTCTTCCGTTTCTCCTGTGTCTAAATACCCTGCAATTGATGATTGCCAGCAGGTGTGACGCAGGAGACGCCACCCAGCATCACTCTCCAAGGAGACTGCAACAGAAAGGAAAAAACACAGGGCAGAACAAAATGGGATTGTGACAGATTAATTATACAGAAGTAGTCCTACTGAAAATAAGTATTCTGAAAATTGCTCTCTGTATTTTTCTGTATTAATTTGTGAATTCTGACTTACAGAAGCAGACAAAGCATTTCTTTTCATCTTTACTGCTGGAAGTACACACGCATGGATGCTCGCACTGGTATGTAGAAGATTTTTGGTTCAATTTCTTCTGGGATGTCCAAATGTTGAGCATAATATCAAAGTGCTTCTGTCTCCAGACCATTATTTTGTGGATGGGTAAATAAAGAAAAATACAAAGCATTGTCCATCCTGGCAGTACTGAAAGACAAGCCTAAAAGATTCCATAAATATGCTGAATTGCGTAGGTATAAATGTGAGTGCGAATGGTTGTTTGTTTATATGTGCCCTTCAATTGGCTGGCGACCAGTTCAGGGTGAACACCGCCTCTCGCCTGGAGATAGCTGGGATAGGCTCCAGCACGACCGTGACCCTAGTGAGGATAAGCGGGGCGGAAGATGAATGAATGAATGAATGAGTGGAAGGTTGATCAGATGCCCTCTTTTCCCCAGATGTTTTTGTAACCTAAGAAAAGCAATTTTATGAGTTTTTAAAACTGTCTGAAATATCTTTAGCTCATTTGGCATGTTGATTATTTTGCCCTGTGACCTGAGCTTCTATGTAGGTGCCACTGTCATGCACCCTCATATTTTTGATTAGTTTATATGGCACTAATTAGACATAGCACTAGTGATTGGTCGATATGTCCCTACAACTTCATATATACAGTAGGGTCAACATGTCGTTATTGCTCTCTGCACCAGCTTATCTGTTTACTGTATCACCTCAAGCTTTTTAAACTTCCTTTTTGTTTTGGCTGAACGTTAAGTATTGATTACTAATATTTAGATTATTTGGCCAAAATACATAATCTGGAAGTAGGCTATGGCAAAAGGATGAGAAAATGAAATGGTGTGTAATCTATTCTGCTCTCAAAGTTGACATTTCAGTTGAAAGTAAACCTGTCGATATACTTTGCCATGAATGGATCCAACTCCATTACACACTCCAATTTGTTCTTATTTTGACTTTTCGAAAACTGTCTGAGATAAGATGTTTTTTGGGACACCAAGTGTAACAGACACCAGAGTGATGGGTAAAAGGATGGGGTGGGTTTAATTCAACGCATCACCTATCATTGCACCAAGGCTATAGCATGGGCATTATGCATACAGTATCTGTGCATGTCTAGTGATTATTTGGCTGCTCATTGAATTTGCCGACAGAAATCTGAAGTGTACGACAATATTATTCACTCAGACTTATATTACTTAAACGTATAATGCAGTGCAAGAGGGAAAAATTTAATAATCATCTGTAGCTTCACCTACTGTTAACCTAAAGTAGAATGTTTACAGCATACTGAAGTCATTGCAAAAGACAAGAAGAAACAATTGAAACTCGCTTCTTGTAAAATCTTTGCAAAGCATGTCCAGGGCTGTGCAAATCATTAGTGCGAATCATCGGACTTTTATGACTGAGCTCTTAAAAACCGAGGGGCAACTTTTTGGTGTAAATATACAGTATGGCATTTGTTAAATTTCAAATTAACTACTTCACTGATTTTGCCTCAATTCCATTGTCACTTACCAAACATTTATGGCCCTGTCTTTATGTTGATATACTCTAATCATATGTATACAATTAGCTGGGTAACATGTCTGGATATTTAATACCGGTATATTTGTAATGCCGGTCGGTACAAAAAACATCAAACTGTTTATAACAAGTAGTTTCCTTTTATATTAGCAAATTAATTTACCGTACACAAGTGTCTGTAAATATTTTCTACCCACAGCCCTTGTCTTTGTTTAAGTGTTAGCCAAAAGGCTGAGAAAAGAATACACAGTAATGGTCACAAGAGGGTATGTCACCCTATAAAACAAGTAAGTTGCTAATGACTTTTTCAGGAACTAATTTTCTGCTTTGTGGCACATCCCATAAAACTAGGTTGCTCTGCTGCAACAGGGGATGGATAGAGATTTAACTGTCTTTTCTGTTTATCGTCTCACAGCGGCCTCTGCATATGCTACAGACTCTGTTGAATTTGCCACTTATTATTTTTTTTCTATTCAGCCAGGATTATTATGCTGATGAGTTGTGTGTATGTATATCAATCTCAAATATTGAATGCCCTTGAAGTTAGATATGAATGGTTATTCTAATTCAACAAAGCTCTTCACCTCCCTGCTCTCTCTGTATGTTACGTGTTGCTGTCTTGTTATATTGCTCCAGCTCAGCACTGCAGCAGTGAACATAAAAGTGACAGTAATGCTGAAATGAGCTTTGAAATGCTGAACCATAGTTCTTCCACTTGCTTGCACTCCCATAATTTTAATCCAAACCCCAGGAGTTGGCAACATGATGACGGGTGCACTGGATGATTTTAATACGTGTAAGTTTAAGGGGTGTGTCAAAAGCAGAGTGTCATAAGCCATGGTATATGTGCATAAATGTACACAAGATTATTAGACAGACACCTGCAGGGCACATCATAAAACAGGCATTTAGTCCATAAAACACTATTCAGGAACACTTTCTATTAGACCGTATGGACCCTTTCTGTCAAGTTTACCTTACTGATGAATGGCTGCAGAAGCATGACTTAATTATGACTGTACAGGAAATACAGTCCATCCCTTGTAATGATCCACACAGCCATCGATAAAAAGGCTTGATAAACACAGACTTCCTGAGCCAGGATGGATAAATACAGCCTGAGTAATGAGACCCAGCTTGCTTGGGATGATGTCTCTGCTGTATATCATATGCTACTCTGGTTGTAGGGTTGGGGTGAATGTGAAGGGTGGGGGGCAGTCTTTAAATCCTCAATATGTGCCATTCCATATGCGACTGATTTTTGAACACAATCGTCGTGCTCATTTACAGAAACTAAACTGACATACCAGAAAAACCATGATGAGAAATGACATTTTCAGTGATTTGGTTTTTATTTATATCTGTTTTTTTTTACTAGCTGTAACTAAGGCAAGCTAAATAAATGGGCTGATTCCATCTGAACAATTCCATTAATTAAAAAAAAAAAAAAAAGTCCCCTTTTTGAAGTCCAGAAGCCTACTCCTATAGAAATCTTACAGATGCTAGTAAAGATGACATTAGCAGACCAAATAGCGTGAATGGTTGTTTGTTTATATATGCCCTGCGATTGCCCGGCAACCAGTTTAGGGTGTACCCCGCCTCTCGCCCGAAGATAGTTGGGATAGGCTTCAGGACGCCCGCGACCCTTGTGCAGATAAGCAGTACAGAAAATGGATGGTTGAATTTAAATTGAGAGGATACCAAACTTTTCTGTTCGATGTATTTTTCCCCTTGTGACCAAAGCCAGCAAAGGCCTGATTATCTGATGGTTTGAATGCTTATTCCGACTGGTTATCCTGTAGTTTGGGGTGTGTTAGGATTGTTTTCCCCCACCCCAATATGCCTGGAAAACGGCCAGGGCCGCTGACAATCAGAAATGTTATTAAATCTTTCCAATATTTTCTGATCATAAATCATGTTGTGTGTGGTTAACACCAAGGACAGCCGAGCCACAGACTCTGATTGTAATGTACATACTGTAGAATGGGAACAATAGCCAATCAGAGCGGGAAGTTCGCACTACTGCTGGACCTTAGAAATTTAGGAGCCACTGGTTGTGTAAAGGTCCTATGAATCCAATGTTTTTCTCCAGTTTTATGCATAACATAGGTCAAGAGAAGTCTGTGACCTGTTTTAAGTTGGATATCTATGCGATTTGTCGATTGAATGCAAAAGACAATAAATGCCTAAGGCTTGCAAAACAACCAAATAAAATTTATTTGCATTTGTGATGTAAAAATCTACTATTACTCGTTCTTTTGTTGATCGGTTCATGGAGGGAGACAATAAACAGACCACGAAATTAGTTCAAATATGAAAAATGAATAATTACAGTGGCATACATACAGAGCATACAAAGTCTGCCTTCTCGCCGAAAGATATTAAGTCTTCCGGACACAATTTCTTTTTATCTATTCTCTCAACTAGCCCATGTCTGAAACAATGTGTGGGGAGTTTCCAGCGGCATTTTAGAGCAACGAAACTAACAAGGGGAAGGGATAAGACAAATGGGAAGGGCTATGGGATAGAATTGGGATTGGCCCTTACTTCTTTTTGCATGCCCGTACTGATAAGTTTGCTTAATTTTGTTGCGTTGTAGATGTTTTTCCAACAAGCCTTCTAATAGGGGCGCCATGAGAGCGCACTCTGACCTCCAACGTGTCACTGCAATGTCTGTTTAGAGTTGTGTGATTGATATAGACCAAAATCACCCATCTGTAAGAGGAGGGTGCCACTAGCCTGCTGGTAAGGGACCTCTTTGTGGGTAATGCTGACAGCCACACGTTGTCGTTGCACTATTAAAGCAGTTATGAATTCACCTTTTGTTGTCGTTCCAAGAGTGTCCCGCCTCACTTTCGTGCAGTTTGTGTGCGGTCATACTGCAGCGTACTTGGATCATTTCACAAATGCCTTTTACCCCTCGTGTGTGCGTGCGTGAGTGTGTAGTTCACCTGGTGCTCCGAACACTGCAATGATCTCTGAACGGGGGAGGGGAGAGTCACATCCATCACAAACAGGGCGTAAATAAATGAATGGGAAACACTGCGGTGGATGTGACACATAAACAACTGCTCAGAAAGTAATTTCTTTTCCTCACTCCGGTCCACCAGGAAAACTCTCGGCACTCTTGATGGCTAGTCCGCACCT
Organism: Phycodurus eques; assembly: GCF_024500275.1. Lineage (NCBI taxonomy): Eukaryota > Metazoa > Chordata > Actinopteri > Syngnathiformes > Syngnathidae > Phycodurus > Phycodurus eques. Next base: position 4,599,184 of record NC_084534.1, on the reverse strand, counting down.
GATACACCTTAATTTTACCGGTGCACATGCCTCAGTAAAAGGGCTCTGACGATGCCCCAGCACCACACTCACAAAGGGCTCATCTCAAGTCTCTTAACCGCAGCGTTCCTAGCTCCTTGCTCATCAAAACGTTGAAGGTGACCCGGAAGTTGTTTTTACGCTGCTATATTAAGGAGCGTTTCATTTGTCTTAAACACACGTCGAGGAGCAAGGATCAAGCATCGAGGAGCTTCCATGGACTAGCTTAAATTAAGGGACATCTGAGGTATCCTCTGCGGAGGTCCCATAGCTTCTCAATGGTGACGTATGAAAATGGGCGTGAACCAGCTGGATCGTTAACCGTCATCTATAGTAGGTCTCCATGAAATGACGTCATAGAGTAACGACTGTCTCAATTCCCTTAAACATTCCTACCTCCTCACTCCTCTAGCATCCTTGCTCCTCGATGGAATTTCTGGTGGAAGGAGCTAGCATGTAAACAGAGGAGCGAGGAGCTAGGACCTCAGAAGTTACAAATATAGAAATGAGGTGAGCCCAAAGATGCTGTTCCACCACTAATTGACAAACAGGCCCCCTGGGGCAGAAATCTCATGTTATCACACGTGATCTAACAAAGCCAAAGAAGAAGAAACCCTTCCGGATATGCGCCGATGTTTCCCAAGTCTTTCTAAAGGTTGCTGGAGGCAGAACCTTTGTAAAATGGTGATGTCTTCTAAAAAAGACTTGATTTGGAAAATAATTCTTGCCGTCTGGGTAACCAACGTTCATACAAAACAAAAACACGCTCATAATCCAAGCGTATTCTTTTATTTATTTATTTTTTTAATGAATGACAGATTTGGGGGCGGCACGGTGGACAACTAGGTACCACATCCGCCTCACAGTTCTGAGGACCCGGGGTCAAATCCGGCCTCGCCTGTGTGGAGTTTCCATGTTATTCCCGTGCCTGCGTGGTTTTTCTCCGGATACTCCGGTTTCCTCCCACATCCCAAAAACATGCACGGTAGGCTGATTGAAGACTCTAAATTGTCCGTAGATAGGAATGTGAGAGCGAATGGTTGTTTGTTTATATGTGGCCTGCGATTGACACAGTTGTATCTTGATAGTTGAACAAAACAATTTGAAGTGATTAATTTATTTTTATGTGTTGAACAAACAAAATACAACAGAGTGCAATGGCTTTACATGAAAATATTAAGTCAAATCATTTTTGTGTGTGTAGAATACCCTGAATGTTTGATGGTATTTCATTTCTCAATTATTTCAAATTTAGGGGTAAAACATCATTCAAAAAATACTACCAGTAGTATTGACAAAGACATCAGAAGGTGACTAAGACCATAGGGTGGAAACACATTACAATGCATTGGCTCCCTGTGTGTTTTAGGATCGATTCTAAGGTTCTTTTGCTAGTTTTTAAATGTCTTAATGGTCTTGGGACGTCATATCTATCGGATTTGCTTTTATCATATCAAAGCTTGTGAGTCCTGAGTCCCCCTGGGACCGGCCTTTTAATTATTCCTACAGCTAGAACAAAAACGTACGGAGAACCTGCCTGCAGTCACGCCTTTGGAGCAGCCTGCCAGAGGGCATCAGGACCGCAGAGACTGTTGATGTTTTAAAAAAGAGGCTCAGGACTCACCTCTTTGGTTTAACTTTTAACTGATTTCTTAATTGTTTACTTAGACAGTATTTATTCATTTATCTATTCATTATATTTAGCCTATTTTATTGTATAGTTAGTCACTGATGGTGTAGTGGTACACTCGCCTGACTTTGGTACGGGCAGCGTGGGTTCAGTTCCTACTCAGTGATGGTGTAAATGTAAGTACGAATGGTTGTCCGTGTCAATATGTGCCCTGCGACTGACTGGCGACCAGTTCAGGGTGTAGTCCGCCTTTCGCCCGAAGTCCGCTGGGATAGGCTGTGGCGCCCCGCGACCCTAACCAGGATAAGCGGTGTTGAAAATGGATGGATGGATATTGTATAGTTTATTGCCCTTCATTTTTTTTTAAATCCTGTTCTATTGTCGTTTAGTCATTTTAACTTTTTAAGTTCAACTCAAGTGTCTCATCATGGGAGCCTCCACGCTGGGAGGTGTGTTCAGTCTTGAGATTGACCGATTATCGGCCGGCCTGAATATCGGCACCGGTATTTGGAATTTTTACAAATATTTTTTTTTTAATCCGACGTGTCGCTATCAAGAAATCAATTTATAACTGGGTTACTTTGGCTCCGATGCAACCACACCTCTCTCTCTCTCCTGCCATTTCTGTCCCCAACATTGTTCCACCCACGGCGCCATATGATTGGTTAAGCAGCCACAGCACGAGTAAGGGGCTAGTTTTAGCTCGCTGGTCCTGCTCTAAATGCTGAGCAGACTCAATGGGAGCATGTGTGTTATGTTCAGAATAGTATGAGTTTGCGTGAAAGACATTAAAAACTCTACAACTCATGACTACTAACGTTGCTTTGAGCTTCCTGATCCTATGATCTGAAAATTAAAGTGAAGATGTGATTCTATGGGCTATTTAGTGTTTAACAGTTGGTTTAATCTTTATTGTTTAATATTGATATAGAAATAGTGACAGTAGTAAGAAGTATATGTGAGAGAGACTAAAATTTAGTGATTCAGTGATTTATCTGAACAAAATGGTGGAATATTTTAAATAGTGTGTGAGCTCATTAAAGCCTTAAAGGCTGTTTGTGTTCTGTCGGGAGTTTTATTGCACTCATAGCAACTATTATGTTTTTATGTAGCTTTTGTCATATTAATCATTAATATTGTAGCAGCATAGTTTTAAATGACAAGGCTCCTGCTATTGCATGGTAAAATATCAAATTTTGTAATGTAATCAACTTCAGGCTACTCAAATTCTGTAATAAATTAAGCATGATGAGTTGAGCATATGTCAGCATGTGGCCCACCTTTAACACTTTCTCTTTTTTTTCAAATCCTTGTTGCAGATGAATGGACCTAAGTCTAAAAGCGCAGTCTGGCAGTATTTCAATCAGCCAACAACACCAGGGAAGGCTGTGTGCAAAACATGCAATGATGAAGTCAGCATGGGAGCAACAATAGCAATATATTTGGATTTTGTTTGGTTAAATAAACATGCTTAAGGCATTTGAACAAAGTGTTTGTATTATTATTTTTTTTTACGCCAATTTTTACAATTTTACTGCAAATGAATATTGGCTCCAAATGTCGGTTATCGGCCTTCTTAACTACTAATAATCGGTATCGGTCCTGAAAAACCCATATCGGTCGATCTCTAGTTCAGTCTGCCCGCAGGGATGTCATCCTGCAGATTCCTCGGCCTGGACGACTTGGGGGCTCTGCACAATGTGGAGAGTCCATCCCGGTCTACTACCCAGGTCACGGTGGTCTCAAGTGGCGGCATCCTGTATGGCTGCGGGCTTAGGCACGTCTCGGTGTGGATGCCTGCCAAAGGTTGACTTTGCCCTTGATTTGAACTTTCCCAAATATTGAGTTTGAAGCGCTGTCACGTGAGACGTCAGCATATTGTGCAAGTTCACAGTATACAAAACCAAGAAACTCAAATGTGACGTGAGGACTCCGTACAGCTATATTCTGCCATTTAAAGCCAAATGTCTTTGTCTCACATTGGTTTTTGCATGAAGAAGAGGTCCAGTGACCTTTTATAGCAGGGGTCAAAAACTAGTTTTCATCGGGGGGCACATCTTATGGTTTCCCTCAGAGGGCCGTTCTGACTGTGAAATCCATATCAATGTCATTGTTACATGAACATGTAAATAAATAAACAAACAAATAAATATATAAATCTGTTTTATTTTGGGCACCTTTTATGTCACTCAAGGTCACCTTTCAGGGTTGAAAGAACAATATAAAATGAGCAATAAAATATAGCTAAGTAGTCTAAAACGTAATAATAAATGCAAAAATAACTAAACACATTATAAAGAATATGCCTGTTCAAAGAGATGCATTTTGAGTAATGATTTGAATGTGAAGAGAGTGCGAGTTCCTAATGAGAGGCGGGAGAGTGTTCAAAGGTATGTGTGTGTGTGTGTGGAGGGGGAGGGGGGCTGAGCAGCACACACACATGCATCTCTATTTGATTGTTATGAGACATAACAAATTGCATTTTAAATCAGAAGTTGTGGAAAATTGTGGCATGCAATATTTAAGATATGGCTATTCTTTAATTCATGTTAAAATGGGAGTTTGTGGGGTGAAAATGCTGTTTATTATTTGTTAAAGTGAATTTAAAAAATCTGTTTCTGAAGAGATTTTCTGCCAAAATGAAATCAACACCAACAAAACTATTTGGCTCACTATTATACATACTATACGTCACTATTTGTTTATGTGTTGATACTACATTTTGAGACCCCAACAAGATGTCTTTAATTGTTTCAGAACATTGCGCAGTGTTTTGTTGACCTGTTTAAAGCAAACCCAGACAGAAAGAGAAGAGTGCATATAGCATTGGGTTTGGTCTCTCTTTTTTTCCTACATATAAACGGCACCGACAAGGCAGCCAGAAAGTGGTCCATGACCAAATCGCGCTTCATCCCAGCATCAACAGGGGAAGGGGGGCGGTAAGAGAGGCGTGTGAGAAGGAGGGGAGGGAGTCTGTTCCGCTTGGATGGCCGGCGCGTTGAGAGGCTGGTCCGGGGAGACTCAAAAGACAGGGCTCTCTCTTTTTCTCTGAGCCCACCGGCCGCCATCGTGCGCCCCGCTCCGCTCCTGCACGGTAGGAGGGAGGTCAACCTCGGCGCATTGTGCAGCGAGGACAGCAGAGACTTCACTTTTCCAGGCTGTGACAACACCGTCAACTCGCCCACTCGGAGACACAGACGGAGAGGCTGTGGGATGGAGACACAGTAGTGCTGCCACTACACAGAGTCGCGCAACTCGTCGAATGTAGCGCACACGCAGAGGAAAGAGGAACAATACTGCGCCCTAGTCACAGATCATTGTGGCGCTCGGCAGCGGTGCCTGTGGTGACCGAATACGGATTAAACTGAGATTGACAATTCCAGCGCAAAATCACAAAACAGGTAAGTGAGACATCTTTTCTTTTTCTTTTTAAATCATCATCATTATCATCAACTCAATTCAGATATGGTATCGTTGAAAGTAAAAATATGTTAAATAAAAGAGATATAACTCTAGAGGGTGGTTGCTGACACGTTTGTGTTCTCTCTCTGAATTCCACTTGCTACTGATCTCATATATGCCCATCCACTTTATTCAGAAACTATCATGTTGGAAGTTAAAAAAAAAAAAAAAAAAAGTAATATGCGTCCATTGCAGATGTTTAGTAATCCCTGAAAGTGGACCCTCCCTATAATAATCCCCCGCAGATTTTCAGACTGGATTTCTGATGCTGTTGACCACCAACTGCAACCAGTTTAGTCCAGGATACGATGGGATTACACATGAGTGAATTTGAGCCCTGATATCAGTCCTGTGTCGTGAGTTTAGATGCCATTCATCCCTGAAAAGTGGAGGGTTTATATTGCTTGGAATAGAATGCACAATTTCGTGTGCGTGTGTGTGTGGGGGGGGGGGTGACAGTACATTGTTTTAAAGGTACTGATTTTGAAACTTGACATATATCTTGTAAATACTGCTGAAGCTTTTTTTTTAACCCAACAAAAACAGTTGGATAAAAGTCCAGAAATTGAGTTTAAAATCATCACTGACATGAAAAATTAAACGTGCATCACCATTGAATCTGACTGAATGATACGTTTAATGAGCCTGCAAAGTCAAAGGAAATATGTGACACTAACCCCATCAGACCATGTGGCACAAATCAGTATCACCAGTATCGATTTGATAAGCAGTCTTATCTTAGACTCTACATTGTTCATTAGTGTGTGGGAGTCATGGCTGACGAACAAACTGCAGTAACTGTGCAATCTGTTGCATCAATTCACTGAATTAGAAATAAATAACATTGGTTCAGAAGATTCTGGTAAAATTACACTGAATTAAGTTGATTGTGATCATAAGAATACACATATTTTAAAAAGTAAAAAAAAATTTGGTTCTGTTTTCAAAATAAAAAACAAACATTGTTGTGGCTTTAAACATTTGACAACATTTTCTTCATCCATCCATCCATTTTCTGAGCCGCTTCTCCTCACTAGGGTCGCGGGCGTGCTGGAGCCTATCCCAGCTATCATCGGGCAGGAGGAGGGGTACACCCTGAACTGGTTGCCAGCCAATCGGAGGGCACATACAAACAAACAACCAATTGCACTCACATCAGAATCAGAATCAGAATCAGAATCATCTTTATTTGCCAAGTATGTCCAAAACACACAAGGAATTTGTTTCCGGTAGTTGGAGCCGCTCTAGTACAACAGACAGTCAATTTACAGAACACTTTGGAGACATAAAGACATTGACAAAAAACAATTGTGCAAAAAGATGCAGAGTCCTCTAGCACTTAGAGCAGTTCGAATGACTAATATTGCAATAGTCCGGTGTAATGACCATTGTGCAATGGGCGCTGAGACTTCAAGGAGTGTATGCGGTTTAAAGTGACGAGTAGTGCGATCATCTGAGACAATGTTGGTTGTGCAAATGTTACAGATACTCCTCAATCAGTGTGCAAATGGAGCAGATGCTACTCTGGCATGAGTGGCCAGTATATGCAAATAGTGCAGCATGGCGAGACAACTACAGTGAGTGCACGAGTAATACATAATTGGCCCCACAGAAATGTGACAACGAACTCAAGTCAAAAAATTGCCAGCTTGTTGTAATGGAATTATAGGTTAGGTGTTTAAGAAGTTGATCGCAAGAGGGAAGAAGCTGTTGGAATGTCTACTAGTTCTAGTTTGCACTGATCGGTAGCGCCTACCTGAGGGAAGGAGCTGGAAGAGCTGGTGACCGGGGTGCGGAGGGTCCGAGAGGATTTTGCATGCCCTTGTCTTAGTTCTGGCAGCGTGCAAGTCCTCAAGGGTGGGTAGGGGGGTACCGACAATCCTTTCAGCAGTTTTGATTATCCGTTGCAGTCGGAGTTTCTCCTTTTTTGTAGCAGCACCAAACCAGACTGTGATGGAAGAACACAGGACTGATTCGATGACCGCTGTGTAGAACTGTCTCAGCAGCTCCGGTGGCAGGCCGTGCTTTCTCAGAAGCCGCAGGAAGTACATCCTCTGCTGGGCCTTTTTGAGGACGGAGTTGATGTTGGTCGCCCACTTCAGGTCCTGAGAGATTGTAATTCCCAGGAACATTCATACCTACGGGCAATTTAGAGTTGTCAATTAACCTAATATGCATGTTTTTGGGGGGATGTGGGAGGAAACCGGAGTGCCCGGAGAAAACCCACGCAGGCACGTTGGCCGACTGGTTAGAGCGTCTGCCTCACAGTTCTGAGGACCGGGGTTCAATCCCCAGCCCCGCCGGTGTGGAGTTTGCATGTTCTCCCCGTGCCTGGGTGGGTTTTCTCCGGGCACTCTGGTTACCTCCCACATCCCAAAAACATGCATGGCAGGTTGATTGAAGACTCTAAATTGCCCTTAAGTGTGAATGTGTGCGCGAGTGGTTGTTTGTTTATATGTGCTCTGCGATTGGCTGGCGACCAGTTCAGGGTGTACCTTGCCTGTCACCTAAAGTTAGCTGGGATGGGCTCCAGCATGCCCGCGACCCTCGTGAAGATAAAGCGGTACAGAAAATGGATGGATGAATATATATATTGGCTAGCCAGTTAGGATAGGCTCCAGCTTTCCTCCAACCCTAATGATGACAGAGTAGTGAAAATCGATGGACAAATGGGTTGATTGTTAGTTTATAAACCTTTTTTAATGGCATCTCAGAATAATCTGAACTTAATTCCAACGTTGTATTGAGCAGAATAATTCTGGCCAGTGGAATTGTCATAGCGGAGGTCTGCATAGCTGTAGTTCAGTTTACCATAGCTGACATCACTCTTTTACTGAGACTGCCAATTAGTTGATTGAGATTGAATCAATAGCACCTTTGCCGGTTGAAGCCAATTAGTACACTCCATTTTACTTCAGATGCTTGAGGGACCAATTATAGAACAATTACACACAACAACATTTTAAACAATAAGGTAATATACAGTGGATATAACAATTAGTGTGTTTAATTTGTTAAATTTGTTTGTTTAATTTAACTTGTTCAATTGCCATTTTTTTGAGATGTAAAAACAATTAAAACCAAGCTCAATCAGTTCAAAATTTTTTCCACCATCAATGTGACCAAGAACCTGTCCAACTCTAGTGAAAAAAATATTTTCGAGAGGGGACAGAAAACAGACAACTGATATTATATGTATGTGCACGCCCCTGATTGGGGATGTGGCTGTCTTCAAATGTTCTAATACTTCCAATGTGATATCACATTTATGGTATGGTTTGATTTGGTAGCATTTATTGTCAGTCCTCAATATATGTGAAACATACAGAGGTCACTGCCACAAAAAACAAGACAAAAAAGACAAACAACCCATAAACATGAATATATTAAAAAAAAACTTCCATACTCTTTGTTATATGAAGCGGTTATACCTGAAAGAGGAGGTCTGGAGTCCAGCTTCACCAGTTACAAAAGAATGACACCATTTCCAGTCCCATCTTGCTCCGCATCACTCCTTAACTCTTTCGGGCCACTTTCCCGACAATTCTCGCTCAACATAGCTCAACTCTCCTACTCGTTCAGTCGTAAGCCATCATCGTAGGCAGTCTATCAACTCCAGCAGATCCGCGGATGTCGCAAGAGTGATGCCTTTGTCTTATGAGAGTGTGCCCATCACTTTACGACAAATTTAAGGTAACGTTAATATATTAACATAACACTGTCTTGAAATGAACGTTTGCAACTAGCTAAGAGAGTTACTGTGTGTACAATTGGTAAAATGAATAATATACTATAAACTTGCTAATGAGGCAGACTGCCTAATGTCAGTTTATTTTATGTTCTGACTTTACTGAAACGGAGAAGAGCAGAGAAGTAGCTACTCATTTTCTGAAAGATAAATATTTTTTTTACTGTTGTACTATATTTAGATTTTACATATGTAGAAAATATTATTATCATTACATTATATATTATTATATTATTTATATTATGTTCTTCTTAAATTTACCAATCTACCAAATATTATATGTTGTTTGCAAATGAAAAATATTGCATTCAATGGAAAAATGTGTTATTTACTAAAACATTTCAATATATTTGTCATGAACTGCCCTGCAGTACCGCTGTTGGAGGCTGGATGGCGTGTTGCGCCCGCTCGCCCTCTCTCTCTCCCCTCCCCTTTCTCTTTCAGCACCTTCCTCAATCCACGCACCTTTCACCAATCAGCCCTCATCACCACCTGCATATAAGCCTGCCTGTTCCCAGAAATCCTCGCCAAAGTGTTGCAGCTTCTTCAAACGGTACCACAGCCCACCTGCCTCACGTAAGCCACTCTATTCCTCGTTCCCTTTTTGACTCCTGTGTCTCTCGTCGTTCTCAGTGTTTCCCCCGTGTTCCTGATCAACATCATTCCTGCTGCCAAGCCAGCCGCCTGTCCTCACCACTGCCTGCCAACCCACCTAGAGCCACCTCCTTTCCTAATAAACTGTTCATCATAATCTTTCTGCGTCCGCCTGCTCTTGGGTCCAGCTCCTCTCCATACATGACAATAATACATTTTGCAATACTGTCAAACCACAATATTTTGACTCAAGGTCATCATACCGTCAGAATCTGATACCTGCCCATGCCTACATGAAATATAGTGAAGACAGTGACAGTGACATTAGCATGTACTTAATGGCCCTCCAAAAGTAATGAAAAGACTCGAGCAGGGTTGTCAAACTCATATTTGTTGCCGGCCACATTGTTGGTACGGTTTCCCTAAGAGGGCCGTTATGAACCATATAAATAATTAAATATAAATAAACCATTCCCTGATCGTAGTATCATATATACACAACAAAATGATGGATAACTACTTTTCAAATCCGAAGTCAAGGATAATTGTTTGTTCAACTACTGTTCAATTTACTGTCAAAGGCGGTTTAATAACAAACAAACAAAATGCTTGCAATACCTCAATATTATTATTTATGTGAAATCTTGGTACAGATTTTAGCAAGAACCATGGAAGTTGATGCAAATTATTTGCTTTCGCCGGCCACATAAAATTATGTGGCGTCCCGGATGTGGGCACCAGGCTGTGAGTTTGACATGGCTGTTATTTGGTTTTATTCTATCCACTTGATTCTCTTTTCATATGACAGGTGTTGCTTGGGTATTAAAATATTTGTTTTCTTTTAACAGTATTTGATTTAATATCTTATCAAATTTTAAGTAACTTCTGCATCAACGAATCATTTGTAACTACTCGACTGTATTGATGTACTATGTGGTGTCCTAATCTATTATTTGTACTGTTGAGTATATGTGGACCCGAGGAAAATTAGCAAACTGCTGCGGCACAAGCCAATGGGAATTTCAGCAGCAGCTACTGCTTGAGACACCCATCCATCCATCCATCTATTTTTTGAGCCGCTTATCCCACCCCATAAGAACATGGAAAGTACTCCTGTAGACGTCATTGCCTCCGATCAAATAAAAGATCCGTTGGCGCCATGTTCTTTTCCTCATTGTCGTTCACCAGTCAGATTTGCGCTGACAGAAGCACGAGTTCTCCGGCAATGACTCTTCATTCAATCGACTAGAAAAATACCTTCCAAAATTGGCAGTAACAGTTACCAGTACTTAAAATGCATGAGCAGAGGCATACTGTAAGTAGCCATGTGGCTCCTTTGCAACTGGTACCTGATTGGCCGACTGTCGTATCCCCCACCCCCAACACTGAGTACTGTATAGTTCATAAACATCATAAGATGCTGCTCCTGGAATCACATGCATATTTACGTTTGGCTGATGATGTTGTGCGGGCCAGTGTCATGCTGACTTCAAATTGATCACGCATGCAGGACAAAATTGCTGTGAGGGCCAGAAGTGGCCCGCGGGCCGGGAGCTTGACATGTCTGGACTAGAGGAAAACTTGTCAGAGAGGCTGTCAAGAGGCTAATAGCTACAGTGAAAGAGCTGCAGAGATTTCTGGCAAGTACTGGCTGTTTAGTACATGTGACAACAATCTCGCTCCATCTTTGCAATGAAATGACTGAAAACCTACAAATCAGGCGAAAATAAAAATGAACATGCCCTACCTGAAACACAAAGTCCATTGGACTTCAGAAATGGAAGACCAGCTCGTGGAGCTGTGGGAACCTGAGAGTGCTTTATTTGCGAACTATGAACTATGAAGCTTTTACGCTCTCACCAAGATTTTTGTCCACGGTCTTATTTTTCTTACCTCAGAATTTTTCTGTAAAATATACAACCCCAATTCCAATGAAGTTGGTACGTTGTGTTAAACATAAATAAAAACAGAATATAACGATTTTCAAATCATGTTCAACCTATATTTAATTGAATACATTACAATGACAAGATATTTGATGTTCAAACTGATAAACTTGACTCCTTCTAGCAAATAATCATGAACTTAGAATTTTATGGCTACAATACGTTCCAAAAAAGCTGGGACAGGTGGCAAAAAAAGACTGAGAAAGTTGAGGAATGCTCAATTGGAACATCCCACAGGTGAACAGACTAATTGGGAACAGGTGGGTGCCAGGATTGGGTATAAGGGGAGCTTCCCTGAATTGCTCAGTCATTCACAAGCAAAGATGGGGCGAGGTTCACCTCTTTGTGAAGACGTGTGTGAGAAAATAGTCGAACAGTTTAAGGACAATGTTCCTCAACATACAATTGCAACGAATTTAGGGATTTAATCATCTACGGTCCATAGTATCATCAAAAGGTTCAGACAACCTGGAGAAATCACTGCATGTCAGCGACAAGGCCGAAAGCCAACATTGAGTGCCCATGACCTTCGATCCCTCAGGCGACACTGCATCAAAAAATGACATCAATCTGTAAAGGATATCACCCCATGGGCTCAGGAACACTTCAGAAAACCAATGTCAGTAAATACAGTTCGGCGCTACATCCGTAAGTGCAACTTGAAACTCTACTATGCAAAGCAAAAGCCATTTATCAACAACAACCAGAAACGCCACACGCCCGAGCTCATCTAAGATGGACTGACGCAAAGTGGAAAAGAGTCCACATTTCAAATTGTTTTTGGGAATTGTGGACGTCGTGTCCTCATGGCCAAAGAGGAAAATAACCATCCGGACTGTTATGGACGCAAAGTTCAAAAGCCAGCATCTGTGATGGTATGGGGCTGTGTTAACTTACACATCTGTGAAGGCACTATTAATGCCGAAAGGTTCATACAGGTTTTGGAGAAACATATGCTGCAGGTGTGCCCATTTATTACTAGTTACTTTGAACATGTTTTGGTTAATTCTGAAAACAGCTACACTCCCAGTTATAAGAGGGTGTGCACACTTTTGCAAATACACTATCAGTTCTTTGTTTTTACTTCCCCGCTGTAAAATACAGTATTTCAGTTTTATTTGATTGAGTTGCACAGGTTTGGAAAAAAGTTTTTAAAAAATTTATTTTTATATCTATTTTTCAGGGGTTAAATGATTTATTCATTATATTGATGTATTGATTTATATTCCTATATCGATCTGCGCACGGCTAGTTAACCTTCTGGATGAAATTATATCTATTGAAATATTTTAAGGCGGCACGGTGGCCGACTGGTCAGAGCGTCAGCCTCACAGTTCTGAGGACACGGGTTCAATCCCCGGTCCGCCTGTGTGGAGTTTGCATGTTCTCCCCGTGCCTGCGTGGGTTTTCTCCGGGCACTCCGGTTTCCTCCCACATCCCAAAACCATGTATTAATTGGAGACTCTAAATTGCCCGTAGATGTGAATGTGAGTGCGAATGGTTGTTTGTTTGTATGTGCCCTGCGATTGGCTGGCAACCAGTTCAGGGTGTACCCCGCCTCCTGCCCGATGACAGCTGGGATAGGCTCCAGCACGCCCGCGACCCTAGTGAGGAGAAGCGGCTCAGAAAATGGATGGATGGATGGAAATATTTTAAAACAATTGTATCAATACTAGGACATACCACCTTGGATTCACGTATTGCAGACTTTATATGGTGTGTGTTTTTTATTTCCAAGAAAAATGCTTGCAAATAATTTTACTTAGTTTTAATTTTCAGTTAGCACACAGACGTGAGCATCCCCAAACGCTATCTTCTTCTTCTAGTACGCGGCTTCTTCGTCTCTTTTCTTCCTCTTATTCAGTAATACAAACATTCCTCTCTGTAGTTTCCCGAGTGGGTGGACCGAGACACCACAGTGTGTGCGTGACTTGCCTTGCTCTGCATGTTGAAGCTTATCAAGCTTGCGAGCTTAGCTTAGCTCATTACCCACTAACATAAACGCGATTGTGATCAATACATCGCTCAGCAGAGATCAAGTGTGAGTGCAAAGTGCTGTGAATGTGATTGCGTGAAAATGTGTACAGTAGAAATGCTGAGAGCGTTCCTGAAAGCACATACTATTGCGGCTGTCCAAGAAATATTTGGAGCCTTTGAAAGAACAACAGCCGAGTACGAGCAAGGAGAAGAACTTTGTGGTACTAAAGAGGAGAATGAGCGACAACGTCACCTATTGGTTGCTGTTTCCAAGGCTCAATATGTGCTACAAAGAGCAGATTTGTTCATTTATTTAGCCCTCTATGTTTTATTCACACTATTCCTAAAAGATGTCCCTCGTGAAAATCTCACAATGCTTCGTTTCTAACCATTTGTATTTGATTGTTTAGAAGAGAGATTCTCAAACATGAGGTCCAGCAAGGGAAAACTTACAGGGGAGACATTTTTCCAAGGATTTTAACACCAATGAAACATCCCTTTTTTGAGGAACATAATAACTGAACCAGTAAAATCAAAGCTGAAATAATATTAATAAAAATAAGTTGCTGTCCCCTAATGTTTTATTGCAAAGAAATACAAGTGCCTCAGAAAAATCTTTATATTTAATGCCCATAATTAGTTTTACCTGATTCCCTGACATGAATCAATAGGAATCTAGAAAATGTCACCTGCACTGTCCCAGTATGTACAGTAGGTATTTATTTCACAGACACACTGAATGAATTTTGGGCTTTGGATTTCAAGCCACTGAATTGTTCCAGATCATCTTTGTACATGAGGTCCCTGCTTCCTGTCAAGTTTTCACCTATTCTTAAAAGTAAATAATACTTCCCCCTTGGAGCTAAGTAACATACATTTACATCACTGTTAATTAATAGTTACTGTAAACTACTCAGTGGCCATATTAACAATTTAGGTATTTAAAAATGTAAATAATCTATATACAATATCGAAACTGGCCCAGCTTTTCTGATCAGCATTTTATGTGAATGGCACCTGACTGAATATCAGTTACAATTTAGTGCCCGTGTGACACGATCCAGAAAGCCCAGAAACAACTTCACAAGAAAATTGGCTTTTCATGGCTGACTCGGGCATGGAAGTCAACAAGCCTGTTAAAAGTGATGGAGCATAGAAATGGTATGAAAAAAATGTCATGGAATAACAGCTCAAAATGAATCATATGATTTCCACTGGAAGTATGAAAAGAAATGAATCATCAGGGCCTTTTTTAATGTCACTGCAGGAAAGCCAACTCAAGCTCTCCAAAGAAAAAGTTGTAAATAATGCAAAGATTGCGTATGTTTGTCAAATGATTATTAATTGGGTTAATTTCACACTTTTCTCACTTTGTGTGGAAAATAGACTTGTTAATACTAAAGTGATGAAATGCTATAAACATATTTAAGTTATAATTGTAATCAATTACAACCTTGTTACAGTGGATGTTGTTGTGTTGTTGTCCATTCGACTGTCAGTTAAATTACAGTGTAGGCAAAGTGCGCACAAGCACGTACACACAAGCAGTAGGGGTGGGAATCTTGTCACCTCAGGATAATAAATTATGAATAATTATATATAAACAAAGACAGATATACTCACTTTCATTATATCTAATTAAGGACATCCTCTCTGTGAAGTCTATATGTTCTCCATATGCTTGCATAACTTTTTTTCAGGTACTGGAGCTTCCTCTAACATTCCACAAACATCCTCCTTAGGTTAATTTAAGACTAAACTGCCTGTAGGTGTAAATGTAGGCATGAATGTTTTTTTGTCTATACGTATGTGGCAACTAGTCCAGGGTGAACGTGCAATGCATGTATAATTTCTTTGGTATAGCATCACATGATGCAGTTCACAGCCTTAAATATGTTTTTATTGTGCTAGCAAGAGGAGAAAGGAGGAGGGGCTCAAGGCATGACTTAATCACTCTGATGTCTTCATTTTTAGTTTTTATTCATCCAAAGTTGATGTAGTTATTCACAAAGATAGCTTGTTATGCAAGCACTTTTGTAATGATACATCTCTTTAATACATATACAGTAACCTATGACAATTTGCGAGTCACCATTTGCAACTCACACGAAATCTTCTGTAGAACCTAACAAACAACTATTTGCTGAAAAACAACCTTTTTTTGCCTCTCCACATATTTTTGTGTTCTTTCTGTAATGGCTTAAGATGCCACCCAATTGCTGAGCACCTTCCAAGGTGCCACGTAAGTGGATGTGTAGCTGGCATTGGCTACCAGCTGATAGCCAGAACTGAATTAATAGAAAGAATAGAAAGCGCCAGCAGAATGATTGAAGATTCCGGTAAAGGTCCAACAGGAAGGCAAGGGTGCCTGTGGAGTTGACTCTGGTGAAAGCAGGTGGTAAACCTTTCAAGCAGTTGCAAAAAAAGTCAGGCTCGTGACTGGCATCGGTGGAAGTTAACAGCTTATCATCTAGTAACAGCTAGCTACTCAACGTAAGGTGGCGAATTGAATATGTCCGCGGAGTCTGCCTAAATGTCTGCCTGTGCTTCAGTCAAATTTACCAAAATTGTGTGCCAATATTTAGATGTGGTCAAGCAGGTGAAAATGTATCTCGACTTTCTGCCACCAAATTGCTTACCGCAAGACACATGTCCAAGGACACCGAACGCCCGGGCGGAGCGAGGGAGTTTACAGACCTGTCTGCCAAATTAGCAAATGCTTGCAAGAAAATCAGGATCCGCTGGCATTTGTGCCCTGCCGCACTGCACTGCACTGTCTACGAAAACAGAGCCCAGAGTCATTTGCGATATATATATATTTAAAAAAATAAACGGGAGTATCCCTGCATCATTGAATCAAAAATGTAATACAACCGTCAATAGGAAAGTAGAAACTGGTATTTTTAGAGGCTGGGGTCATAGTTTGGGGTATAGTTTAATTAATGTACTGTAATTAAAACAGAAGATGGGCTCAACTATTACATAACACTTGACCCACATTTTCTGTCTTGCTGAAAGTAGCCCTCTTTAAGGGGGCGGCCCTGTCTCAAAAAAGTGGGCCGTTGGTCATCCATATACTTCTGTACCAATGACAAGTAAGGATTTCATTACCATGACAAGAGACGGAGCTCAGGAGTGGCTGATCCCCTCGTAGTTCCACAGTTAACAGTGTTGACACAGTTACCTTGAAAAAGTAACTTAGTTACTTCACTGATTACTTACGCTTAAAAGTAACTTAGTTACTTTATTGATGACTTGGTTGAAAAAGTAACTAAGTTAGAAAAAGTAACTTTTGAGTTAGTTTCAGCTCCTGTCAAGTGGCAGGAATATCACTTATCCACAGTACAAAAAAAGCATTAGCTTAACAGTACCCATTATTTGGTCACGTACGGGACGGGACACAAGTTACAGAATGATGTGATCAACATGAACAAATAACTTCAATATTAGTGTAGTTGAAGCCACATTAAATGATCAACTTAGTGCAGATTTGACATGCCAAATTGCCACCTAAATATAAACAAGTAGAGCATTCTCAGTACACTTCTTTAAAGACTCCTAACTGATAGCTAGATAGATAGCTAGATAGCTAGATAGATAGATAGATAGATAGATAGATAGATAGATAGATAGATAGATCGATCGATAGATAGATAGATAGATAGATCGATCGATAGATAGATAGATAGATAGATAGATAGATAGATAGATAGATAGATAGATAGATAGATAGATAGATAGATAGATAGATAGATAGATAGATAGATAGATAGATAGATAGATAGATAGATAGATAGATAGATAGATAGATAGATAGATAGATAGATAGATAGATAGATAGATAGATAGATAGATAGATAGATAGATAGATAGATAGATAGATAGATAGATAGATAGATAGATAGATAGATAGATAGATAGATAGATAGATAGATAGATAGATAGATAGATAGATAGATAGATAGATAGATAGATAGATAGATAGATAGATAGATAGATAGATAGATAGATAGATAGATAGATAGATAGATAGATAGATAGATAGATAGATAGATAGATAGATAGATAGATAGATAGATAGATAGATAGATAGATAGATAGATAGATAGATAGATAGATAGATAGATAGATAGATAGATAGATAGATAGATAGATAGATAGATAGATAGATAGATAGATAGATAGATAGATAGATAGATAGATAGATAGATAGATAGATAGATAGATAGATAGATAGATAGATAGATAGATAGATAGATAGATAGATAGATAGATAGATAGATAGATAGATAGATAGATAGATAGATAGATAGATAGATAGATAGATAGATAGATAGATAGATAGATAGATAGATAGATAGATAGATAGATAGATAGATAGATAGATAGATAGATAGATAGATAGATAGATAGATAGATAGATAGATAGATAGATAGATAGATAGATAGATAGATAGATAGATAGATAGATAGATAGATAGATAGATAGATAGATAGATAGATAGATAGATAGATAGATAGATAGATAGATAGATAGATAGATAGATAGATAGATAGATAGATAGATAGATAGATAGATAGATAGATAGATAGATAGATAGATAGATAGATAGATAGATAGATAGATAGACACAGACTGTAGCAACCCTGCCGATTGTGTGGGGGTCCATGAAGGCAACTGTATGTGTGTGTGCATAGTGTACAACGAACCTTAGTATTGTCCTCTTTAGAGAAACTCAAAGTAGTGACTGTATTTCAAGCTTGAGTATGCCAATCCCTCGTCCAC
This sequence comes from Phycodurus eques, assembly GCF_024500275.1. Taxonomy (NCBI): domain Eukaryota; kingdom Metazoa; phylum Chordata; class Actinopteri; order Syngnathiformes; family Syngnathidae; genus Phycodurus; species Phycodurus eques. Next base: position 4,581,023 of record NC_084534.1, on the reverse strand, counting down.
GTCCATTTTGTTTGCGCCGCTGGCTGCTTGAGTACACGTGAGTTGACTTTGTACTGAAAACGTGCAATATGTCACGTGATGTCATTGCCCCAGACGGCTCCGTTTATAAAAATTAAGGTTTTTCTTTGATATTGTAGTTAGTCGTTGTGTGTATTTTAGTTAGGGATAGTTTAGAATATAGTGTTTCCTTTGTTTTATGAGTCATTACTAAAACGAAGGCTGAAAATCAAGTGTCTTGGTTATTGACTTGCCTCATGTTCCCAAGCAGTGTAGTTTGTTCATGATAAATATCTGCCGTCGAAGCAAAAATATCATATTTTAATATCAAAAGCATATTAAGCTCTGGATCTCGTAAACAAAAATGTAACTATTGGCAGAAAAATGAAATGAACTGTAATCTGGATAATCTTGTATAAAAAGTAAAGCGTTAGATTTCTTATAACGTCACCGTTATAACGTCATTTTTTGAGTAACGCTTTTGTTACCGGCATCACTGCCAGTTAATGGATGGACAGGCACGCCAAAGACCCAACTATGTGTATAAAAGCAATTAAATAGAAAATCTTCCATGATATGTTCCCTTTAAAGGAAAAAGTTTATGTTTTTTCATGATTTCAAACAATTTAAAACTTAAAAAAAATCTATGGCATGCTTTCATCAAAATACCCCACAGATCAAGAATAACATTTAACTATTTCTTGCCATAGTGAAATTGGGCCTTTTTAGGGGTTGATCTGTCTCATGTATTGCCCCAGCCCAGGTCTTCGCACATACTGCTTCGTTAGTGTTAAGATGAGCTTTGATTAGAATTAGACTACCAGTGGACAAGATATCTCGAACTCGTTCCGGACAGTGGGGGGGATCTCATAAGTCTCACTTTCCAGTCAGTGTTTGGAGCGGCCAGCTTCTTGCTTCTACGATCAGTAGCAGAGCTTGGAAAGCGTTAGAATGTTTTGGCTCGACCAGGTTATTCTCCAGAATTAACCACTATCATTTTACCTGCAAAATAGGACACTGAAGAGAGTAACTCCTGAAAACAAAAAAACTGAAAGAGGTTGCAGTGAACACGTGGAAATGTATCACCAATGAAGAATGCAATTTGGTTCTGTCAACGAGGTCAGAGGCTTTATGCACTTTTTACAAATACGTGCTTTGCAACTAAATATTGTCTTATTGGCTTTCGTATTGGCCTTCATCTGTTTGAAATCCCTGTATCGATCTCTTCTGCGCACCGAGAAATTTGCTATTTCGTTGCTGTGTATCAGATGCAGTCCATATAATACAGTAAATACTTGTTGATCTCTTGTCTCAAATTCATCTTTTGCTGTCAAAGCCAAAAGTTTTCAATCTACAGTCCAGCAAAAATAAAGGATTTGGCTGCAATACTTTTGAAAGAGATTGTTTGTTTACAATTTTGCAAGCTTCTGGATGTGGATGCTGATGTGTTCATGAAATATGTCAATGTATACCAGTATACTGTAGAGGAAAAATACAAATATACTGTTTTTCCATGAGTGTCAATAAACATATAAATAATAAATGAAATACAGCAGCAGATGTGCCTCATAGAAGTGTAAAACATATTTTAAAAAATCATATTGGTAACAGTTGGCAGAATTTGTACTGTAAACAACATTCTCCACTCTTGATTGGAGAATCAAAACTGTAGAGTGGAGATAAAAACCCAGGGGATTTACTGTAAGGTGTGTCAGAGTTAGGTTTACTTGCTGCACTAATCAGCTTGCTTCCCTACATTACTGACTTTGTAAAGAGGCGCTTGAAAATACTCTACCCCTTGACCAGACTTCTTCTCAATTGTGGAAAAAATGTGGAAATGTATTTACATAAAAATACACCATTCGTACCATTGAATAACAGCGAATGCAGCCCTATGAGGGGCACAAGTCAGTGCAAACTGTAGGCCGGTCCCAAGCCCGGATAAATGCAGAGGGTTGCGTCAGGAAGGGCATCCGGCTTAAAACCTTGCCAAACAAATATGAGCGTTCATCCAAAGAATTCCATACCGGATCGGTCGTGGCCCGGGTTAACAACGTCCGCCACCGGCGCCGTCAACCTGCGGGGCGCCGTTGGAAATTCAGGTCCTGAGAGATTGTAATTCCCAGGAACTTGAAGGTCTCAACGGTTGACACAAGGCAGCTGGACAACGTAAGGGGCAGCTGTGGCGAAGGATGCCTCCTGAAGTCCACGATCATCTCTACAGACTTGAGCGTGTTCAGCTCCAGGTTGTGTCGGCCGCACCACAGCTCCAGCCACTCCGCTTCCTGTCGATATGCAGACTCATCACCGTCCTTGATGAGGCCGATGACAATGGTGTCATCTGCAAACTTCAGGAGTTTGACAGTCGGGTTCGCTGAGGTGCAGTCGTTCGTGTAGAGAGAGAAGAGCAGCGGAGAGAGGACACAACCTTGGGGCGCCCCAGTGCTGATGCTGCGTGTGGATGAGGTGGCCTCCCCCAGCCTGACCTGCTGTGTCCTGCCCGTCAGAAAGCTGTAAATCCACTGGCAGATGGCAGGTGAGACGCTGAGCTGGAGAAGCTTGGTTGAAAGGAGTTCAGGGATGATGTTGTTGAACGCTGAGCTGAAGTCCACTAACAGGATCCTCGCGTAGGTCCCTGCACTGTCGAGGTGTTCTAGGATGAAGTGCAGTCCCATGTTGACTGCATCATCCGCAGACCTGTTCGCTTGGTAGGCAAACTGCAGGGGGTCCAGCAGGGGACCTGTGACACTCTTGAGGTGGTCCAGCACGAGACGTTCAAAGGACTTCATGACCACAGATGTCAAAGCGACAGGCCTGTAGTCATTCAGACCTGAGATTGCAGGTTTTTGGGGACTGGAATGATGGTGGAGCATTTGAAACAGGATGGAACTTCGCACATTTCAAAAGATCTATTGAAGATCTGAGTGAAGACTGGAGCGAGCTGGTCCGCGCAGACTTTGAGGCAGGATGGGGACACATGGTCCGGGCCAGCCGCTTTGTTAATCTTCTGTTGTTTGAAGATGCGTCTCACATCCTGTTCATGGATGGTTAACTCAGAAGTCAGAGGTGTGATTGTGGTCGCGGGTGCGGCCGGGTGGGTGTGTGGTGTGAAACTGTCCTTTTCAAATCTGCAGTAGAAGGTATTCAAGTCGTTGGCTAGTGTGCTATTGTTCTCATCTTGGGGGGATCGTCGCTTGTAATTAGTCAGATTGGAATGCATGCCAGACTGATTTAGAGTCGTTTACGCGAAACTGTTTTTCCAACTTTGCTGCATGGTTCCTCTTTGCAATGTTAATTTCTTTAGTCAGCTGGTTTCTAGCTCGATTATACAGGGCCCTGTCCCCGCTCTGATATGCGTCCTCCTTAGCTTGGCGAAGCTGCTTAAGTTTAGCAGTGAACCACGGCTTGTTGTTGTTGAATGTGCGAAATTATTTTGTTGGTACGCAAACCTCTTCACAGAAACTGATATAGGATGTGACAGTGTCCGTATATTCATCCAGGCTGCCAGCTGAATTTTCAAAGACACTCCAGTATGTGCAGTCTAAACAGCTTTGAAGTTCCATCTTTGCTTCATTGGGCCACTTTTTCACTGTTTTCACTGTAGGCTTCACGCATTTAAGTTCTTGCCTGTACGTCGGTATTAAGTGAATTAAGCAGTGATCAGACGAGCCCAGGGCTGCACTAGGTATAGCACGGTATGCATTTTTTACCGTAGTGTAGCAGTGGTCTAAAGTATTATTTTCCCTGGTAGGACAGTCGATGTGCTGCATGTATTTAGGGAGTTCGTGGTTGAGTTTAGCTTTGTTAAAGTCCTCGAGAATAATGAGGCGTGAGTCCGGGTGTTTTATTCCAATTTCGTTGACTTGTTCGGCGAGCGTTAGCAATGCGGCGTTCGCGTTAGCTTGAGGCGGGATGTAGGCTGCAGCCAGGATGAATGATGCGAACTCACGTGGCGAGTAGAGTGGTTTACAGTTTAAGAATAGTGACTCCAAATGCGGGCTGCAGTGTGTGCTGAGCACCGTAACGTCCGTACACCATTTTTCGTTGATATAGAGGCATATCCCGCCGCCCTTTGTTTTTTCCGCCCTTTCCATGTCGCGGTTCGCTCGATGAATGTTGAAGCCGGGAAGCATGACGGCGCCATCGGGAACAGCGTCGCAAAGCCAGGTCTCAGGTGAAGCACATGGCTGCGGAACGTCCGAAGTCTTTACTGGTCTTTAACAGAAGATGAAGCTCGTCCATTTTGTTGGGTAGGGAGCGTACATTCGCGAGGTGGATCGACGGGAACGCCAATCTGTGTCCTCTCTTGCGGAGTTTGTCCTGAATGCCGGCTCGCTTCCCTCTGTGGCGCCGCTTCCGTCTCCATGCGCCGAAAACCGCGGACGCCGCTCCGGTGAGTAACTCGGGGAAAAAACTGAGCGGATATTCGAAAGTTGGTGACAGAAAGTCCGGAGTAGCCTCCTTGATGGTTAGCAGGTCTCCCCTTGTGTAAGTGAGTCGTGTAAGGTCTCCAAAGACGGACGAAAAACACAAAAACAAAGACAATACTAGAGAGCGCGTTACCGAGGCGACCACACTGGTAGGCGCCATCTAATATTAGAATTACAATCTCTCAGGACCTGAAGTGGGCAACCAACATCAACTCCGTCCTCAAAAAGGCCCAGCAGAGGATGTACTTCCTGCGGCTTCTGAGAAAGCACGGCCTGCCACCGGAGCTGCTGAGACAGTTCTACACAGCGGTCATCGAATCAGTCCTGTGTTCTTCCATCACAGTCTGGTTTGGTGCTGCTACAAAAAAGGACAAACTCCGACTGCAACGGACAATCAAAACTGCTGAAAGGATTGTCGGTACCCCCCTACCCACCCTTGAGGACTTGCACGCTGCCAGAACTAAGACAAGGGCGTGCAAAATCCTCTCGGACCCTCCGCACCCCGGTCACCAGCTCTTCCAGCTCCTTCCCTCAGGTAGGCGCTACTGATCAATGCAAACTAGAACTAGTAGACATTCCAACAGCTTCTTCCCTCTTGCAATCAACTTCTTAAACAGCTAACCTATAATTCCATCACAACAAGCTGCCAATTTTTTGACTTGAGTTCGTTGTCACATTTCTGTGGGGCCAATTATGTATTACTCGTGCACTCACTGTAGTTGTCTCGCCATGCTGCACTATTTGCATATACTGGCCACTCATGCCAGAGTAGCATCTGCTCCATTTTCACACTGATTGAGGAGTATCTGTAGCATTTGCACAACCAACATTGTCCCAGATTATCGCACTACTCGTCACTTTAAACCGCATACACTCCTTGAAGTCTCAGCGCCCTTTGCACAATGGTCATTGCACCGGACTGTTGCAATATTAGTCATTCGAACTGCTCTAAGTGCTAGGGGACTCTGCATCTTTTTGCACAATTGTTTTTTTGTCAATGTCTTTATGTCTCCAAAGTGTTCTGTAAATTGACTGGCTGTTGTACTAGAGCGGCTCCAACTACCGGATACAAATTCCTTGTGTGTTTTGGACATACTTGGCAAATAAAGATGATTCTGATTCTGATTCTGAATTAGTAACAGGTAAAATAAGAATGTATTAAAATAATATAAATTTAAAAAAAGAAGAATATGGCAGGTTTTTAGCCATGACTGTATTTTCTATCATATGTGTCTGGGGGGCGGCACCGTGGCCGACTGGTTAGAGCGTCAGCCTCACAGTTCTGAGGACCCGGGTTCAATCCCTGGCCCCGCCTGTGTGGAGTTTGCATGTTCTCCCCGTGCCTGTGTGAGTTTTCTCCGGGCACTCTGGTTTCCTCCCACATCCCAAAAACATGCATTAATTGGAGACTCTAAATTGCCCATAGGCATGACTGTGACTGTGACTGTGAGTGCGAATGGTTGTTTGTTTCTATGTGCCCTGCGATTGGCTGGCAACCAGTTCAGGGTATACCCCACCTCCTGCCTGATGACAGCTGGGATAGACTCCAGCACGCCCGCGACCCTAGTGAGGAGAAGTGGCTCAGAAAATGGATGGATGGATGTGTCTGGGGAAAAAAATAAAAAATCCTCTCATTATTCTGGCATTTATCAAATAGAAATATTTTTTGTAATCCTAATTTACCTAAAACTGGAAAATTTTAGTCAGATTTCTTGTCGCAGTTAGAAAAAAAAAGCTTGTCTTTTTATACAGTCAATGGCTATCAGCTGTTCCTGCTGTGCGTGCCTTGGCCTCTTGGGGACAGTGTGGTGCAATGCAGGCACCGAGCTACTCGTTTACTGTCAGCTAAAAAGAGTAGCTGAAGAAAGTCACATAAAAAAACCTTGTTTTTCACAGATTAGGAAGAATATATGACCGTGAGTATTGTTATATTAACTGTCTGTATGTGTTGCTCGGGTGTTTGTATGTGATATGTTTGTATATTAAATATTTGAAGGTAAATCCCTCCCATGGTCAAACGCTAATATTAGCTAGCCCGTCAATAGGGGTTTCTATTAACTGTTAGTATAAGCTGGCGATTTCTAAAACGATGTCTTGTATTTTAATATGAAATGAGGGTAATTATTTTTGTTGCGCGTTTAGTTTTACAGTAAACTCCAACTGGGGTGTCAATAAACAGCTTAGAACACACTCAAATTTGGATTAATTGCCCAGCCTTGTGCTACACTTCACACATTCTCTGCAGTGCGAGCCGTGGGTGATCGGTCGAAAGGCATTGATAGAAGAGTGCCGATCACGTTTTCCATGGAAATCGGCCGAACATGATCGGTGGCCGATCAATTGGTGCACCACTACATGTAAACCAGTACATCAAATGTAACAAGGGACAGCAACCATAGGATTTGAACAAGAGTCTCTTTAAAATAATATGTGATACTGGATAGGAGCAACAACCAGTTCAGGGTGTACCCCGCCTCCTGCCCGATGACAGCTGGGATAGGCTCCAGCACGCCCGCGACCCTAGTGAGGAGAAGCGGCTCAGAAAATGGATGGATGGATGGATAGGAGCAACGCTGGAGACTCCAGAGTAGAAGACTCTGGGTGCATTAGTGTGTGCAAAGGAGGAGGCTGGTGGGTGCAGTAAAAAAATAAACTTTGTATTTGTGATTAATGAGTAGCTTCGGCTGTGGCAGGGTTATAAGAATATTGGAGGCTCGGCAAATGCACCACTGCAGCCTATTTGAGACTGGGAATACCACTGCAAAAGAGGAGCAATTAAGTAATAAGACTTGGATTGATGAAGACAAGGCTCTGAAGATGGGAAGAAATGCAGCTCTGACTCTTGGGACTGGAACACAGAAATATACAGTGGGTACGGAACGTTTTCACTCTGTTATGCAGCCATTTGCTAAAATCATTTGTAAGTTTTTTTTTTTTTCAACATTAATGTACACACAGCACCCCATATTGACAGAAAACAAATTCGGAATTGTTGAAATTTTTTCAGATTTATTAAAAAAGAAAAACAGAAATATCACACAGACATAATTATTCAGACCCTTTGCGCAGTATTTAGTACAAGCACCCTTTTGAGCGAATACAGCCATGAGTCTTTTTGGGAATGATGCACACCTGGATTTGGGGATCCTCTGCCATTCCTTGCAGATCCTCTCCAGTTTTGTCAGGTTGGATGGTGAACATTAGTGGGAAGCCATTTTCAGGTTTTTCCAGAGATGCTCAATTGGGTTTAAGTCAGGGCTCTGTCCGGGCCATTTAAAAACAGTCACGGAGTTGTTCTGAAGCCACTCCTTCGTTATTTTAGTTGTGTGCTTTGGGTCATTATCTTTTTTGAAGGTGAACCTTCAGCCCAGTCTGAGGTTCTGAGCACTCTGGAATCTTTCCCTGTCCCTGCAGATGAAAAACACACCCACAGCATGATGCTGCCACCACCATGCTTCACTGTTGGGACTGTATTGGACAGGTGATGAGCAGTGCCTGATTTTCTCCACACACGCCAACAATTTCTATCTTGGTCCCATCAGACCAGAGAAACATATTTCTCACTATCTTGGAGTCCTTCAGGTTTTTTTTTTTTTTTTTAGCAAACTCCATGCGGGCTTTCATGTGTCTTGCAGTGAGGAGAGGCTTCCATCGGGCTACTCTGACACAAAGCCCCGACTGGTGGAGGGCTGCAGTGATGGTTGACGTTTTAGAACTTTCTCCCATCTCGCGACTGCATCTCTGGAGCTCAGCCACAGTGATCTTTGGGTTCTTCTTTACCTCTGTCACCAAGGCTCTTCTTCCCCAATTGTTCAGTTTGGCCAGACGCCCAGCTGTAGGAAGGGTTCCGGTCAATGCAACAAAGACTGAAATATTTAAAGGGGTCTGAAAACTTTCCGTACCCACTGTAGAGCAGTAGTTGTACATTGACTCATCTTCAGCGACCAAACACTGAGTGATTTCCCATCAATACCTGACCTAGATGTCTTATTTGAGTCACAGACTAGCGGGACCAGGCAGGTCGCAGAAAGGTGTTTGGTGACATTGATAACTTTGCATTCCTCGCAGCTCTGGCTGGCTATATTAACAAAATAATATTCTATTATATTCTTATATTACCAAATCAAATAAATTCCATATTATTACAGTGTGATCATTCAGTGTTTTAACTAAAGCATTCTGATACAAATATTAATTGTCATAGTCAAAAGGGTGCTTCTACTAAATACTGAGCAAAGTGTCTGAATAATTATTTGCTGTGTGATATTTCCGTTTTTCTTTTTTAATAAATCTGCAATTTTATTACAAGAACATATTGACTCCCATTTATACAGTGTCCACCTCAAACACACACAGCTCCGACATGCCTTCCCAGTTTCATTCTGAAGAGCAAAATAGGAAATGCAGCAGGTGTAAATTCTTTCCCGCATCCTCTTTCATAGTTATCATATGAGGAGATAAGTGTACAGCACTCTGGGCTGCTCCGTGTGTTTTTTGAAGCATTATAATTTACCGTAAAATGGGTGCTAATCTTATTAGCATGTCCAAACAGGTTTCTCTGCTGGTCACTTTTAAGATAACAGTTAATTCACTGTATATTATAGTATGCCAACATCGCAGGAGACCATGCAATGTGATTATTGCTCAAAATATGGTGCAGCCCTAATTCAGACTCGAAAAAAAAAAGGCACCCAGAGTCATTCTTGGGGACTTTAAAAAGGATAAACTCAACCACGAACTCCTAAATACAAGCAGCACCTCAACTGTCCCACCATTCTAGACCACTGCTATACTACGCTAAATAAAGCATACCGTGTTATCCTCCTTGCAGCTTTGGGCTCGTCTGATCACTGTTTAATTCACTTAATACCAACATACAGAAAAAAAACTTAAACGTGCGAAGCCTATGGAGAAAACAGTGAAGAAGTGGACCAATGAAGTAAAGATAGAACTTCAAAGCTGTTTCGACTGCACTGAAATTTCAATTGGCAGCCTGGATGAATATACGGATACTGTTACATCCTTACATACTTAAGCAACTTCGCCAAGCTAAAGAGGTCGTCTATCAAAGCGGGGATAGAGCCCTGTATAATTGCACTAGAAACCAGCTGACTAAAGAAATGAACATTGCAAAGAGAAATTATGCGGTACAACTAGAAAAACAGTTTACCGCTAACGACTCTAAATCCATTTGGCGTGGATTACAATCTCTAACCAACTACAAGCGAACATCCCCCAAGCGTAGAATAATAAAGGACTGGCTGACGACTTGAACACCGTCTACTGCAGATTTGAAAAGAACACTGTTCTATCTGTGACACTCCCAGCAGTCAGTGCAGTCTTACCACTCACCACATTTCCTCAGTTTTGTTTTTACACTGCTGTAACCACAGAACTATTTATTTTCTCTCCCCACACCACCTACAAGCACCTCATTTTCTGTGTCATTGAAGATTTTATCAATCAGGCTTTCACTTGGTGCCATGATTCACTTTGAATTGCGTCTGATCAACAGACTTATTCACAAGTGTTTTTTAAAATATATTTTTATGCAAAAGTAAATTATTATCAAAGGGGAAATACAGTATTTTGCGTTTTTTTCCCAGGTATCTTAATAATGTGACATGCTTTTGTGAAAATACCCCAAGGATAAAAAATCATAAACATATTTTTTACAGCATAATTCCTGTCATGGTGAAATTGGGTCATTTGAGGGGCAGCTCTGTATGATGCAATGCGCCAGCCCTCATCCTGCCCCACATACTGCTGGGTACAATGACAAGCCCGGCTTTCGAGCTTGACTTTTAGCACGATTGTGCTATTCCCTGGTTTCAGATGCTCAGCTCTTCTGTCCTGCTTGTCCTCCCGTTTTAATGCATAACACACACTCATTAAAGGGACGGGCCTAAGAGGACACAAGGCCAATCGGGCTTTGCCTCCCTGCTTCCCTCTGATCTTCCCCACCTATCTCCCACTGATTTTAATGCACTACATTCATCAGTGATCCCTAACCACCAGGCCGTGCCACAGGCCATGTGGTACCGGGCCGCACAGCTATATCCATCCATCCATTTACTGTACTGCTTATCCTCACTAGTGTCGTGGGCAGAGCCTATCCCAGCTGACTCTTGGCGAGAGGCAGGGTACACCCTGAACTGGTAGCCAGCCAATTGCAGGGCACATATACACAAACAACCATTTGCACTCACATTCACACATATGGGCAATTTAGAGTTTTCATTTAACCTACCATGTATGTTTTTGGGATGTGGGAGGAAACCGGAGTACCCCGAGAAAACCCATGCAAACTCCACACAGGGAAGGCCGGCTTTGTATATGGACGTGATGTGACGATGTCGCTTCTCTCAAGCATAGAGTGCAGCGTGCAGTGTTGATTTGAATGAACAATATACATTCCGATTGGAGGCTACTTATTCTCAACCATGCAAGGCTGAGTCAGGAAGAATTTAACACTCCACCTAAACTTAACACCCCCACCTAACCACTTCGGGGTCACTCGCAACCCCCATCCCACACCCTGCCCACCCTTCCGTCGACGATTTGATTGATATCGGGAGACTCACGCGTCAATGACCCTTCGGCACTTGGCTTGTGGAGTGTCCATCAGCAACACCCCCCAGGGGGTTTCTGGTGTGAGAGATAGCTATACGTCCATGAACCAGTCCGTGGCGGAAAAAAGGTTGGAGAACCCTGCTGTACATGCTTTGGGGTGCTGTGAGATTGGGATGCAAGCTTCAGGTCAGTCCTCAAGCCTCACGTCCAGTTTTAATGCACTGCACCACACTGAGGGCCGAACACGGTGGCGAGACAATGATTACCAGTGGGGGACTAGATAATCGTAGTACTAGGGTACTATAGTACTTGGCCCACCACTTGTGGGGTGATGGCTGGCTAACCACTTCGCGAAACATTTGTGCATGTGCAGATGATTAGAAGTTAACGCTGACAATGCTGTTAGCCAACGCTCATCTGCTTAATTTTTGCCCTTGACATAAAAGAGCCATGTACTCCATTGTTTGAAAACGGTTGCTCTTAGTCCATCTTAACTGCCATGTTATGGCCAGGTAAACTCTGTGTGGGGGTGGTATTATGTAAATGAGCAGAATTGTGATGGCACAGTTAAGAATGGCTTGCTTCCAGACACATTTTTTGAAAAAGGCAGCTAACGAAAGATTTGCTGAGTTGTTTAATTTTATTCATTGTAGATCCAACTATTTGTTTACAATCAATTAAAAACATCCATCCATCCATTTTCTGAGCCACTTCTCCTCACTAGGGTCGCAGGCGTGCTGGAGCCTATCCATTGGGCAGGTTGCCAGCCAATCGCAGGGCACATGCAAACAAACAACCAGTCGTACTCACATTCACTAATCAAAAAAGGGTCAGCAGTAGCTCAACTGTGATGGCTTTTGAACTGAAGGTTCATGGTTTAAGTGCAGACAAATATCAATTTGCAACTTGCTGTTGGAGAGATACTTGTCAACATCCTGACTACTCTTGATCAAGTCACTGAACCTCGCCCAACCCCAGCTCAAGGGCGCAACACTGTTTGTGCGCCCCATCTCTCTCCTTGCATGCCTGCATGTGTGGTCTTCTTCTCTGTGTGGTGTGCAACATAAATACCTGTATATACAATAGAGTGTACATTGAGTTTCTCCTTTAAAATTATGCGATAAAAAATTAGATTAAGACAGCCTCAACCAGGACCAACTTGGACCAAAATTGTTGTACTTTCAGTTGTAACTTGTGTACCTGGCCAACTATCTTCTCAGATGGTCTCCTGTTTTGGGTATGGGCATTTGTATTTATTTGTACATGATAACACTCAAGGGTGTGAGCCACAAATTTATTTTGTTCACCACATTGGTAACTTGGGATCAAACAAAAATAACACTGAACATTGACGTTATGATCTCTGAATGCAATATAAATTAAATTACACACTTTGTATTACCCAATTTTATTAAACGATAGCTAATGTAGCAAAAGTTAATATACATTTGGAGTGAGCAGAGTTATTAGGAATCTGTCAAAATAGCAAGAGCTTTTTACAAATAAAACTGTTCAAATAGAGGTCTAAATTTGATTTGCTTTTGTGAGGTACTGCAGGATGAATGGAGTCCTCCAATTTTGCAAGGAATTTTCATGGGCAAATTGAGAGGCTGAAAGCTTTGATTCAGGAATTACATTTATTTTGACCAGTAACCCTTCTGCTACCTATACTGTACTGTTCTCTTATTGTGGCCTCTGCTCAAATAGACGCTGTGTCCCAGATGAATACAGCCTGTGTCATCAATGTGAATAAATGATGGCCTCACCTCGAACAGATGCCAGTAGAATAGACAACAAGAATAAAAGCCTTTTGTGTCCTGCAAACTTTAAATTCTGCATTTAAAGAAGCAAAGTGGACACCGGTAGTAGAACACCAGATAATGAGACTGAGCAGCAGTGCAGGTAACTGTACATCAATAAATAAATATTATCATTAAATGCCTTTGTGAATGTGAAACCAAGGCAAATGTAATTGGCTTTAATTATTTTTACTTTGACAAAAAGGGCCGACGTCTCACAATTAAAATATTGTTTTTCTGTTGGGAATTAAAAGATAAAAATTAAAGAACACAGAACAGTACAACTAAACACCACGCACCAAAAGACTATTACGCTTTGCAGTTTGAGTATCAGATCCTCCAGCCACTGTATGAAAAAGTATGTATAAAAGTATTATTTTTAAATTCTATATTGTGTCGTTTGCGCGTGATTTAAATTTTCCATGCAACATTTGAGCTTCAGTTCTTTGTAGTGAAATGGTTAGGAAATCCATCCATCCATTTTCTGAGCCGCTTCTCCTCACTAGAGTCGCGGGCGTGCTGGAGCCTATCCCAGCTGTCATTAGGCAGGAGGCGGGGTACACCCTAAACTGGTTGCCAGCCAATCGCAGGGCACATACAAACAAACAAACAACCATCTGCACTCACATTCACACCTACGGGCAATTTAGAGTCTTCAATTAACCTACCATGCATGTTTTTTGGGGGGATGTGGGAGGAAAGCGGAGTGCCCAGAGTGCAGATGGTTGTTTGTTTGGGCGGAGTGCCCAATCCACGCAGGCACGGGGAGAACATGCAAACTCCACACAGGCAGGATTTGAACCCTGCGTCCTCAGAACTGTGAGGCAGATGTGCTAACCAGCCGCAACCGTGCTGCCATTCTTTGTTATATGGCAGCTATTTGCAAAAAATTATTTACGTTCATTTTTTAGTTTTTTTTTTAGTTTAGTCATATTTCAGTTTTTCTTTTTTATTAAATCTGCAAAAATTTTAACTATTCTGTATTTTTCTCTGTCAATATGGGGTGCTGTGTGTACATTAATGATGAAAAAATGAACTTAAATTATTTTAGCAAATAGCTGCCATATAACAAAGAGTGAAAAAATTTAAGGTGGTCTGAATACTTTCCGTACCCACTGTATGTTAAGAAGAATTGATACTTTTACTCAGTTAAAATGACCGACATGCCGCTCGCTAGTTTTATTTATCCATTATTCCATGTGCAATCTAGTTTTAAACTTTATCTTCGACTTCTGCACAGGGCGTCGTTGCGACAATCCAATGTGATCACTAGTGTCATTTGACTTCAATTCACCAATCAGATGGCACAAGGCAATCATATGACCACACACGAAGCCTTCGTGGGCCAATGAAAATGACTCATTTTGCGGGGAAAAAAACCAAAAAAATAGCCGTGCAAGTGTTTACTTTACAGACTCTGAAAAACTGTTTTAGTCGTGCATCTGCCCAAAACGTGGACATTACAGCCAACTTCTAAGTTGAGAAAACCCCTTGGGATAAGTCGCAGATATTTCTATTGTTGTTTTGGCAGTGCATCTGGCAACATTAGCCCTATTTTATGGTCATCAGTTACTGCAAAACAGGCTTTTTGTGGATACGTGTCATGCTGTAATCTTTCTCTCTCTCTCTCTCATTCTCTCTTTTTTCTCTCTCTCTCTTTCTCTCTCACACACACGCACACACACACCTGCACGCACGCACACACACACACACACACACACACGCACACACACACACACACACACTATCAATACGTCTGCTCACCAAACAGTTTCTTCATTCAGTCTTCTTCTTTTCCTTTCGGCTTGTCCCGTTAGGGGTCGCCACAGGGCGTCATCCTTTTCCATGTAAGCCTATCTCCTGCATCCTCCTCTCGAACACCAACTGCCATCATGTCTTCCCTCACGACATCCATCAACCTTCTCTTTGGTCTTCCTCGAGCTCTCATGCCTGGCAGCTCCATTCTCATCATCCTTCTTCCAATATACTCACTATTTCTCCTCTGGACGTGTCCAAACCATCGAAGTCTGCTCTCTCTAACTTTGTCTCCAAAACATCGAACCTTGGCTGTCCCTCTGATGAGCTCATTTCTAATTTTATCCAACCTGGTCACTCCAAGAGCGAACCTCAACATCTTCATTTCCGCCACCTCCAGCTCTGCTTCCTGTTGTCTCTTCAGTGCCACTGTCTCTAATCCGTACATCATGGCTGGCCTCACTACTGTTTTATAAACTTTGCCCTTCATCCTAGCAGTTTCTTCATTCAGTCATTTATGTAAATAAAGCAAATAATGTTTCTGTAGGGCCCAATGCATGTGTTGTTGGTTTGTGAACAATGAAATGGTGGCAGGTGTGTGTTGTTTTTATTCTGAAGTAACAATACTCTTACTTGAGTACAATATTTGGTTACTCTATGCACCTCTGTGCACTACCTATACTTATGTATGTTGTTTGTGAAAAAAACAACCGCATTTCCAACAAGGCAGCACTTGTATAGATGGGTGGATGAGTTAACTTAATGTTTTACCTAAGTTCTGCCTTCGATGCTTGTACTTGAAATAGAAGAATGAGAGTGAATGTACTTGCTGCAGAGCTGTAAGTGATGAGCAAAACGATTATTATTTTATTTTGAAGGCGTGAAACGTTAAATTGGCAATTACATTTTGCATGGATGTTGCCTGTGTGAACATGCAAGCACTGTCATAGGTTTTATTTTTTTATTCCCATCTCATCATTCACATTTTACTAAATTTTTTTGTACTGACCTAATGTATAAAATTTATATCCGTTTAGAATGTTTAAGGGTTTCATTCACTTACTAAAGAGTCATTATTATGCTAGGCCTAGAGCTTGGTGCTTTTATCAGATGCATTTTAATATGCGTAAAAAATGCTCTCGAGGAGTAAGTCACAGCCCTGCACCATTGATGTACCAAAGACCGACTCTGACAAGCCTCTTAATGATGTATGAAGATAAAAGGCATCTTTTCGAGAGGTAGATGGAGGTCTGAGCTGGAAGGAGCAGAATACAAAATTAATGATTAATGGTACTTTCAAATAATTTTTCGTACTTTTCGGATGTTTTGCAGTGGTGTGTTTGTCTGCATTTGTTTGTATGTGTTTGTCTTTTCTATGGTGAATCATATCAGGGGTGGAATAACCTTGAAGAAAATTTGTATTTATTATTTTATTTTTGTCTTCAAAACCAAACTTAGTAAACATATTCTCTCATGTTGTTCTTCAGAAATTATGAAATAGGTTTTAACATTTTTTAAATTTATTTGTTTATTTTTTTGTTTTAGTTTATTTTTTCGTCTTGGATCATAATAACTGATGACGTCTAATTGGATATTCTTTTCTGCTGCACTGAACAGCATTACAAGAAACATAACAACATGAAAAACATTTTATATATTTATAATTTTCAATATAATATAATTAATGTAATTTAACATAATATAATTTATATATATATATATATATATATATATATATATATATAAAACATAGTTTTGCCTGAGGAAAGTATTTTTGAATGTAACTAATTTTAATCATGGACATTTCCTAAAGCAACTGTAATTAAATTACACATTTTCTCCCAACAATGTAATGATTACGATCATATATTTTTTTTCCAAATTATGAAGCTATTACATGTAATTAGTTCCTCCCCAGCTCTGATAATTAACAATAAAAATACCAAAATCAGTGAGAGTGCAATCTTCCAATGCAGCCCTATGGGGGACACAAGTCAGTGCAAACTGTAGGCCGGTCCCAAGCCCATCCAGGAAAGGAACTTGGAGGGACAGATGGTGGTAGGCTTTGCAACAAGAATGCAAATGGCTGTAGTGAACACTTTTTTCCAGAAGAGGCACGAACATAGGGTGACCTACAAGAGCGGAGGTAGAAGCACACAGGTGGATTACAACTTGTGCAGACGATGTAATCTGAAGGAGGTTACCAACTGTAAGGTAGTGGTAGGGGAGAGTGTGGCTAGACAGCATAGGATGATGGTGTGTAAAATGACTCTGGTGGTGGGGAGGAAGATTAGGAAGACAAAGGCAGAGATGTGTTCCATGTGGTGGAAGCTGAGACAGGACGAGTGTTGTGCAGCTTTTCGGGAAGAGGTGAGACAGGCTCTCGGTGGACGGGAGGAGCTTCCAGAAGACTGGACCACTGCAGCCAAGGTGATCAGAGAGGCAGGCAGGAGAGTACTTGGTGTATCTTCTGGCAGGAAAGGAGAGAAGGAGACTTGGTGGTGGAACCTCACAATACATGAAATCATACGATGAAATAGGTTAGCTAAGAAGAAGTGGGACACTGAGAGGACCGAGGAGAGGCGAAAGGAATACATTGAGATGCGTGACAGGGCAAAGGTAGAGTTGGCAAAGGCCAAACAAGAGGCATATGATGACATGTATGGCAGGTTGGACACTAAAGAAGGAGAAAAGGATTTATACAGGCTGGCCAGACAGAGGGATAGAGATGGGAAGGATGTGCAGCAGGTTAGGGTGATTAAGGATAGAGATGGAAATATGTTGACTGGTGCCAGCAGTATGCTTGCTTGATGGAAAGAATACTTCGGGGAGTTGATGAATGAGGAAAATGATAGAGAAGGGAGAGTAGAAGAGGAAGTGGCAGGAAGTGGCAATGATTAGTAAGGGGGAAGTTAGAAAGGCATTAAAGAGGATGAAAAATGGAAAGGCAGTTGGTCCTGATGACATTCCTGTGGAGGTATGGAAGCATCTAGGAGAGGTGGCTGTGGAGTTTTTGACCAGCTTGTTCAATAGAATTCTAATGCGTGAGAAGATGCCTGAGGAATGGAGGAAAAGTGTACTGGTGCCCATTTTTAAGAACAAAGGTGATGTGCAGAGCTGTGGCAACTATCGAGGAATAAAGTTGATGAGCCACACAATGAAGTTATGGGAAAGAGTAGTGGAGGCTAGACTCAGGACAGAAGTGAGTATTTGCGAGCAACAATATGGTTTCATGCCTAGAAAGAGTACCAGAGATGCATTATTTGCCTTTAGGATGTTGATGGAAAAGTACAGAGAAGGTCAGAAGGAGCTACATTGTGTCTTTGTAAATCTAGAGAAAGCCTATGACAGAGTACCCAGAGAGGAACTGTGGTACTGCATGCGGAAGTCTGGAGTGGCAGAGAAGTATGTTAGAATAATACAGGACATGTACGATGGCAGCAGAACAGC
This sequence comes from Phycodurus eques, assembly GCF_024500275.1. Taxonomy (NCBI): domain Eukaryota; kingdom Metazoa; phylum Chordata; class Actinopteri; order Syngnathiformes; family Syngnathidae; genus Phycodurus; species Phycodurus eques. Next base: position 4,563,019 of record NC_084534.1, on the reverse strand, counting down.
GGTGAGGTGTGCTGTAAGTGTAACAGACAAATTTAAGGTGGACGTGGGACTGCATCAGGGATCAGCCCTGAGCCCCTTCCTTTTTGCAGTGGTGATGGATAGGCTAACAGATGAGGTTAGACTGGAATCCCCGTGGACCATGATGTTTGCAGATGACATTGTGATCTGCAGTGAAAGCATGGAGCAGCTGGAGGAACAGTTAGAAAGATGGAGGCATGCACTGGAAAGCAGAGGAATGAAGATTAGCCTAAGTAAGACAGAATATATGTGCATGAATGAGAGGGGTGGTGGGGGAAGCCAAGGTTCGATGTTTTGGAGACAAAGTAAGAGAGAGCAGACTTCGATGGTTTGGACAAATCCAGAGGAGGGATAGTGAGTATATTGGTAGAAGGATGATGAGGATGGAGATGCCAGGCAAGAGAGCTAGACGAAGACCAAAGAGAAGGTTGATGGATGTCGTGAGGAAATAAATGATAGCAGTTGGTGTTCGAGAGGAGGATGCAGGAGATAGGCTTACATGGAGAAGGATGACGCGCTGTGGCGACCCTTAACGGGACAAGCCGAAAGGAAAAGAAGAAGAAGTGAGAGTGCAATCTTCCAGTACACCAACCAACTGAAAACAAGAGTGGACACTAAAAGGAAAACATTGCAAAGGATTTTGGCACTTTTTTGCATGCCTACGAGACATTTAACTGTGTACACGTGTGTATATGTCAGATTTTTAAGAAGCTGAGAAGGAAGGCTGTTCACATCCCACACATCTGACATGAGGGATTGATGACAGTGTTTTACCCATATAAGGGCTAATGTTATTTTGGCTTGAAGCTTTAACGATCCATTGAGAACACAAACAAGGTGCTTCTACTCTCATTTTGACAAAAATAAAAATAAAAATTGGTTCCAAGATTTACATAATGGAAAAATAGGATTTTTTTTTTCTGTTTTCCATCCACTCTGTCTTCTGTAGTTTAAAAATAAGATTTGAGAATGCTTTGTCAATATCAACTGATAATTATCAGAAATGTACCAACTGAGAATTAATTTAATGAATGATGAATTAATAACTTTTTGTTAAGTGTCAATAATTTTTCATTTACATATTTCGATAAATGTAATATACCCTATGCACAGTAATTACCTTACTCATAAGACTTGTCTCTTTCGTCTGTAGATTGATATCCCAGAGAAGTGCACGTTGGATTCCATACATTTGTGACTGGATGTGAGAGTACCTTGACCCTTTAAAACTGAAGATGATGTTACTATGGAAACTACTGGTGGTGCAGTCACTCATAGGGTGCCTTGCAGGTAAAGTATCTTTTTGACAACTTTTGATGCATGCCAAAGCTTCTTTTGTGAAATTATGTTTTCATGTATTTGAACCGGCGGCGCGGTGGCTGACTGGTTAGAGCGTCAGCCTCACAGTTCTGAGGACCCGGGTTCAATCCTCGGCCCCGCCATTGGAGACACAACTTGAGGAGGTTTATGTATGTATGTATGTACGTATGCACGTATGTATGTATTTATTTTTGCAGATAGGGAAAGATTCAACAGTTTTGTGGGGTAGTGGTTGGCACGTCTGCCTCACTGTTGAGAGGTTTGGGGTTGGAATCTCAGCTCATGCCCTTCTGTGTGGCGTTTGTTTGGATGGGTTTCTTCTTGTTAGGTTTAAACTCTTAATTGTCCATGGGTTTGAATGCGAGTGTGAATAGTCGTTAGTCCAGCAATGGACTAACGACTGGTCCAGGGTGCACCCATCCTCTTGCTCAAAGTCAGCTGGGTTGGGCTCCAGCTCACCTGCGAGCATAACGAAGACAATGGTTGGCTGTATGGATGGAATGATGAATTCAAAAGTGCCAACACATATACCGTACGAGGGAGTGACTTTATTTTCTTTTTAAAACTTATTTTTTTAAAAAAAAAAATTATTACCTGGCAGAGTTGTTTTATATAGTATATACTTTGCAAGTTATTTTGCTCAATAGGTTTTTCTTTGCATTTGACAAATTATCTAGGTTGGTAATTGTTAAAGCATAGCACCCCTTCTACACTCCTTAGTTCCCTGCTCCCTCCAATAGCCAATTTTACCTATAATACATTGCATGAAAGAGTGATTTTTAAAAAAAATTGGTTGTATACAAATGCTTAGGCCCATCCATAAAGTACAGTATGAATTTAAACAACCAAATAAGATTTTTTGTGTGTTGCATGTTTCTGTAAATACATCTAACTATTCCAGTTGGGCAATGCCTCTGCTCCATGCGCCACATGCATATAATGATGACAAATTTAACTGGGCACTTTGTTTATGAAGTGCTGCATCCATGAGTTAAAACAAGCAAAAGAAAAAGATGTTGGTGTTATGTGTGATCCAAGATGGGCCCGTGGATGATCGTCTGGATCCTGGACTCTCTAGTACTGTCCTTGTTTTTATCATTTTCCTTTGTCCTTGGTGACCCTACACCACTTACACAAGGGAAGATTTAAGTAGTATACAAATTTTTGTTTTTTGCCAACTTTTCATGATGTATTTTACATTCTTTATGTCTTTTCAATTAATCAGCAATCTTACAGCAACAGAGAAATTTACTAGAAACATACTTCTACTGGACTTGCTGATGTGTCTGTTCCATTTATGTGGCGTTGTACACTGTCCTTAACCCTTGAAGTGGTAGGAAACCCACAATTTATTTGCAAGAACACATTGTATGTGCCACCACGGATCAAAACATGGTATTCTGGTTAATATTGCATCTGTGGAATAATAACAATTAAACTGAATAATTCATCAATCTCCAGAAAACTGAGGGCGCCACCATTTCAGGTGTAGCATGTATTGCTTGAAATTAAAATGTAATTGACTTGGAAAAAGATACGAAGGAAGGTAAACGCCTGCGTTCACTTCCGGGTTAGTCCAATTTACGTTTTTAACGTTAAAATCAAAGCACGTCAGTCTCATAACGAAAGGTTGCTACATTTTATGAAATATGAGTTCTAGATGACAGAGGTTTACTTAAACTCAGAACACGCACAAAACACAACCAAGAGTGGAATTTTATAGAATATTTAATGACATCTACAAGGGATCGAGAGGGAAACACACAAAGGGGTCTAACTCAACAAAGAAAATAACATTAAAAATGGTAAAAAGGAGAAAAATAGGCGTACGCAAAGAGGAATAGAACACCTTGCGTTGGACTAAAGTTGGAAATGCGAGCGTTTAATGCGTCCAGTCCGGAGAGAAAGAGGACAAAGTTAGGATTTTGTGTGAAGCTAGTAATTTCCCCAAAATTATTAGGCACTAATATTGTACTGTCTGGGAAACACTGGTGTGTTACTCACGAACGTAAATCAGCTGGGAGGTGGGGTGGTCTGTCTCAGTCATCTCAGGAAGCACGGAGACAGGTTTGGTCGAATGAGAAAAAGGAAGCAGAAAATGAAACAAAAGAAAAGAGGCGGAAGACAAATAAATTGTTGTTCGTCACGCCTCGTTGGGAGAATATGACTGTCTTTCTCCCTGCCTTGGGTCCGGGACCCGCTCAAAAGTTCAGAAAACTCACGTTTGGGTGGGAGTGTATCTGATAGCCCAGCATCAACTGTTCTGGAGGCTTAGCAGCGGTGATCCACGGAGGCTAGGGAGCCGGGTGTCCATCCTCAAAGCCCACGGTTACCGAGCCTGCTAATTACTTTAGGGTCCACTTGTAGTACGCCAGGTGTCCTCTTAGCGACTGTCTCACAGCAGGGCGGCCTCCAAGAATGCAGTTTATCAAGCTGTGGGGAGTCAATGTGTCACCTCAGGTCATGGGGAGCATGTAAGCTACATAGGCGATATTACCCTGCTGCCGACTGAAACTACAGTTACAACTACCGCTACAATGGTTACGTCATGTGGCCAAAACTGGAAAACTGGTTCTCAGACTCTTTGTGTATGCTTCTGGGTTTGGTCACATGTGAGGGGGGGGGCGTAACTGTGACGTTAATTTCCTCACGATGTTTGCTTACATCACTCTTTGACGTACGCACATGCTATCATGACAAGTGAGTAGTGACACACAAATACACATGTATAAGTGTCCTGTTAACAATAGCCATTATCTGCTCTACCCAAGTGTTGGAGTGTGAATATACAGTAGTCAAGAGACAAATGTGGCTATCCAAAGCTCTCCAACATTTCCCTTTCACAAGATAAGGACCACACAGTCTTTCTACATCTCTCCGGGAGAAAATAAAAAAGAGCAACAGGCTAGAGTAGCACAATGCTCTGTTCCAGCACCTACTACACCTACACCTACTAACATCCTGCTCAAGAGCACTCAAAAAATCCCTCACCACTTCCTAGCCCATTGTACAAAACCAACAGCAACTCAGACATGAACTTGCACTGAAAACCTTGTTGGAAAACAAGCCCCAGCTACATGAGGAAACAGGAATTTTCATGGGATGTTGTCCAGTTTGATTAGAATATTCAGGCACTGATGCAAATGTAATACTGTATAGTGTATGAAATGTGGTAGAGAACAAAAGAGATGGAAATTGTGCCTTGATTCAAATTTGGTATCTTTCATGGAAATGGCTCTCTGAGCAGCACACAGGTTGGGAGCGCGCTAATGATGACAAAGACATAGCTGGGGGAATTGTGCAGCCGTTTAGTCATGTGTCACTTCAACACTGGACATGCTGAGTGAGTCACAGTCTGCCCTGAGCAGGGAAAAGTATGCACTACTGATTGAGCCATTAATATATTTTTATTGTGCATGACAAACATCTTGAATCTTTAATATTGTCCATATTTGGCACCCTGAACTGGTCGCCAGTCAGTCGCAGGGCACATATAGACACGCACAACCATTCACACTCACACTCACACCGTCACTGAGTGTGAACTGAACCCACGCTGCCCACACCAAAGTCAGGCAAGTGTACCCCTACACCATCAGTGACTACATGTAATATATAATATTATATATAATATAAACGCAAGTTGCATTTAGATTTATTGTTAAGCATGTACAGATCTTTTACAATAAAACCTTACATCATCCATCTGGATGCTGCAGGCTGGACAAGAATTCAGGATACGTGTTCAAAAAGCTTGGCTGCATTATCTTTGCTTGGCATTAGCTGGCAACGAACTTGCATACTGTGATAAGTCGCCATGAAAACTAGGTGATGATGAGTCTTCCTTTCTGATGTTAATTACTTCATGTCCTCCTTTACTGATAACAATGTTTTTATAAACATTGGTTGTTACCCGCCATGGAGACGATCAGGCGAGGATTAGGGAGTACACCAGCACAGCCATTTTTTTCCCCCGCTACTCTGCTACATGTACACATTCGCAGCCAACAAATGTGCCTCGTCCTTCAGTGCGAACCAGCCGATCTACGGATGGCTTTATTTTTTCAGAACATTTCCTAATTCCCTGCTCTTTCACCGATCCAGATGTCTTTTTTTCTCATAACTTTTCCTAATCCACTCCCTTCCAAGTTGGATAGTTGCACACAATCGTGGCAAGGGGGTGGCTCAACACCGAGGGGTTCAGGACAGTGTTAACCGCAAGATATCTAGCCTCAGCTCGTACTGTGCTAGCTGGTACAGCACAAGCGAGCATTCCCAGCTCGGAGCTGGTATAAAAAAATAAAAATAAAATAAAAGGCGCTGCGACCGGACATGCATGATCTGATTTTATACTGAGACAGATACGATGTCTGTCAACAGTTACTTTTTCATCATCAATGTCTCTCACCAAACAGTAATTTTTAGCTGGTGATTAAAAAAAGAGCAGTGTAAATGTGCAGATGCATCTAACCAAGACTGCCCTTTTTTTCAACGAATAGAAGAAAGCGATTGTTGATTCTACAATGCACAGCGACGGTGCAGTACCAGAAAAGTGCGAAGAAATGCACGATTTCCCTGTCGCCACACTATTTTTGATATTTTCCTTCGTAAAAAGTGTATTTTATTGTTGTTACGTTTTTATTTACACATTATGAATACAGTTTTTTGGGAGTGTAAAACGCGCAATGCATTGTGGGTTAATTATTCATACCGAGTGCGCGATCATCAGTCGGGTAAGGACTGACTCACTGAAGGACTTACACTACTTAGGTTAAATAATATTTACAATGAAAAGTAAGAACTCTCAACGTCGTCTGCGAGTGCACGGCTGACGTCACGTAGAAAGAAAAAAGGTTTTCTCGCTCTTCGCATCAAAATTACTGTGGTGGGAGCAATGGTGTGTGTGTGTCGCTTACTTTCAAGTTTACGCACAAAGGCACGCACATGCACACACACACAGTTGCTTTCATGGACCGCAATTGGCAGTGTACTTAGAATGGTGTGTTTGTTTACGTTTAGGAACTTACTGTATTGTGTTGTCTGCACTAAGTTGCTGATTTAATGTGGCTTCAACTACACTAATATTTAAGTTATTGCTTCATGTTGATGACTTCATTCTGTAACTTGTGTGGCATACATTCACAAGTAATGGGTACGGTTAAGCTAATGCTTTTTTTGTACTGTGGATAAATGATATTCCTGCCACATGGCAGCTGCCAAAAGTAACTAAAAAGTCACTTTTTCTCATTCAGTTACTTTTGAAACCAAGTAATCAGCAAAGTAACTAAGTTACTTTTTCAAGCTAACTGTGGCAACACTGGTCGCAGCTTTGTGACAGGAGCATGGTCACTGTCCGAGCGGAGTTTATCAACCATTTTGCAGAGCATAATCTGTAATCGCCTTTCTCCACACGACTGACATCATTCCTACACGGAAAGTATATGTCTTTGGTGAAGAATTAGGATTGTTTTATGAGTACCAGTATCAGTATCAGCACGAATACCTATATTGGTATTGGTGCAGGCCTACTTATAATAAAGGATAATAAATAGGTACACTGTTAAATCAAGACTGAACAGCATGGAACACTTATTACATCATGTCCTAGCATGAGTGGCAAACATTTTTGCCCAAGATTCCAATATAAACACAGACAGTGAAATAGCCAAAAACTCAAGTTGTGGATGTAACTCCTGAAGCTAAGGGCAATTTAGAGTCTTCAATCAACCTACCTTTTGGGATGTGGGAGGAAACCGGAGTACCCAGAGAAAACCCACGCAGGAATGGGGAGAACATGCAAACGCCACACAGGCGGGGCCGGGATTTGAACTCCTGTCCTCAGAACTGTGAGGCCGATGTGCTAACCAGTCAGTCACGGTGCCACCTACCATTTTACATGCGTCTACTTAACCTCAAATAAGGTTTGGCATTTTTAGTAGGCTCCTGACATTGTGTTGTCACATCTTACAGCACAAGCCATGGACCACAAAGAGGTTCCAGAGCATTTAATCTCATTCTTCAAAAGGCATTAGTCAAGCGAGGAAGTATTTCCAAGGCATTAAATATACAATACACAGTGAAGACTGCCATTATCAAGTGGAACTAATATGGCACAATAGTGACATTACCAAGGACTAGCCGTCCCTCCAAAATCGATAAAAAGAAAAATGGTTTGGGTAACTGCTCAGTACATGTACATATTTAAGTAAATGTTACAACAATCTCCCGTCATCTTCATATGTCTGGGCTATGGGTTAGGGTGGCAAGACATAAATAAGCCTTATCTTACAAAAAAACCCAAAAAACACTTGAAATCTCCCAAACGTGTGTGGGAAAATGTGTTATCGTTCGATGAAACCAAGGTTGAAGTTTTTGGCCATAACTCCAAAAGGTATGTTTGGCACCAACACAACACTGCACATCAATGAGGATAAGCGGTACCGAAAATGAATGAATGAATGAAAATAACCATTAGATACTGTAACTGTCACATCCTGTCATGCAGTCAAATTAGTCATATGTACTTTGAAAATTTTAAGTAATCCATATCGAAATATCAAATGATAATTTAAATATTTATATTCAGAAGGGCGGCACCGAGGCCAACTGGTTAGCACATCTGCCTCACAGTTCTGAGGACTGGGATTCAAATCCCGGCCCCGCCTGTGTGGAGTTTGCATGTTTTCCCCATGCCTGGGTGGGTTTTCTCCGGGCACCCCGGTTTCCTCCCACATGCCAAAAACATGCATGGTAGGTTGATTGAAGACTCTAAATTGCCCGTGGGTGTGACTGTGAGTGCGAATGGTTGTTTGTTTTTGTGGGCCCTGCGATTGGCTGCCGACCGGTTCAGGGTGTACCCCGCCTCCTGCCCAATGGATAGGCTCCAGCACTCCTGCGACCCTAGTGAGGAGAAGCGGCTAAGAACATGGATGGATAGATGGATGTTTTTAATTGATTGGTCACAAATAGTTGGATCTACGGTGAATGAAATTAAACAACCAAGCAAATCTTTTGTTAGCTGCCTTTTTCAAAAAATGTGTCTGGAAGCAAGCCGTTCTTAACTGTGCCATCACAATTCTGCTCATTTACATAATATCACCCCCACACAGAGTTTACTTGGCCATAACATGGCAGTTAAGATGGACTAAGAGCAACCGTTTTCAAACAATGGAGTACATAGCTCTTTTATGTCAAGGGCAAAAATTAAGCAGATGATCGTTGGCTAACAGCATTGTCAGCGTTAACTTCTAATCATCTGCACATGCACAAATGTTTCGCGAAGTGGTTAGCCAGCCATCACCCCACAAGTGGTGGGTCAAGTACTATAGTACCCTAGTACTATGATTATCTAGTCCCCAACTGGTAATCATTGTCTCTCCACCGTGTTCGGCCCTCAGTGTGGTGCAGTGCATTAAAACTGGATGTGAGGCTTGAGGACTGACCTGAAGCTTGCATCCCAATCTCACAGCACCCCAAAGCATGTACAGCAGGGTTCTCCAACCTTTTTTCCGCCACGGACCGGTTCATGGACGTATAGCTATCTCTCACACCAGAAACCCCCTGGGGGGTGTTGCTGATGGACACTCCACAAGCCAAGTGCCGAAAGGTCATTGACGCGTGAGTTTCCCGATATCTCAAAGATGGCGCCTACCAGTGTGGCCGCCTCGGTAACGCGCTCTCTAGTATTGTCTTTGTTTTTGTGTTTTTCGTCCGTCTTTGGAGACCTTACACGACTCACTTACACAAGGGGAGACCTGCTAACCATCAAGGAGGCTACTCCGGACTTTCTGTCACCAACTTTCGAAAATCCGCTCAGTTTTTTCCCCGAGTTACTCACCGGAGCGGCGTCCGCGGTTTTCGGCGCATGGATGCGGAAGCGGCGCCACAGAGGAAAACGAGCCGGAATTCAGGTGAAACTCCGCAAGAGAGGACACAGATTGGCGTTCCCGTCGATCCACCTCGCGAATGTACGCTCCCTACCCAACAAAATGGACGAGCTTCATCTTCTGTTAAAGACCAGTAAAGACTTCGGACGTTCCGCGGCCATGTGCTTCACGGAGACCTGGCTTTGCGACGCTGTACCCGATGGCGCCGTCACGCTTCCCGGCTTCAACATTCATCGAGCGGACCGCGACATGGAATCATCGGGAAAAACGAAGGGCGGCGGGATATGCCTCCATATAAACGAAAAATGGTGTACGGACGTCACGGTGCTCAGCACACACTGGAGCCCGCATTTGGAGTCGCTGTTTCTGAACTGTAAACCATTTTACGCGGCACGTGAGTTTGCATCGTTTATACTGGCTGGAGTCTATATCACACCGCAAGCTAACACGAGCGCCGCATTGCTAACGCTCGCCGAACAAGTCAACAAAATTGAAAAAAAACACCCTGACTCACCCCTCATTATTCTCGGGGACTTTAACAAAGCTAAACTCAACCACGAACTCCCTAAATACAAGCAGCACATCAACTGTCCTACCAGGGAAAATAATACTTTAGACCACTGCTACACTACGGTAAAAAACGCATACCGTGCTATACCTCGTGCAGCCCTGGGCTCGTCTGATCACTGCTTAATTCACTTAATACCGACGTACAAGCAAGAACTTAAATGTGCGAAGCCTACAGTGAAAACAGTCAAAAAGTGGACCAATGAAGCAAAGATGGAACTTCAAAGCTGTTTAGACTGCACAGACTGGAGTGTCTTTGAAAATTCAGCTGGCAGCCTGGATGAATATACAGACACTGTCACATCCTATATCAGTTTCTGTGAAGAGGTTTGTGTACCAACAAAATCATTTCGGACATTCAACAACAACAAGCCGTGGTTCACTGCTAAACTTAAGCAGCTTCGCCAAGCTAAGGAAGATGCATATCAGAGCGGGGACAGGGCCCTGTATAATCGAGCTAGAAACCAGCTTACTAAAGAAATTAACATTGCAAAGAGGATCTATGCAGCAAAGTTGGAAAAACAGTTTAGCGCGAACGACTCGAAATCAGTCTGGCATGCATTCCAATCGCTGACTAATTACAAGCGACGATCCCCCCAAGCTGAGAACAATAGCACACTAGCCAACGACTTGAATACCTTCTATTGCAGATTTGAAAAGGACAGTTTCACTCCACACACCCACCCGGCCGCACCCGCGACCACAACCACACCTCTGACTTCTGCGTTAACCATCCATGAACAGGATGTGAGACGCATCTTCAAACAACAGAAGATTAACAAAGCAACAGGACCGGACCATGTGTCCCCATCCTGCCTCAAAGTCTGCGCGGACCAGCTCGCTCCAGTCTTCACTCAGATCTTTAACAGATCTTTGGAAATGTGCGAAGTTCCATCCTGCTTCAAACGCTCCACCATCATTCCAGTCCCCAAGAAACCTGCAATCTCTAGTCTGAATGACTACAGGCCTGTCGCTTTGACATCTGTGGTCATGAAGTCCTTTGAACGTCTCGTGCTGGACCACCTCAAGAGTGTCACAGGTCCCCTGCTGGACCCCCTGCAGTTTGGCTACCAAGCGAACAGGTCTGCGGATGATGCAGTCAACATGGGACTGCACTTCATCCTAGAACACCTCGACAGTGCAGGGACCTACGCGAGGATCCTGTTAGTGGACTTCAGCTCAGCGTTCAACACCATCATCCCTGAACTCCTTTCAACCAAGCTTCTCCAGCTCAGCGTCTCACCTGCCATCTGCCAGTGGATTTACAGCTTTCTGACGGGCAGGACACAGCAGGTCAGGCTGGGGGAGGCCACCTCATCCACACGCAGCATCAGCACTGGGGCGCCCCAAGGTTGTGTCCTCTCTCCGCTGCTCTTCTCTCTCAACACGAACGACTGCACCTCAGCGAACCCGACTGTCAAGCTCCTGAAGTTTGCAGATGACACCACTGTCATCGGCCTCATCAAGGACGGTGACGAGTCTGCATATCTACAGGAAGCGGAGCGGCTGGAGCTGTGGTGCGGGCGACACAACCTGGAGCTGAACACGCTCAAGACGGTAGAGATGATCGTGGACTTCAGGAGGCATCCTTCGCCACAGCTGCCCCTCACGTTGTCCAGCTGCCTTGTGTCAACCGTCGAGACCTTCAAGTTCCTGGGAATTACAATCTCTCAGGACCTGAAGTGGGCGAACAACATCAACTCCGTCCTCAAAAAGGCCCAGCAGAGGATGTACTTCCTGCGGCTTCTGAGAAAGCACGGCCTGCCACCGGAGCTGCTGAGACAGTTCTACACAGCGGTCATTGAATCGGTCCTGTGTTCTTCCATCACAGTCTGGTTTGGTGCTGCTACAAAAAAGGACAAACTCCGACTGCAACGGACAATCAAAACTGCTGAAAGGATTGTTGGTACCCCCCTACCCACCATTGAGGATTTGCACGCTGCCAGAACTAAGACAAGGGCGTGCAAAATCCTCTCGGACCGTCTGCACCCCGGTCACCAGCTCTTCCAGCTCCTTCCCTCAGGTAGGCGCTACCGATCAACGCAAACTAGAACTAGTAGACATTCCAACAGCTTCTTCCCTCTTGCGATCAACTTCTTAAACACCTAACCTATAATTCCATTACAACAAGCTGGCAATTTTTTGACTTGAGTTCGTTGTCACATTTCTGTGGGGCCAATTATGTATTATGTATTACTTGTGCACTCACTGTAGTTGTCTCGCCATGCTGCACTATTTGCATATACTGGCCACTCATGCCAGAGTAGCATCTGCTCCATTTGTCTGTAACATTTGCACAACCGACATTGTCCCAGATGATCGCACTACTCGTCACTTTAAACCGCATACACTCCTTGAAGTCTCAGCGCCCTTTGCACAATGGTCATTGCACCGGACTATTGCAATATTAGTCGTTCGAACTGCTCTAAGTGCTAGAGGACTCTGCATCTTTTTGCACAATTGTTTTTTGTCAATGTCTTTATGTCCCCAAAGTGTTCTGTAAATTGACTGTTTGTTGTACTAGAGCGGCTCCAACTACCGGAGACAAATTCCTTGTGTGTTTTGGACATACTTGGCAAATAAAGATGATTCTGATTCTGATCAATCAAATCGTCGACGGAAGGGTGGGCAGGGTGTGGGATGGAGGTTGCGAGTGACCCCGAAGTGGTTAGGTGGGGGTGTTAAGTTTAGGTGGAGTGTTAAATTCTTCCTGACTCAGCCTTGCATGGTTGAGAATAAGTAGCCTCCAATCGGAATGTATATTGTTCATTCAAATCAACACTGCACGCTGCACTCTCTGCTTGAGAGAAGCGACATCATCACATCACGTCCATATACAAATCCGGTCTTCCCTGTGTGGAGTTTGCATGGGTTTTCTTGGGGTACTCCGGTTTCCTCCCACATCCCAAAATCATACATGGTAGGTTAAATGAAAACTCTAAATTGCCCATATGTGTGAATGTGAGTGCAAATGGTTGTTTGGCTGGCGACCGGTTCAGGGTGTATCCCGCCTCTCGCCCGACGATAGCTGGGATAGGCTCCAGCAGCCTAGGGACCCTAGTGAGGATAAGCTGTACGTAAAATGAATGAATGAATGAAAATAACCATTACTTAATGTAACTGTCATCTCCTGTCATACGGTCAAATTAGTCATATGTACGAGGTGTACCCCACCTCCTGCCCGAAGATAGCTGGGATAGGCTCCAGCACTCCCGCGACCCTTGTGAGGATAAGCGGGTCATAGAATGGATGGATGGATGGATGGATGTTCAGAAGATTTTCATTGAATGTGACCATACACATTTTTAGTAGTCGTAGAAGAAGTACTTGTAGTAGCAGTAGTTGTTGTTGTACTCATTTGGTTTTCTTGCATTTTTTTTTTTTTATCTTTTGCATTTATTCATATATTTATTGCTAATACTGTTTTGAAGTTATTGTAGCTCGGCTTTTGTGTATAGTATAGTTACAATGTATTATTACCAGCAGGCTGTCATTAAATGAGCATTTGGCATGGTTCCATGCATCAAAGGAGGGGTGCTGAGTCCATGATTAGCATCATCTGATCGCTTTGATGTTTTCGTTTCTAGAAGAAACTGCCTTTCCAAATTCTGTGGAAATCAATAATAAGTTATTTAGTTTTTAAATCCTTCCAAATAACTAACTCACCATCAATGCGTTCCAAACCTTGGGGAAAAAAGCGTACAGCACACTTTGCACTCCCCCCCCAACCTGAACAAATTTCAATTTAACAGTGTATATTCCCTTTTGGTGTGAATGTAATAGTATTATTATTTCTTTTTTATCTGTGTTTACTGTTGGACATCTGCAACCTCTTCCATATTGCAGCAATAGCGTATATAAAACGTATATATATAATATATTATAGAAAAGCCAATGCTGTCAGAGAGATGGAGGAAAACTTCACAAATGATAAATTAATGAAGTTAATTTAAATAATGATGATGATGATGATCTTGTTAGAATGTGGACATACAATATGTGTGTGTAGCCTCTCACAACAGCAGTGCTGCTGAGTTTGGCAAGAAGCGCTATCTAAAATGATGCACACATGATGTGTCTGCATCATCATACCCACTGCCCATGAAGGGCATTTCTTAGAACGATGTGCATGTCAGATGATTTGATATGTCAAGGTCTCTTCTCATGGCAGTGCCCTGATCTCTTCAGGCCATTTTACATTGACAGGATGGACACTGACCTCTGTCATTCCACCGGGTGAGCAGCCCGTTAGTGAGCCTGCCAGCTTCAGGCCACCTAAGCCATGCTGCCAGCTGGTCAGACACCATGGCCACAAGCCCTGCAAAGCTTTGGACAATAACACCCGCAAACTGGTCCATCTCTCTTCTTTGATTCAGTTCAGAATGTAAATAGTAAGTACAGTTAGGGAAGGAAATGGAAAACTACCTAATTTCTCATGTCTAATATGTTGTCTAGTATAATGCGCACCCCCAAAATCAACCCCAAAAATCATGAAACCCCTTCTACCTATGTTGAATGTGCACCATCGATTTGCTGCTATCCATATGCTCAAAATATGAAGTATTATCCATATTTTATTAGGTTTTTCAAATAAATTTTCTGTTCTGTATGCATGCGCTGAGATAATTGTTTTTTTTATCCCCGCGTTGAAAAGGCCACACTTAATGTAAAAAAGCTTAACTTTGCCTAATGCCACAGAACTGTGACCAATCACGTTCCCATCTGAAAATATCAGAATAAAATCCCTAATATTTTTCATTTTCAAGCGTTTTCATCCCCATATGTGCTTACTGTAGAAAAAGCTTAATGTTGCTTAATGTCACAAAAATGAGACCAATCGTCACCAAAATTTCGGTGGACAGCTTTCCCAATGCCCACTTCAACCTCTGAAAATATCACCACAAAATTCCTAAGAATTTTTATTTCATGGATGTTAAGCATTTTCCTCTCCATAGACGCTCACTATACAAAAGCTTGATGCTTGATGCCACAAAACCGTGACCCATAACCGCTAAAATGTATGTGGCATCTCTAATTATCCCCACTTCAACCTCTGAAAGTATCAGAATTAAATCCCAAATATCTTGGGTTTTATGGATTTTATATCAATATGGGCCTGTGATAAGGCCATGATTGTTGGGTGAGGGGCGGAAATGTATGTAGATTTTTAACATTAGACATTACATATTGGAATGAAAGTACAACTTCCTCACGACCCCTAGGTACCGGTATACATTTATACAATGTGAAATTATGTTTTCGTTTTCCTTATACCCATGTATAATGCACTCTATTAACTTATTATTCTGCTTATCGAATAATTTTACATCGCACATGTATGATGACCATCACGCGCAAGAAGTGTACTCTATTTTGGATCTAAACTCCAACATGGTGTCAAGGCAGTAACATTTGTGAAAAGATGATACCGGCGTTACTTGCAGCACTTGCAAAGCTTTAATTTTATAAAAGGGAGAATACTTCCAACATGTGCGATATAATGATATATATCTTAGTACAATATAAAAACATCTATCATTCAATTGAGGCCTGCCGCACCATGCATGATGCGAACCCGATTGGAGCGGACCGTTGCAAAAAAATTATGGTTGACAACTCACCCCCGCACAATGAGCGTGGTACGTACTGTTCAGGTACATTCAGCCCACAAGCTTCAATATTTCATCCACAGGAACATTATAAATTGTGAGTCCAGTTAAGTAGTTTTGGAAGACACAATATTTGATATTTTATATATTGTTTTTGCATGGCTTGGAGGCGGTGCGGCAGCCACTCTGTCTCTTGCTGACTTAAAATCTGGAAATGTTTCTTTAGCGTGAGTGAAAGCTTATGTGCATTTTGATTGGCTGTAATTTGCAACGTTACGGCGCCCTGCACCGGTGATACAAATTTTGAATTGCGGCAAATCAGTGACCGAATAACTGGGCACTCATGAAAATAGTTGCAAAACCCCGCATACTACGCAACAGTTCAGTCGGGTTCGGCCGCATCGCTCGAGTGTGGCAGTCTTAAAACCCTTTATCATTTATATATTTATTTTGATGTGTGGTATTATGTTGGCTTTGTTGCTTCACTGATGTAGCGTCCAAGACGGTAACATAACAGAAATCGCCTTTCTATTACGTCATCTTTGTGTCTCACTCTCTTGGTGTGACCAATCAACGCACACTTAATCCATCTGTTACATTCGTGTAACAGTTGGATTGAGCGTAAATAGATCATTCATGCCAGGAGAGTGGGGCACCAGGAGGACATGACAAATCGGTGACGGTTACTGTTACACTGGTCTCTTGTGAGTTGAGTTCAATAAACAAGAGTCTGTGCAGTGTGCATTTGTAATAGATGCCAGCTCGCGCTGGTTAGAAGTACATCAGTCCAAACTTCACTCTTCGAGAACCTTAAGAGTAGTGTCAGCACAGGCTTTTAGCCTGCTGGTTAACACTTGCGACTCTCCACCCAGGGGATGGTGGTACTGTAGGTTCAAGCCTCAGGCAGGACAGATGACCCCTGTCACACATGCACTCCAAGATAGAATGAGGTCCTGGGTTTTTGTGTGATGAGTGATTTTAGAAGTGCTACACTAGGATTGTATGAAAAATGAATGAAGGCTAATGCAACTGCAGCAACACATCACCCGGAAATGCTCCTGTACAGCATTGCAAGAGGAGCATGTGATGTAAACAAAACTGTACATTACACTGCATTTACACTGCATTACAATATACCTAACAACAGTGTACGTTCCTTCAAAACTGGTTGTACTCCACAATATTTTTCCACTAGATAATTGTAGTTTTTCTGTGTGTAATTATATTGATCAATTATAAATTTAATTGTTTTCTATACAAAATCTGCGATGGATGGATTTCTATATAATTTTTTTTGTAAATAATCAGGGGAAAACAACATTAATTGAATGTTTTTAAATGAAAAATACTATATTAGGACCATAAATATAAAACAAGGCGGCATGGTGGCCGACTGGTTAGAGCGTCAGCCTCACAGTTCTGAGGACCCGGGTTCAATCCCCGGCCCCGCCTGTGTGGAGTTTGCATGTTCTCCCCGTGCCTGCGTGGGTTTTCTCCGGGCACTCTGGTTTCCTCCCACATCCCAAAACCATGCAATAATTGGAGACTCTAAATTGCCCGTAGGCATGACTGTGAATGTGAATGGTTGTCTGTTTGTATGTGCCCTGCGATTGGCTGGCAACCAGTTCAACTCCTGCCCGATGACAGCTGGGATAGGCTCCAGCACGCCCGCGACCCTAGTGAGGATAAGCGGCTCAGAAAATGGATGGATGGAAATATAAAACAATCAAATGAAAAAAACTGTGGTAACTGAGTGTGACCTTTTGTGCCATGTGATGTATTATTCTTACGTCCTGTCCATACTAATTAATTGTTTCATCAGAACTTTGAAATGTCGTATGTTGGTGCATCCGAAAGATAAGGATTGCCCGTGCTCTCAAATACCATGTAAACTCATTAAACAACACCAAAGAATTATACCTATTGTATTATTTGACTCTTCAGCATTTAACCAGTTTTCCCCATCTTATTAATGGATTCATTAGGAGTGAACTCTTTTTGATGGCAGCATTAGTAAGAGCTCAGCTTTCGTTCCTAAAATTGAAGAGCATGTCCCGACATCTCAAGGTGCTCGTTCTTCCTCAGGAGATGCAATTATGTCGAGGAGAGTGGGGGGTAAAAGAGATCCCCAGATGGCCTTCCAGATGAGCCCTGGCTAATTGGCAGTGTTAGGGATTCAGAGCAGGTTCAAGAGAAAGGCTTTTTCAATGGTCCTACATCTTTGTTTGCATTTGTTTTGCTTTGTCAACACTTCCCTTTTATATGCATATCAATACATGTTTTATTCATGTCTGCTTGGAATAAAATCTGTCGAAACTACCTTGTTATTGTGCGTGAGCACAAACAGCACACGCTGTACACATACATGCAAATTAGCCGCCTTTCGACGAAATTCGCCGTTTTGAACTCAAAATAGGTCATTTACGTGAATCGTGAAGATCCGATAATTTTGTTTTGGGGGGGTTCGTCATAGGCTGTTTCGTACTCCTTGAATTTAACACTGGCAGCTAGAGCCATTTCACACATCCACCATACACACACAGATGTAATTGTGAATATTACTCCAGGGCGGACTAATACGCGGCCTGAGGTTCCACCTGTGCGCTCAAAGTCACAGGAGTTGACGAGACCAGAAAAAAACCTCAGCCGCTTCTGCTGTTAATAAGTAACGGTACTTTTACACGTTACAATGATCTAAATGTCGCTCGCTACTTTTATTTATCAATTATTGCTTATTCATCAACTATTTCGTGCGCGAGACTCCGACTTCAACTTCCCCATCGGGTGCTGTCAATCCAATTTAAGCGCTAGTGACGTGTAAGTCTAGTTTACCAATCAAACGTTACAAGAAAGTCACATGACCTCACACAACGTCTTCCATTGGGCTTCCCGGACATAGGTATTCAAACTAGATAAGCCTGACCCGCTGATCGTCGTGCGTACGTGGCGGCCATGTTGTAAAGGGTGTCATTACCATTAAGGCAACGGCACGCTACTCTTCTTTACATTTAGACGAACAAAAACAACAGCTTTCATGTATTGTAGTATTTGTCTGGCACTGTCTGCCCAAACGCGGTACGGTGGCGACTGGTTAGAGCGTCAGCCTCACAGTTCTGAGAACCCGGGTTCAATCCCCGGCCCCACCTGTTTGGAGTTTGCATGTTCTCCCCGTGCTTGTGTGGGTTTTCTCCGGGCACTCCGATTTCCTCCCACATCCCAAAAACATGCATTAATTCGAGACTCTAAATTGCCCGTAGGCATGACTGCGAGTGTGAATGGTTGTTTGTTTCTATGTGCCCTGCGATTGGCTGGCAACCAGTTCAGGATGTACCCCGCCTCCTGCCCGATGACAGCTGGGATAGGCTCCAGCATGCCCGCGACCCTAGTGAGGAGAAGCGGCTCAGAAAACGGATGGATGGATGGATGGATATCTGCCCAAACGTGGATATTTCAGCTCACTTATAGCTTGGGAAAACACTGAGGAGATGTTTTTTTTCTAGTTTTGACTGTGCATAGACAGACACAGCAACATCAGAATTTGCACATTCACATTTTATTTTGTATATCCTTTTTTTATAATTGATGTTCATGCTCTGGTAAAAAAAAAAAAAAAAGTTACTCTATATTTACTCAGTACTTGTCAAGAACAGTACTCTTACTTGAGGACAATGTTTGGGTACTTTACCCACCAAGTCGAGACAGGCATCTGGTTTGCTGTTTTTGGAGCCAGGATGGAAGGAGAGATTGAAATTAAACCGGCTCAAGAAGAGAGACCATCGAGCTTGACGAGGGTTAAGGCATTTGGCGGAACGGAGGTAAGAGAGATTCTTGTGGTCTGTCCAAATAATGAATGGTAGTTCAGTCCCCTCCAGCCAGTGCCTCCACTCTTCCAAAGCCCATACAATGGCCAGTAGCACTCGGTTGCCGACATCGTAGTTCCTCTCGGCAGGGGACAGACGACGGGAAAAAAAGGCACAGGGGTAAAGTTTCTGGGTCGTGGGGTCTCGCTGCGAGAGGACAGCCTCTGCCCCCGTGTCCGAGGCGTCAACCTAGACCACAAACTGGAGGGAGTGGTCGGGGTGGCGAAGAATGGGCGCACTATTGAACAGCGTCTTGAGTTGACTGTATGCTTGGGATGCTGCCGGGGTCCATTGAAAGAGGGAGCTGGTGGATGTGAGGCTAGTGAGGGGAATTGCGACCTTGCTGTAATTACGAATGAATCGACGGTAGAAATTGGCGAATCCAAGGAAACGTTGCAGTTCTTTGTGGGTGGTGGGAGTGGGCCAGTTAACAACTGCTTGGATCTTGGCAGGGTCGGGTTGTAGTTGTCCTCTGGAGATGACGTAGCCCAGGAAGTGCATGGAGGAGAGGTGGAATTCGCACTTTTCAGGTTTAACATACAGACGGTATTCAAGGAGACGCTGAATGACTTGGCGTACATGGATGCTGTGTTCTTCGGGGGAGCGGGAAAAAATGAGGATGTCACTAAGGTATGCAAACACGAACCGGTTGAGAATGTCATGGAGGACGTCAGTAATAAATGTTTGGAAAAAACTGCAGTGGCATTGGTTAAACCAAATGGTATGACCATGGCATGACCAGACACTCGAAGTGTCCGAGAGGGGTATTGAAGGCGGTCTTCCATTCGTCCCCATCTCAGATACGGATGAGATGGTAGGCGTTTCGTAGATCGAATTTGAAGAATACCTGGGCGTCACAGAGGGGTTCAAACGAGGGGTCGATGAGGGGAAGCAGAGATTTATTCTTCACGGTGATATCATTGAGACCACGGTAGTCGATACATGATCGGAAAGTGGTGTCTTTCTTTTCAACAAAAAAGAAGACGGCCCCAACTGAAGAAGAGGAAGGTCGAATGAGTCCGGAAGCCAGAGAGTCATGGATATTGTCCTCCATTGCCATTTTCTCAGGTCGGGAAAGGTTGTAGAGACAGCTGGAGGGAAGAGGGGCCCCCGGGAGCAGATTAATTGCACAGTCATACGGGCGATGAGGGGTAGAGAAATGGCCAGGTCTTTACGAAACACCGGAGAGAGATCATGATATTCTTCAACGGTCAACGGGCGTGGAAGAGGGTGGCGGTTTACCAGAGGGAGGTATAGCTGAGAGCAAGGAGTGTGAGTGGCAGTGAGGGCTCCATCCGGTGATGGCTAAGTGTGTCCAGTCTATGGTGGGGTTATGTTTTTTGAGCCAGAGAATTCCAAGGACTAATGGGGTATCAGGGGCGAAATAATAATATCAGGGGCGAAATAAGCAAGGTGAATGGCACAGTTTGGTGGGTAATGGGGGAGATGATTCTGCCATTCAGGGCTGTGACCTTCTTCGGGGATGGAAGTGGTTGGAGATGGATTTGGAGCTGGCGAATTATGGCTTCATGAATGAAATTGTCATCGGCACCGGAATCAATCAGGGCAGTGATGGGGTTGTTATGAGTAGAAACTATAATGCAAGCGGGAACGGTAATGCGAGAAGGAGAGCTTGAGGGAATGGAGGTTTGGCTCACCACAACGCTCTCGGGTCGCGGTGAGCCTGGTCTTGTGGCCGGAGGGGACACGAGGAAATAAAGTGACCGGACTGACCGCAGTAGATACACAGCCACTAAATGATACGACGCTGACACTCCTGTGGATCTAACTGTGTCTTTGCATGGCCTCTTAGGTGGCTACGGGGAGAGACGGAAGTGTGGAAGACGGTGCGGGAGGCGGGTGTGAAGGCGACGGCGCGGCGCTCGGAGTGGAGAGCTTTGGCGTGAGCGAACCCCCCTCTCTTGTGTTCCCTCTCGCAGTCTGTTATCCAGATGCATGGAAAGGCTGATGAGATCCTCGACAGAGGAGGGCTCGTACCGGACTGCTAGCTCATCCTTGAGCTGCTTGGAAAGGCCATTAGAAAAAAATCCCCCGAACTGCGGCATCATCCCACCCACATTCATCCGCCAATATCCGGAACTCTATGGAATATTATGCTGCTGATTTAGCGCCCTGTGTGAGCGTGAGGAGATGACGGGTGGCTTCTTTGTCCTGAACGGGGTGATCGAACACAGTTTGTTGGAAAAGGAATCGAATGAGTGGAGTACCGGGGAGGAGGTTTGCCATAAGGAAGCGGACAATTTAGCTGCTTTGCCGCGGAGAAGGTTAGTGACATAAGCTATTTTGGATTCTTCGGTGGAATAACTGTATGGTTGAAGGTTGAAAACGAGTGAGCAATTGAGTAAAAACTGGCTACATGCACCTAGGTTCCCGGAGTAGGGCTCGGGCGACGGGACATGAGGTTCTTTGTACATGAGGCAGGGTGGCTCTGAGGCGTACTTACCGGTGGACATTTGGATAGCATCGTCGAGGAAAGGAGGGATACTTGTTGTGTGAAGGAGTGTAGGGATTCCATGAGTTCTTGGAGAGTCTTTTCTTGTCTTCCTATGTGAGCTCCTTGAAGAGTGAGTGCGTTCATCAGTGCCTCTGGAGTTGCTGGGTCCATAATGGCCAAAGTATTCTGTCACGTATGGGGAGTAGCTGGATCCAAGAGCAGGCAGAGGCAGATGTGAAATGATGTACAGTTTATTGAGGAAAGGTAACAATGGTGGTCCTAGGTGGGTTGGCAGTTGGTGGCGTGGACAGGTGGCAGGCAGTGGTGAGGACAGGTGGCTGGCTTGGTGGCAGCAATGACGTGGATCAGGAACACAGGGGAAAACATGCTGGAAGTAACTGCAATACTTTGGCGAGGATTTCCTGGAACAGGCACACTTATATACCGTTGGTGAGAATGTGAGTGGGAATGGTTGTTTGCTTATATGTGCCCTGTGATTGGCTGGCAACCAGTTCTGGGTGTAACCTGCCTCTCGCCCAGAGTCAGCTGGGATAGGCTCCAGCACACCCGCGACCCTAGTGAGGAAAAGCGGTACGGAAGATGAATAGGAAGAAGATTATGTTATGGCCAGAAAATGAGCAGACCCAGAGAAAGCAAAGGACTATCACTGTTAGCAGTTTATTTGAACGGGACAAACCATTTTAGCACCGCCTTAAAAAAAAAAAAATCTAATTTAACTAGGAAAGCAGGAGACGTTCTCTGCAGGTGATGGTGGCAGAAGGCAGGCTGATCAAGAAGTAACAGGTAGCCTACAGTGATGCACACTGGAGCAGCAGGTAGCAAAAACTTAAAAAGACAAATAAAAAAATAAAATAAAAAATTGATCACTGGATATAAACTAGTTTGGAGACACATACTCACTACTGAACTGGATGGAATTTTCCCACACTGGTGAGTTTTATTCAGGCTTTCTGGAGGGGTTGATGAGTGGCAATTGGGAAGGGTCAGCCATGCCCTCTACCAAAGGCCAACACTGCAGGAAGAATAAAAAAAAAAAAGAAAAAGAAAACTAAAAACATGAGACCTAAATATGCCCAAAACAGGAATTACCCAGAACATAACGAATTGATCATTGTTAAGAATTATATATAACTGAAAGGATAACTGATGGATGGACAATTCATTGATTCATTGATTTATTGATTGATGATTACTTGTCCCTGTAGTCAATAAAGGGAATATCCAATCTCTACTACACATTGTTTCAGTGTAAGTATTCAGCAGAGCTGGGGAAAAAAGTACTACCAAAGCTAAGTGGACTATAAAATGTGGCCTCGACTGAAAAATTTTTGTGCCGCCGTCCATGTTTTCCACACGGACACGTCTTGCAGATGACGCACTCAGTGTTGGAATAATGGCAAAAGTGTGGGATCATCATTTTAAATTAAAAAGTGGCACGAATAAAGTCCTATGTAATTACAGAAAAGTGGAGCTGGCCCATTCACTCCAGGTCGACGAGCAGATACTCTACGGTAACGTGTTTTTAAAATTTCTTTTAATACTAATTAGCATATTTAATATAGCATTGCTAGTTAGAAGGTACTGTATGGTGTTACATGAGGAGGAGACGCACCAAGATACAGTATATCATGTTAAGATCACTTCCCACTGCTGCTTGTATGAATCTTAAGGCAGCGCTCGACGAAGCTAGCAAGTAGCAATCATAGGCTAACCTGTCTGCATTCTGCAACACTTGAAAATCGGTCCCTTATTACTAAACATCATCAAGCCTCAAAACAGTACACCCCATCATTAATTCATTGGAGTAAAAAATTATTCACTAATTTGGGCGGCTGTGGCTCAGTTGTTAGAGTGCGTCTACCTACTGAGCCACAGCCGCCCAAAGAGACATTTTCAAGAGCCATAGTCTATTTTCAACACATCACATTGTAATGCCTGGATCACACTACATGATTTTAGCCCCGTCATGGGACCAATTTGCTATCATGGCTGATTTGACATGTTTTGTTGGAAACGGCCGGCATTTTTACATACAAACGGCATTAAAAGTATGTGACTATACCTCAAGCTCTCATTGAAGAATGGACAGCATGGTAACGGTTGTATGCAGTAGCGTTGACAAGGTTTTCGGTTCCAGCTCTCCCAACAGTGCTTGATTTGACAATGAAGACGGTATATGCTGATATCGTAATACACGTCAAGATATTTAGGGCAAAAGTCTAACATAGGTATTAGCAGAGATCCAGTGGCAGTGTAAGTGGCATTATTATCATGCAAGAGGGTGTAAAAAAATTATTTTTAGGGAAACGAAAGTAATATGACAAAGCTTTTTCTGTGCTTGTATCCTAAGAACCTACAACAATAGAGCCTGTATTATTATTATTGTATAGCCTACAATAACGGTTAATGCTGCAGATGCACAAATAAATTAATATGAAAATGGTGATTTATAGTAAATATAGTAAATATAGTGTTAGTAACTTTACATCAACTTTAACAAACTTACGTCTTATTTTGCATGTAATAGGACAAAATAAACAACAATAATTGCTTAATAAATGGTTATCAAATCAAAATACATGTTTGCAGTACATTTTATTGCAAAATCAAATTTCATCTGATTATTCAAGATTCAAGATTCTTTACAGTCATTGTACAAACCATGATACAACAAAATTCTGGTGCACTCAAGAACCGGACTTAAATCAGTAAAAAAGACAATAATAAGTATTTCCATTCATTCACTTCAACTCTTGTTCAAGTCAAGTCAAGTTTATTTGTATAGGCCTTAATCACAAAGGAGTTTCAAAGGGCTTTATAGGCCCACAATTGGCAATGATTGACAACATCAATCATGATTGACAACATCAATCATCACAAACAAGAAGGGGCAAGAAGAACTCAAAATCCCATTTGGGGAAAAAAGAAACCTTGAGAAGAGACCACAGATGGGTGATCCCCCTTTCTGGATGGACCAGGCTGCAATGGATGCCAAGTGGGTAACATTTATCCCATAGTCTGGTGCTGTACAGTGTTCATTAAGATGGCATACGAGTCCATTTAAAGTGATGTAGCGCCACACGGGTCTGCCTCAGGACTTGGCTTGGTCGGTCGGAGCAGAATCCTCCATAGCAACGACTCTGGGGAGGTGGTCCACCCCAGATTTTGTCCCTGTTGTTCTGTGCAGAATCCATACAGCAGTAGCCTCAGATGCAGTCATCATCACCTAGCCCTCTCTCAGAGTAGGAGAGAGAAGACATGCGGGCGTGAAACACGCCTATGTGTATTTTAACTCGATGTGAAAGTGTAAAAATAAGTCTTAAGTTAAGATTTAAACATTTCCACTGAGGTAGCTACTAATAGCTGCATGTAGGGCATTCCAGAGTACTGGAGCCCGAATAGAAAATGCATGAGAGCCTCCAGACTTCTTTCTGGCTCTTGGAGTCACCAAAAGACAGGCATGTTGCGAGCGTAGGTTTCGGGACGGAACATAGGAAGCTGTGTAATATTTTATGAGTAATGCCTGGATCAGACCACAAAGCAAAGCAAAGCAAATTGTTTTATATATCACATTTCATACACACCGTAACTTAATTTGCTTTACATGATTAAAAGCATTTAAAAACAAAGAAAAATCAAACAATGTCGGAAAGGCGGAACCATATAATGTGTCACCCATCAACACGACCGGATACACTTGTTACCATGGCGACGACGACAACACGCCACGCCAATGTATTGTGTGGGCCGCGGGCACACATTACATTCAAGGATTGCTTCAGGTATGTTCACACATTTTTAATATGGTACACCTCGCAAGCAGGCAACAAAACGGTATGCAGCCTAGCAAGCTAGTGCTAGCACTAACGGACGTACATAAACATTCCAACGTTCTGTCGAATCATGCTCTAAAGCTTCAGTAAACATTGGTTTGTGCGCATGAATAAATGTTAACAACGGCGACAAAGTATGTTGACAACGGCAAGCACAGGGGCCGAAGTGCCGGTCACAACAGGCAATCCTATTGGTCGACATCAAGGTGCGCTGTTGGAGAGTTGTCTTTGATATGTCACACTACACAGAAGATATCCAAATGCAAGACTTTTCATTTTGGCGTCATAGGGCTATCATAGAGCCAAATCGTTGGTCGTGGATTATGTCACACTACAAGATGTTTTGTCATTCCCGACGAAAATATGTCAGGCCTGATCTAAGAAATCGGCTGCGATAGCTAATTGAGCCAATATCGGGGGTAAAATCCTGTAGCCTGATCGAGGTATGATTAACAAAACCTTAAAATCGCATTGTACAAATTCAACATTCTGCACACTGCATTTATACCATACACTCAGTACCATCTTATGCAGTCAAAGGATAGAAGTCCACTCATCATAAATGAGAATAAAATGCATGTTAGTCGTTAAAAAAAAATCGAAAACAATTTTTTCGGGGTGATTCCTTGATTATTCGATGAATTATTTGATGGGATAATTGATACTAAAAAATATTTGATAGTAACAGCCCTTGAATTCAGGCCGTGACATTCAAAATGTGTAATTGCCTAATCTTTTACTCTCATGTGCTATCCTGTTCTAACCTATCATTCCCATGTTTCTTATGCCCTAATAAAATCCACCTTACTTTTCGTGTAACACCGACATGCATCAGAAGTACAATGTAGTATTACTACGACTTGTGGTGGATTCATAAGCATTTATGGCATAAAAAAAGCTCCTCTATATTGCTGTATTATTTACCAGCAGCACACCTGTGCTGAAGTCTCCTCCTGGTTGTTATGTGCCAGGCATTTGGTGTCAGAGGTGTTGCATCATATGGGCTCACACTTGTATAGCTGTTTGGCATTTGTCTGGGGAATTTTTGGTAGAGGAAAAATAATATGGTGATGTTTGAAAGCAATGTAATTAGAGGGTGATGAAACATCAATACATCCATACATCCATTTTCTGTACCGCTTATCCTCACTAGGGTCGCGGGCGTGCCACAGCCTATCCCAGCTATCTTCGGGCGAGGGGCAGGGTACACCCTGAACTGGTCGCCAGCCAATCGCATGACACATAAAAATAAACAATCATTTGCACTCACGTTCACACCTAGGGGCAATTTAGATTCTTCAATCAACCTACCAAGCATGTCTTTGGGTGTGGGATGAAACCGGAGTACCCGGAGAAAATCCACGCAGGCACGGGGAGAACATGCAAACTCCACATAGGCGGGGCCGGAATTTAGAGCCCGGTCCCCAGAACTGTGAGGCAGATGTGCTAACCAGTTGTCCAACGTGCCGCCGAGTAATGAAACAATATATAATTAAATTATAATTATAATTTATTTCTGGGCGGCACAGTGGACAACTGGTTAGAGCATCTGCCTCACAGTTCTGAGGAGCGGGGTTCAGTCCCCGGTCCCGCCTGTGTGGAGTTTGCATGTTCTCCCCGTGCCTGCATGGGTTTTCTCCGGACACTCTGGTTTCCTCCCACATCCCAAAAACATGCATGGTAGGCTAATTGACAACTTTAAATTGCCTGTGAGTGTGAATGGTTGTTTGTTTGTATGTGCCCTAAGATTGGCTGGCAACCAGTTCAGGGTGTACCCCGCCTCCTGCCTGATAATAGCTGGGATAGGCGCCAGTACACCCGCGATCCTAGTGAGGAGAAGCGGCTCAGAAAATGGATGGATGGATTTATTTCTGTCCAAGCATGACTCCTCATATATTAACACAGGATGTCTCTGCAACCAACTTCACAACCCCAAGCCAGCCCACAACTTTGGTTCCATGATGGCACTATAGTCTTATACAGTAAGGCTTTTATTTCCAGCCTGGTCACTTACCATACACAGTGAATTTACAGCCTGCAGTATAATGTTGGCAGAAGAACACTGGTGTCGGATGACTCATTATTTTTCCAAACAGACAAAGATTATTGAATAAATAGGAATAGAAAAATTTTGTTTTGGTGTTACTAATAATACTTATTATAAAACACGTGTTTGAGATGTTTCCACCCACCACGTATTAGCTCATGACACAGTTTGAAACTGGCATTTTCTACATGTTCTGCTAATTTTTAAT
The DNA here is from genome assembly GCF_024500275.1 of Phycodurus eques. Classification (NCBI taxonomy): domain Eukaryota; kingdom Metazoa; phylum Chordata; class Actinopteri; order Syngnathiformes; family Syngnathidae; genus Phycodurus; species Phycodurus eques. The sequence goes on along the minus strand of NC_084534.1, from coordinate 4,535,195 downwards.
AGGTAGTTTCTCTTCTAAAAGGTGACATCTTTTTGGTCCAAAAAATGTGAGACCAAGAGCAATGCTCCAACAATGTCTTTCTTAAAATTCGTAGACGATGACTTCAGGGTTGCTGAATGACAATAAAAACCTTTCAGACCTCACTGGAATACTTTCTCTGTCCGTTTCAGAGTCAGAAGACACAAAGCACCAACGGCTATGAGGTTGGACCTTTTGTGTACAAGTCACATTTGTGCTTCAGCATGAATCAAATTGAGGACATTAGGGTTCTTTTTTTATTGCCTACTTGCTTGTGTGTGAGTGTGTAGAGCTGGTCCACTGTCAGGACAAAAACCACACTGCTCCTCCTGAATCCGAGATTCGACTTCCCGACTCCATCTCCAACCTCAGCCAAATTACCTGTTTGTTGATTGTTGTTCTATAACCTAATTATTTGCTTTCAGTTAGGACATTATTTCCATTAATAAGCAGGAGGTGTTCGATCAGGATGAGCCTCAAATGATAAATGAAGCACCTGTCAGAGTAAATGTACATTGTATATAAAGGCATCAACGTGAATAAATAAGTTTTCTGGAATGCATTAAAATGAAATTAAATACAAGATTCTCCCAAAGCCAGTGAAGTGAAGGATGTATAAATCAAAGCTTTTTTGTTCGCTTGCATAGTTTTCACTATATTTGAGATTCCCTGTGGTGTTAACCTGTTGGTTTGAGCTGACTTTGTTCCCCCTCGGAGGTATATGCAAATGAGCAATGTTTTTACAGTGAGGGAAAAAAGAAGAAAGAATCAGCCTGTCGCAAGTGTGTGGTCCACTGGGAAACCTGATCGAGGTACCTGTGTGTGTGTGCGTGTGTGTGCGTGTGTGTATGTGTTTGGTGTGTGAGTGTGGAGACGGGGACAGTGACCTACTTTCTACCACAAGAATCTAGTGGGAGAGTACATGTTGAAAGTCCCGCTTGTGTGATAAGAAGAAGGTTTCTTGCAACATCTGTTCATGCAACTGGAACAAAACTTAGGCCACTCTTTGAGATGTAAAAGATAAAGTATGTCTTGGACATCATTTTGAACTGTTAAAGAATTGTGAATATTGAGTATGTGTGTCTGTGTCTTTTGTCACTGAAGGCCATGTTATTCCATGCTTAGGATGCAAGGATTTTATTATTATTGGCAATGCTCAATACTGTAGACCAGTGGTGCTTAACTTAGTTGGAAGCACTGAACCCCATAAGTTTCAGATGCACATTCACGGAACCCTTCTTAATTGGAACAATAAAATATGGTTTATTTCAAATTCAAAACAGGTACTTTATATATTTTATTTGTGCATAAAATGAACCATGCATCAGACAAATCACCATCAGTGTTCAAAGAGCAAACCCAAAAATAAATTAATTTCACACAAAAAACAAAATTCAATTCACGGTGGACGACTGGTTAGCACATCTGCCTCACAGTTCTGAGGACGCGGGTTCAAATCCAGCCTCACCTGTGTGGAGTTTGCATGTTCTCCCAGTGCCTGTGTGGGTTTTCTCAGGGCACATCCAAAAAACATGCATGGTAGGTTAATTGAAGACTCTAAATTGCCCCGTAGGTGTGAATGTGAGTGTGAATGGTTATTTGTTTGTATGTGCCCTGCGATTGGATGGCAACCAGTTCAGGGTGTACCCCGCCTCCTGCCCGATGATAGCTGGGATAGGCTCCAGCGCTCCCGCAACCCTTGTGAGGATAAGCGGCTCAGAAAATGGATGGATGGATGCATGTGAATTTTGCTTTTGCCTTTCACCTTGGCAAGTACAACTCATCATTTTCACAACAAAGTCTGTTCCTTTTCTTTCTTTTTGCATCTACAATTGTTCGCTAGGATACGGTGCAAGCGTGCCCATATTTAATAGTGGTTGAAGTAGCGTGGATGTTTTTCCCGCTTGTTGGTCTGTTGCTCGTAGGCATGTCGCTTAGTCGGGCTTCTACAGGATGCTGGCATGTCGAGTAAAGCTTCCATTCATGTCTGTGTATTGCACTCCGCCGGTTTCCAGCTGAGGATTACAACCTATCGATTTGGAGGTGCTTATACTCATCCCAACTGCTTCACACTTGGCTGCAAACTGCTCTAGCAGGAGTTGAAGATCATGCCTTGATGAAGCCATGAGAACCATATAATCTGCAAAAGGCAGAGACACAATACTGAGCTCACCAAACTAGACCCCCTCAACGCCTCAGTGTGCCTAGAAATTCTGTCCATAAAGGTAATGAACAGAATCGGTGACAAAAGGCAGCCTTAGCGGAGTCCAATGCTCACTGGAAACAAATCCGACTTACCAAACACTCCCACCGGTCATACAGGGACTGAACAGCCTGTATTAAGCAGTCTGTTGCCCGCCCATACTCATGGGGCACCTTCCACAGGACTCCCCAAGGGAAATGGTCAAACACATTCTCCAAGTCCAGAAAGCAGTGAACTTCCATGCACCCTGCAGAACCTAACTGAGGGTGTAGAGATGGTCACTGTTTTATGGCCAAGACAAAAACCACGATGCTGCTCCTGAATATGAGATTCAACTTCCTGATGGACCCTTCTCTCCAGCACCCCCTAATAGACCTTACCAGGGAGGCTGTGGTGTGTGATAACTGTAGTTGGAGCTCGTGATGCACCGAAATGAAAATTATTGACCAAAACCGAAAAACTGTTGAGCGCAAAGCCAAAAACCAAAAAGTTCAAACACCCAAAGAACTTATAAAACTGAATTTGTAAGCAATTCATACAAAGAAATGCAACAAAGTGCTTTACATAAAATAAAATATAAAAATAAATCAAACACAGTCAATTATTAATTATAAAACTATGCCAGTCATTAGGAAAAATGCATTTATGGTTATGACTGCAGAGCTGCCAACCTATAGAAATTCACTTCCAGAACAATTTGTTTGAATTTGAAACCAAATGTCTTGTCTTGAATGCTCTTTTTGTATTTCTTGTTTCCACTATGGCTGCTGGAATGAGGCAAATTCCCCATTGTGGGACTAATAAATGTTATCTCATACAGTGCACAGTACTTTTAAATTCATAGGCCCATTTTCTCAAGTGACGTAATAACAGTGACGTGTTCATTCATTTCCGGTTTCCAGCCCCTGTGTTTATGTATTGTAGCTGTCTAGTGTTATCGTATATTTCATTATTTACTTCGAAAAACACATAATCATTTTCCTAATATTCTGCTCTTCAGATTTGGCTAATCTGCGCTGTAACTTGGCTCCAGCCAGACCAATGTGACAACCGTACTGTACCACACAATCACTTATTTTGTTGTTTTGAGACTTTAGGTCATGATAGCTTAGCAACTGGCACCCTCACCATCTGTCACCCGTCTTACACTCCCTCGTTTGTGATAATGATAATTGTCAAAATGTAGTTTAATCCTTGTCATGGAGGCGATGATTAGTGACTTTTGCTGCGTTGACAACGGATGCGATGCACACGTTCTTTTGCCTCCGCAGCTCGGCATCGTATTTAGCCGTGTTTTCCTCCGCGGCTCGGCATCTTATTTAGCTGTAGCTTGTAGATAGCTGGGGCGGTGCAATTACATAGCATGCAACAAGAATTCCAATTTAGTAGCCAAACAGCAGAAAGCAACACTGTTGGGTGAGATTAGGGATATATACATACCAGCTCAGGCTCTTTCCCTGCCATAGAGGTCATGTTCCACTTGCCTAGAGCTAGCATCTTTAGCCAGGGATTGGACCGCCAAATTCCCAGCCTTCGGCCACCGGAGCCCAGCTCACACTGCAGCCGACGCCATTGGCCCCTCCCACAGGTGGTGAGTCCATAGGTAGGGGCTTAGGGCTATGCATAACCGGGCCCCATGTTTTTTTTTTTTTTTTTTTTTGTCCTGTTCGGCTGTTAGGTCAAGCAGAATGTAGGATCTGTATCCCTTTTATGCCAGAACAGTTTTACTGTGTCACAGTAGAGTATTTAAGTTGCCGCTGTGGTTTCTTAGTGTTATAATTGATGTTTATTGAGAATCAGAATCGATCAGTCGAACAGAACAAAGTTTTTAGTGGGGAGAGCGAAACAAAGACAAAAGGCAAAGCACTAATTGTAAACAGGATGAGAAAAGTAAATCATTACATATCTACAACAGTAAAATATTAGATATGAGTGTTGCATGGGGCTGTAGTGATACACCCTGTGAGGGTAGGACAGGACAAGATAGAACAGGACAGGAGCAGAACCATGCAGGACAAGGGTCGTGAACCTGGCTGTACAACGGAAGTGTGGTGGGATTGACTATGTAAATTCTAAAAGTCTATAGGACGAGAGTGAGTGAGGGGGATAACCAAGCGATTTGCATATTCATGAGTTATTTGTCGCTCCATGCAGCTCCATGCATGCCATGGAATCGTTAACTTTGGAACCGGTTCTCATTGTTTCTTGGTTTTTCGATTCCCATCCCTACACAGTTTCTTTAATGGATTATAAGAATATAAACTGGGGTTTGGTCAGCGTTCTTCAATGGCAAGTGATTGTTTTCTGAAGATTGCACTGAAAATAAAAGAATCACAGTAATAACTCTCTATTTTATAGGTCTTGAAAGTTTAAAAGTGTTTATAACTGTTGTGTCACAAACATATGCATTTATGTTAAGATGATTTTTATATATTTTTGTCTTCTAGTGAGCGCTGTCCTGCAGAGTCCAGTCTTCACCAAACAGCCTGGTAGCATCGTGTACCCAGTGGAATCTCTGGAGAAGAACAGAGAGGTCGTATTCAGTTGTGAAGCTCAGGCAAGCCCACCACCAGTCTATCGGTAAGTGACTGCTGTATTATTAACTTTTTTTTAGTTATTGTCATGCAGCTTTGATTGTTTTTAAAGAAGTTTAATTTGTCAAAGTCGGAAGCGGGTTTATTGTGAGCTAATGCATAAAGCTGAGACCTGCATATGCAGAAGCCCTATGCTGCACCACCCCCAAATAGGTATTGAAAAAAGCCATCATGTGACGCAGTCACGTACAGAAATGTTTAATGATTTTCCTCACTACACCGCCACAATAGATTTGAAAAGCAACAATTTTTTAAAATTTAATTGTAGACTGTCATCTTTAATTGAAGAGGTTGCACAGAAAGTCTGGAGCTCAGGGATATCTGCAAATTCAGAGTTTCTTCCTCAGACACTCAGTGACGGCTTCACTGCAGTTGCTGCTTGTCTGTGGGTCTTGCTGCCTTAACTGTTGTCTTCAGTAAGTGAAAAAAAACATGACTTGGCCATTGAGAAATGTATATCAATAATACAGTATATAAGAATCACAACTAATTTGTCTGAGGCAAAAAAACGTCATGTTGCAATTCCACAAGTTCAATTACAAATAACAACAAATGAGAAAATGTGTGTAATTAAACAATTACACTAAATTTTTCATCTGTTCTATGGAAACATTGTAAAGATTCTGCTGATGATGTATGTACTGTATCCATCCATCCATCCATTTTCGGAGCCACTTATCCTCACAAGGGTCATGGGAGTGCTGGAGCCTATCCCGGCTATCATCGGGCAGGAGGCGGGGTACACCCTGAACTGGTTACCAGCCAATCGCAGGGCACATAGAAACAAACAACTATTTGCACTCACATTCACACCTACGGGCAATTTAGAGTCTTCAATTAACCTACCATGCATGTTTTTGGGATGTGGGAGGAAACCAGAGTGCCAGGAGAAAACCTGCGCAGGCACGGGGAGAACATGCAAACTCCACACAGGCGGGGCCGGGATTTGAACCCCAGTCCTCAGAACTGTTAGGCTGACGCTCAAACCAGTCGTCCACCGTGCCGCCGTATGTACTGTATGTCTTTCATAATTACATTTCCAAACAGAACTTCAGAAAAAAAAGCTTTATTTGTCATTTTCTTTTTTTGTATTAATACAAATTAACACATCAGGTTTAACAAAACGAACAGCCAGCCTAACATTTAAAGCCTGATAAGCCAGATGGTGTGGTATTTATGCCACTGTGTACTCAGTTTGTTCCATGATTACATAAAGCATGTGCCTTAAAGTGGAGCTGCTGTTGTTGCCTGCTTGCCAGCATAAATCACTGTAAATAGAGTTATTAAATAATGGAGTTAACAGTGGTCGACATATTCATAATATGTTGTGACGCTGTTCCAGGACCCAAATAAATGATTCCTTCATTGCTTTGAATTTATCTGGGATCTCATTTACTTAAGAGTGGATAACATACCGACTTAAAGTATGCCTATGAATAAACTGAAAATAGTGTGGACACAAAAATGCTCACTTGTGTTTTACATTTATTTATTTATTTTGAGTGATATGACTGACAGGGGCCCTGCAAAATAGTATTTAAAATATGTGGCATTGAAATGGTGGCACCCAAAATGATATTTTTTCACTTGGCCCCAAATTGCTGGCCCTTGTGTGCAGACACACACCAACACACACTCTCTGTTTCGTACACTTACATTCACCAAAATACAATATTCCCTACACTCCAGTGAAGATAAACATGCATAAATTCATGCATCCATCGATCCATTTTAGGACGCCAGTCGTTCCCAGCAGACCCTCACAATACGTTTGGGCCTGCCAAGTCGGACCGGCATCTTCCCCCACCATCGGAGCCAACTCACCACCAGGTGGTGATCAGTCGACAGCTCCGCCCCTCTCTTTACCCGAGTGTCCAAGACATGCGGCCGCAAGTCCGATGACACGACCACAAAGTCGATCATCGAACTGCGACCTCGGGTGTCCTGGTGCCAAGTGCATGGAGTCCCCAACGGAAGCGCTCTCCAGCACCCTCCAAGGACTCCAAAAAGGGTGGGTAGTCTGAACTGCTGTTTGGTGCATAGGCACAAACAACAATCAGGACCCGTCCCCCCACCCGAAGGCCGAGGGAGGCTACCCCAACGTACAGGCGCCGAGCCGGGGAGCAATAAGTATACCCACACCTGCTCGGTGCCTCTCACCGTGGTCAACTCCAGAGTGGAAGAGAGTCCAACCCCTCTCGAGAGGACTAGTACCAGAGCCCAAGCTGTGTGTGGAGGCGAGTCCGACTATATCTAGTCGGAACTTCTCTACCTCACACACCAGCTCGGGCTCCTTCCCTCCCAGAGAGGTGACATTCCACGTCCCTAGAGCCAGCTTCTGTAGTCGGAGATCGGATCGCCAAGGTCCTCACCTTTGGCCACGGCCCAGCTTGCACTGCACCCAACCCCTATGGCCCCTCCCACAGGTGATGAGCCCATGGGAAGGGGGACCCACTTTACCCTTTCGGGCTGTGCCCGGCCGGGCCCCATGGGTGCAGGCCCGGCCACCAGGCGCTCCCCTTTGAGCCCCACCTCCGGGCCTGGCTCCAGAGGGGAGCCCCGGTGACCCGCGTCCGGGCAAGGGAAACCTGAAACCATTTATTGTTCTCGTCATAGAGGTTTTTGGATAAATTGCATGAATTCAATAAATCCAAAATATGTCCAGAAAGAAGTAGTCATTCCAGTCTCCATTATGATCTTTCTCACTGTTTGTGCAATGTAATTTTTTTTCTTCCACCAGTTTCTTCAAATATAGGTCAGTGATGAGCCATTGGACAAGTTGTTGCAATTTAACTCTTTGATGAGCCTTACTAATAAAAAAAATCATCATCTTTACCGGGCGGCATGGTAGACAACTGGTTAGCACATCTGGCTCACAGTTCTGAGGACCGGGGTTCAAATCCCGGCCTCACCTGTGTGGAGTTTGCATGCTCTTCCCGTGCCTCCGTGGCTTTTCTCTGGGCACTGCTGTTCCCTCCCACATCACAAAAACATGCATTGTTGGTTGATTGAGGACTCTAAATTTCTCGTAGGTGTGAATGTGTGCGCGAATGGTTGTTTGTTTATATGTGCTCTGTGATTGGCTGACGACCAATTCAGGGTGTACCCCCCCTCTCGCCTGAAGATAGCTGGGATAGGCTCCAGCACGCCCGTGACTCTTGTGAGGATAAAGCGGTACAGAAAATGGAAGGATGGATCATCTTTACCAGGGTAGAATGCAAGTAGGAGGCATTTGTTTTAATTGTGGAACAATAATGATTTACAAGCAACAATTCATGTATTTAACAATTTATGTTGTTTGACTGCAGTCTGGAAAGATGTGTGGTATGCAATTATAGATACCTCAGATCCTTGGCACCACAGTAGTTCATGACTTCTGGGATTAACACATGTAGGGGAAGAGTGCTGGCCCCTCTCCACCCTCATTTCAGTCAAATGTACAGATTTTGCTCTTCTGCTTCTCATTAGGAAAAGCACAGGTGTGGTTCACAGAAAAAAAAAAAAAAAAATTGCTAAATACAACTGATAACGTCTCTCTATTTTCTAATTTATGTTTTTAGATGGAAACGTAATGGGACAGAAATCAGTCCCAAATCTGGATATCACTACAGTTTGTCTGGAGGCAACCTCCGAATCAGTCATCTGAACAAAGACCAAGATGCTGGAACATATCAGTGCCTCGCCTCCAATGCTTTTGGGACCATTGTCAGCCGAGAGGCCAGTCTGACTTTTGCATGTGAGTCTTTATTGTCACTAATGGTTTCTTTGAGAAAGAAATACAGCCAGCACAGTGTTTCCTACAGGACTGAAATCTGTTTGTGGTGGTGGGTATCCAGCAGCTGGCCGGGGGTTTTGGGGGGTGGAACAGGGGTTAAAGTTCAACGAACACTGAGTGAATAACTTGTAATAAAAGATAATATTGCAATTGCAAAACACACAATTGATTGAATAAATGAATACATAAATACAAAGGGATTAATATAAAATATAAAATCAAACACTTACAGGGTTCGACACTAACTTTTCCATTGATCGCACTGGACCATGCATGATGTGGTGTAGTCTTACGTAATTGGCATACCGTAGCTTTGTATATCATAAAGATAGACCGTGACTCAAGTTATAAAAAATGAAAATGCAGTTTGTCTGCCACAAGCAGTGGCTGACTAAACAGGTCATTTCTTTATAATATACATTAATTTTAAAAGACAAAATGGAAACATTTACAGATAAAAGCAAAGCATAACAACAGGCATGCATGTGTTTACATGTATTCTAGGTATTCTGTATTTTTTTTAGTTAAATTAACGTAAGAGCAGCATAACTTTAATTTAATAACAGCATATATGGGGGTGAGGGGGAAGTTGGAATAAGGGAAAAAAACAATAACTGTGATTTGAATATAATATAATATTATATTATATAATAATAATATAATAATAATTATATATTATAATTATAATATAATTATAATATATATAATAATTATAATAATATAATATAAATAATATATATATAATATAATATAAAATATTTGTCAGCAAATGAGCAGAACTTGTTTTTTGTAACAATGTAGTTGTTTTCAAAACATGCCGTAGTGTACATCAAATTACAACTAACTACATTTGCTGTCACTTTTTAAAAATTATTTTAATAAAGAACTTCACTTGCGGTTTTCAGTATGAGTCCCGTGGGAGTATGAAGTGGGACGCTGACACTGTGTTATATTAATGGTGGACATGAGACTTGACATTATTTACACAACTTTGAAACTGTATAATTATGGATAAAGAAGTCAACAGAGTTAGGGTATGCGTGGGGGGGACTCAGCGTGGTCTGCACTGCAGCTCTGGTTCACTTCCTTCCGTAATAGTCTTTTCGTGGTGTAATCTTAAACTCAGAAGATCCTGACTACTGTACGTAGGCTTTTCTCAACATGGAGTGGCGTTTCCAAGCGAAAATACACGCAAATACATACAAAAACAGCACAGACTGTCCTGTGACGAGACGTCATCATACACCCGATCTAGCAGCGTTACTGGCGTGAGGAAGGATCGATCCTGTCTCAAATGTAGATGGCTCTGATACCAGAAGATTGATTCTCATATTTAAATATCATACTTTTTATACTAAAGTCATTTGAGGAACTGTACTTTCAGTACCGTACCGAAAAGGAAATTTCCACGTAGCAAAAGCCAAAATCTATTTGTGGCAGCCAAAATTTATTTGTGACGACCTGCCATAAATAAATGTATATGTGGGGAAACATATGTAGACTCATCGCCAGTTATAGAAAGTATTTGATTTCTGCTGTTGCTGCTGAGGATGGCTCAACCAGTTATTTTGTTTAGGGGGCCATTACTTTTTGGCACAGGGCCAAGTAAGTTAGAAACGTTTTTTTTAATTTATTTTTTTTAAATAAATTAAATCACCATTTAAAAACAAAATTTTAAGTTCACTTGGGTAATATATGTCTGATATTTACATTTATTTAACGATCTTAAACAAAGTGAGGAAACCACGCAAAAATATAACAGTTTGAGAAGGGGGCCAATACTTTATCACAGCACTGTGTATATATCTACCCATATGATCAAAACATGAAGTATTATCTGTATTTTGTTAATTTTTTCAAATAATACTTTGGAAGTTAAGCACTTTATTTGGACGCATAATAATTAATTTTTATGTACTCTCTTATTTTGAAATTCACAGCCCTACTTTCATTTAGTAAATGAGAAAACACAGTTGTGCTCATGTGTTTGATTACCCAGGCAGAATTTGTAAGATGTGTACAATTCTTTGAAGAAAACATGAAGAATCAGGTGAAACAAATTAAATTTTATTTTAATGGGATTCAAAATAAAGTGTCACGCATTTCAGAAAAGGATTTTCATTAAACAAAACATAACCATGAAGAACTTAATGATGGTTGTTATTCAGTCATCAGTCGTATTTAAAAAAAAAACATTTCACAAATTCTGCCTGGGTATGGAAACTTATGAGCACATTCATCCATCCATATATATACATATATGCAGTCATATGCACCCTTATCATATTGGAATGAAAATGAAGGCTACACCTTTTTCATAAATAATGCAAGATGGTGCCTACCAGTGTGGTCGCCTCGGTAACGCGCTCTCTAGTATTGTCTTTGTTTTTGTGTTTTTCGTCCGTCTTTGGAGACCTTACATGACTCACTTACACAAGGGGAGACCTGCTAACCATCAAGGAGGCTACTCCGGACTTTCTGTCACCAACTTTCGAAAATCCGCTCAGTTTGTTCCCCGAGTTACTTACCGGAGCGGCGTCCGCGGTTTTCGGCGCATGGAGGCGGAAGCGGCGCCACAGAGGAAAACGAGCCGGCATTCAGGTGAAACTCCGCAAGAGAGGACACAGATTGGCGTTCCCGTCGATCCACCTCGCGAATGTACGCTCCCTACCCAACAAAATGCACGAGCTTCATCTTCTGTTAAAGACCAGTAAAGACTTCGGACGTTCCGCGGCCATGTGCTTCACGGAGACCTGGCTTTGCAACGCTGTACCCGATGGCGCCGTCATGCTTCCCGGCTTCAACATTCATCGAGCGGACCGCGACATGGAATCATCGGGGAAAACGAAGGGCGGCGGGATATGCCTCCATATCAACGAAAAATGGTGTACGGACGTCATGGTGCTCAGCACACACTGCAGCCCGCATTTGGAGTCGCTGTTTTTGAACTGTAAACCATTCTACTCGCCACGTGAGTTTGCATCGTTTATACTGGCTGGAGTCTATATTACACCGCAAGCTAACACGAACGCCGCATTGTCAACGAAATTGAAAAAAAAACACCCGGACTCACCCCTCATTATTCTCGGGGACTTTAACAAAGCTAAACTCAACCACGAACTCCCTAAATACAAGCAGCACATCGACTGTCCTACCAGGGAAAATAATACTTTAGACACTACGGTAAAAAACGCATACCGTGCTATACCTCGTGCAGCCCTGGGCTCGTCTGATCACTGCTTAATTCACTTAATACCGACTTACAAGCAAAAACTTAAATGTGCGAAGCCTACAGTGAAAACAGTCAAAAAGTGGACCAATGAAGCCAAGATGGAACTTCAAAGCTGTTTAGACTGCACAGACTGGAGTGTCTTTGAAAATTCAGCTGGCAGCCTGGACGAATATACGTACACTGTCACATCCTATATCAGTTTCTGTGAAGAGGTTTGTGTACCAACAAAATCATTTCGGACATTCAACAACAACAAGCCGTGGGTCACTGCTAAACTTAAGCAGCTTCGCCAAGCTAAGGAAGATGCATATCAGAGCGGGGACAGGGCCCTGTATAATCGAGCTAGAAACCATCTGACTAAAGAAATTAACATTGCAAAGAGGATCTATGCAGCAAAGTTGGAAAAACAGTTTAGCTCGAACGACTCAAAATCAGTCTGGCATGCATTCCAATCGCTGACTAATTACAAGCGACGATCCCCCCAAGCTGAGAACAATAGCACACTAGCCAACGACTTGAATACCTTCTATTGCAGATTTGAAAAGGACAGTTTCACTCCACACACCCACCCGGCCGCACCCGCGACCACAACCACACCTCTGACTTCTGCGTTAACCATCCATGAACAGGATGTGAGACGCATCTTCAAACAACAGAAGATTAACAAAGCGGCTGGCCCGGACCATGTGTCCCCATCCTGCCTCAAAGTCTGCGCGGACCAGCTCGCTCCAGTCTTCACTCAGATCTTCAATAGATCTTTTGAAATGTGCGAAGTTCCATCCTGTTTCAAATGCTCCACCATCATTCCAGTCCCCAAAAACCTGCAATCTCGGGTCTGAATGACTACAGGCCTGTCGCTTTGACATCTGTGGTCATGAAGTCCTTTGAACGTCTCGTGCTGGACCACCTCAAGAGTGTCACAGGTCCCCTGCTGGACCCCCTGCAGTTTGCCTACCAAGCGAACAGGTCTGCCGATGATGCAGTCAACATGGGACTGCACTTCATCCTAGAACACCTCGACAGTGCAGGGACCTACGCGAGGATCCTGTTAGTGGACTTCAGCTCAGCGTTCAACAACATCATCCCTGAACTCCTTTCAACCAAGCTTCTCCAGCTCAGCGTCTCACCTGCCATCTGCCAGTGGATTTACAGCTTTCTGACGGGCAGGACACAGCAGGTCAGGCTGGGGGAGGCCACCTCATCCACACGCAGCATCAGCACTGGGGCGCCCCAAGGTTGTGTCCTGCTCTTCTCTCTCTACACGAACGACTGCACCTCAGCGAACCCGACTGTCAAGCTCCTGAAGTTTGCAGATGACACCACTGTCATCGGCCTCATCAAGGACGGTGACGAGTCTGCATATCGACAGGAAGCGGAGCGGCTGGAGCTGTGGTGCGGGCGACACAACCTGGAGCTGAACATGCTCAAGACGGTAGAGATGATCGTGGACTTCAGGAGGCATCCTTCTTAAACAGCTAACCTATAATTCCATTACAACAAGCTGGCAATTTTTTTGACTTGAGTTCGTTGTCACATTTCTGTGGGGCCAATTATGTATTACTCGTGCACTCACTGTAGTTGTCTCGCCATGCTGCACTATTTGCATATACTGGCCACTCATGCCAGAGTAGCATCTGCTCCATTTGCACACTGATTGAGGAGTATCTGTAACATTTGCACAACCATCATTGTCCGAGATGATCGCACTACACGTCACTTTAAACCGCATACACTCCTTGAAGTCTCAGCGCCCTTTGCACAATGGTCATTGCACTGGACTATTGCAATATTAGTCATTTGAACTGCTCTAAGTGCTAGAGGACTCTGCATCTTTTTGCACAATTGTTTTTGTCAATGTCTTTATGTCTCCAAAGTGTTCTGTAAATTGACTGTCTGTTGTACTAGAGCGGCTCCAACTACCGGTGACAAATTCCTTGTGTGTTTTGGACATACTTGGCAAATAAAGATGATTCTGATTCTGATTATGATTATGATTCTGATAACCTCTAGGTGGTGGTAGCATACTAGAATGAAAGTGTACAACTTTTTCATAACCTCCATGGGTTGGTGGAATATTGGAATGAAAGTGTACAGCTTTTTCATAACCTAGATGGTGGCATACATTTATAATATGTGAAAGTCTTTTTCATTTCCCCCTATACCTATGTATAATGCACACAACTGATTTAACCATTTTTGAGGGGTGGGGGAATTACGGATTATATACGAGAAATTACGGTATATATCCGAGCTCCTGCTCCATTCACCCCTCACTCATGAACAAGACCCTGAGATACTTGGGGCAGGATCTCGTCCCCAACCCAAACTGGACCCCATCAACACTTTGGCTGCGCCTATAAATTATGTCCGTGGAGGTAATGAACAAAATCGGTGACAAAGGAGAGCCTTGCGGATTCCAACTCTCACTGGAAACATATTCGACTTATTGCCAGCAATGCGTACCAAACTCTGACACCGGTCATATAGGGACCGAACAACCATTATTATGGGGTCCAGTATCCCATATTCCTGGAGCACCCTCCACAGTACTTGCCCAAAGGGACAATGTCGACCGCCTATCCCTAGTCCACAAAACACGTTAACTGGTTAGGCGAAGTTCCATGCACCCTCGAGAACAGTTCTGAGGGTGAAGAGCTAGTCCAGTGATACACGACCAGGACGAAAACCACACTGCTCCTTACCAGAACCCCTAAATAGACCTTACCAGTGAGCCTGAGGAGTGTGATCTGTAGTTGAAACACACCCTCCATTCCCCTTTTTTTAAAAAGGTCAACCAGGGCAGCCCTACAACATGCAGACCCTTTAGGAACTCTGGGTGGACCTCATCCACCCCAGGGATCCAGCCATCAAGGAGCTTTTTAACCACCTTGGTGACTTCAAACCCAGAGATAGGAGAGCCCGCCTCAGAACCCCCAGACTCTACTTCCTCTTGCGAAGGTGTGTCGGTAGAATTGGTCTTTGACGTATTTGGCCCACTGACTCACAACGACCCGAGTTAAGGTTAGCAGTGTCCCATCCCCACTATTATGACGACAGGCACTGACCACCTTACGGCCACAGCATTGGTCGGCCACCTCAACAATGGAACTTAGTCCACTCATACTCAATGTCTCTCTCCTGGGACATAGGCGAAGTTCTGCCGGAGGTGAGAGTTAAAACCCCTTCTGACACGGGACTCTACCAGACGTTCCCAGAAGACCCACACAATACGTTTGGGTCTGCTGGGTCGGACAGTCTCCCAGAAGGTGGTGATCAGTTGACAGCTGCACCCCTGTCTTTACATAAGTGTATAACACGCGGCCGCAAGTCCAATGATGCAAAGTTGAGCACAAAGTCGA
Organism: Phycodurus eques; assembly: GCF_024500275.1. Classification (NCBI taxonomy): domain Eukaryota; kingdom Metazoa; phylum Chordata; class Actinopteri; order Syngnathiformes; family Syngnathidae; genus Phycodurus; species Phycodurus eques. Next base: position 4,520,014 of record NC_084534.1, on the reverse strand, counting down.
TCATAGAACTGCAGCCGAGGGTCTCCTGGTGCCAAGTCCACCCTTCTGTGTGAACATGGTGTTCATTATAGACAATCCATGATGAGCACATAAGTCCAATAACACAACACCTCGCGGGTTCTGGTCGGGGGGGGCGCTGTTCCCAGTTACGTCCTTCCAGGTCTTACTGTCATTGCCCATGTGAGTTTTGAAATCCTCCAGAAGAATGAGTGAATCCCCAGCAGGGGCGCTCTGCAGTAGCCCCCCCCAAGGACTCCAAAAAGGGTGGGTACTCTGAGCTTCTGTTTGGTGCATTGGCACAGATAACAGTCAGGACCCTCTCGTGCACCCCCCAACGTGCAGGCACCAAGACGTGGGGCAATCATTATAGTAGTGTGTCTGTGTGTGTGTGTGTATATATATATATATATATATATATATATATATATATATATATATATATATACTCCTCAGGCTCACTGGTAAGATCTATCTAGGGTTTCTGGTGAGGAGCAGTGTGGTTTTTGTCCTGGTCATGTAACAGTGGACTAGCGCTATGTATATAGCGGCACGGTGAACGACTGGTTAGCACATATGCCTCACAGTTCACTCTCCAGGTACTCCGGTTTCCTCCCACGTCCCAAAAACATGCATGGTAGGTTGATTGAAGACTCTAAATTGCCCATAGGTGTGAATGTGAGTGCGAATGGTTGTTTGTCTACATGTGCCCTGAGATTGGCTGGCGACCAGTTCGGGTTGTCCCCTGCTTCTCGCCTGAAGATAGCTGGGATAGTTGTATATATATATATATATATATATATATATACTTCGCCCTATAGGTATCGCTCAATCCATATTCGTCTGTTTGACAAAGCGTGAAAAAGCTATGGTCTATTCCTGATAATAAATTACATGACAAGACTTGACGAGAATGACAGGCCTATAATAATATTCCTCAAGCAAGAAGAAGTCAATAAGTGTCCTCTGTGTATTCCAGTTATTGGGACAATCAGAAATTATGGCATTAACAGCAAGTGAATGATGGTCTGTTTAGATTAGATTCTGAGGTTTGGCTGTTTGTGGACAAAGCCACATTTGGAAACCTGCACCAGTGACGAGTCAATCCACACTGTTGATTCTGTTGGTTGATTTCCACAATTAAAGCATGACAGTTCCATCAATTGTTGGGCTCTGACCTTAGCAGCCTTCAGCTGTAGTTAGAATCATGGAGTACATGTATGGGCCAATGTCATCTGTCTTCTTTATTACTCTTTGTATAGCTTAATTAACTCCGCCGTATGACTGAAAGGAGAACATTCAAACGAATAATATAAAGGGCAACTGCTAATATATGACCATGTCATGCCATCCGTTAGAGAAATTTAAAAGAACAAAAAGTAAAAACACTCATTCGTGGAGATGATTGTATGCTGTTCTTATTTGGCAGCAGTTAAATACATACCTGCATCCTTTCTGGTTAAAAAAAAAAAATCAACACTTTTCCCATTTCTCTCCATTAAAGATTGTGACCTTTCGCTTAGACATGAGCTTTCCTTCTAATTTGACTTTGATTTGATTTCTAATAAACCCTGAGGTCATTAATGCTGTCAAGTACGAAATGGAGGCAAACATGTAGAACTATAAATATACAAGGTCTATTCAAGCTGTGGTTTTCCATCTCATCGCTTGCAGCCATTTACGAAGTCGAGCACATTCTCAGTTGATTTTGTTGGCTTCTGTCGTTTATATTTATATTTTTAAATCATCCATCTATTCATCCATCCATTTTCTGAGCCGCTTCTCCTCACTAGGGTCGCGGGCATGCTGGAGCCTATCCCAGTTGTCATCGGGCAGGAGGCGGGGTACACCCTGAACTGGTTGCCAGCCAATCGTAGGGCACATACAAACAAACAACCATTCACACTCACAGTCATGCCTACGGGCAATTTAGAGTCTCTAATTAATGCATGTTTTTGGGATGTGAGAGGAAACCGGAGTGCCCGGAGAAAACCCACGCAGGCACGGGGATAACATGCAAACTCCACACAGGCGGATATAATAAATAAGGAAATAAGCTATACTGTACATGATCTGTGTCTCACGAAAAAATACATTTGATAAAGTTGGCGGCACAGTAGACGACTGGGTAGAGGGTCTGCCTCACAGTTCTGACGACCGGGGTTCAATCCCCGGCCCCGCCTGTGTGGAGTTTGCATGTTCTCTCCGTGCCTGTGTGGCTTTTCTCCGGGCACTCCGGTTTCCTCCCACATCCCAAAAACTCGCATGGTAGGTTAATTGACGACTCTAAATTACCCGTAGGCGTGAATGTGAGTGCGAATGGTTGTTTGTTTGTATGTGCCCTGCGATTGGCTGGCAACCAGTTCAGGTGTACCTCGCCTTCTGCCCGATGATAGCTGGGATAGGCTCCAGCACCCCCGCGACGCTAGTGAGGAGAAGCGGCTCAGAAAATGGATGGATCGATGAAAAAGATCAGATTTAGGTTTTTAGGGATAATGGATGCAGTATTTCAATTTAAACAAAAACATAAATGAATACATCATTTGTTAACAAAGTTTATTTTCTCTCTCTGTGAATTTATTGTTTTATTATATATTTGGCACATAGAAAATGTTTTTTTTAATACTGTGGTTTTGGACTGTAATATTAAATTCATCATGAAATCCAGATAAGTTATTTTGAGCATGACTTGTGTATTCAAGAGAGCAAAGTGCTTTCGGAAGAACGTGCTCTGCCTTAAAATAATAATTTGGTTCAGGCTGTGAGGTATCTCCTTTAATTAAATAGACATCAGAGTGGTCTTAATCTTGTTGCTGGTAATTGTTCTATTGGTGTTAAGTCGCATGGTATTATCACAGTACAATACAGGAAAAGTTTAATTTAAACCAGTATTATTTTGGGAATGCTGAGATGCTAAAATGTGTGCAGAACTACTTACTGTTAAAGTCAACTTAACTCACCATAGAGGAGAAATTATCATCACCAGACGGTGTGAAATTGCTCTGCTGTTCAAATAGCTCATGATTCTGTAAAAGAGTAAATACAGTGTTCTGTGGAATTTATTTTTCAGGAAAAAACAATGTTAGTCCACATGTACCACAATGCCCCCAAGGTTATTCTTTGAAATTGGCCAGTTTCCAAATTGTTTGCTCTTCTTTTCTGTGTCACAAACTTTTGATGGATGATGCTACTCGCAAGGGTTGTGGCTGTCCACCTCCTGAGGCGAGGATAACTGATGGTCGCTCCCACTCAATACTTGTTGCCTTTGATTAATATGTCAATTGATTCAAGCTACTGATTATGTAAAGTGGTACACCAATAATTCATACAAATGGAATGTTTTATATTCATAATGGAAAGTATAGTCTCAGATTTTCAGATGGGGCAGAAGGTTGAAAAAAAGACAGTTTTAGTGCTAAATTTTTTTTAGAAGCCAACTAAACGTGTGTTTGACTGGGTTAAATCTATCGCAAAAGTCCTGCTGCAAATGATGGTTTAAGTCACTTGCAACATTTCAACATATACGACCGCAGATTTCACGTCCACCGCACAGCCACCAAAATCAGTGTGCCTCGCAAAGACAAAATTAATACTAAAACAAAGATTTTCAAAAAATAAAAATTAACAGAAGTACCATAAACCATAGGATGTACATTAAATTTACATCAATTAATTTTCAAGGCCTCATTAGGGTCCCGGTGACCTGGAACTTATTCCACTACCTATTCCACTAGAGTCGGGGTCGCCAGACCTCCGTCTTCAGAGAGGTATATGAAATGCATGGGGAGCCCAATTACTATTAGCCTACAGTACATTATCCTAGTGTATACTCTATCCGTGCAGCACTGACGCACGTAATCAGCACAGTAAATATAACCAACGTCAAATATGTCCAACAATATCCTACAACACCTGTCCAATTAATACAAAGCAATAAATAACTCTGGTCAACAACTATGAACTATGACCTAGGGGTGGGCGATATATATATCGCCTTCGATATAATCAGGAAGTTTGCTTTAACGATGTGCAATTTTACATTTATCAAGTATTCATACTGTCTCTAAAAGAAAACAACCAAATGGTTGTATGGATGGCACAGGAGGAAGAGAGAAAGGAGGAAGTGCATAAAGTCCTAATTTGCTGACTCAGCACACATGCAAGGAAAATAAACACTTGCTTTGAAACGAGTGGGTTGAGCAACCTTTTCAGGAGTTTAGTAGCTTAACTTCTTTTCCTTTCGGCTTGTCCCGTTAGAGGTTACTACAATGTGTCATCCTTTTCCATTTGAGCCTATCTCCTGCATCTTCCTCTCTAACACCAACTGCCATCATGTCTTCCCTCACTACATCCATCAACCTTCTCTTTGGTCTTCCTCGAGCTCTCTTGCCTGACAGCTCCATCCTCATCATCCTTCTACCAATATACTCACTCTCTCCCCTCTGGACGTGTCCAAACCATCGAAGTCTGCTCTCTCTAACTTTGTCTCCAAAACATTTAACCTTGGCTGTCCCTCTAATGAGCTCATTTCTAATCCTATCCAAACTGGTCACTCCGAGAGCGAACCTCAACATCTTCATTTCTGCCACCTCCAGCTCTGCTGAGTGCTTTGTCTCTTCAGTACCACTGTCTCTGAGCCGTACATCATGGCAGGCCTCACCACTGTCTTATAAACTTTGCCCTTCATCTGAGCAGAGACTCTTCTGTCACATAACACACATAACACCTTCCTCCACCAGTTCCAACCTGCTTGGACCTGTTTCTTCACTTCCTGACTACAATCACCATTGCTCTGGACTGTTGGCCCCAAGTATTTAAAGTCCTCCACCCTTGCCATCTCTTCTCCCTGTAGCCTCACTCTTCCCCCTCCACCCCTCTCATTCATGCACATATATTCTGTCTTACTTCGGCTATCTTCATTCCTCACCCTTCCAGTGCATGCCTCCATCTTTCTAGCCATTCATCCACCTGCTCCCTGCTTTCACTGCAGATCACAATGTCATCTGCAAACATCATGGTCCACGGGAATTCCAATCTAACCTTATCTGTCAGCCTATCCATCACCACTGCAAACAGGAAGGGGCTCAGGGCTGATCCCTGATGCAGTCCCACCTCCACCTTAAATTCCTCTGTCACACCTACGGCAGACCTCACCACTGTTCTGCTGCCCTTGTACATGTCCTTTATTATTTTAACATACTTCTCTGCCACTCCAGACTTCCGCATGCAGTACCACAGTTCCTCTATGGGTACTCTGTCATAGGCTTTCTCTAGATCCACAAAGACATAATGTAGCTCCATCTGACCTTCTCTGTACTTTTCCATCAACATCATCAAGGCAAATAAACATCTGTGGTCCTCTTTCTAGGCATGATATCCATACTGTTGCTCACAAATACTCACATCCGTCCCGAGTTTAGCCTCCACTACTCTTTCCCATAACTTCATTGTGCGGCTCATCAACTTTATTCCTCTGTAGTTCCCACAGCTCTGCACAGCACCCTTGTTCTTAAAAATGGGCACCAGCACACCTTTCCTCCATTTCCTTTCTCCTCTCCTCGGTCCTCTTAGTGTCCAATTTCTTCTTAGCTAACCTCTTTTCTTGTATGACTTCCTGTACTGCGAGGTTCCACCACCAAGTCTTCTTCTCTCCTTTCCGACCAACAAGTACTCTCCTGCCTGTTTCTCTGATCACCTTAGCTGTAGTGGTACAGTCTGCTGGAAGCTCCTCCTCTCCACCGAGTGCCTGTCCCAGCTCTTCTCGAAAAGCCGCACAACATTCTTCCTTTCTTAGCTTCCACCACATGGTTCTCTGCTCTGCCTTTGTATTCTTAATCTTCCTCCCCACAACCAGAGTCATCTTACACACCACCATCCTATGCTGTCTAGCCACACTCTCCCCTACCACTACCTTACAGTCGGTAACCTCTTTTAGATTACATTGTCTGCACAAGATGTAATTCCACCTGTGTGCTTCTACCTCTGCTCTTGTAGGTCACCCTATGTTCCTGCCTCTTCTGTAAAAAAGTGTTCACTACAGCCATTTTCATCCTTTTTGCAAAGTCTACCATCATCTGTACCTCCAAGTTCCTTTCCTGGATGCCGTGCTTACCCATCACTTCTTCATCACCCCGGTTTCCTTCACCCACATGTCCATTACAATCTGCACCAGTCACAACTCTCTCTCTGTCTGGGATGCTCAGAACTACTTCGTCTAGCTCCTTCCAGAATTTCTCTTTCACCTCTAGGTCACATCCTACCTGTGGGCCATAGCCGCTAATCACATTATACATAACACCCTCTATTTCAAGTTTCAGCCTCATCACACGATCTGATACTCTTTTCACCTCCAAGACATTCTTAGCCAGCTCTTCTTTTAAAATAACCCCGACTCCATTTCTCTTCCCATCTACACCATGGTAAAATAATTTAAACCCTGCCCCTAAACTTCTAGCCTTACTGCCTTTCCACCTGGTCTCCTGGACACACAATATATCAACCTTTCTCCTAATCATCATGACAACCAACTCCCGAGATTTTCCTGTCATAGTCACAACATTCAAAGTCCCCACATTAAATTCTAGGCTCTGTGCTTTCATTTTCTCTTTCTGCCGAAGAACCAGCTCTCCACCTCTCCTTCATCTTCGACCCACAGTAGCTGAATTTCCACCAGCGCCCTGCAGGTTAGCGGTGCCGGGGGCGGACGTTGTTCACCCGGGCCACGACCGGTCCGGTATGGAATTCTTTAGATGAACGCTGATATTTGTTTGGCAAAGTTTTATGCCGGATGCCCTTCCTGACACAACCCTCTGCATTTATCCGGGCTTGTTTTTGCACTGGCTTGTGCCCCCCATAGGATTAGTTTAACAGCTTAACAAGAGGGTGAATTGAAAAAATGGACCTCAATGGAACGCAAGTAGCCTGTAGTTTGCTGCCGGCCAACAGGAACATGACACAGGCCACTCGATTTACGTGCTGGCTTCCCAAACGTGTCCAGTTTAAAAGCAAAATGAACAAAATGGAACATGCTGTTTCGATCATATATTTACTGGAGGATTCATTCATTTTGGATAACATTTACAATGAAAACTGTGCGCAGTCAAAGTCATCCATACTGCTGGCGAGGCTAATGGAGGAGCTAGCTAGCATAGCCCTACTGTTTGTAAGTAAATACTGTGTTTCACTATCCCATCACAGATCACCCACTGCTTTACTTATTTAAACCCTCTAATGTATTGCCAACATCAGCTGCAAAACTTGTCACCGGGAATAAAAAAAGATTTTGCGGTCATGACGTCACATATCGTTTCAAAATTACGAGTGTGTGTGCGTGTGGCCGTGTGTGTAAAGCATGATCTTTTTTCCATTTCACTCTTCATAAGAAACACCTAGTCATGTGGAAAGGTTTTAAAACTTTGTTATGAAACTACTAAATCGAGTTTCCCTCATGGGATGAATAAATTATCCACCCAGCCATCTATCCACGACTTCCGCTAAAGAAAAGATGAGAAAATCTAGCAAACACGTACGATTTGACAAAAACAAGTAAATGTTGGCAAGACATAAAGAACATCATCAACTATATTTCTGTCTGCAGTGTTCTAGCCAAATTTGTATGCCAGTGTGTTATGTAGTGACAAACATATCTATTTGGTTTAAAACATTTAATTATGGTTACATTTTATGTAATCTTAATATTCGGACATTTGTTTCCATTTTTTGTTTAACAAAGGTTTAAGTACAATAGTATTGCTCAAACCTGATTTTGCATATTCTCCTGTATACAACCTGGACATAACTTGAAGTAATTCATTGTTAAATATTGCCACACAATATTCTTGTGCAGTGTTTTGTAGAAGATGTATGAAGCACTTCAAGAAATAAGCAAGAGACACGGCATGTTGTATATTTTGTTTAAACTAAATCCCTCTGCATGACAATGCTTCCTTTTCTCTTTTTTGGCTGTTGGCGTAAGTGGAAGGGAACGGTGGAGTTGTGCCACTAGCATAAAGTGGGACTATGACTGTCTGATTAAATACAGAGAAAATCAATAGTTTTTCACACCCTTCACAAATCACAAAGCTTTGATGTTTGCCAAAAAACACCCAAAATACTATTTTCTAGTAAATTCAGTACCTTAGATGTTGCTTGTTCCTGTTCACTTTGTTTGGGGAGTCTTTTATCTAACCTTCTATCAGCCCTTTAGATGAAAGTCAGTGGTGCAGATACTCAAAATGTGTGCTGTTGTTTTCTCTTGAACAGATTGTCTCAGCAAGACTAAAAAATGTGCAGCACTTTATAAGCTTTGTTTGATGGTGACTTGCCTTGTGTCTTTTCTACGACTAAGAGGGAAATGGTGAGCAAAAACATCAAATAAACCTTGAATGTAGAACTGAAAAAAGAAGATCAGATACTTTAGAGAGAGATTTGAAATCAACACCAACCTTTGATGAAGCATTGTAACAACAGGCTCAAAACTTACATTACACTGTTTTCAACTGAAGGAGAGAAGAAACTGTGCTGTGAAAAGCTAAAATTTCATAACAAGACTCTCAGTCAAGATAAGGAAATTAACGCTGATGCAGCAAAATGTGAATTTATTCCACTATTGCATTAATGTATATGTATATGTGTATCTATACTGTACACTAAGTATATACTGCCATAACCATGACCAGTTTAGGTCACTTTACCAGCTCTCACAATTTGTCATTAATAATACTGCCAGAAAAAGTCTAACAATCTACTGTGTACGAACACCTTAGGAAATGACATTTTCCGTTCACTTCTCGAGCAGCTTATATTTGTAAATCTGCCAACTTGTAGTAGTATTCAAATATCCATTTTGACAAAACGTTAGAGTCATGTAAAAAAATATTTGACGACCCTGTTTTCTTGAATTTCTTGTTTATTTTAATGAGTGGTACCACTAAAGGTATATTATGTGAAAAATCCAATGAACAGGACAAAAATACATCAGATCCCATAATACTTTATGTCCTATTTGACATGCTAAAGCTTAATTGTATTCCCAGTGATTTTGGGTCCTGTTAAAAAAGCATTTAAAATGGCTTGTTATCAGCTGTTAAATGAATCTCTTATGAGCTATTTTGTTGTCATCATTACATTTGTCCAAACAAATGTACCTTTAGTTGTACCAGGCATTAAAAATGAGCAAGAAACTGAAGAAACAAGGGTGGTTTATTATTTTTTTCCCATGATTGTATGCAGGGCCTGCCCTAGCCTTTTTGGTGCCCTAGGCAAATTTGCTCAATGTTAACCGCCTATGCCCAGGGCCGACCCTGATTCTATGGTGACCTTTGAGCTGTGAGTAATTAGTGTTTTACTTCCCTATCCGAATGAGCTAATGTGTAAGCAACACAGAGACTGATAGAGCTACAGTAATACTCACTATTGCCACAATAACACAGTTCAGAAATTTTTCATTGTCTGCTGTAGTCCATTTTATATACTGCTTATCATGTCCTGGGTCACAGTAGGGACTGGAAGCTATCCTAGCGTACATGCAAGAAGCAGACTACAGCCTTGACTGCTCACCAGTTGATCACAAGGTTACTGGGATTAGCGCATTGAGTGTGAAATAATTTCATGCGAGCTGCACTAAAGTCTGCTATGTGGACCACTACACTACAAATAGCACTGTCATGATCCCTCCTTGAACATTTGTCATACTGTTTTGAACCACGATATATGATCTGGTAAATTATGTTTCACCACAAATGTAATAAGAATATCGTCAAAGATGACAGTGTGGTGTCCCAGTGAAATGATCCATCCATTCATCCATCCATCCATCCATCAATTTTCTACCGCTTATCCTGTTCAGGGTCACAGGAAACCTGTAGCCTATTCCACATGACTGGATGCACAAGCAGGCCATGCCTGTACATCACTATTTGGCCTGTGCTACCTCAAACAGTGTAAAAATAATTGATCTAAAATTGTTATGAAGATGACAGCATGTACTGAATTTAACTCAAGCTACAGAACCCATGATACATGCAATGGAATATAACAACCAACATAGCTCGAACAACTAGGGAGCGAAATCAATAGGACAATGTTCTATTACAGTCTGATTTTTATTTTTATTTTTATTTTTAAACACTGCTACAGCTGACTTTTTGCCACCTTGGACATACGACAACAGTCCCTGACATTTGAATAAAATGGGTTGAGAATTGTCACCTGTATAGCATTGACAGGAAACATCGTAAAATGAAGCCAAACATTAATCATTGCGGTCCTCGCCTGTGGAACAGCCGACCTGAAGACCTGAGAGTAGCTATGGTATTTTTTAAAAGTAAACTGAAGACATATCTTTTTTAAGCCTTGCTGTCAACTATACTTGAATTTTTAGTAGATTCTATCTTTGTATTTATATTTTGATTGCATATTTATTGATTTTAACCTCATTCTCGTCCTCTTATTGTTAACTTTGTTCAATCTGTTTCTGTTTGATTTTATTGCACCTTTTCTTGTCTAAATGTTTTACTTTTTTTAAATGTGTCTAATTGCTTTTATCTGCATGTTATTTTATTCTATAAACTGGTATTTCTTCACAACAGAGAGCTGATAGTGGTTTCTAATTTCACTTCATGTGTGTATGCTTAGAATATTTGTTCTATTTTGTTCCTTTTTATTATGTACAGCGCTTTGTGCTGCATTTCACATGCATGAAAAGTCATATAAATAAAGTTTTGATTTATTGATGTAGTGATCTATGGCAGGGGTGGAGAATCAATTAAAGGGGCCATGTAAGAAACTGAAACAACCGTTTCAGTTTCTTACATGGCCACATGCTAACCTCAATTATGTTAAATATGAATTTGTCTTTTTATAAAGCACTAAATTGTATTGGTTTGAGAAGCTGCTACTTGTGAAGCCTTAGTATATGTTGTCATAATTAGGCAATACAAATTTAAATTAAACAGTTCAAAATATATAATTAGTCACATTAAAATGACTTATCTACACACATTAATACATGACTTTCAGGTTGCGAGCGCCGGTCAGAGACTGTGGACGGGCTGGATGTGGCCTGCGGGCTATACTTTGCCCAGGTATGATCTATGGATCTGTTGGACCATACAGTATCTAAATCCTCCGTAGTACTGTCGCTTGGTAGTGATTAGTTAGCCCAATGACATCCATCCATCCATCCATTTTCTGAGCCGCTTATCCTCACTAGGGTCGCGGGCGTGCTGGAGCCTATCCCAGCTGTCATCGGGCAGGAGGCGGGGTACACCCTGAACTGGTTGCCAGCCAATCGCAGGGCACATACAAACAGACAACCATTCGCACTCACAGTTACACCTATGGGCAATTTAGAGTCTCCAATTAATGCATGTTTTTGGGATGTGGGAGGAAACCGGAGTGCCCGGAGAAAACCCACACAGGCACGGGGAGAACATGCAAACTCCACACAGGCGGGGCCGGGGATTGAACCCAGATCCTCAGAACTGTGAGGCTGACGCTCTAACCAGTCGTCCACCGTGCCGCCGCCCAATGACATGAAAAACAATATTCATCTGTTTGATAACCGCTTGATCCCAACCATCTGTTTGATAACCGCTTGATCCCAACGGTGAAAATCCGATATCTTAAATTAATTGCTCCCTTAATATAATTTAAGACAATAATAGAAGCTCATTAACTGACACTTGTAGTTTAAGGAGCGATTAATGGTAGATGAAACAATAAAAGACTTGCTTCTGCTTCATAAATGACATGTCCCGCAGCAATGAGAGCTATGTTATTTGATCGTATAAGTAAGGTTCATAAAGTAGTCAGCCAGATGATTTTACATTAAGTATAGCTGAAGCTGAACTCTAACTCGCTAACTCATTCAATTGTATATTTGATGCAGTTTTGCAAGAAGCTTATCTGCAAAGCCAGTACTGACATCAGCAATAGAAGTCATAGTTTTTTGAGAAAATGCAATATGTTTACACCAAGATCAGGGAGACCAATTGGGGCTTCCTTATATATAAAAAGAGAAAACAAATCACGTGGTAATGCTCATTTCCTGGGTCAATTTCTATCACAGGCTTTAGACCTTGTTGAAGAAGCAGGACCACAGTGACTCCAAATCAGTATAATTTAAAAAAACACGGCACTGTTCCGGACTACTAAATCTACATTATGCATTATTAATTTATTCACATTTCATTTCATTTATTTATAGTCAATAAACATGAACTGTCTTGTTCTAAATGTATTGAAATCTGCACTACAGAGCATAATGCTTTGCAAAAATAATCCACAGTGATGGTAATATTGTATGGTGTACATTGGTCTGGTTACAGAGCCACTTGAAATGTTCGCTTCTTTCTTGCATAGACAATATTATTGTGTAAATGCCGCAGATTTGGGGGAGCAGTCAATTGCCATTAAAACACCAGGAATGTCGACAGAGCCTGTGAAGTGAATGTTCATTTTACCAACATAGAATAAACTACTTCCTTACGGTCCGTTTTATCTGATAGCCGTTATATCAGGGTACGTTTTATTGAGGTCCCACACATATATTAGCTCATGCGGTCCGGTTGGGCACAGACCAAAGCGGCCACATGGATCCCCCTTCCCATGGGCTCACTACCTGTTGGAGGGCCCAAGGGAGTTGGGTGCAGTGTGAGCTGGGTAGCGGCCGAAGGCAGGGACCTTGGCAGTCTGCTCCTTGGCTACAGAAGCTGACTCTAGAGACGTGGATTGTCACCTCTATGGCAGGGAAGGAGCCTGAGCTGCTGTGCGAGGTTGAGAAGTACTGACTAGATATAGTGACTGAAATAAGTATTTAACACGTCACCATTTTTCTCACTAAATCCAAAGGTGATATTGACATGAAAATTTCACCAGATGTTGGGAACAGCCCAAGTAATCCATACATACAAAGAAAGTCGAACAAATAAGATCATAAATTAAGTTATGTGTAATAATTTGGAATGGCACGGGGAAAATGTATTGAACACGCCAACTGGTATTTATTTAATACTTTGTACAAAAGCCTTTGTTTGCAATGACAGTTTCAAGACGCCTCCTGTATGGAGAAACTAGTCGCATGCATTTCTCTGGTGTGATTTTTGCCCATTCCTCCACATAAGCAGTCTTCAAATTTTGAAGGTTCAGTGGGCTTCTTTTATGGACCTCGAGTTTCAGCTCTTTCCATAGAATTTACATTGGATTCGGGTCAGGTGATTGGCTGGGCCAATGTTTTGGATCATTTTCCTGATGAAATGTCCACCCTCGTTTCATTTTCATCATCCTCGTAGATGGCAGCAGAGCTTTGTCAAGAATTTCTGGGTATATTTGCCCATTCATCCTTCCTTCACTAATGTGAAGTTAACCAGTACCATTTGGTGAAGAGCAGTCCCACACCATCAAGAGCAGTCCCACACCATCATGTTCCCACCTCTGAACTCTGCCATTTCACCTCCAAATGTCGTGTGCATTATGGCATCCAAAGAGTTCAATTTTGCTCTCATCAGACCAGACTATATTCTCCCAGTATTTAACTGGCTTGACCAAATGTTGTTCAGAGAACTTTAAATGAGCTTTGACATGCTTTTTTTCCCCCCAGCAATGGGGTCTTGCGTGATGAGCATGCATACAGCCCATGGCGGCAGAGTGCATTACTCAGATTTCCTGGTGACAACAGTACCTGAAAATTACAGGTCTTTTTGAAGCTCTCCATAGGTGGTCCTTGGCTCTTGGAGAACATTTCTGATTATTCTTAGCATTTCTGTCAGAAATCTTGCATGGAGCACCTGATCGAGGCAAATTTATGGTGGTATGATTGGCTTTTCACTTGATGTGTCTTGACTCACACCTTGGCAACAAGACCTTTTTGTAGGCCATCAATTAGGACTGAACCAGCTGATATTCATTTGGACTGACAAGGGCGTGGATTCCTGATGATTATTTATAGATTTTAGGGGTAGGGGGTACAACCTAAATTGGTTGCCAGTGAATAGCAGGGCACATACAGTATTGACACACAACCATTCACACACATGCATGCCTCCAGACAATTTAGAGTCTTCAATTAACCTGAGAAACAAGTTTATGAAATATAGGAGGAAGAACAAAACTCACACAAGTACAGGGAGACCATGCAAACACCACACGGGAAAACCGGGAAACCCAGAGCTCTGAGGCAGATGTGCTAACCACTAACACACAATGCCACCGACTGGGAACCAGTCCTTCGGCAATAAGGCTAACGACTGATGTTATTTTCATTTTCTCATTCAAAGCCTCTTGAGGTTTGCAATTATGTGGTAGATTATTATATGTACTTGGTCACATTCAACAAGCTGTCCAAAATGTTAATTGAATGTGACTTGCAAAACCAGAGGGACTAGGGTTAAAGCATTAGAACAGAATATGATGAAAATCAAGGTCTTCAAGCTATACTGTATGTTGCTCTTATTATGTGGCAACTCAAAGGTGACGCAAAGAAAGTTAAATTAACGTTGGCTGTTTTCCTTTGAAAAGACGGGTAGGCCAAGAAAATAACAGTCAACATTTTGAGAGCCGTAAAGAAAGACCCTAAAACACTAGTTGGTTATGAATGTCAACAAAAATACACATTGTATTAGAAGATACAAACCACTCATTAGGCAGAAGATTAGGAAGGCCAGAGTGGAATTTGTTGAAAAGTTAACAAACGAGCCACAACAAAACTGGAACAAAGTTTTTGGATTGAAATGACAAATTCTACCCTTTACCAAGTTGATGGAAAGGCAATAAGCTTTGAAAAAGACATAATCTGTGAAACTCACTGAAGGTAATATCATGGCTTGCTTGGCTTCTTCTGGGACTCACTAATCTTCATTAATGAGCAACAGGATGGCAGCAGTGAAATGAACTCAGAAACAAAAGAAAAAGAAAAATTTGTCTGCCAATTAAAAAGAAAAGAAGCAACCAATTTGATTAGGAGATCCATCATCATGCAGCAAGACACGGAGCCAAAACATAATGCCAACACAACAAAAGAGTTCATCAGGGACAAGAAGAAAATGCTCACATTTTACCTGCTAAGGAGAAGACTGAAGGGAACATCCTGCCCAAAACAAGCAATAAGAGAATGCTGTGAAAGCCTATAAAAGCATCGCAAAATAATAATTCCAAAATGTTGTGTTTGCAGTTATTGCATTTAAAGGATTTTTAACTAGATACAATATTAAGTCTAATTAACCTTTCTGTTCCAGTCCTAAAAAATGTGTCACTCCCTTACAAATAATGACATCTTCAAAGTTGTGTATCAGATCCACCTTAATACAGTACTTGGGAAAAAAAAGATGAACTGCTAATCCTTTGTCCCATATCCATCAAACCTAAAAGTTTTTGGTCGACAGCAAAAATAGTGGAATTGTTCATTAATGTTCTAATACGTTTAGAGGGTAGTGTATTTGTATGTTTGATTTATTTTGTGTCTTTTTCAGACCTGGAAAACTTCAAAACCCATAGAAGAAGTTCTGTTTCAGTCCGAGAAGGTCAAGGAGTGGTTCTGTTATGCGGCCCACCACCACATTCTGGAGGTAAAAAAACCTAAAGTGTTGCATTAGCTTTAAACAATGTTTCAGGCAAAAGTAGATGTATTCGTTTCCAGTTCGAAGTATACACTTGGGATGTTGAGAGTATTAATAGTTAAATAGTTTGAGAATTACCAATAATATTTTGTTTTGTTTATAATTAATACTCCTGGCGGCACGGTGATCGACTGGTTGACACATCTGCCTCACAGTTCTGAGGACCCGTGTTCAAATCGTGCCTCGCCTGTGTGGAGTTTGCATGTTCTCCTCGTGCCTGCTTGGGTTTTCTCCAGGTACTCTGGTTTCCTCCCACATCCCCAAAACATGCATGGTAGCTTAATTGAAAGACTCTAAAGTGTGTGAATGTGCTGTAATTGGCTGGCGACCAGTTCAGGGTGTACCCCGCCTCTCGCCTGAAGATAGCTTTGATAGGCTGTACAGAAAATGGATGGATGGGTGTGAATGTGAGTGCGAATGTTTGTTTGTTTATACTGTGTGTGCTGTCACGATACAATTGTATCAATTTTGACTGGACCCAGAAGCAGGCAGAGGCTGAAGAGGTTTGTGGAGAATGGTTTATTGAGATTGTGTTTGGGGTCCGTAATGGCGGACCGTCGAGACAGGGGACGTGCAGGCGGGGCGGCGGTGGCATGAGCAGGTGGAAGGGCTTGACGGTTGGTTGGAGAGATCAGCAAGACGGGGAGCATGGACGGAGCACTGAGGACGAGGAAGAACATGAAGGTCAAAACAATTGCGAGAAATGGCGTAGTTTACGTGCGAGTAGAGAGCTGTTGTACTATGCGTGAACGTTAATACTCTGGCAGTGGAGTCCTGGATCTGGCAGGCTTAAATGCAGGCAATGATAAAGGCTGATTGACAACAGGTGTGCGGCCAAGGTGGTGCTGATTACTGGGAAGAGAGAGAGAGGGATAGAGAGTGGCCGAGAGGGGCGCAAAGCACCACCCAAGCTCCAACAAAGGAACTGCAAGGCACAGCTCATAACATGGCTCATAACATGTGCCTTGCAATTGGCGAGAGACCAGTTCAGGATATACCCCGCCTCTCGCCCGAAGATAGCTGGGATAGGCTCCAGCATGCCCACCACCCTTGTGAGGATAAGCAGTATGGAAATGGATGGATGGATTACTGGAAACAAATTATTGTCACATTTATATGTCATAAAGTCAGCTGCTCTGTAATATCCTTTACAGACCTACCTACCTACCAGAGTTAGGTAAAGTATCCAAATATTGTACTCAAATAAGAGTACAATTGTTTTAGAAAAACATGAATCGAGTAAAAGTAAAAACTGTTCCGACCAACAGCTACTAGCAGTTCCGACCAACAGCTACTAGCAGTTCCGCTAGTAGCTGTTGGTTGCGCAGCACTCGAATCTTTAGTCAACATTACCACAATACGAACGAATGTAGTGAGAGCATAGTAGCGCAAAGTAACTAGCGCTCCTTCCGAAGACTTGAGTTTGAGTAAGTTGCATTGAAACTACTCAGACAAGTAAAAAATTTTTCCAAAATGTTTGTCATGTAAATGTAGCGGAGTAAAAGTAACGCGGTCAGGGGGGTAGCATCAAATTCTGGGCCCCCCACAACATAACCCGTTAAATAGTCACACTTTTTCACACTGTTTGAGAATCCGTGTATGTGGCACATGCAGAGAACTCGTCAATTATCAGAAGTTAATGCTTATGATAATGTTAACCAGTATTGGGAAGTCTGCGATTGGCTGGGAACCAGTTCAGGGTGTACCCTGCCTCCTGCCCGATGACAGCTGGGATAGGCTCCAGCACGCCTGCGACCCTAGTGAGGAGAAGCGGCTCAGAAAATGGATGGATGGATGTTGGGAAGTAACAGAGTACAAATACTTAGTTAAAGGACTTAAGTAATTTTGTACTTTGGTTCAGTATTTATCTGACAACATTTTATTTTTACTTTCTCCATTTAAAAACAGATAACTGTGCTTTTTATATTGTCAGGTCAGATTTTGACGGTATGATAACCATGAGCAAAAATATTGCAGTTTCACAGTATCACTGTACTGCAAGTTCAGCTCTAAAATGTATTATTTTGAAATGTTTGATTAGATAGCAACTTTTTTGTTGTTGTTTTGGTAGCATAAAAGTTGAGCCAACGCTAGCTAGATCTTAGATTGAAAAAACATCATGCGAGGTGCAACTTGATTTCTTATCTTCTCAGTACGGGTATACTATGTAGGAAAATAAAGTAGGTAAACTATTAAGTGCAGAGATTTTTCTTCCCGTTTTGCCATGTTATCAAAAGGGGTATTGTATATCTATATATATATATATATATAGAACAGGCCCATGGGCTACTTGTGTGTCCTCGGGTGCAACCTGGGGCGTCAAGCACCATGTTGTTGACCCCTGATGTAGTCTATCTCACTTTGGCACAAGGAAATAACAACACAATAATGAGGCAATCATCTATACAGTTTGCCAAACTTCATTTTCAAGGATCTCCTTGCATTTTAATCACATTCTGTATATGAGTGGCACATTCAAGGAAAACCTCTACACATCACTCTTCAGTACCATATGTTTTCAGACCTTCCCATAGTGGTGGAAAGCCCAAGGCTGTCGTGGGTTTCCACCTGCCAGAGAGGGGTCTCAGAGGACACATTATGCATGGCAGACAGCTGTCTTGGCCCCTGGATGGAGCATGTGCCCATCCACGCAGCAACACATGTTTGAACAGAAGAAAGAGATGGAAGATGAGTGGGGATGGTGACAGAGTGGGACCAATTTCAAGGGAATTACAGTGTCTTCCCTGCTCATAGGAGGAAGTCACATCTGCTGTAGAACGTTACTCACCATGTTGCATGAATGCGTATGAATGTATGTGTTCAATTGGTAAGTCCCTGTTTTAGCTCGTTATTCCATTTCTGTCATGTTCCTGCTTCTGTATATAAATGAAAGCAAGTCTTTGTACTGCATCATGGCCTTGTGCATTCCACAGACTAAGAACAGAGCAAACATAAAATCAAAATGTATTCCCAATACAGTCTGCAGTCTCTGGAGCAATGAAGCAGTTTATTTGGCATCCACAGTTTTTGAATTAGGTGCTCCATCATAACACTTGAGTTTCAGTGCCAGTTTTTAGTCTCTAAACTTTAAATGAACTAACATAATATTTTTTTAAAAGATAGCTCACAATTTGGTGCCACTTCTCCTCACTAGGGTCGCGGACATGCTGGAGCCTATCCCAGCTATCATCGGGCAGGAGGCAGGGGTACACCCTGAACTGGTTGCCAGCCAATCGCAGGGCACATACAAACAAACAACAATTCACACTCACATGCAATTTAGAGTTGTCAATTAACCAACTAAGCATGTTTTGGAAACCGGAGTGCCCGGAGAAAACCCACGCAGGCACGGGGAGAACATGCAAACTCCACACAGGCAGGGCCGGGGATTGAACCCCGGTCTTCAGAACTGTGAGGCAGACGCTCTAACCAGTCGCCCAACGTGCCGCTCTAGTTGCTATACTACAGAATACATATTTATTTGGGACCATTTATTGGAATTAGTGTTTGTTTACATGCCGAAGAATAGACTGGCTGATTTTTTTTTTCTTCCATACTGACAAGTTTATTACTGCAGTGTGTTTGGTAAATGATTCATTGTCAGGTCTGCAGGTCAAATTTCAACATCTTACTCTGAAGCTTTTTTTTTCATTTTAGAAGAAGTCTCGTCGGTTATCCGATAATTGTGATATAAACAGAACAGCAAAGTCCTCATGTCAATTTTAATATGTTTAGACAGACTTCCTTTTCAGAATCAGGTCTCTGTGTCAGAATGTCTGCCTTTTGAGAACAAGCACTGGTGCTCCACACTGTCCAGTAGGTCTGACGTTGGAGTCACAACGCGTTACATGAGCTTAACCTACAGTAGCTCATCAGATCCAGCTGGCTGCTGTAGTACAGTTTGAATGTTCAAACACAGATGGCATGCAATGTTTTCATTTGGAAACGGTATGTTCCAGTTGGGCAGCACGGTGGCCGACTGGTTAGAGCGTCAGCCTCACAGTTCTGAGGACCCGGGTTCAATCCCTGGCCCCGCCTGTGTGGAGTTTGCATGTTCTCCCCGTGTCTGCGTGGGTTTTTCTCCGGGCACTCCGGTATCCTCCCACATCCCAAAAGCATGGATGGATGTTCCAGTTGACTAGGGAAACGCCATCTCAGATGATATCTAATACAGTATTCCAATCACGCCTGTGAATTATAATGTGTTTGGTTTTGGTGACTTTTGGATTTTTGAAGAACACACTCATGGGTATGTATTGCATGGGACTAAATTGTCTTTTAGAAACGATGATAGAAGGAATAAAAGATACAAAATATTCACTACATTTCTTCAAACATTATTGTATGCTGTATGTTTGTTTTAAAATGTTTAAGCGGATTTGATCTTCAGTAATGCACGCATAGACAAACAACCAGGCGAGCCGCGGTTGTCAGAGATTACCGATCGATAGAAAAGATACATTCACATTGAATAAAGCCCATGAAGATGTTAACATGCTAACTTTTATGGGTTACATACATTTGATTGAATGAACTCTGATGCTGGTCAAACTAATGTTGTGTAGCTTTATTATTATTTTTAAAAAATATATATTTTTAATAATATCATGTGAATAATGCTGCACTTGACATCAACTGCAGCCTGGTCATCTTGGACAGGGATGTGATCCCTTCTCAAGATGTATTTATCTTTCCAAAATATGGTTTCTCTAAGTTTTTCCTTGCTGGTTTAGACCATGGGATGTTGTCGATCTCTGTGAACTGTAAGCTTGTGAAGCCCTTTCAGACGCTTTTGGGCTTAAGGGCTAAATACAGTAAATAAACCTGATTTAAGTTAAATCATCATAATTCAGAGCAATTTTGCCAATTTTCTGATCTGAAAGTACATGGAGAATAGTAAGATTCAGATCACAAACGTTAAACTAATTAAGTGCACTGTACACATATGGTACTTACCCTACTACTACCATCTACTGTACATTTCATTCACATGTGTTCCTGTTCCCCCCCCCCCCCCCCCCCAAGGATTATACATCCTGATTATCAAATGACACATTTTTGATTCTGCCACAATCCATTTTCAGTATTCCCATGCCTGTCTGAATTTAAAAATATCACATCACTGTCACTCCATGCCTTCCACGCTCTTGGAGGCTTTTCTTCAAAACATGTTGAGTTTTGACATTGTACAGCACAGTTACCATCGTGACAGGCAGCCAGCAACATGACAGCACTATAAAATAGGATATGCTGAATTTCCAGGAAGTGACACTCAGTTGATTAGAGTTCTGAATCATGTAACAAAAGGTCACAGAGGAGTTGAAGTGAAGCACACAAACATTTCCTCGGCGATGTGTAAGTGACAGCCATCCTAAATATTCCTTTAAGCTTCCTTTAAGCTTCTTTTAAGTTTACAGTACACATTGGTGCTGCTATTGCATTTGGAGTGTCTGAATGTGCACACGCATGGGCAAACTGAGTGGGAAATCGTTCACTTCCTTAAACGTTCTCTGCTCCTGCTTCTGTTTCATTTTGGCTATGACGCTGTATAAACATCTGAATCCAACTTGCTGGGCTTCAATCTCATGTCATTTCCTCAGGCTCTCTGTGCTTCTAGAAACACACAAATCCTCCAGGGTCTGTGGAGATTTCATCCCAGAGAAAATGTACTGCCATACCTGTTGGGCAAGTTTTAAAATCGCAATTTTTACAACCATGACAGCTTTAAACATATAAACTAGCTCTGGGAGGCATTTTTCTGGTAAATTCCAATATCCTAATTTAAAAACTGATGCAATATGCTTAAAGCTACAAGCAAAGCCGGTCATCAGTTGGATAAAGGTACTACAGCAGTAGTAAATATACTAGTCAATTTTACAACCACGTACAAAAAATTATGTGAAGTTCTAATGTGATGGGTGAATGAATGTGTAATTCTCTGGTATGCGCCAGGAGAGCTACTAAAGCATTGTTATCCTAGACCCTCGTAGCATCACGTGAAGAACCGTTGAGGATTCATGTTGTCATAGATGTCTCACCTTGCTCATTGTTTACCTGTTGAAATGATGAGGCAAGCCAGAACTCAAGTTACAGTTTTGTCTTGGGTCTTAACATTAGTCACAGTATTCTAATGTGCTTATGACAGCAGCAACCACCTAAAAACAAATAGGAAAAAAATAAATAAAATAACAATGGGCCCTTCACTAACAGCTCTTACAGGCCAATGTGTTATTTATTATCGTATATACATCCATCCATCCATTTTCTGTACCACTTATCCTCACTAGGGTCCCGGGAATGCTGGAGCCTATCCCAGCTATCTTTGGGCGAGAGGCGGGATACACCCTGAACTGATCGCCAGCCAATCGCAGTATAGTATATATAGTATAGCTGAATTAGAACATCATCATTATGATGTGTTCAATCCACAAACTCTTAAAATAGACATGTTATATAATTATTTTCAAGACTTAAAAGGTTCCTTGGTGTCTTGATAAAAAGTATATGCCATCCTTCTGTCATAATACACAAAGGATAAATAATTAAAGTACATTTAGCATCCGCTTGACTCATTCCGGTTGAAATGACTCAATTTTGGGGGGGCTGTTTTGTCTCATCCAAATGCAGAGTACGGCTTTTGTAACCATGACGACCTGGGCAGAGCCAGGGTATTGCGAAGAAGCTAGGGCATACTTACTCAGTGTTGCAATTTAATGACTTTGGGAACTCTTCCGATCGCTCTACCGACTTTTTTTTATGTGTTGTTATTGGAGATATCTGGAGATGATCATCCTTCCATGTCCAGACTGCAAATGAATAGCCCTTGTGCACAGTTACCCACTAAATTAATTTTAATTAGGGATGATACCATTCACAAAATTCTTCATGGCTCTCTCACCGACATTTTCAGAAGTGGGCCGCTAATAGAAGATTTACTTTCACCCTTGATGGGTGGGCAGGCACATCAGAGACCAAAGGCTATTTGTATACAAGCAATTAAAAAGTCAATTATACCCCACCTTTGTGTCTGTTGAATGAATAACTCTAAAATTTAAAGGACAAAACTAGGCAGCTACTGTACATGAGATGCCGATCCAAATTAGTATTGCCTGACCTCGGTGGAGAGCTGTGCTTCACTTTATCCAAATGAAATTATCTTTGTCAAGGTATACAATACATTGTGCAGTTATATTTAACATCATGGCGTCTGGTTTACACAGAAATCTGACTGATTTCCCCTTTGGTTGTCACAGTGGATCAGTGGCAAAAATGTGTGAGTCTGTCTGGCTCTCTCTCTTTCAAAGGCATTAAAGGACTGCAAATGTAACTTTACTTTGACTTAAATTGAAGATGTAATGCTTCTGACCTCTGTTTTATAATGCTCAGAGACCTTTGAGGAGCACTCAAGCCTGAAATCACTTTCCTTTGTTTGTGAATGTTTGTATGTGTGTATTTTTGCCGCTACCTGAGGGTTTATTAAGACAGAACATGTGCATCATGACCAGTCCTGTAAAGGAGACAGTAGACCAGAAAAGCCCGGAGCAGATATGACAATGTTGTACTTCGCTACACAATGAAGCCTTTAAGTCCTTCAGCAGAGTAAGTGGAGTGTCTTGGCTCCTTCTTCTTTTTAATTTTTTTTTTAAATCATACCACCCCCCCCCCCCCCCCCCCTTTCAGTTAAAAAATGGGTTAACTCACTCATTTGATCAATGTCATGTATCTCATGAAAGCATAAGAGTATATTATGAGCTGCGTGCCATTTGTACTGCTGGTGGATGCCTTCTTTAGTCTCAGTGGGGTACAAGTATTATTAGTATTGTGTTGAGTCAACTGATCATACCTGTACATAAATGGTTAATTTCCTGAAATACATACTACCAAGCTTTTGATTAATCAGTATCAATCAATGACCAAAAAAACAACTCTTCAAGATCGTCGACCTCCACCAAGACATTTCGAACATGCAATATCACAGACTGAACAACTATGGCAACGATCTTAAAACTTCGATTAAATTATATCCTGCTCCTGCATGTTTTTTCATGTCATAAAATCACACCTAAATGCAACAAACCAGATCTGAAGAGAATGTACATATTTACATACAGTAGATAAAAGCATTCAAACGTCAAATTCGATTTCCCATGTTTAATTTAAATGCTAGTTTACACTGCTTTGGCCAGGTTCCTCTGGATTAAACGTGGTATGATATGACAACAGGTTATGTATTCACATAACAAATGTTAAAGTCCCAAAAATTTATAATTTTCAATACATAAACATTATGTAAACAGCCACACAATAATGGCAAAATCTTTGGAAGACGACCCATCAAACCAATGTGTCTTTGATGAAAGCATACTACCCTTTGGTAGTGTTTGTATTTCTAATGAGTTGATGCCAACCAATTTTAATGACTTTTATTTTTTTATTTTCCCAAAAAGAACTCTTTATAATGCCAAAACGTGTAGTAGTATCATACATTTTGCATTAGGTTCAGTCATTAGGGCTCATACTGTACCTGATTTTGTGTTGGCAGATGGCTGCTTTGCTTGATTGCTCCTCTTTTGGTTTTGTTGTCACACATATTGTTGAGGAGTCATTGTAGATCCCCTTGGGATATTGTCAGTCGTTTGCTTTACACAGGGACAGCAGCAGAAAGATTGGCAGACCACGCTCTGTGTCGTGTAGACGTTAATCACATTTTCAGAAAAAATGAGCATCTGTTTTTTTTCCCACTTTTATTGTTTTATTTTATAATACAGGGTGAGCTGAACTGAGTGGCAAAATATACAAGGGTTGTCAGTTGCCCCGCTCTTATTTCATATTGTTGTTCCTTGTTATTCTATTGTTATTCCTATTACTCTGTGTTTTACCTGTACATTTAATGGATCTGAATGTTTCAGTGAAATATTGACAAGAATGTCTGTGTTAACAATGTTTGCCTGTAATGGTAAAAAAATAAATAAATACATAAATACAAATAAAAAGTTTTAAATAATATCAGCTATGAGCTATGCGTCTCCTCTTCATTTTCCTCTTAGTTTGTGACGATGTGTTATGAAATACAAATGGGATGCCTCCCTAAAGCTACTGTTATCAAAGCATTTCGATAGCGTTTTTCATTGGAAAAAAAAAGCATTATTAAAAACCTGTAGAATCGAAGGAAGTTGATGCTGGACTTCCCAGCATGTCAAGCCGCAGTTCGTAAATAGTTGTTAAGAAAAAAAGTGTTGATTGTTAACATTAGTTTTTTTTCTTAACCCCCCTAACCCCCAGTAGTAGTTGTTATGCGATCCGCAAAGGTTGAATCAAGGCAACCGGACTGTTCTTGAAGTTGAAGTTTGTTGTTCACCTTTAATCCAAAAGTCTTCTTCAGTTCTCGTATTTCAGGCGTGGAGTCTCCCTATTTACGCCTCATGGGTATGTTTTATTATAATTACTGTTTTTTAAGTTACGTTTTCCCTTTTTAAGTTACGTTTTCCCTTTTTAGTGTTCTGTTTAGTGACTCCCTGTCCGCTGTGTTAAAAGCTCATTTGAAAGTTAGTTTTCTTTATAGCTTTTTGAAAATAAAGAGCATCTACCTCTAGCAAAGCTGAAGTGCCACGAACCTTTTCCTGTGTGACTCAAGATCATTACAAACCTTGTGTCTAATTTAGCCAGCCAATTTTGACCAGCATGCATTACAACAGACTTGGTTCAATGAAATTAGACCCATATTTTCAGTCAGGCAGCACGGTGAACGACTGGTTAGAGCGTCTGCCTCACAGTTCTGAGGACTGGGGTTCAATCCCCGGCACTACCTGTGTGGAGTTTGCTTGTTCTCCCCGTGCCTGCGTGGGTTTTCTCCGGGCACTCCGGTTTCCTCCCACATCCCAAAAACATGCATGGTAGGTTAATTGAGAACTCTAAATTGCCCATAGGTGTGAATGTGAGTGTGAATGGTTGTTTGTTTGTATGTGCCCTGCGATTGGCTGGGAACCAGTTCAGGGTGTACCGCACCTCCTGCCCGATGATAGCTGGGATAGGCTCCAGCATGCCCGTGACTCTAGTGAGGAGAACCGGTACAGAAAATGGATGGATGGATGGATTTTCAGTCATCATGTTGTTGACATTTGGTTTATTAAAACAAAGTACTGCATCAACCTTACAAATGGCAGGAGTACGTATTTAAAGGACAGTTCTGGTGGCAATGGACATTATTAAAACCGAAAGGTTATTGAACATATTTGTATGACATTTGCCTACACGCGCTACATTTTATTAAGTCTTAACAATGTATACTCGGTATTATTTCAAGTTAATATAATTCATTATAAAGTAGTAGTTTCCTCACCTGATGTGTTAGTATGTTGACTGTGATATATAATTTTCTTGTCTTCTTATCGGTCCTTCTTTTTTGTTAGCCATTTTATCCTGCATCGAGATGTGTCATTTTTAGATAAGGCGTGACGTACACTGAGTTAAGTGGAATATTTGATTCCACATCTTGTTCGGGGCCTGATTATTCCGTGAGGCCTCTCTCAAAGTTGGTTCTTATTATACAGAACGTGTTTTATTCGTAGGGATTATTTTGACCTATGTTGAGGACATAATGCTTCTGTGCTCTATTTTCTAATACTCAGAAACCTTTGAGGAGCACTCAAGACTGAAATCACATTTTCTTTCTCTCCGAGTAGTGCTTTGTTAATATTGTCACCATACTTGCTGCTACCTGAGAGTCTGAAAACACGAGGCATTTGCATCCGTTCCAGTCTTTTTAGTCAATGCAGTTTGACGTATCAGTGGGAGTTACACTGAGCAAGAGGAATGTTTGATTGCCCATCTTGCTCATGGTGTGAATATTCAGAAAGACCTCTCTTTTGAAGTCGGTCCTTAAGAGACGAAAGGTGTTTTTTCATAAGGACTTGTTACAGTGAACGTTGTTTAAGCTTGAAGGACCCATCAAAGTTCTTGGGTGACCACATAGTTATCTGTCTGGGAGGCATCAATGAACTTCAATAACATTTTTAAATACATCTTATGGGAAATACAGTGGATATAAAACATTTATACGCCACAGTTCAAATGTTAGGTTTTATTCATTAATTCATCTTCCCTACCGCTTATCCTGTTTAGGGTCGTGGGTGTGCTGGGCGTCCTATCCTAGCTATCTCCCTTAACTGGTCACCAGCCAATCGCAGGGCACATAAAAACAAACAACCATTTGCACGCACATTCACACCTATGGGCTATTTAGACTTTTCAATTAACCTACCATGTGTGTTTTTGGGATGTGGGAGGAAACCAGAGTACCCGGAGAAAACCCACACAGGCACGGGAGAACATGCAAAGTCCACACAAGCAAGGCCGGATTTGAACCCCAGTCCTCAGAACTGTGAGGCAGATGTGCTATGTTAGGTTTTATTTTAAAAAATGAGTCCAAGATACATCATTTTAAAATATCTTCTACCATTAATATGACCTTTAACCTGTAGAACTTGATTGAAAATTGGCCATAATTCTACAACGTATGTTTGGTGTTAGCACAATATTGCTTATCGACAGTGAAACATTGTGGTGGTCATATCATGCTTTGGGCCTGTTTTTCTTCAGCTGGAACTAGGGCTTTCCAAATAGTTTCAGAACAAAACCTTCAGGCTTCTGCTTGAAACACACAAAAAAAGAAGTCAGGAAAAGCCTACTCGAAGAACATCTGAAATTTATTTGGGATTAATCAGAGGCACTTTACATGCTGGCAGCTACTGTATGTGCTGACTCACATTTAACTCGAGTTATGTGAATGTGATTGGTTAATTCTGAACACAGCCACATCCTGTTATAATGGGGTGTACACATTTCTGGAATCACATTATCACAGTTGTTTATTTTTACTTCCACTCTCAAAAATATATATCTTTTTTTCAATTGAGTTGCACAGGTTAAAGGTCACATTAATAGTGGAAATAGTTTTGAAATGATTTATGTTGTCCTCATTATTTTACTTCACAAAACCCTGGCAGTTGAACAGCAGAGTACTTTTTAATATGAATCAACTGAATCAACTTTCTTTTTGCGATATCTTGTTTTTCTCCTTGTGGTATACTGAAGTAGATGCTGTGCCATGTATTCATTTGGGAGGTGGGCAGGTGCAATCATACTCCAATACACGAGAGAAAAACATCCACACACAACATTGTCCTGCCTTCGAGTGTCTTTCATCTCAATATACATCTGCTTCATCCTCTTGAGTTCTTCTGATCATGCACTGCAGCGAAACCATAATCCCGCCAAAAAAATGAGGATTAGATGCTTGCATGGCCTCGTGTATAATGGTTGCACCCTTTTGCTGCCTGAGGTGTTGCATCATGCTGTTATAAATAGCCAATCATTTGGGAGATGACGAAGGAAAAGGGCACCTACCTGACTGTTTTGTGTAATTGCTAGTCCACTAAAAAGGAATAGGCTAAGGTTTTATTAAGATCAGCAGGGTAAATAGGACATAGTTGTCATTTACACAAGCAGCAGAAGTGCGTGGCAGCAGATTGCATGTTATGATTAACGTTTGATGATTTTGAGACAAACAACATCCATTTTCTACCGCTTATCCGAGGTCGGGTCGCAGGGGCAGTGGCTTAGGCAAGGGAAAATGTCTTCCTGAATTGTTAGTCATAGTAGGGGTTTTTGGAGCTGTGCTTTGTCTGGTCCCTCACCTAGGACCTGTTTGCCATGGGTGACCCTTAACTTAGCCCCGAGGATCATTGGGACACACAAACCCCTCCACCAGGATAAGGTGACAGCTCAAGGAGACAAACAACATTACAATCGAATTAAGTAAAACTGCATCTTGGTTATATTATTGATTCACAATGAATGCATTAATGAATGATGTTGAAAGCTAGAAAGAACAATTTAAGATAAACTACATTATTCATGAATTGTTTTATGTATCAAGCATGCATATATATTATAGATTATATATGTTTATCGTTATTATGATATACAGTATATTGTATTAAAAAATGTGTCTTGCATAACATACTAATGCCAACATCTAACAAATTAAACAGTACTGTATCATGAAGAAGAAAGAATCATGTCAGGTCTGTAGTGAGAGAAGTGAAATTATATTATGTTAAGATTTTGATAAGGACTTTCCATCCTCTGTATTTATTTTAAATGTGCAGAAACCGGACATAAAATGTAAAAAAAACTACAGTCCAACAGTTTCTTTTATCTTTTATCATCTAAATCACTAGGTCTTTAATTGGCATTATTATCTCTAGTGTGTGCGATGTGAAACAATCAAGTGCATTAGCTCTATATTTTTTCTGATTAGTGTCCCTCGTAAATATTTTCATCAGACCTACTACGTGTATCATGGAGACCTAATGGTCCGGAAAAACTGCATTAATTTGATGCATTCTGTTCATTCTTCATGCCTAAAGTATTAAATCGTTATGCAATATGTGCCAAGCATTCATAAGATGTTGAATATAAAATGACAGTGGATAAGTGTGAAGGAACACAAATCAAAGTCGTGTAATTTATAAAACCATTAAGCACAGTTATCGCGGACACATGCATGTTGATAAATGATAATCATCTATCAGGACTCATTGTGGTTGTTTACGACCATGCGTTTGTTCATGTTATTTAAAGGCATGTCTATTATTCAGTGTTTTTCCTCAAAACATGCCTTTCTTTAATGAAACTGGTACTTAAATGTGATTTGGGATGAGTACTCAAACACATATTAATGGGACTGGAAAAGGTTGTTCCACCAGTTTTGTAATGGTAAAGCTTAACTGGCATCGCACTTTTTGGCCTTCAATGTAATCGAAGTGATTTTGATGAATGTGAGTCTCAGATTTTTAACCAAATTGCTGACACCTGTTGATGCTATAAAACCCTGATCTACATGTTTTATTATTTTTTGTTTCAGAAATCTAGCTTGTTTTTTTATAAATTACATCTGTCTTGACAGTACATCATAGATCTTACAAATTTTTGTGAGCACAGGCTCTGTAGTAACACCCACACATTCTCCTGTTTTAGTTGCTTCAGAAAAAGGTAACTTTTCCCACATCTTGTGGCTGTAGATGCATAAAAAAGAAGGGAAACAAAAAAGTCTGGATTTCACTTTCTCTTAAGGCTGTCGCACACCGAGCGACATGCCAGAAGCCGACTGACCTGTTCCACAGTGTTGCGTGGTTTGGCAACTGTTTTCACGAGTGGCTGATCAGTTGACAATTTTGTTTTTGAATCGCTGGCACACACCATCACAGCATCACAGATTACAGCCAATTAAGATGCACATACACTTTCACTCACGTGAAAAATACATTTCACGGTTTTAAGATAGAGAGACACTGACACTGAATGGACACCGCGCTGCCCAAAGCCAAATAATTGGAGTACATATGTAAAGCATCAAATATTGTCTTTTAAATCAATACTTAACAATACTCATTATAAATAATATGCCTGTGGATGAAAAAGTGAAGCTTGTGACCAACATGTAACGAGCAGTATGTACCTCGCTTGGTACATTCAAATGAATGGAGTCAGCGAGCCTCTTTTAAAATATCCACACACTCTCTTTTATTGTCACCCACGACCACTCTGTTTGGCAACCTGCTTCTTCCTTTACTATAAATGTTATGGTTTAATAAAGTACAATATATTGTATTGTATATAAAGCAACACCTATACAGGCTTGCTATTCAGGGCGTCTCTATCGCTCAATGTGCGGAGGGGGTGTCAGCAACTCTCATTTTTTATGCAAAGGTCAGGTCCAATCGGGTTTGACCGTATTGTGCAGACCTGCGACCATCAGTTGCCAACAAGCCCTGTTCATGTGGCCTCTCGTGCATGTCAGAAATAAATATGCTGCTTCCGTGACACAAAGAAGTCCTACAATTAACCTAAAATTAATATAATTTAATCAGGAACAGCCAATGTTTTATTTTGTACATAAACCAAATGAATACAAAGAAAAAGAAAAAATGAGAATACTTCTTCAAAAAACATGACACATCTTGGCAACTTTTTTTATAACAATCTACAATTTAAAAACAGAGAAGAATGCAGTTTTCTCAGACTGGAAGATAGAATGTCACACATACGTAGGTAAACAGTCAGGTAGGTGCCCTTTTCCTTCGTCATCTTATTAGTAATAAATGAAATAATTTTTACCTGCTGTGCTTGGCTTGTCACCCTCATGCAACCTAGATTCCTGGAAAGACACCCAAATGGTGCAGTGCCTTCATTAATGTCACATACACCAGGGTGTTTCCACATAACATGGCATTTCAGTGTGCTACAGAAGCAAAGAAAAGTAGTTTCCAGGGAGACAGTTGTTGGTGAAGAACAGATGACTGCATTTCACTAAGGTTTGGAAGTAAAATGTACCCAAGTAACAGGTGCAAATACAGAATCTTGAAACAAATACATTGTTTGTTTTATTCAAGAGAAATTTATTTTATTGTTTACAAGATGAATGATTTGATGACACGCATGCACACACGCACAATTTAGTCAAATGCAGTTGTGAAGCAGAAAGATTTTAACTTGTTTTTGAATGTGGTCCCTGATGTTGCCAGTTTCACTACCTCGGGCAGGTTGTTCCAGAGGCATGGGGCGTGGATGCAAAAAGCTGCCTCTCTTTCCTCAAAGTGTTACTGAGAGGAATGAGCTGACTGCAATTGCGAATAGGTCTGAGAGTTCTTGACGGAGTGGAATTGATGACCATGTCAGTTACAGTATATACTGAAGTGCAAGGCCATGTAAAGCTTTATAGGGTAACCAGTGAAGTGATTTGAGTACGGGTGATACTGTGTGTTGTGGTTCCCTTGTGCCAGTGAAAACACATAAAGTTGCATTTTGAATTAACTCTAGTCTGTGAATGCTTGAGTTTGGCAGTCGAGTGAAGAAACCATTATAGTAATCTGATCTGCTTGTTATGAATGTGTGGATTAATGTCTCTGAGCCTGAGATTGCACTTTAATTAAGACATATTTTTCAGATGGTAAAATGATAATCTTGTGATGTATTTGATATGACTTTTGTAATTAAGATAACAGTCAATTATTACAACCAGCATTCTTGATTTAGTTTTACTGTCCATGGATGGGGATTTCAGATGTCTTGCAATTTTATATCGGTGAGTCTATACACCAAAGATTAGTATTTTGTCTGTTAAGTTGTAAATAGTTATCTGTCATCCATCGATTAATGTCATTGATACATATAAGATGGTGGTGCCCAGCGGTGCAGCGGCTTTTCAATCTCAAGATTATGTCCCTTGATAACTACTTTGAAGCTGATTTTAGTGACATCTTAATGCCTATAACATGTGTGAAGTATACTGTAGCTTGGACGAACTGCACCAATTTAGTGAGCGATCCATCTATGCTGAAAAGTACTCCCGGCAGACTGCACTTCTTACAAACAAAAGAGAAACACTACACAAGACGTGGCGACACCGGCAAGAGGAAGCGATGCTCGCGGAAGCAGAAGCAAGGCAAATGAGCCAGGGGCTGGCTCCGCGAATGCTAACGAACCGCCGATCACATCACTCTTCCTTGCCAATGTTCGCTCATTTGACAATAAAATTGACTTGCTTCATCTAAAGATTAGTGGTTCCAACGAGATGAGGAATTGTTCTGTACTTTGCCTCCCAGAAACAACTACATGCCAGACTCAGCCTTCGAGATCAATGAATTACAGCTATTCCGAGCCGATCGGGATACCCTTTCGGGGAAAAAACACATTGGTGGACTCTGTATTGTCAACAAAGGTTGGTTCACAAATAGTGCACTATCTACCCCTCGAGTTCACAGCCATGTTTGTAACCATTGTTTACATAGCTCCGGGGGCTAATGCTAATATTAACATGAGCGAGACACTATGGGAACTTCACAACATTAGAATCTCCCTACTACCCAAGCACCCACAGGCATATTACGTGGTTTCAGGCAACTTTAACTATGTAAAATTGAGGGACACTCACCATTTCACCAGCATGTCGCCATACCAACATGGGGAAATAACTGGACTGTGTTCACACAAACATTTGCGCTGCATACAGAGCACTTCCCCACGCAGTTTGTCTACTTCGACCCCATCTCCATCCCGCTGGCACCAGCCTTCAGCCAAATGGCGACATGAACCAAGCCCACAGTCAGATGTGTAGATGTGTGGCCCAGTGATGCAACCTCGTTGCTCCAAGACTGTTTCCAGTGCTCAGGTTGACAATATTCAAGGACGCAGCTACACAGGAAGGAGACGTGGACATGGAGGAATACACTTAATCTGTCCAGGGTTTCATCTCTAAATGTGCTGATGATGTCTCGACCACCAAGACAATTACTGTCCACCCAAACCAGAAGCCCGGGTTGAATGCAGAGGTGACAGCACTGCTGAAGGCTAGGGATGCTGTTTTCAGGGCACGTGATGCATTAATTAGCACACAGGGCAGCAAAAAGAGAGCTAGCTGTGGGCATGTGGAGGGCTAAAGAAGCATATGCAGAAAAAAATTCAGACCCCAACAACTTGAGACCATCTGCCAACAGTATGGGGTGATGCAACAGGACAAAGACCCAAAACCTCGAAATAAATCAACAACTGAATGGCTTTAACAGAAGAAAAGGAAAGGTCTATCACTGGAATCCTGACCAAAACCTGATTGAGATCCTTTGGCATGACTCAAGAGAGTGAGTCACCCAAGATAGTTCAAGAATATTCCATCCATTCATTTTCTGAGCCGCTTCTCCTCACTTGGGTCGTGGGCGTGCTGGAGCCTATCCCAGCTATCATCGGGCAGGAGGCGGGGTACACCCTGAACTGGTTGCCAGGCAATCGCAGGGCACATGCAAACAAACAACCATTCACACTCACATTCACACCTACGGACAATTTAGAGTTGTCAATTAACCTACCATGCATGTTTTTGGGATGTGGGAGGAAAGCGGAGTGCCCGGAGAAAACCGACGCAGGCACAGGGAGAACATGCAAACTCCACACAGGCGGCGCCAGGGATTGAACCCCGGTCCTCAGAGCTGTGAGACAGACACTCTAACCAGTCGTCCACCGTGCCACTAGTTCAAGAATATTGATTAACTGTAATGCCTCCTGACCGTAGGTTTGATGTCCAACTACAGAAAATGTTGGGTTCAAGTTTGTATTGCTGCCAAACGAGGGTCAATTATTTATTAGATCCAAAGGTTAAATTTTTTTTTTTCATCCTACATTGTAATGTTCACATCTTCAGCTTAACCCCAGCAGACGTGAGGAACACCCTGCAAAGGATTAACCCCCACAAAGCCACAGGTCCTGACACCATCCCAGGGCAGGTACTAAAAGACTGTGCCCACCAACTGGCAGAGGTGCGGACAGACATTTTTAACATCTTGCTCCAACTGTCCCTACCTGCCTAAAGACTGCCTCGATTGTCTCTGTACCCAAGAGCTTCCCAGTAATAGGTCTGAATGACTATCAGTCAGTGGCCCTCACTCCGATAGTCATAAGTGATTTGAGAAGATGATCATGGCACAGATCAAAAACTCCATTGACGTCACTTTGGACCCTCACCAGTACAGATACAGGAGGGACCACTCCGCTGATGATACTGTCTCATCTGTGGTCCACACAGCCCTCACCCACCTGGAGAACAAGAACACTTACATCTCGCCTCCTCTTCCTGGATTTCACCTTTCACCTTAAACACCATCATCCCACAGACCCTGGACATTCTAGGGCTGAGTCCATAACTGGGAAACTGGGT
Source organism: Phycodurus eques (assembly GCF_024500275.1). NCBI lineage: Eukaryota > Metazoa > Chordata > Actinopteri > Syngnathiformes > Syngnathidae > Phycodurus > Phycodurus eques. The sequence goes on along the minus strand of NC_084534.1, from coordinate 4,485,634 downwards.
TCAGGAGTTTCCGACCAACAGACAACAGACTGTTAGGATCCACAACACTGCACTCCAAAGCACTGGCTCCCCCCAGGGCTATGTGCTGAGCCCCCACCTGTTCATACTACTGATCTATGATTGCTTAGCGAAATTCCCGAGCTTTCATATAGTGAAGTTTGCGGACACCACAGCAATAGTAGCACCAACAACAATGAGTCTGAATACAGAGAGGAGGTAGAACATCTGGTGGACTGCTGCAAAGATAACAATCTTTGCATCAATGTCAAGAAGACCGAGGAGATGGTGGGGGAGCAGCTGTCGAAGTGGTCTTCAGCTACAAGTACCTTGGAGTCCACCTTTCCGAGAACCTCACCTGGTGCCGAAACACTTCCTCTCTGCTCAAGAAGTCACACCAATGTCTCTACTTCCCCCAGAAGCTGTGACATGCTAGACTGGGGAGCAGTGTCTTGAGGAGCTTCTACAGATGTGTGATGAAGACTGTCCTCAGCACCAGCATCACGGTGGAGCACAACATGGGCTTGGCTGCAAAGAGGAAGGAATTACAAAGGACAGTAAAGGCTGCTCAGTAGATTGTGGGGGGGCAGCCTCCCCACCACGATGACATCTTCAGCAGCAGGTGCAGAAAGAGGGCTCTCTGCATCATCCAAGACTCAACCCATCCCGCCCTATCTTCCATCCGCTCTCCTCAGGCAGGAGGCTACAGTGTCATCCAATGACCACTAGGCTAGGCTCAAGACACTCTAGTAGGATTTTATGTTTGTGTCGGAAGCGGCACTGAGGTGAAGCCATATGAGAATGGATCATCTTTTGGAGTCTGTGTTTGTGTGTAGATCATTCACAACTTTAAAGAATGCTGTTTCTGTAAGGCCAAAAACCAGACTGATATATGTAACACAGTCGGGAAAACATGCCTAATTTTTCTTATTGCAGCATATCTATTTTGTTTTGAAAGCACATTTATTTTGACGGTGTCCAACTGTGTTTATGCTTAAACATCGTCTTGGCTATGTTTTTATCACGATACTGATTTCAGAAGATTCTGGATCGGATATTGGATTCTCTCTCGATGGCGATGGTGAGCCTGTGCCCAGAACCAGAACTGTCTTCTTGTCAAAACCACCATGTGGTGACAACTCAACTACTATGAACAGAAGTCTTTTTCAACCTATGATTATAAAAGAACATTGACGCTGACCAAACGACTGAAAATTATTAGGACTTGGGGTATATTTTTTGATACAGTATATTGTAAATTATTGTTGTAAATGTTTAGAAATGCCAGCTTTGAGTTGTAAATATTTTTTTATTTTCTTTCAACAAATAATACAAACTTGTCGTTCATTTCTGTTGTTCAAAGTATACTGTTGAGGAATGGTAAGTTGGAGATGAAGCAATGAAACTTGGATCCTAATGATTACTTTCGTTGTAGTTCATTGACAGCTGTTTTTAGTGATGCGGGAAATGTACCTGACTGAAGAGACTGGTTAATTATACTGTATTTAATACCACCAGTGCAGTTAAAAACTGACAAATTAGTTGGGCAGTGAGCCAAAGCAGCAGGTGGAGGACCTGAGCTGGCCAACAATATTTTGAAGTTCTTCGCTCACATTTTTTTCTCATAGGATAGTAGATGGTGGATTGATAAGTTAATCAACAATGGAAGAAAAGTACTTTATCATTATTAATATATGCATTTGTAATTTTAGAGAAGATGTGCTTGCCTGTTGAATTGCTCTGTTACATTCACTCAGTTTTTCTTTATAGATGTCATCAGGAAACCTTAAAGGTCAGAGGACAAAGATTTTTAAAAAATTCTTGATAACTAGAACCACTTTACAAACCACATCTTCCATTTCAAAGTTTTTATATAGGCGATATACAGCAGTTAAATCAATACATATGATGCAGAATGCACCTTCTGCTTTTTGCATCCAGCACCTTCCGGTCTTCGGCTCTATCTGGCACTGTGACGTCACACGGGTCAAACAGCCTGTTCATTCTATATTGTTTGCTATTGTTCCATGCTGTTGTTTCCGTCCTTGTTCATTTGTTGTCGTAAGATTTAACAATGTCATGATGGTTTATTGTGTGGCATTTGGTTGTACAAATGGTTCAGGCAGTGGCAATAGGTTTTTAGCTTTCCAAGTGAAAACGGAATACATGACCAGAGGATAGGGGAAGTCAATCGACAGGGGAAGAAACGTGGTCAGCTCTGGGTGCCTAGCAACCGTTCCAAACTGTGCTGATCACTTCGAACCGGCGTGTTTTGAGTAAGACTCAGCAGAAAGCATTGGATACAGAGGTAGAGGCTGAAATCAGCTGCGGTGCCAACTATTTTTCTCATTGACCTCAACCACCAGAAAGAGAACTAGATCTTGCACCCGCCACGGTGCCGCGGCGAAGCAGCACAGACAAGAGGTGAGGAGTTCCTTGTATATACCTACGACTCTTATTATGGTTACTATGCAGTGGGCAGTAGGAAAAACGCAGTCCTTGTCAGTACTGTCGTCTGTACGTTTGCCTATATGACAAGCTAACATACACGGCAAAGACTTTCTGTGCGGCGTGTGATAATGCAACTCGAGCAAGGGGCACACAATATATAGGAATACTGCATCCTATGTAAAAGCTTGTACGGGTTCACCGAAACATATATGAATATATAATACGTATAGTCGTGCTAAAAAATATTGGCACCCCATAACATCTTTGTCATCTGACCTTTAAGTTTTGTTTTTGTCCATTGTCTCTATGCCTGGCGGCACTTTCCCTCTGTCTGACAACTACATAATTTCTCCAGGGAGCCATTTATTTTCCTACACAATTAGTTTTAAAATGTGCAATTTTATCAAAGATATTGTCTATTTTTGTAGTGTAGTTTTCCACCTAGGATGGCTTTTAGGGGTGGCCAGACATACACTATCAGTATTGTGTGGACAAAGGCTGCACTCAACCAAAACACAACAAAATGGCGAACAAAGGATGCATCACCGGTGGGAGGGGTCATTTAGGATTCACCTGTAAATCCAGAACACAGGAAATAGACAAAAGCACTAACCACACTGGGCAACAATCACAACACCGTATTGTTGACCACCCCGAGGGGACACACCAAAACACAAAGAAAACATTTGAACTGGAGAACCATTTTGGATTAAAGATGAACCATCTCGAACAAACAAGAACAGTCCAGTTGCCTTGATTCAACCATTGCGTTTTCAAAATGGGATCACCAACAGTACACACTGTGGTCAAGAGCAACTCATTCAGTTCTTTGAAAGTTTTGAACTATACTATTATTATTTAAAAATTTTGGTCATTGTTCGATTGATCAGAGAAACCTACTGTATATTTTCATGATACAGGGTGCAGCGATGGTTATTTGGAGATTTGGAGGTCAAGAGTACCTCCTTTATTGTGGGTAGATCCACAGACATGCTGAGAAAACTTTCATTCATCCATCTTCCGTTCCGCTTATCCTCACTAGGGTCACGGGCGTGCTGGAGCCTATCCCAGCTATCTTTGGGCGAGAGGCGGGGTAAACCCTGAACTGGTCTCCAGCCAATCGCAGGGCACATATAAACAAACAACCATTCACACTCACATTCACACCTACGGGCAATTTCAGTCTTCAGTTAACCTACCCTGCATGTTTTTGGGATGTGGGAGTAAACCAGAATGCCCGGAGAAAACCCATGCAGGCACGGAGAGAACATGCAAACTCCACACAGGTGGGGCCGGGATTTGAACCCCGGTCCTCAGAACTGTGAGGCAGATGTGCCAACCAGTCTTCAACTGTGCCGCCTGCTGAGAAAACTGACTAATCCAGTTTGTGGAATTGAATCTGCTTGGAGAGCAATATGAATATTAAAATCCCCACATGATAATACAGTCATAATCTCTGTAGACCTCAGATAATAGCTGAGAAAAAAACTTCCATAAAGCCTTATTTGGATTTAGACAGTTCCAATTAAGACAGTTATTTTAAAGTGTATCGCGATAGCAAGATTTTCAAAAGACTGGTCGTTACCAATAGTCTTTACCATTTTTTTATATTGTGGTGCTTTGCTGTGTGGCAGGCTTTTAACTTGTGTGATAGCAATAAGATTTGGTTATCAGATTTTGTGAGATCAGGAATGCATTTCTTCGGCCTAACATTTGTAATTGAATTTATTGGTGTCCCTCAAGGGGTAATTCAACTCACACTCTGATGTATACCTTTTTTTTTTTTTTTGCACACCAAAAAAACAGATCACACACATGCAGGCATGCAAGGAGAGATTCAGTGAAAGAGGTGCAGAAACAGTGCTGTATCACTTGAGCTGGGATGGTGGGGATGATGCCTTACTCAAGAGCACCTCAACAGTAGCCAGCAAACAGACTAGCATCTCTCCAACAAACAGTTGCCTTTTTAAGTTTTGTTTTGTTTTATTTATTTTTACATCTTTGTCCGTAGTGGGACTCAAACCAATGACCCCCGACTCCCAAGCCCAAGTCCTTACAGACTGAGCTACTGCCATCCCAATAACAGGAATCAATGAGACTGTCACTGGACTGGTGTAATGCTGTGAATTTACTGACCGTCAGAGAATGCATTGCAGGAGCGGAGAGTGAGTTCAATATTCAGGGATAAAATATGAGATCCTGTGAAATTAAGGTGGAGGCAGTCTGGTTTGAAAAGACACATATGGGAGGTCTGTGCTGAAACATTATCTATTGAGTCTGATGTGGAGTTTTTTGATGAGGCTAAACTTTACATCACTAACCCAAGAGGGATCAAAGTGATCTGAGACTGTGGCCTACTTGTTTGAGTCCGAGATGGTGCTTTGGAGGGAGAGGGAGTCACCTTCTCTGACTGCTACAGTTTATGGTCTCACGTTGCAACATGTACAATCACGGCTGAGACAAACAGACATTGAGTTAGCAGCTGAGGGAGGATATTTTCATGTCGTTGATATACTGAATAATTGCACCTGGGTGATAGGAAGTGCTGCATCTGCTAATCTCAGTATCTGACCAAGGAGGTCCCAAAAACAAACATTATATAGTTGTTACCAGGAATATCCTCAGCAGCCATTTTTGGCGTGCCTCCCCAACGCCCCAGGAGAAAACAAGCAGAGAACTGGAGTGATGCTTCGGGCTTAAATGAGGACTCTTCGCTTTGGAGCTTGACTTCAATGATGGAGGCGCTGTATCCTCCAGGGTGCCGTGCTGTCTTTTCTGGTCCAGCGAAGGACAGGTCTGGACGTCGTGTGACTGGTAACATGGGGGATGATTTGCAGCAGCTCCAGGCAGCGGACAGACAAGCTGCGATGCAGTTGTAAGCAGCGTTTTGGAGGTTCAGTGTGTATGTCAAACTAGGGGAGTCAGTGGAGCCGGTGGAGCCATTGGAGCTGGAGAGAGCCAGGGTTTCTTGAATCCAGGAGCGGAATCGTCTTGGTCCAGGGGGAGAATCTATTATACAGATGCTAGTGTGTCGGAGGGGGAGTGGTCAGCTCTTCTGTCACAAGCCGCGACCAGCGACCAATATTCAGGTGCAAATGGGATGGAGAACTTGGGATCTGATTTGAATGCTGGCCTCAGCATTGTGTCTCTGCTTTTTGCAGATAACGTATTTCTGTTGGCTTCATCAAGCAGCAATCTTCAACTCCTTCAACTTCAGCCAAGTGTGAAGCAATTGGGATGAAAATCAGCACCTCCAAATCTGAAGCCATGGCCCTCAGTCGGAAAAGGGTGGTGTACCCTCTCCAGATCAAGAACGATGTCCTGCCCTAAGTGGAAGAGTTGAAGTATCTTGGGGTCTTGTTCACAAATGAGGCAAGAATGGAGCCACAAGATCGACAGGCTGATTGGTGCAGCATCTGCATCAATGCAGATGCTGTATCGATCTGTCATGGTAAAGCAGGAGCTGAGCCAAAAGCCACAACTCTCAATCCCGCTGGCCCACTAGACCACTATGTAGATGCGCACACGACACAAAACCGAGTGAGGCCGTGAGTTATTGGATGACGACGATACCGGGCCGCAGACTAGCTCGCGTATGATGTTAGTCTGCTAGCTCGCTAGCCCACTGGCCAACAAACACCCAGAAACGCTGCTGGCTTCTTTGGTCCCTGAGCTCATTTGAAATGGACTGACATCAAGTGTGCTGTGGTCTGACAAGTCAAATTTTTGTTTAAATTGTTCTTGGAAATCATGGACATCATGTCCTCTGAGCCAAAGAGGAAAAGGACCATTCAGATTCATATCAGCACTAAGTTCAAAAGCCAGCATCGTTGATGGTATGGGGGTGTATTAGTGCTCATGGCATGAGTAACTTGCACATCTGTGAAGGTACCATTAATGGTGAAAGGTACATACAGGTTTTTGAGCAAAATATGCTGCCATCCAAGCAACCTCTTTGTCAAGGAAGTCCCTGCTTATTTCAATAAGACCAAGCCACATTCTGCACATTACAACAGCATGGCTTTGTAGTAAAAGAGTGTCAGCAGTCCTGACCTGTCTCGTATTGAACATGTGTACTGCATTATGAAGCGCAAAATATGACAAAGGAGACACCGGACTGAAGTTGAACATCAAGCAAGAATGCATAATAATTCCACCTTCAAAGCTTCAACAATTACTGTCTTCAGTTCCCAAACGTTTATTGAATGTTGTTAAAAGAAAGGGTGATGTAACACAGTGGTAAACTGGGATGCGTTGCAACCATAAAATTCTAAGTTAATGATTATTTGCTAAAAACAACAAAGTTTATCAGTTTGAAAATTAAATATCTTGTCTTTATAGTGTATTAAATTGAATATTGGTGGAAAAGGATTTGCAAATCATTGTTTTCAGTTTTATTTATGTTTTAAACAATATCCCAACTTCATTGGAACTGGGGTTTGTACATAGTGCAATGGGTTATATAGCGAAGTATGTGCGCGCGTGTGTGTGTGTGTCTGCCCATGCATGTCCTTGAACATAGGAAAATGTGTATGTGATACAGTTTTGAGGTTTTTGTCATTTTTACATTTAAAATGTGTGTTTGCACTTTTATTTCATTGTATTAAATTTGTTTAAACCAATGTAGAGTACATTAAGTTTGCATTGTGCTTTCTAAATAAAAAAATTATTTGATTGATTGATCGATTGATTGATCGCTTTGTTGATTGGTTGGCCAAGTCAAGCGGGCAGATGAGTTTGGTATGGACTATTTTCAACTGTATGAAAACTTGGCAGATGTACGGAAACTGGCAAAATTTTGGTGATAAAACTCATCAACACCGACTAATATTGAATCATACAAAAACTAGGGCATATGAAAACCGAGGTTTGACTATAGACTGTACAAAAACTACTCACAAACGGTTAGGGATATTTAGCTTTCAGGTGAAATTTCAGAATGAACCTAAAATGCACTGAAACCTTTGCAGGTGAGTTTAACTTGATATATTCTAAACCTTTGGAATGCACATGTGCACAAGGGTGCCTTTCTGTGACTCTTCCAGCCTCTCACTATCTTTGTTGCAGCCTGGTTTTGACACTGTGACACTCTAAGCTCAGTGACCACTTCCTTCTGAGAACACACCTTGCAATGGTGAGTTACTGTTGATGTGAACAGCATGCTGGACTGTTAAATTACTCCTTCTAATTTAACGAGGAAATGTATTGGTCAATTCAGGGTTCAAACAACGATTGTAAATTTTGCCATTCGACTCCATGTTAGAGAACAGCAAGATGTGCAAAAAGTACTACAACATTGAGCAGTTGGACATGTGCCTTAAAAGGTTTAGAGAAGGTCCCAGGGCATTTTAGGTTCGTCCTGAAATTACACCCAAAAGCCCAAAATGCCTAACTTTTTGTGATCAGCGTGTGAAGTGAGTTGTCGACATGTTACCATACCATTTTGAACATGTTGAATTGCAAACTGCATTTATCTTGTATTGTACCTATTTGATGTTACATTATGAGTAATATTATGTATTCTGTTCTTCATATGAACAGATCTGGAATTCTCCTGGATTTTCAATGAGTACCCAACCTTTGTGAAGCAGGATACTCGTCGCTTCATCTCGCAGGAGACAGGGAATCTGTACATCGCTAAAGTAGAGCCCTCCGATGTGGGCAACTACACCTGTGTCATTACCCACCCTGTCACAAAGACTCGAGTCCAGGGCCCACTTACCCCACTCGTGCTCCGTAACGATGGTAAGATGTGCTTACTGATGACACTTATGATGCAAACACAAGAACGTGCATGCATTTACCCTTACTTGTGTATTTTATGTGGTACTTAATCATTTTCTTATCGAAGTTTTCTAATCTAAGTACTGCTTAATAAAATGATAACCAAAATATACAACAATAAGCTAACATCATACATTATGTATAGTTTACCACACACAGGTGTAGCGTATATTGGTTTTGGATAAAAGTGTAATTAATTTGGAAAAGGTATACATCAGAAAGTAAACGCCTGCATTTACTTCCGATGTAGTACGTCGAAGGTTACAAGCAAACTATCTTTGTCTCGTATAGGGCACTACATCTCTTTTTATATTCGTAAATTTTAGGAAAAGTGACAAAAAAACCCTCGATCAATTTTGGTACTTTAGAAGGCTTGCTACATGAATGAAAATAACAGCGATTACAGCGGTTTTACTGTTTCACTCAAACACAAAGTGCACAACAGGAAGTGGAATTTTAGAGAACATTTTATTAAATCTACAGGAGAAACTACAAGGGGGGACAACGCAGTGGGACTTTAATCCAAAACGGTACAGATAAACATTTGTAAAGAAGGCTGAACACGGTCCGTAAGTGTGGAATGAGGATGTGCGGTGAGAGATGCGAGAGCTGTGAATTTCTGTGATTGTTAGTACAAGCCCAATTATGCACCAATTTGTACTTGGTAATTAGCAAGTTGTACTCACGTTGCGGAGAACATAATTTAGGCAGGCGGTTCGATCCTCCCTATAGCTGGGCAAGGGCGCCGACAGGTTGGTTTGAAGAAAAAGGAGGGAAAAGAAAAAAGGAAAAAAAGCGAAAGAGCCAGTGGCTGAAGCGCTTGGGTGACGTTGTTCGTCACGGGCTCAGAGAAAACTTGCGCCCGTTAATCTTTCCTGCCGGATTCCTCTTGGTGGTGCCTCACCAACATACAAAAATGTAGTTTGGGGAGCTGGCAGAATAACTCTGCGGTCACTGATTGTCGGCGCGCCAAGGAAGGTTTGGCCGGGCTGAGCCCGTTTTGGCTTGCTTCCCCCACCTTGTTGTGAGGATTGACGCTTCTGGATGGGAGCCAGTGTCTTTGCCGGAGCAGGAGAACAAGAAGACAAGAGAAGAAAAGGCTTTGCATTATCTCACACACCATGGTTAATCTATGCAATGAGTGTTTCAACCTTATTTGGTGGCTAAGGACACTTAATGTCCATTATGTAACATTTCCATGTTCCATCCATCCATCCATACATCCACAGTAACAGTTCAACTTTTGGCCTGTCTGCCTAATAAATCCATTGTTGTCCATGGTCCTGAGCTGTCACATATGAAAAGAGGGTTTCCCAAATTATTGGTCATTAAAATCAGTCTGCAGAAAAAGGGTATTTGCTGGAGAAACCAGTAGGAATGGCGAGAGGAGGGCTGGTGATCAGTTTATGGCCCAGGTGACATAAACCAGATTTCCTGTGTCTCGTGGGGGTTGCCGTTGACAAGGTGTTCCATAGGGCGTATTTGCTACACAGATAAACATTGACTATACACTATTACCCCATTCTATGGCTCCATTGATTCCCATTATAAATCACATTTTGCAATATTATTGAAAACTGATTTGTTATAATGCTTTTCCTACAAATACTGAATGAATCCAAGAATTGGGGTGTATTTGGTGTGTATTTACACCCCTAAACCACCAAATGGAACCAGAGACCAAACCATTATTTTTTTTTGCAAATCCAAGCTGCTTATCTCCTATTTCTAATAACTTGGAAATTGCGGCATGGTTTTAAAGTTTAACTTGTACAAATTTGTGCGACCAAATTTCTGCCCTCTAACCTTTGACTTTAACAGATTTGTCTTTGGTGGACAACATCAAAGTCCAAAAAATGTGACCAAAAAAATGGACAAGGGATGCATAAGGACTGGACTACAATTCATTCATGTAAACCCCCTCAATTCATTTGAAACAGTGCGGTCTTTATCAAGATGTAGTGTGTGCTGTTTCTATCCCTAGGTGTCTGTAAAGGCTAAGGCATGCTGTTCAATGCCTGGATGACGTTACGTTCGGGGAAAAAAAAAATTGAAAGACGACTTAGTCACCTCGGTGTGATATGTCCTTTCCTATGTTCAAAAGGAAGCACCTTTTTACCTCTTTCTGACAGCATGATGTATTCCACGAAGGTTAAGGAAAGGTGGTATAAAGGTTAAAATACTGTAGCTGGTTAGATTTGACTTTCCAGAGATCCCTATGTCACATAAAAACAAAGGAGCTGATTGGCCGAAGAAGAGATCTGTGTATCGCCGATCGATTGCTATACTAATCCCCGGATGTCACAGTTAATTGGAAATTGAATTTGTCGAACTGAATCTGAAAAGGTCACTGATGGGGTAGTGGTACATTCGCCTGACTTGGGTGCTGGCAGCTTGGGTTCAGTTCCCACTCAGTGATGGTGTGAATGTGAGTGCGAATGGTTGTACGTGTCTATATGTGCCCTGTGACCAACTGGCGACCAGTTCAGGGTGTAGTCCGCCTTTTGCCCGAAGTCAGCTGGGATGGGCTCCAGCGCCCTGCGACCCTAACTAGGATAAGCGGTGTTGAAAATGGATGGATGGATGAATCTGAAATGATCAAACTGAATGTGAAAATGTATCATTTGAATTTTCATTGCTGATAAAAAATTCTTACATTCACTTTCAAGTTTATTGGCTTCACTTCCAAATATTCAATATTCAATATTCAATTTCAAATTATACTATTCAGATTCAGTTTTTAAATGCAATGATTCAAATTAAACAATACAAATTCTAATTTCGTTTTACAAGTTCAGTTTTTCAAATGCAATTATTCAGAAATTGAAATTCAAATATAAAGGATTCAAATTCAGTTCCTGCTGGCACATATTTCAGCCCATAGCAGCGTCGGCAGTGATGCTGACTCTGTATTGGTCTGTTGTGGTGAAGAAAAAGCTGTGCCAAAAGGCAAAGCTCTCTATTTACCGGTTGATTTACGTTCTTACCCTCACCTATGGTCATGTGCTGTGGGCCGTGAGCGAAAGTGAGTTTCCTCCACTGCGTGTCTGGGCTTAGATAAGGTGAGAAGCCGTTGCTCCTCTGCATCGAGAGAAGCCAGATAAGGTGGCTTGGGCATCTGGTTAGGATGCTTCCCGAACGCCTCCCTGGTGAGGTGTTTCGGGCACGTACCACCGGGATGAGCCCCCTGGATGGCGCAAGACACGCTGGAGAGACTACGTCTCCCGGCTGGCCTGGTCCAGCCTCGGGATCTACCCGGAAGACTTGGACGAAGTGGCTGGGGAGAGGGAAGTCTGGGCTTGGGCTGCCCCAACCTCGGATAAGTGGAAGAAAATGGATAAATGGAAATAAGTCAACATCAAGGAATGTCAAGAAATCCTTAACTTTCATGGGATTGTGTTTGGTGCAAGAAGTGGTTCTTTGGAGTCCAATTGAAAGTTAAAGGTTAATAATCTATTTCCTTGCTTATTTTAGTATGTCCTTTTACTTGAATTGGATGCCTGGGCTACCCTTATCCACTCACTCCAGAGAAAAGTTCATTTTCATCAAGTAATGCTAATTTTCCTTGTCATATACATATATAAAAAATGCTTTCTTCACAGTTTAGTGTCATTTTTTAATTACTTTATTCTCTAATCAAATATATTGGAACAACTATACATATTTATAGGTCTTATTCTATCCATCCATCCATCCATTTTCTGAGCCGCTTCTCCTCACTAGAGTCGCGGGCGGTCTTATTCTATGCACTTTAAATAGTATGGTAGGATGACACTATATTAAAACTGTATAATATGATGGTAAATTCAAGTAACTTTATTAATGATTTATTTGCAGGGTGCAACTCCACTGTTTCAAAATAGTGTCATTGTAGTAACATATCAGGAAGGATGCCTTCAAAAATGGAATGGTATGACACTAATAAGCAAATGCATTGCTAATAGTGGCATACTTAAAGTTTCAAATATGTGAAACCTTTAGAATTACCTGGATTCCTTCATAAACTGCTCACGAAATGCAATCTGCTCTTCGTTTAAGACACAACAATAGACAACCACGGTTTTCTTAAACTAATAACACACAAACAATTATAAGTTTCCGTTTTTCACTGAACAGAACATGTTAACATTACAATGTAGGATGGAAAAAAGTTAGTTAATCTTTAGAATTATTAAGTAGTTGACCCTCCTTTGGCAGCAATAAAAACGTTAAAAGTTACAGACTCAGGTCAAATAGTGGAGCACAGAGTCCAAAGTAAGCATGGTAAAGCAGCATTTAGCTGTTATGCTGCACACAAATGGAATAAATTGCCAACAGAAGTGACGTCAGCCCCAAGTGTGAATGTTTTTAAGTCCTCATGCTTTTTAGAGCATTTCCACTTTTAAATTATCTTTCTTGCACTGTACGCTGTTTTAATTCTATTTTTATTTTTCTCTTTGTTTTAAATGTTTGTAAGATGTTTTTTTTCCTTTGTTTTTAAATGCTTTTAATTATGTAAAGCACATTAAGTTAAACTTGTGTATGAAATGCGCTATATAAATGAATTTGATTTGCTTTGCTTTAATAAGTACTTAACCCACTTTGCCTGGTTGGATGTTTGGTGGTGGTCAGAGGGGCTATAGGCGCAGAATGGGAACCACACTTCCGTCAGACTGCCCCAGGGCAGCTGTGGCTACACAAGTAGCTTACCACCACCACAGAAGTGAATGAATAATACGTGAAATTGTAAAGTACCTTTGAGTGCCGAGAAAAGCACTATAGTATATAACTGCAATGCATTATTATTATTATTATTATTATTATTATTATTATTATTCTTATTATTATTATTATTAACCTAGCCGCTAGGAGCAGGCCACTTCCCCTGGAGCAGGCCAACTCGTCGTCAGCTTGCTGTGTGAGCCGCGCGCGGGTTACCACATCACAGACAAAAGCCCAAATAACACAAAACATTTCAGGGAAGATGCATATTTCGAGTTGATGACATAGCTTGTTGGCTAACTGCACGATGTAGTGGTGCCAGAAATAGGCCAAACTATTACTAAGTAACTTGCAATTCAGAATAAGAATCAGAATAATCTTTATTTGCCAAGTATGTCAAAAACTCTCCCGAAGTTGGAGCCGCTCTAGTAGAACAACAGACAGCCATTTGACAGAAAATAATTTTGAGACATAAAAAAACACAGCACAGGGAGTCACTGAGCAATGAAAGGTTAATGTGGTAATGCCGATGCAATTGATTTATTTATTAATTTGATTAATTTTTTGACAACTGTGCAAATGATGCAGAGTCCTCTAGCAATTTAGAGCAGTTTGAAATGACGAATAGAGCAATAACCTGGTACACTGACTATTGTGCAAATGGCACAGAGACTTCAAGAAATGTAAGCAGTTTAAAGTGACAAGTAGTGCGACAATCTGGAACCGTGTCAATTGTGAAAATGGTGCAGATACTTCACAAGCACATGAGAGGCCAGTACTGGTCAACAACAGATATGCAGTAAATAGTGCATAGTGGCGAGACTACTACAGTGGGTGCACGAATAATGTATAATTGGCCCGAAAAGGATGTGCCAACAAAAAAGACAAAATTGGCAGCATGTTACAATGGAATTATAAGTTAACTGTTAACTGTAAGAAATTAATGGCAAGAGGGAAATCGATGTTGGAACGTCTGCTAGTTTTAGTTTGCATCGTTCGATACCGGCAACCCGAGGGAAGGAGCTGGAAGAGGTGGGGTGACCAGGATGTGGAGGGTTCTGAGAGACTGTAATTCCTAGGAACTTGAAGGTCTCGACGGTTGACACAGAGCAGCTAGACAACGTGAGGGGCAGCTGTGGCGAAGGATGCCTCCAGAAGTCCACGATCATCTCTACAGTCTTGAGCGTGTTCAGCTCCAGGTTGTGTCAGCCGCACCACAGCGCCAGCCGCTCCACTTGCTGTCGATATGCAGACTCGTCACCGTCTTTGATGGGGCAGATGACTGTGGTGTTGTCTGCTAACTTCAGGAGTTTGAAAGCTTGGTGTGTTGAGTTGCAGACGTTTGGGTAGAGAAAGAAGAGCAGCAGAGAGTGGACACATCCTTGGAGCGCCCCAGTGCTGGTTGTGTGTGTGGATAAGGTGGTGTCCCCCAGCCTCACCTGCTGTGTCCTGCCCATCAGGGAAGCTGTAAATCCAATAGGAGATGGCAGGTGACACGCTGAGCTAGAGAAGCTTGGAGGAGAGGAGTTCGGGGGATAATGGTCTTGAACACAGAGCTGAACAGGATCCCCGTGCCGTCAAGGTGTTCTACGATGAAATGCAGTCCCATGTTGACTTCATCCTACACAGACCTGTTTGCTCGGTAGACAAGCTTCAGGGGGTCCAGGAAGGGTCCCGTGACGCTCTTGAGGTGGTCCAGCACGAGGTGTTCAAAGGACTTCATGACCACAGATGTCAGGGCGACAGGCCTGTAGTCATTCAGACCCCAGATTTCAAGTTTCTTGGGGACCGGGATGATGGTGGAGCGTTTGAAACAGGATGGTACTTCACACAGTTCCAGAGATCTCTTGAAGATCTGTGTGAAGACTGGAGCGAGCTGGTCCACGCAGACTTTGCGGCAGGATGGGGAGAGAAGGTCTGGGCCTGCCGCTTTGTTGATCTTTTGTTGTTTGAAGATACAGCTCACATCCTGTTCGTGGCTGGTCAATGCAGGAGGGGGAGGGGGAGTCAGTCATTCCGGCGGATAGCCATAGATGGCTCATTAGTTATATAGTGTGGGAAGCGTTCGATTTGCGCTAGTCATGAAAATAGAGCCCTATTTTTCCACAACTGAGAAGTAGAGTTCTCAGTCTTTGCATGTTTTCAGGAATTATTTTCAAGTATGTGTAATGTAATTTAGAAACAAAGCTCTGAATTCACTTTTCACAGTCTTCAAACATTAAAAAAATACATACAGTGGAGGAAATAATTATTTGATCCCTGACTGATTTTGTAAATTCACCCACTGACAAAGACATGAGCGGTCTATAATTTTAGGTAGGTTTTTGTCAACAGTGAGAGACAAAATTATATTTAAAAAAAAGACAACAATCTATGTGCATTTCATTGAGTGAAATAGGCATATGATCCCCTACCAACAATAAAGAATTCTGGCTCTCACAGACTACACCTTAAGAAACTTTAAGACTTTAAGAAAGTACTCCTCATCTAAACTCGTTAAGTGTATCAAAGACACCTATCTCAACTTGTTACCTGTATAGAGACACCTGTCCACAGAATCAATCACCAACCTCTCCATCATGGGCAAGACCAAAGAACTTTCTAAGGACATCAGGGACAAGATTGTAGACCTGCACAAGGCTGGAATGGGGTAAAAGACCATTGGCAAGAGGCTTGGGGAAAAGGAAACAACTGTTGGTGCAGTTATTACAAATTGGAATAAACATTAAATGACTGTCAGTCTCCCTCAGTCTGGGGCTCCTCACAAAATATTACCTTGTGGGGTATCAATGATCATGAGAATGGTTTGGCACCAGCCCAGAACTACATGGGAGGAGCTTGTTAATGATCTCAAGGCAGCTGGGACCACAGTCCCCAAGAAAAAAACATGAGTAACAGACTACACCATAATAGATTAAAATCCTGCAGGGCCTGTAAAGTACCCCTTTTCAAGAAGGCACATGTACAGGCCCATCCAATGTTTGCAAATGAACACCTGAATGATACAGAGAATGATTGGGAGAAGGTGATGTGATCAGATGAGATAAAAATTCGAGATGTTTGGAATCAATTTGACTCGCCGTGTTTGGAGGAAGAGGAATTCAGACTGATCCCCACCGTCAAGCATGGAGGTGGAAGCATTATGCTTTAGAGCTGTTTTCTGCAAAGGAGACAGATCAACTTCACCGCATCGAGGGAACTATGGATGGAGCCTTGTACCGTGAAATCCTAGGTGACAACCTCCTTTTTTCAGCCAGAAAACCTAAAATGGGTCGTGGATGGGGCTTCAGCACGAAATTGACCTAAAGCACACAGGCAAGGAAATGAAAGACTGGCTAAAGAAGAAGCACATTAGGGCCATGGAGTGGCCTAGCCTGCCTCCAGACCTAAATTCCAGAGAAAATCTGTGGAGGCAGCTGAAGCTCGAGTTTCCAAGGCACAGCCTCGAAACATTAAGGATTTGGCGAGTATCTGCAAAGAGGAGTGGTCCAAAATTTCTCCCAGGATGTGTGTAAACCTGATGATCAACTACAAGAAATGTCTGACCTCTTTACTGGCCGACAAGGGGTTCTCCACCAAGTACCAAGTCATGTTTTGATGGGGTCGGGCGAGGGGGAGGGTGGGGGGTCAAATACTTATATCCCTCAATGAATTGAAAAATATTTTAAATCTTTTGTTACATGGAATTTTCTAGATTTTCATTTTGGTGTTCTGCCTCTCCCTCTTAAAATGCACTTACCATTAAAATTATCGACTGTTCATGTCTTTGACAGAGGGTAAGTGAGGGATCGAATAATTATTCATTCCACTAGCTATATTACATAGCATTGGCGAAACAACTTACATTTAATTGCACATTTTTAACTATTACTACAGCAAAGATTCTTCTTCACAGAACTCTAAGCAGAACTGGCGCTGCAGGATGAACTGAACACTATTCAGTCACAGCAGCTTCTAAAAGCACCCCGTGCAACCACAATGTCATTTATGTATTCCAGCATCTTACCAAGTCAGGAAGCATCCTAACCTGATACCCGGGCCACCTTATCTGACTCCTCTCGATAAGGAGGAGCAGGGGCTCTACTCTGGCCGCTAAAGGAGAGCCTGGATACCCTGCAGAGAAAATCATTTTGGCCGCAAGTATTCGTATCTTGTTCTTTCGTTCTCGACCCACAGCTCCTGACCATAGATGAGCGTGGGAACGTACTAGTTGTGTGTCGAGGTGAGCCCGAGTATATCTAGTCAGGATTTGTCAACCTTGTACACCAGCTTAGGCTCCTTCCCTGACAAGAGTGGTGACATTGTAACTGAGCTTATATAGTTGGGGATCGGACCACCGAGGTCCCTTTCTCGTGCTTCCACCCAGCTCGCACTGCACCCGACCTCCTTGGCCTCTCCCATAGGTGGTGAGCTCATGGGAAGGCTTTAACTTTTTGAATAGTCTAAATGTATGCCAATCCAGTGCTGTTCTTTAACGTTTGAAGAGTGTAAATAATTATTATACTTTTTCGGGGGGGGGGGGGGTTGTTACATAGCAGTACTACGAGTAGTAGTATCATTCATCATCATCCATCAATCAGAATCATAGAAAGTGAAGAGAGAGAAGACAACTGAGAAATGATGTTGCCAAGCCAAAATTCCTAAGAAAAAAATTGCCTGAGAAATACATTGATGAGGCACAGCATCCTGTATCATATTGTATAATTCCCTTGATACCATGCAGATATGTCCCCTGGAGTCATAATGATGAGATCAATGTAATCTGATTGGAAGCTTAGTGAGTTTCCTACCCTTTTATCTGATTAAGGATAAATTTCAGAATCAATGATGGTTGGGGATGGGGGGTTTGGGGAGAGGGGTCGTAATAGCTCAGCAAATGAGCCACACATATGCTGTTCTTAGATGGACTTCCAATCTGATGGGGAATGGTGCTCCTATTAAATGCAAAGTGCAATGAGAGAAAGACGAAGATGGAAGATTATTTTGTGCACAATAGCTTCGGTGTGCATCTCTCAGTTGGCATCTCTCTCTCTCTCTCTCGCTCTCTCTCTCTCTCTCTTTCTCTCTCTCTCTCTCTCTCTCTCTCTCTCTCTCTCTCTCTCTCTCTCTCTCTCTCTCTCTCTCGCTCTATCCACACAGGCGGGACTGGGATTCACCTCATAACTGTGAGGCCGATGTGCTCACCACTCGCCCACCACGCCGCCGATTCAGTAATTTTTTAGCCCAAATTAATCTGGTGTGACGTTGAAATAAGTACCTGCATATTGGACAGCACAGGTATAATTTCTTAGATTCTTGTTGTTTCTTGTAAGGGAATTGGGTAAAAACTAATTATGGCCATTAAATATGAAGATTTTCCTGATCTACTTTCCTTTTATGTGTCTTATTGTTAACAACAAACATACTGTACTAAATGTTTTTTCTAATGGACTATGAGTCTGCTGAATAAAATCTGATCGATTGTATTTTTTTGCAATAAAACAAAGGGGGAAACAGGAATTTATTATTTATATTATTTCAGCTATGATTTTATTGTTGGGCCAATATTTTTCCCTAGAAAAGTTGTTTAATTGGTGTTAGAATTATGAGGGGGTCTTTGGAGAAATGTCTCCACTGTAAGATGTCCCTAGCTAGACACAAAGTTTGAAAATTCCTGTTCTAAACAGTTAAATAATAATGGCTACAAATGAAGCACTGTGAGATTTTCATGAGGAAACCTTTAGGAATAGGGTTAATGATATAAGGTTGAATACTGACTCAGGAAAGGTGTCAATTCTGGTCCTGGTGGACCTCAGTGCGGCTTTTGATACGGTAGATCATAATATACTGCTGAACAGGTTGGAAATGTGGGTGGTACTAAATGGAACAGTCCTTAAATGGTTCAGGTCCTACCTGGAGGAAAGGAGTTATTTTGTAACCATTGGAAGTCCTCAATCTCATCGAATGGCAATGACCTATGGGGTCCCTCAAGGGTCAGTTCTTGGACCCTTCCTTTTCAGCCTGTATATGCTACCCTTGGGTCAAATACTTCAGAACTTTAATCTTGACTATCATAGCTATGCAGATGACACACAGTTATATCTAGCAGTGTCTCCAGATGACTACAGTTCAATTGAGTTGTTGTGTCACTGTCTAAAACAGATAAATATCTGGATGAGCCAAAATTTTCTTCGATTAAACCACAACAAATCTGAGATAATTGTTTTTGGCAATAAAGAAAAGAGAATTGCTGTTAGTAAACACCTGGAGTCACTATAGTGTGCTTAAAAACAACACACACACATACTGTAGTGGATCATCCAACCACAAGGAGCACTATGGAAAGGGGTGATTAGATATGGGGCTTAAAAAAGGAAGCGAAGAAGAAAAGAGATGACGAAGAAGAAATTAGCCATGACGGTGATAACTGTCGTGTGCTAACAGAAAAATCGGGCAAAGGAAAAGGAACTACAAGCGTTTTTTGGGGGGGAAATACAGCACATACACACCTCCACATAAAGCCTGCCATGCTTAAATCAAATGCGTTATTTCCTAGTTTCGATACAATCGATTAATTACCTTTTAAAACGATTTAAATTGATATATTTACGACTGGCAGGCTAACTTGCTAAGCACAGATCGATCCAGTTGGATCGTAGGAATCTCTATACTATTAGGCAAATTCCAGTCTGGCCTTCCATTATTTTCTTGCTAATGACCTATACGTCTATCTCTCCAGGGGTTGTTGCAAATGTCACTATCAGTTATTTTAATGCCTTCACAGCTCTAAAAATACAATTGTCTATTGTTTTCCTTGGTCTACCTGTTCATCGTCTGCTATTGAATACACAAGTTTAAGTTTGTTTTTCTTCAAGATCATCCATCCATCCATCCATTTTCTGAGCCGCTTCTCCTCACTAGGGTCGCGGGCGTGCTGGAGCCTATCCCAGCTGTCATCAGGCAGGAGGCGGGGTACACCCTGAACTGGTTGCCAGCCACTCGCAGGGCACGTAGAAACAAACAACCATCCATCCATCCATTGTCAACACCGCTTATCCTGGTTAGGGTCGCGGGGCGCTGGAGCCTATCCCAGCTGAGTTCGGGCGAAAGGCGGACTACACCCTGAACTGGTCGCCAGTCAGAAGCAGGGCACAAAACAAACAACCATTCGAGTCTTCAATTAATGCA
Source organism: Phycodurus eques (assembly GCF_024500275.1). Taxonomy (NCBI): domain Eukaryota; kingdom Metazoa; phylum Chordata; class Actinopteri; order Syngnathiformes; family Syngnathidae; genus Phycodurus; species Phycodurus eques. Next base: position 4,465,534 of record NC_084534.1, on the reverse strand, counting down.
TGTTTTTGGGATGTGGGAGAAAACCAGAGTGCCCGGAGAAAACCCACGCAGGCACAGGGAGAACATGAAAACTCCACACAGGTGGGGCCGGGAATTGAACCCGGGTCCTCAGAACTGTGACGCTGACGCTCTAACCAGTCGGCCACCGTGCCGCCTTCAAGATCATCTAAAATAGATAAAAGAATATCCATCCATTCATTTTCTGCATCGCTTATCCTCACTCGGGTCACTGTATGCTGGAGCCTATCCCAGCTATCTTCGGGCGAGAGGCGGGGTCGACCCTGAACTGGTCGCCAGCCAATCGCAAGATAAAATAATATAATATGCTTTGTCACAAATAATTTAGGGCAATTAAGTCAATTATATTGGATGATGTGATTTAAGAACACATTTATCTCAAAATGATATCTTCTCTCCCCCTTCATGCCACCTTGATTTTTCATTACATTTTTATTTGTCTGATGCTTTGCTGCAGGCCACATATCACAAGTCATCCCAACATTCAGGGACTAGGGTAGGCTGCATTTAACTGCTCAACGTTGTTATGAGACAATTACCCTCACACTTCTACCTGTCTGCTTGAACATGGATGATTTGGCTGTGGTTACATTCCACTCTGGGACATCTGTGATAGGGATCTAAATTAGCTTTCATAGTCACTCAGGGAGCCATCATGATAGCACGTCTCACCAAATCAACAAGATGAAATTGGCTTGTTTCCTCCAGAATTTGAATCACAGCATTAAGGAGGTGCTTAGTGTCACACCGAATGAATAGAAGTAGCTTCAAATATGGATGAACTATTCTGTAATGAGGTGGACACACCAAATCTTGGGCCCCAAAGCAGACAACCAAGATTGAACAATTGCACAAACAGCCCATAAACGTTTAGACAAACACTAACTGCTAACGGAAAACAATGAGGACAAATGGTCGACATGAAAAATAACAGTATGAATGTAGAGTATAAAACTAACTGAAAGAAATGGACGGACCCACTGGGTGCGTTATCAGCAGTGGTGTACTCACAGGACGCACAGGAAAAAACATGATTGGGGGAATAACAAACGAGAAGACGAAGTTGCAGCACAGTGATGGTCTTGTCGGGCATGCTGGTGAAAGTTGACCAACTCCAAGTTTCATGTGCTCCTTCGCTACAGAAGTGACCACATTGGACAACAACGAGGTTGCCCCAGGCAGTAGGGATGGAAGCTCCTTCACATGCTCCCTCTCCCTTTCTTGTAAACGATTATCCAAATATGTATGTCAAGCCAGATTAATTCCTCCAGACTGGAGGTCTCATCCTGTGCGGCCAGCTTGTCCTTCACCCAGTCCCCGCCAAAAAATGTCACACAGAGCCATGTCACCAAAACCACTCTCAGCTGCTAAAATACAGAATGTGACTGAATGGTCAGACACTGAAATGTCCTCCAGTTTGAAATCCAACCGTTTTCTTCCAGTTTCCTTGCTTTTGAGAGAATGATCAAAAACCCTCCTAATTTCTGTGAGGAAAGTAAAAAGTGATGAATGCACTTCAGGATTATGGTTACTCATCGCCATGTATGTATAAGCTGCTAAATTTCACTTTTAAACTTATCATTAGAAGATGTGAACGGTTGTTGGTCAAATGCTAACGAGCACTGTGAATGAATTGGCTACATGAGGCGAATTCACCAACGTAACGAGTTGGATGTGGAATATTAGGTTCACAAATGTTATACACATTAGAACATGAAGGTGTGGGAGTGATACAAGAAACTGATTGTGTGATGGGTGAAAAATCTCATAGCTGATACTTGAGCGCAAGTCTATTCTATGCATGAGCGTACTGACAGTGAGAGTCAAGCACTAGACCGCTTTCATGATCTCACGCAAAGAGTGCTTGTACTGATTTACAAGCTTCCCATGGCTTGACAAAGCCATGCACAATTGACGCTGTGTGGTACATATTTGGCTGGACTATTCTGTCATGAGGTAAAGATGGTAAATCTCAGTCCCCAAAGCAGACCACCAAGATTGAACAATTACACAAAGCTTTACTTAAGAGAAGGAGGCTGTAAAGAAAACACTAACTACTAAAGGAAACCAATGACAACAAACGGTCGGCGCGAAAAATGACGTGAACGGTAAGTAGCTGAAAGAGATGTTGAGAAGTGAAAAAAAAAACAATATTAGGACCACAGAAGGAACCAAATCTTAACTACACCAGTTAAGAAGACTCAAGGAAACAAAAACAATGGTAATCTACTTACATAAACCAAAAAAAACCAAGAACATAAATCACTGCAAAAAAAAAAAAAAAAAGGCAAATGATCCAGAGCTTGAACAGCCAATAGTGGTGGTTCAGCAATTGTCCAATGTCTTCCTTCTACTTTTCCTGCATCTAAGAACCAAGTAGACAATCATATTCTCCAGGCTTGCGCAGGAGGGTCCGCCCAGCCACACAAACGCAAGAGTCTGGGATTTTATTATTTTATTTACTGTTTCCCCATCTATGATACGTTGCCTTTTGTGTTACCATACAGCACAGTATATAACTTTCTTAAGTTATATACTGTGTAATTCTCTATATTTTTATGTTTAAAATTTTAACTGGAAGTGGCGATAAACAGCTTGAAGCAAGCAATCCAGAATACGTGCGGCCTACTTCCGCATTTGTCAAAATGGGTCGATAAGCACTTCCTCCTCGCTTAGGTGAATGGCGAAGGGGACTGTGACATAGTGCCCACGGGAACTTTAAACCTCTACAATGTCTTTTTGTAACACAAGATGCACGCCCGTGACCCTAGTGAGGATAAGCGGAACGGAAGATGAATGAATGAAAAAGATGTCACCATAGTCCCATCAAAGATGACAATAGCCGATGTGTAGGCTTTGTTCGTGTTTGCATATATCACATCATTTTGTATAAATAAATGATATACGATCGTTACTGGAGCATCCACAGGAAGTAAGCTAATCTGTTTTCCCCCGTTGGTCACGTGACATCCGCGATATAGCAGAGAGGCTTGTTTTTTTTTGGGGGGGGGGGGGGGGGGGGGGGAGAACCTTTCACGATGCTGCTTGCTGTTGCTTGTAACTTAAGACAAAAATCTCTCAAAAGTTGGGTCAATATATTTAAACATATATATATATATATAAATATATATATATATACAGTATATAGTCTCAACCCTCTCTTTGTCCTAAGAATTTTCACCTGCACAACAGGAATATTTTATTCCATCAGAGCCGCTTCACAGACAGGAAATGGGATGCTTTGTTGCCACATTGACAGCTCCCCTGGGGTTTAATCGGAACATTCTCTGGTTCATAACGGTTAGAACTACAACAGATGCACTTCATTTGAATGCAAAAGCTCAATTTGTCCATGAACTGTCAAAATTGTGCCACATATCTGCTGGGGAGTTATATTTTGGTCTCGTTTTTCTCATTATTTTCAATGGAAGAGCTTTTTGTGACTGCTGTGAGCAAAGTGGGTTTCTACTGCTTAGATCACAGTCGGCGGCTGAAGAACATTTCATTTTATAGAAAACAGAGGCTGCCTATTAAAGGATTTTCAAAGGCCACCAAAGAGTGATAACTACTCGTCAGTAGATAATATGTTCTTGAGTTTTTATTTTTATTTTGATGCATGTTTTAATCTTATTTGAAGCTATTTAATGAACCATACAAATCAATAAGGTTTAACCAACACATATGACATTTTAAATTTTCCTCCAGGTGTGATGGGTGAATATGAGCCAAAGATTGAAGTTCAGTTTCCTGAGGTTGTTCATGTTGCCAAAGGATCCACAGTGAAGCTGGAATGCTTTGCACTGGGAAAGTAAGGCAACACTTGCATCAGGCTCAGCATTGTCACTTGCACACAAAAGTGACTTACTAGAAAGTTTTCTGCTTGTTTGTTTTGCATATTTCACATCTCAGCTGCTATTCTCATGTATTTCAAGTCAAGATTGCATGGCTTAGAAAGAAGTGGTTACAAGCCTCAGTTAGCGTAAAAGGGTTTTTATTCAATGTAATGGATCCCAGACTGCAGCACGAGATAATATGATTAAAGTTAAAACGTCTGACTTTAACTCAATGGGGTCAAAGGTAATTCCTGCAGTTTTAAATTCAGCTGGGAATGAAAGACCTTATAAGCCCTTAAACCTTTTGTATGAATATAATTTTACTGTGACCAAGGACACGTTGATCCCGAAAATGCCAGAGAAAAGCTGAAAATGCAATGCTCGTTCCTGCCTTATATTTCAACAAAATTATGGATGCTCCCAACCCTATTGAAAACTAAGTATACATGTATATATATATAAATATATACCATAAAATGCTGTAATACCAAAGGACTTTGAGTTTATTTTCAGTTTCCAATGTAGAGATAATGGTTATGGTTTAGTTACAGTATGTTAAGCAACCTTTGAAGAAAATGACTGGGTAATTACAGAATAGCGTTTGAATTGTGTCATTTTCCAACATAAATTACAGGTCATTTATACCACGGTGGCCGACTGGTTAGAGCGTCAGCCTCACAGTTCTGAGGACCCGGGTTCAATCCCTGGCCCCGCCTGTGTGGAGTTTGCATGTTCTCCCTGTGCCTGTGTGGGTTTTCTACGGGCACTCTGGTTTCCTCCCACATCCCAAAAACATGCCTTAATTGGAGACTCGAAAACAACCTACAACAATCATGGACATGGAGTAACAAACAAAAAAGCAGACACCTGTTCTTTCTTGGGATTTGATTGTTTAAAGATACCTAAAGTAGTGGGATGTTTTTTATTATTTAAATTATTATTGTTATTGTTGTGTATATATTTTAGTCACTTTAATCGTCAATCTATTGGATCTGAAACATTATATTATTTTGAGAATTCTGTCATTTCTGAATGAATGTCACTTTCCCCATAAACTATATAAATAAATTATTGCTGAAGCTTGTACATTCAACTGAATGATTGGCAAATGATTGTTACTTTGGTGATCTCCAAGCTTTTAAAAGCTGGGTAAAATTCCTGTCTCTCTTCTCACCAGCCCAGTTCCTTCAATAAACTGGAGAAAAGTGGATGGCATACCTTTTCCCAGGAAAGTGGACATAAGGAAAGCAAGTGCTGTTCTGGAAATCCCATACTTCCAACAGGAGGATGCTGGCACATATGAGTGTGTAGCGGAGAATTCCAGGGGAATGAACACGGTGAAGGGAAAGCTTTCTTTTTATGGTAGGTTCTATGGTGATCCCATGACACATACTGTACGTGACCTGCATGAACCACTTCTCTCATCTTTCAGACCTGCATCAACTAAGCAGCAGCAACAGTAGACACTTACAGTATATGTCTCACGTGGCTTACATGAGAAGAGCAGTTCGTTTTAACAGCACATCAAAATGATTAAAAGACTGTCAGTCATGATGCCTCTAATATTTTGATCCAGATTAAAAGGAGTTATGCGGATGAAGCTGAGCCCTTGCCTACGACCTTGATGGTGAGCTATTGGGTTCCACCAGATGGCATCATGATTGACATTCTTCCAAGTTCAATGGAAATCAAAGCTATTAAACGCACCATACATAGACCAGTGGCACATGTCAGGGACATAATCTTCCCCAAAGCATCTGGAATAGCAGGAAAGAGGTCAATGGACCCACTCATTGTTGTGAATAGTGCGATAGTTGAACCCTCTCCCCTACTGAGTTCAGCTACTTTGTGAGTAAAAAAAAATACAATAACAATAGAAAAAGTTTTTTTCTTTTTATATGCAAATTTGTGTATTATTGATTTTTCTATTTTAAACATACCTCTTTCCAATTCATTGTGTACAAGGTACCCTTTTTTTCTGGAAGATGCATTTGTGTGATGAGCAGCACAAATTAATGTGTCATGCCATACAGCAAGCATTATTGTGCTTTATTGTTGAATATTTGAGTTTCCAGTACCCCCAGATACTGTAAGCATGGGCCCTGTTAAAGTGGCAATTTGGTGTCTCCTGCAAGAATCAATATGCCACATTTGTGTGATCTCAATAAGGCCTGTGCAATGAGCCAACTTCAAGCTGGTGTGCCATAAAATTAATAGATTACATTATTAGTCTAAGTTCCAGTAAAATAGGGGATACCAGTGAAGAAATGACACCTAAAAAATAAAAAAAATAATTTAAAAAAAATTAGGAAATGAGTTTCCTCCGCAGGGTGTCCGGGCTCTCCCGTAGAGATAGGGTGAGAAGCTCGGTCATCCGTAAGGGGCTCAGAGGAGAGCTGCTGCTCCTCTGCATTGAGAGGAGTCAGATGTGGTGGCTCGGGCATCTGTTTAGGATGCCTCACGGACGCCTCCCTGGTGAGGTTTACCTTATTTTCTATATAAGCATCTCTCCATGTGTCACAATAGGAAGTGACGCAAATGTTGATGTTTTTGTTATGTGGATGTTTTGTTTTTCTGTGCATGTGTATGTGGGAGATATACGAGTGAGAGCAGCAGTGTTGGTAAAGTTAATTTTCGATGCAAACTGGTACAAACTGGCTTTATGTGGTCGGGACCAGATAAAGCCTGTTTTCAGGGCAATCTTCAGGGCTAAGATTGTTTGTCAGAGCCTCTTTTACCACAGTTTCAATGTCCCAAACAAAAGCAGAAATAAAACATAAAACCATAAAATGGTTTTAGGGTCGGACAAATAATTTTTTTCGCAGAAAAATACGCGATAAAGCATCTGGCTTAATATTTTTAGAACCAGGTCGGTAGGATAACGTGAAATTAAAGCTTGTGAAGAATAGTGCCCATCTAGCATTTAATCTTGTAGCAGACTTAAGATACTCAAGGTTCTTGTGATCTGTCCATACTAAAAACAGAGTCTGAGCCCCTTCTAGCTAGTGCCTCCACTACACCAAAGCCATCTTGACAGCCAGCAGTTCACGGTCAACTATGTCATAATGTCTCTCAGCTGGAGTCAGTGTTTTAGAGAGATAAGCACAAGGATGTAACTTACCATCCTTGAGACATTCTGCGAGAGCACTGCTCCTATTCCGGCATCAGACGCATCAACATCCACAACAAACTGCTGTTTGGGATCTGGCAAAGTGAGGACGGGAGGATGTAAAGCTCAATTTTAGTTCCTGCAAAGCTGACTGACAATGCTGGTTCCACACAAAGGGTCTGTGTGGCGAGGTAAGATCTTGCAAAGGCGAGGCTATTGAACTGAAATTTCGAAGGAACTTTCTGTAGAAATTTGCGAACCCGAAGAACCTTTGTACATCCTTGCGTGACGTGGGAGTGGGCCACTTTGTCACGGCATCAACTTTGCAAGGGTCTGTTCTGACCTCACCTTGAGCCAGCACGAAACCCAGAAAAGAAACGGACGCCTTGTGGAACTCACATTTCTCAGCCTTGACATAAAGTTAATTCTGCAGTAACCGCTGCAACGCAGAGCGGACATGAATAATGTGAGTCTCCTCATCCGGGGAGAATATAAAAATATCACCCAAATATACACATTCAACATGTCACGCAAGACATCATTGACAAAGTTTTGGGAAACAGCTGGAGCGTTAGTGAGTCCAAAAGGCATTACCAAATACTAATAATGTCCCATTGGTGTGTTGAATGCTGTTTTCCATTCATCCCCCTCCCTTATCCTGACGAGATGATACTCATTTCTTAAATCTAGTTTAGTGAAAACCTTGGCTCCCTCCAGGAACTCAAAGACAGTGGAGATGAGAGGGTACCTGTTTTTCACAGTTATTACGACCCCAGTAATCGATACAGGGTCGCAGAGTCTTGTCATTTTTCTCCGGCTGCCAGTGATTCTTCCACATACTCCTTCATGGCCTTGTGTTCCGGCCCTGAAAGATAGAACAACCTCCCTTGTGGAGGTGTGGTTCCAGGCAGCAAGTCAACTCCACAGTCATAAGGTCTGTGGGGTGGAAGGGATTTGGCTTTGGACTTGAAAAAACGTCTTGAATGTCATGGTAACAGGTGGGCACTTGAGACAAGTCAGGATCCCCAGATGGGACCTGTGGAATTTCATGTGAAACATATCCCTGAACATTACATGGAGGCTTGAAACAGTTCTGGGCGCAATTGCTGCCCCATGACATAACATCCCCAGAGGACCAGTCAATGTGGGGGTTATGTAATTTCAACCAAGGGTTCCCTAAAATAAGGTCATAATTGATAGCGTCGAAAACATGAAAACTAATGCATTCCAAGTGAGAATCAGGAAATGTTAATGTGAGTGTTTGGGCGCGGTGAGTGATCTGGCCCATAAAACTGCCATCTGCAGAATAAGCGTTGCGGTGGCGTGTTACTTCTAATATGTTCTAATATGCATTCGTCTAACAAGAAGGGAGTTGAGTAAATGTGCGTCAGAACCAGAGTCAATAAATACGGACTTATGAATCTCTTGATCTGGAGAGCACAGTGTCACTTTAGGAAGGACCTGGGTAGGGTCTTCCTTAATTATATGTAGACTCACCTCTGCCGTGCCCTTGTTACCATGACTGGCAACTTTGACGTGACAGTTGCTCACGGAATGACCCAACTGCACACAGTAGAAGCACCGCCCTTCCCTCAGCCGGCGTTGACGTTCCTCAGGGGAGAGACGGAATCTTGCATGGGTTCATCCGTGGTAACGCTAGCCAAAGGATTGAGACTGGCAACAGGTGATCTGCCTTGGTTTGGCTGGTCACCGAGGCTCGTCCTCCAGGTGCGCGGTGACACATCCTTTCGCCGATCTCCGTCCAGCTCACGATCCAAAAGCCTTTTGTCGATCCTTATGGCGAGAGTGATGAGTGTCCCCAAGTCGGTCGGTAGGAGTTCGTACTGAGTGATGGCTTCATATTCCCAGAATTTCCAGAGAACCTCTCCGGTCAAGAGACCTGTGGGCAGACAGCAGGGGAGGTGGCGGCATGGTGACTGATTCACATGGAAACGTTGGTACAGTGGTGGCATCAGGTGCTGTGCCAGCTGGTTCCTTCTTCTGAACCATATTCATTAGAACTTCAAACTGTGAGCCCACCTGTCTCATTATAGTGTCCTGATGCTCTGACAGTTCCTTTAGATGAAGGTGGAGGGCAGCAAGCTGCTCATCCTGCTTTGAGATGCGTTGACCCTCCGCTTGAAGGGCTTTGCACACCGGGTTTGAGTCTGCTGGGTGCATTTTATGGTCAGTTCGTTCTGTCATGAATGGAACAAACGACAGGACCCAAAATGCACAACTCCAATTCAAATGGACTGTTTCAAAAAGAGAGGTTTAATAAATGGGCAGAGGTCGGTACACAGTCAGGCAATCCGTAAAGGCAACAGTATCCAAAAAACGTGAGGCAAAAAGGCAAGGTCAATAATCAGAACAGGGTCTAGGCTTACTATGAGTCGGTGAGGTGGAAACAAGGAATGGTGGAACGTGACAACAAGGTACAACAAACTGGCGTCCAGACAGAATGAGACACGAGGTTAAATGCATGTGGCAATTAGGCAAAACGAGGCACAGGTGGGGAAGATGCTCTCAGGAGATAGGGGGAAGACAACAACCATAACACACACCCATGACAGGGTTTTGTCTTGGAAGTCTCTACAAAACCTGGCACTTTTGAATGAAAAAAAAACTGTTGCTCAAAACCTGTTCACAGATGCCAGAGGGAGTGCGTTCTCAATAATGTTCTTCAGGCAGAAATGTACTAAGTTCAGTTCACGTTCACCCAAAATATGAACTAGTTCATGAATTTTCGTTCATTGAACTCGTTCAGGTACAATACTGGAGAGCAGTTTGTGAAAACGCTGACTTCTGTTCTCATGTTACCAAAATTCAACTGTTGAGGGACTTGTGGGAGGGGGGGGGGATTGCCCTGATATTAATTTCGGCGTCCCAACTACGAACGGCTGATATAAGTTAACGGTTGGTGATGAAATTCTGAAAATTTGCCCCACAGAGCGGTGTTTATCACAGTCTACCTCGCACATATCAGAGAATAAAGAATGTAGGTGCCAACAATATCTTCTGACCTTAATCCAACTCAACACTTGTGAGATTATCTTGGGCATGCTGTTTGTGCCCAAGTGACCAACATGACCATGTTGGCTGACTTGTGACGACTCCTGGTTGAGGAGTGGATTTCCATCCTACATCACTGTGCGCCAAGGGAGAAGGTTCCAGGCTGATCTGGCTCTGTTTTTTTTTTTTTTTCATACACTACTGAAGTACCTGACCGGTTTTATCACTTGCATCAATTTTAAAAGAGCGAGAATGTCATGTTTCTTCTTTGTTATTAAAAAAAAACCTGAATATTCAATAGAACACAAAATATCCTCACCTGAATATTGTTTTACCATCTTCAGGTTACCAAGGCACAGATTGTACACTTTAACCAAACCAGGATTTTCTTCCTATCTTTCTTTCTTATTTTAAACCCTCAAGTCAAACTGTGTCAGCTGTCAGAAAGAACTTATTTGGGGTATTAAGCAATTTGCCATTGTTCACAACTTTTCTGGAAATTCTTGGTCTTTTTCCCTTTTAACAACCCAGGAGCACACAATGATCCACAAAGACTGGTCATAGTGAGCTGCTGGTCCTTTTTCATTTTGATGCCTTTTGTCTCTCTCTCTGTCTCTCTCCCTCCCTCTCATACTGTCTGCAGCCAGGTGATAAAAATCAGTAATCTTATTTTGCGCCTGCTTTAAATTAAGCTTTTGAGACATTTGTCAGCAGTGTGAGCCAATGGGGGAATCGATAAGGTATATCTTGTACATCCAAGTGAGCTGCAAAAGTGGGAGAGTCTGGCTCTGAGACTAAAATAAATGAAAGTAATACTAATCGGTGAATGATTAAAACATTCACAATCATTCATGTTGTCACATACAAACAGTGGGCACCATTTGCCAATATTTATAGCAATTTTTCTAATTAAATTTTCATGACTTCTTTCAAGAAGTTTTGGGTAACTAGATAAATATATTGACAAAATGGAAATAGCCCCAGTTCCCAACAAAAGTTAATTCAATGCACTTTATAAATGGGTTAGGTCTAGAACTGTACTCCTCACACATTAAGAGACCAAAGGAGGCAAGAAAAATTCCCTGAGAAGAAATCTCGAACAGACCCAAAACCAGCTGTCTGCCTCGACCAATTGAATTGAGATAGAGTGACAGTGACATGGACAGTAGTAAAAAATAACAATATAATTGAGGAATTGCAGCATAAATAATGAAGCAGTGCATACTGTATTAATTGTCCATCCATCCATTTTCTGAGCCGCTTACAAGGGTCACGGAAGTACTGGAGCCTATCCCAGCTATCATTGGGCAGGAGGCGGGGTACACCCTGAACTGATTACCAGCCAATCGCACTGTATTAATTGTAAGAGCAATAATTATCTTGTGGTAATTAGTAGTAGGCACGGTGGTTGACTGGTTAGAGCGTCTGCCTCACAGGAGGACCAGGTTTCAATCCCCGGCCCCGCCTGTGTGGAGATGTTCTCCACGTACCTGTGTGGGTTTTTGTCGGGCACTCTGGTTTCCTCCCACATCCCAAAAACATGCATGGTAGGTTAATTGAAGTCTCTAAATTGCCCATAGGTGTGAATGTGAGTGTGAATGGTTGTTTGTTTATGTGTGCCCTGTGATTGGCTGGCAACCATTTCCGGGTGTACTCCGCCTCCTGCCCGATGATAGCTGGGATAGGCTCCAGCACTCCCGCGGCCATTGTGAGGATAAGCGGATCAGAAAATCGATGGATGGATGGCTGATTAGTAGTATTGATGCTTTTACTGCTGGAAGCACTGGCATTTACTACTGGTGAATGGGAAAAGGAACACCAAGCGCTGTATTCGCTGCATGAGTTCTTTTTTACATGTCTGCGCTTGCTCACTTTTCATCTGTCTATTCTCTTGTCCAGACTTCTGACACACCCACCGTGCATCAACTGGGAATGACTGCATAAACACAAAACACAAGAGGCGAATATGAATAAATACATAAATAGATATCACACAAATATAACCCAAGTGAACTTAAAATGCTGTTTTTAAATGATTTCATTCATTAAGGTAAAAAAAAAATGATTCAAAGTTACCTGGCCCTGTGTAAAAAAGTAATTACCCGCCTTGTTAAATCATGAATTACCGTATTTTTTGGACTATTAGTTGCAGTTTTTTTCATAGTTTGGCCGGTATTGCGACTTATACTATGGAGCGACTTATATGGAAAATTATTAACACATTATTCAATAATTTCATTTCAATGTTATTTTCACACTGACAATCGCAAGAGGGCGCTCTATGCCTGACGAAAGCGATGTAGAAGAGGAAGCTGGCGGAGTTGTTTAGAAGTGACACCGAGGTTGAAGATTTCATTGGATTTAGTGATTTGGAGTGAGACTGATGGTTTTGTAAACTTGTTATTTGTTCTTTATGCTATAGTTATCTGAATAACTGTTAATGTTATGTTAACATAACAGGCACGTTCTCATTTGGTTGTTTTTGCGTCATGTAACGTTAGCTGAATGTGTTACGTTAGCATACCGTACACCTATTCAGCCTGTTGTTCTCTATTCTATTTTTATTTTAAATTGCCTTTCAAGATGAAATGTTTGTTCTTGGTGTTGGATTTTAGCAAATAAATTTCTCCTCAGAAATGCGACTTATACTCCAGGGCGACTTATATATGATTTTTCCTTCTTTATTATGCATTTTTTGGCTGGTTCGATTTATACTCCGGAGCGATTTATAGTCCGGAAAATACGGTAATTGTGGCTAATCACAATTTTTGGGTTAATTTTCACTGATCACACCCACGCATGATTACCTCCACACCTGTTCAATCACAAAACCACTTAAACAGAATCTGGCATGACAAAATCAAGTCGGACAAAAGATCTAAAAAAACTGTAACAAAATGACACGAGCCAAAGAAATTCCAGAACAGTCGAGAAATAAAGTAATTGACATCTATCAGTCTGGAACGGACCATAGAGAGAGCTATTATCCTTAGATGGAGAAAACAGAACAGTGGTGAACCTTCCCAGGTCGACAAAGATTAGCCGAAGAGAACAGCAATGACTCATCAAGGAGGCTACAAAGGAACTCAGGACAGCTTCTAAAGAATTGCAGGCCTCCCTTGCCTCAGTTAAGGTCAGTGTTCATAACAGAACAATAAGGAAGAGACTGGGAAAAATGGTATCCAAGGCAAACACCACTGCTGACCAAAAAGAACATAAAGGCTCATCTTACTTTTGCAAATAAATAAATAAATAAATAAAATAATTTAAAAAAAACATCTGAATGTTTCCCGGGATTTTAGGAAAATATTATCTGGACTGACGAGATGAAAGTTGAACTTTTTGGAAGGTGTGTGTCTCGTTACATCTGGCATAAATGTAGTACAGCATTTCAGAAAAAGGTGGTGTAAGGTGTGTGTGGTGGTGTCATGGTAGTGGTAGTGCGATGGTCTTGGGCTGCTGAGTTCCGTCACGACCTGGACAACTTGCTGAAATTTATGGGACAATGAATTCTGTTCTTTAACAGACTTAAATTTAACAGACTATAAAAAAATTTTTTAACAGACTATAAATAATTTACTTGGGTTAATAACTTAATAATTTAATTAATTTAGGAAAAGAATACGCCGGAAGTGACTCCTACGTTGCTTCTGGTTTAGCTCGATTTTATGTTTGTTATCAAACTATTTTTGTCTCGTAAAGGGGCAGCACATCTCTTTTTATATTCGTAAGTTTTTGTACAAGTGACAAAAAACCTCTAGGTCTCATAATCTGAATGTTGCTACAGGAATGAAATACGAGTTCTGGATTTCATCGGTTTCACCTGTTTCACTCAAACACACAAAAAGGACAACAGGAAATGGAATTTTATGGAACATTTAATTAAATCTATGGGGGAAAACTACAGGGAAACAATGCAGAGGGGCTTCGCTAAAAAGGGTACAGATATTCGTAAAGCAGGTCGAAGTTGTGAGAATGTGCGGGTAGCAATGCGAAACTGTAAATTTCGTTGACCGTTATTATAATCAAATTATGCACGAATTTGTACTCCGGAAACCACAGGCTGTACTCACGTTGTGTAGAAAAGAATTTAGACAGGCTGGTTGGTCTTCCAGATGGAGGAGCCAGATCGCCAAACAAGTGTATTTGAAGAAAAATGAAGGAAGAAAAAAAAGAAGGCAAAAATGGAGAAAAAGCAAGGATAGGGTGGCCGAAGCGCCTTAGTGACGGTGTTCGTCACAGGCTCAGAGAAAACTTGCGCCGCACTTCCTTCCAGACGGAGCTTTTATTCACAAGCTACCCCACACACACGAAAGTGTAGTTTAGGGGAGGATGCAGTGCTTCTGCCTTCCGCACTCATCGGCGCAGCGAGGAAGTTAGGATGAGTCTCTGCTGCCTCGTGGTGAGAGGTGGGCATCCCTGACTGTGCGCCAGTTTCTTCAGCAGGTTGGAGAAAACACAAAAGGCTGGGGAAAAAAAGAGCGTAGAACAAAGGGGCTTTGTTCTTTTATGCACAGAAGAGAGGGGCTGGCCCAGGGACACAGACCGTGGCTCTTAGTATTAATTTTCATCCTGAGATTATTTGTGGTTTTAAACCAGTGGAAATAAAAGATTAATACATTCATTCCCAGCTTCTGCATTGTCACGCACACAACCTGCACATCTATGCAATGAGTGTTTAAATTTTATGTGGTGGCAAAGAGCAATCAATATTTGTGATGTGAAATTTGTCTTGTGAGGTGAAACATGACATCTGATTCAGTTGACACACAGATTTGACATCAGACCTGTGGCAAACAATCATTAGTGACACTGGTGTCATGATTTATACTGGGGGCATTCATGCGAAGTTTCTAAAATATCAGACATTTACATTCGGAGAAATCTGTGGCTTGCAGTAACTCTCCACAACCACAGGGTGTCACTTGTGTTCCATCAATTGAATTCCAGTCAATCGAATCTCAGATCGAGCGCTTGGCAGCACCTTGCATGCATTTCAAAGGAGCAAATGGTTCTTTGAACATTATCCTGAGTTGCTTTGAACAGCGGGTCTACCAAACCTTTGTTGTCTTTGATGACTGGAAGCCCAGATTTCTAGGGGAGCTGTGAATTAGTTTCAGGACCGGGTGACATAAACCAGGCTTCTTGTGATCGTCTGTCTTAGCGGGGCAGTAGGCAGGAATGCCGAATTATCAGAGGTTGGGGGTTGCTGGTGCCATCTTGCTGATTGCGTGTCCGCTACACAGGGAACGCCCACATTTTAGGGTTGCTCCACCCAGAGTGCATGTCTGGCATGGAGGTGCTTAAATGACAGACTTAAGTTTACGGTAAAATCTAGATAGCCCTTTTCTGACTTAAGCACATGGTGAAGTATGGCCCAAACCATTATGAAGCAGCCACTAACTAAAAAAGAGTAAACAGCTACAGTAAGCACATATAAAGCGAGCGTCCACGAGGTGGAATAGAGTGTCACCACTTCACCGGAGACAGGGTTCAACCTCTAATGGTCAGGCAAGCGAACCCGTTATCCATGTCAGTCCATTGTCAAGTATATATAAAATAAATATAATATATAATATAATAAATAATAATACATTAAACCACAAAATGTCATAACTGTCCATCAACACCAAAATAATACAAGACTGTCATAGTTGTCCATCGTCACAGAAGTAATAGAATGAGATACTCTATGTTTAGCTAGCCATCAACATCATCACAGAAATGAGACGACCTGACTATAAATCAGACCTGAGGAATGTGTGCCCTTAAAAACTGACTAACTGCTCTATTTACCTGACTAGTGCAAATCCAGCATGGCGCATGGCATATCACTGGGAGTGGTGGGTTAGATCGTGTTGTCGTAATCTCACAGACACTAGTAGGCAGCGTATTTAACAGAAAAGGGCAGTCTGTGCCCGTGGGTGGAAACGCTGCCGAAGTCAAAGTGGCTTATTCATTAATTTCCTTTTAAAAAATGAGGTGTAATGACAGTTTTGCATGGATGGATAAATGACACATACACCTTTCAGACATATAATTTTGTTCACCTTAAAACATTCACATTTTGCACAATGACGTGTGCTGTAGCTTGTGATACAGTGTAAAGTCCTGTAACTCTCTGTATGTAAAATATCTAATTACTCAGTTTATTTTTATCATTTCTAATACCAATCAGGGTTTGCTCTAGGATTTTTTGAAACTGTGGGGGAGGGCTTCAGCGTCGTCATTCCCATCCCTCATATTTAACAATATGTTAAATTATTATTTTAAAAAAATGTAAATTAAATAAATGTCACTATAATATGCACAAATCTGACTTAAATTTTACCTTATTGTTCACGTCTGTCCTTGTGGCTTCTCCAATGCTTGTACACTTTGTCCAGGTCGATGACTTCCTCTGCTTCTTGCTTTGACTTTATGCGTATCACCTGGTCCAAATGTGCCACTTCAAGACGATTTCTGGATTCTGTTTTGATATGATTCATTAAAATAAATCCTCTTTCACAATCTGCACTGGAAGCTTGAAATGTAGCACAAATATCCCCAAGCTGTGAGATCTCCTTTAGCTCCTCACATCTAAGTGCTGCAGCAACCACATGTGCGAATGTGCTGATTGACCCCTGTTTAAGTTTTTGCTTCATTATGTACTTGAATTCAACATATTGACTGACGGTGGCCAACTGGTTAGAGCATCAGCCTCACAGTTCTGAGGACCCGGGTTCAATCCCCGCCTGTGTGGAGTTTGCATGTTCTCCCCGTGCCTGCGTGGGTTTTCTCCGGGCACTCCGGTTTCCTCCCACATCCCAAAAACATGCACGTTAATTGAACACTCTAAATTGCCTGTAGGTGTGACTGTGAGTGCGAATGGTTGTTTGTTTGTATGTGCCCTGTGATTGGCTGGCAACCAGTTCAGGGTGTACCCCGTCTCCTGCCCGATGACAGCTGGGATAGGCTCCAGCACGCCCGCGACCCTAGTGAGAAGAAGCGGCTCAGAAAATGGATGGATGGATGGACTGTTAATGGCCTCCATAGACTGTGGGTGGTGGAGAATGCCATCATACTTCTTTGCCAGTGTGGCAATGTCTGCTTATCCGTAGTCAAAACAGATTTTTGAGCTGAATGCTTCAATGTAAAATGCAGACCACTCCTTTAATTCATCCTCTGGAAACCGAGCATCCATGTGATCACAGAGCTTAGTCAAGAAAAGAGTCATCTCTGCAGTATTTAGACAATCAGTTGATGAGGTCCTCGTTGCCTCTTTTACACGGTCACTCCACTGTACATCCTTCTCCCTCAAGTATTGGGAATGCAACTTCTCAATCTTTGCTCTAGCAAAGGAGTGTCCTTCCAACACAGTCAGATTGCATCTTTGTAAAGTGAGGCTGAGTTGTACCAGCTCACCCAAAACATCTCCCAGAGCAGTGACAGTAACCTTGAACTTTGAATCACTCAGCTTTTTGTAGCAGTGCTTTGCCGCTGGATTTCTGTTATCTGTGAATTCTTGAAGCACAGTGTAGTTCCTCAGGACAGCATTGACAGCTTGGTGCCGTGACAGCCATCGCACTTCGTTCAGAGGTCTGAATGACAGTGTATCCTCTTCATCAAGAATCTTTGCTAGGTCCTCCATTTTGCCCGTCTTCACAGTGGACTGAGAGAAACTGGAATACACAGTTCTAAGAAGAGTTTCCATATCTTGCATCAAAGGTAAATTTTTCCAGGCATCATCAATGCCCAAGTCCTCTCTATGAGCCAGACAATGTTGTTCAGTTAGGTGTGGTATTTGGTGCTTTAACAAAGTCCCAACTCCGTTGTGTTTTCCGAGCATTACTGAGGCACCGTTGGAGGTCAACATCACCATTCTCTGCATGTCCAGTCCATGTTTGGCGTAAAACTGAATTATTGCCTGCACAATATCCTGAACAGTGCAAGCTGTCAGTTGTATGATGCCACCAAACAGATTTGTATGGTTAACATCATTTTCCTCCCTGTATTTAATATAGAGGATTAGCATTTTGTGTACTGATATGTCTGTGCTCTCATCTATTATCAGGGTATGCCAGGGTGCATTTTTAACACTGCACATAGTCTCATTCTGCACAATTTCATTGATTGAGTTCACAAATTCAAAGGCATAGTTTTTACTTTGCCAGCTTTCTGGTATACTTACATACTTTGCCATGTGATCGTGGCTTTTTTTAACTGACAGCATTGATGCATTCATTTTGATAGCAAGTAAAATATTGTCAATGAGAACTTTAACTTGCTCGGGGTCAGATTTTGCTTTGTCTGACAGCTCATTCTTTTTCTCTCTGTCTTTTGCGCTCTCCCGCAATAATGTACCGATCCCCTGTCCCATCTTGAGTCTTCGTACAATTCCAACAGCTTTCAAATGACATATCTGCTGAATATGACGCTTGAGGTAGTCCAACCTCCATTCAGTCCACATTTTTCCCTCCAAAAATTCACTTGCTACTTTGGCTTCGCCGCATGTTTTGCGGAGTACACCTTTCTCACTCGAAAGGGAAAAAATCTCACCCAGTTTCATCGCTTGCTCTTCTATTTGCATGTTCTCCGACAGTCATTCCATCTTAAAAGAACCGCATTTCTTTTTCACTTTGGCTTGATGAGTGGATGTGTCGCTGCCCGTTCGTTTGATAAGGGGTTAGCGTTTGTGTCTCTTAACTCCACCGCACTGTTGTTAGCTCGCTAACCTGCATGGCGCGTATGGGCAGGGCACATATGCATGCATTGTCAATGCTATGATTGGCTGCGTAGCGTAAGCAAACCATATCGTATCACTTGCTGGGCACCTGTCGCTCACTGAGTTACATTGCAAAATGGTACAGAAAACAATATTATTGGTCGAATTAATTAGATTATATCAGGTGTAAAATCAGACATTATTTACTACGTTTCCGTTGAATTTTATGCTTTTGCACAGCATAGATTTTCTTGTGCGCTGAGTATGTGCTAGTAGTGCGCGATTGCTTCGAGGGAACATTGCTGGTGGCCATTTTTAAGAACAAGTGTGATGTGCAGAGCTGTGGGAACTATTGAGGATTAAAGTTGATGAGCCACACAATGAAGTTATGGAAAAGAGTAGTGGAGGCTAGACTCAGGACAGATGTGAGTATTTGCGAGCAACAGTATGGTTTAGAGTACCACAGATGCATTGATGCCTTAAGGGTGTTGATGGAAAAGTAGAGATAAGGTCAGAAGGAGCTACATTGTGTCTTTGTAGATCTAGAGAAAGCCTATGACAGAGTACCTAGAGATACTGTGGTACTGTATGCGGAAGTCTGGAGTGGCAGAGAAGTGTGTTAGAATAGTACAGGACATGTATGATGGCAGCAGAACAGTGGTGAGGTCTGCTGTAGGTGTGACAGAGGAATTTAAGGTGGAGGTGGAATTGCATCAGGGTTCAGCCCTGAGCCCCTTCGTGTTTGCTGTGGTGATGGATCGGCTGACAGATGAGGTTAGACTGGAATCCCCATTGACCATGATGTTCACTGATGACGTTGTGATCTGCAGTGAATGCAAGGAGCAGGTGGAGGATCAGTTAGAAAGGTGGAGGCATATACTGGAAAGGAGAGGAATGAAGACTAAAGTAAAACAGAATATATGTGCATAAATGAGAGGGGTGGAGGGGGAATAGTGAGGCTACAGGAAGAAGAGATAGCTAGGGTGGAGGACTTTAAATACTTGGGGTCAACAGCCCAGAGCAATGGTGAGTGTGGTTAGGAAGTGAAGAAACTGATCCAAGCAGGTTGGAGTGGGTGTAGGAAGGTGTCAGGTGTGTTATGTGACAGAAAGGTATCTGCTAGGATTAAGGGCAATGTTTAAAAGACAGTGGTGAGGCCAGCCATGATGTACGGATTAGAGAGAGTGGCACTGAAGAGACAACAGGAAGCGGAGCAATGAAGATGTTGAGGTTCTCTCTAGGAATGACAAGGTTGGATAAGATTAGAAATAAGATCATCAGAGGGACAACCAAGGTTAGATGTTTTTGAGACAAAGTTAGAGAGAGCAGACTTTGATGGTTTGGACACATCCAGAGGACAGATGGAGTATATTGGTAGAAGGATGATGAGGATGGAGCTGCCAGGCAGGAATGCTCGAATAAAACCAAAGAGAAGGTTAATGGCTGGAGTATGGGATGATATGAGGGCATTTGGTGTTAGAGAGGAAAATGCAGGAGATAGGCTTACATGGAAAAGGATGACACGCTGTGGCGACCCCTAACGAGACAAGAAGATCCATTTTCCGAGCCGCTTCTCCTCACTAGGGTCACGGGTGTGCTGGAGCATATCCCATCTATCATCGGGCAGGAGGCGGGGTACACCCTGAACTGGTTGCCAGCCAATCGCAGGGCACATACAAGCAAAAAAAAAAAAAAAAAAATATATATATATATATATATATATATATATATATATACACACACACACACACACACACACACATACACATACACATACACATACACATACACATACACATACACATACACATACACACACACATACAGCACGGTGACCGACTGGTTAGAGCGTCAGCCTCACAGTCCTGAGGACCGAGGTTCAATCCCCGGCCCCACCTGTGTGGAGTTTGCATGTTCTCCCCATGCCTGCGTGGGTTTTCTCCGGGCACTCCGGTTTCCTTCCACATCCCAAAAACATGCATTAATTGAAGACTCTAAATTGCCCGTAGGTGTGACTGCGAGTGCGAATGGTTGTTTGTTTATATGTGCCCTGCGATTGGCTGGCAACCAGTCCAGGGTGTACCCCGCCTCCTGCCCGAAGATAGCTGTGATAGGCTCCAGCACGCCCGCGACCCTAGTGAGGAGAAGCGGCTCAGAAAATGGATGGATGGATATATATGTATATATCAGAGGATTACTGGTATCTGTACTCGGTGTTGATAAATTGCAGGGACTCATCTTTCCAGGGCTGAGGCTCATTGCTTCCAGACTTGCATCGTGGGAGTCACACAGTCTCAAGTGTAAAATAATCTATGCATTGCACCAAATGTTCAACAATGGGTTGTCTTCTCTCTTGCTGAATGATAAACTGGAGATTAATTTCTTTAATCGTGAAAGTTAACTTCTCCTGTTCAACATTCCATAAGCATATTTTCAGTACCAATTAAATTCCATTAACTTCAGTCAACCATGTGCCTGAGTCCTAAAGTGAGTCGAAATTTTGAATAGTTATACAGTACTTTATATATAATAAATATCGTATTTTGACATGGACTAAGGCACGACTCAGTAAATATTACAAGCACCCTAGCTGGGCAGCAGCTCCATTTCTTTTTATCTTTCTTCTGTTTTACTGAATCCCCCACATACAAGCATGCTTGATCACAAATCGACTGCGTGCTGAACTTCATTGTGCAGGAATACAATGAATACAAGTCATTCACTGTCTCTCTGTCTCACCCTGCATCTTTTAAAGACAAATACTGCAAAGGCAGAGGCCAATTAGAGCAGGGTTTTTGACTGCTACGGAAAATCTACAAAAGGTCAGTCCTAAAGAGTGACAGTCGGTGAGCTTTGTGAAATGGAAAAGTGCAGTATGCCATTAGTCTTTTCTTGCCACTGGCCTCGTCTGATCAGAACTTGACCCACACACCATCCAGTATGTACAGAGAGCTTTGTCACACTTTCTTTATCTCCCCACATGAGTGCACTTTTTCCTGAATTGTTAACAAGCCCACAAGACACAGGAAAATGCAATTCTCCTCCTGTAATTATACTATAATTTACGTTTTATTGCACAAACAGCCCCAAAATATATATTTATCTTCTTTTCATTATTTTTGTGATACGACACAGTATGGATCTAAAAGAACCAATAAAAAAGAACTTCAGGGATATGATATTTTTTAACATACAGCAATGAACAATGAATTTTAATGTTAGGAAATGGAGGTTGAACATTAACATTAAATAGAGATGGCAGGGAAGTGTTACCATGATAGGTGACCACAAGGCAAGACAAGACCACATCTATACGTATGTTGTAATAAATTCTAATAAGGTAGTAAAAGATGACAAAAATACTTGTGTGACTTGGAAATATGGGTATATTATATTTAGGTCTGATATTGACTTTGGAAAATCTGGATTTTCATTCTTTCATTTTTATTCTTGCTTGTCTTCCTGTTTTTTTTGTGCTTAAATTTTAGTGTATTTTTCTTCTACCTGCATTTATGGAACAACTCAACAACAACATCTTATTTCGATAAAAAAATACATTCAGAATTGACAAAATGACCTTTTTTCACAGGAAATATACCTTGCATTAAGTCTTTACAAACATACAGTATCCCAATTAAAGTCTTCCCTCTATGTTGCGGTTCACTTTTTGCAAGTTTACTACGTAACAGATTTTTAAAAATTGTACTTACATCATGGATTATTTGATACATCGTGTGAATTTGCTGTGATTATTTTTCCGCACTTGACTGTTACTGCAGACTCAGATAACAATAAGCGCTAGCCCAGAGGAAAGACTATAAAAAAACTGAGAATGTCCGGTCTGGGATGATTTCACAATGTGCCTATTGCAAAGCACAACTATCTTAAGTTACACAACTGCACGTCTACGGTAAAGTAAACATAGTTAACTAATTTAATATTGCCTACCACCTCTAGTTAAAATAAATTGTAATCATAACAGGTAGTTAGGATAGAGGGAGGATGGACGCAGCTGCTGGTGCTCTTTCAATCACTTTATTGAACAAATGGTAACAAAATACATGAAACACAAATACATTCTTAGTTGACCTGCTGAGAACCTCTACTGACGCCATCACTCTACACACTCTGTGGCTAATGCTTTGGCCACTTAACAGCCAGCTGTTAACGGTACATCCTTATTCAGTTACTTTCATGTCATTCAACAGGCCAGGCACGCCTTTTAAAGGCACACACACATTCAATGTCACAGATACTACAGTGTAGAGTGTGAGGATGGTGACCCCAAGTGGGCAAAACTAATACCCGCACCTCACATGCATATATCCATCCATCCATCCATTTTCTGAGCCGCTTCTCCTCACGAGGGTCGCGGGCGTGCTGGAGCCTATCCCAGCTGTCATCAGGCAGGAGGCTGGGTACACCCTGAACTGGTTGCCAGCCAATCGCAGGGCACATACAAACAAACAACCATTTGTACTCACATTCACACCTACGGGCAATTTAGAGTCTCCAATTTATGCATGTTTTTGGGATGTGGGAGGAAACCGGAGTGCCCGGAGAAAACCCACGCCGGCACGGGGAGAACATGCAAACTCCACACAGGCAGGACCGGGGATTGAACCCGGGTCCTCAGAACTGTGAGGCTGACGCTCTAACCAGTCAGCCACCGTGCCACCCACATGTATATATGTTGTTGTTATATGCATGTAGCTCTAAAATATATATACAGTAAGCCCTCGTTTTATCACGGGGTTAGGTGCAGAACCACCCCCGCAATAGGTGAAATCCCCAAAGTAGTATGCATGCGCTGATGTATTATTATTAGGTTTTTTTTTTTAGCCCCGTGTCGGGACAGTACACACTTAACTTTTTAAAAATCGTATTCTCTGCGACCTGTCGTCACCAAAATGTGACTTCTCGACCTCCGCCCTCTTCAACCTTTGAAAATATCTGAAGGAAAGCCGTTTTTCTCCCCACAGGCCACTCACTATACAGAAAAAGCTTAACATCTCAAATTGTCACAAAACTGCAACCAATCTCTCATTATGCCCCCTTCCCCATCTGAAAATATCAGAACGAAATCCCCAATATTTTGGATTTCATGGATTTTATGTCACTATAGGCCTGCAAGGACGTCGTGATTCTTGCTGGTAAATGGCGAAATTTTACCGTGATGTGTGTTTGGAAGATTAGACTTTACATACTGTATCATATTAGAATGAAAGTAGTCCTTTTTCAGAACCCCTAGGTACTGGTACACATTTACACAATGTGAAATATTATTTTCATTTTCCTTATAGGCCTGCTGATATAGCATGTGCTTTATCCAGTTTCGATTAACTTTATTTATTGTTTTTGTGGGGAGGGGGATGGGGGGGGGGGGTGCTGCGCATACACAAGGAATTACAAAATCTGTTATAATAAAAACTTATTTTCTTTTTTTTTTTTTTTTTTTTTACAGTTTTAAAGTTTTAGGCCAGGAAGTGTTTATTTTACCACAAAGAAGCATCCACTCAAAATCCCATGATATGACGAATTATGCACAATATGAAAAACAAAAACAGCAATGCACAGAATCCCCAATAGATGAACCGCTATATCGAGAGGGAACACTGTAAATAATAAAATAAATAGATAAATAATAGACAAATAGAGAAGAACAATATAGTATTGAATTGTTGAGATTTAGGTTGGAATTCTGTTTCACCTCCTCAACTTTCCAGATTTTTCGGGCAGGACTAAAAAATAGCCCTGTGACGAAATCATCCGGCTGCGGCCACCGAGGTGCAGCAGACAGTGGCCACTTCTCTCCCCTCTTTCGCGGAGCCGTGAAAGGAGGCACATCTTTGATTGACAGCTGAAAGCTCCAGGGAAATGGGATTTTTAGAGCATTCAGCGACACGCCCACAGTGTCTGGAAGCTGAAAGTTTTTGACCATTTTGAAGACTGATTTCACATATTTTGTGATTGTTATATTAATTCATTCAAAGTCTGGCTTTTTAGCAAGAATGTTTTCTGTGTGGTGTAAAATTTACATTTGTTGGGTGAGATTGAGGGCACTTTAACCATGTGTGTGTGTGTGTGTGTGTGTGTGTGTGTGTGTGTGTGTGTGTGTGTGTGTGTATACTCAAACACATGGACATTGACTGATGGAAGGACGTGACTTCAGTCACCCCATGAAAAGTCTCAGAACATGAATGTACACCGTAAATGAACTTCATCTTATGGAGAACATGCTAGTAAATTTGGACTGTTGAAACACTCAAACCAAGTGATAAAAAGTAACCAAGCCACTTTTGGGTGGAATTGACGGACTGTAAATTGTTGGTATTACCATGTGATTTGACAGAATACTGGATTTATATGAGTGAATCAAGCAAATGACATCAAATCCATTCAAAATTTCCTGACATTTTCTATATGGCTTATCCTCATTAGGGTTGCGAATGTGCTGGAGTCTATCCCAGCTGACTTCTGATGAAAGGCGGGGTCCATCCTGAACTGGTCACCAGCCCATCACATGGCACATATAACGGGTGATTCAAAAATAACTTACAAGAAACGAACAAGAGAAGAAAGTGTATTGCATAGAGTTTCATTTAAAATTCAATACGGGCGCCAGCATTAGCCACCAGTTTCTCAAGCCGCCTGGGAACCGCATTAACTCATTTCACAAGGAACTCTTTAGGGATGGAAGACATAACTTCTCGTATTCGGCCTTCAACTTCTTTCAAAATCGTTGGTTTGATTGAATAGACTTGCTCCTTTAATTATGGAACATACACAAAAAAATTAAGAAAAATATTACAACATATGAATAAATTATATGTATTTTAAAATAGGAAGTTACTTTTCAATCACCCTGTAGACAAACAGGCAAACAACCATTCACAGACGCATTGAAAACCCATGCAAGCATGGGGAGAACATGCCAACACAGGAAGGCCGGAGCCCGGATACGAACCTATGACCTCTTAACTCTAATGCAGATGTGCTTACCAGTCAGCCACTACGCTGCCTCCATCCAAAATAACATTTAGAATCATAGTTCAACTCATGCTGTTGCATCTTGTCATTCGAGTATAGTTCTTTACTTGAAAAGCTTTACTGTGACTACCAGTTCACTCTTTTCTTAAACATTTCCAGCACCGCCTCATCTAATTGAGAAACCTCAAGATGTCCAGAAGCTCATTGATGACTCCTTGGTGTGGGAATGTAAAGCCACAGGGAAGCCAAAACCCTTCTACAGGTGGATGAAAAATGGAGAGAACATGAAGCCTGCAGAGGTGAGCCATACGAGATATCAGTGTCGCTGTAGAATTGAGGATGCCGTTTTGATTGGATTTACAACAGCAGCTTTGATACAGATATCTCTTGCAGGGCTGTTGGGTAAAGAACTTGGGTACTGTTGGGTAAAGTCATACTGTGTGCTTGCCGAGCATTGTGTTGCTTGATCAGGCTTTACTGTCTATTTCCATGCATTATGTATTTTTATTCATTACTTCACAGCTCCCTCCGTAACCATTTATCCAAAGCAACATATGCCTCAAATGAACTGTAGTGTTTTCCCTTACTTACAGCCTCAACTGTAAACTGTAAAAAAACATTTAGCATTTAATATTAGATACGCAAGACGTAAAGTGATGAGAAACATTAGCGTTGTGTTAAAAATCATTCAAATGATCCAATCTTTACACCCAATGATGATACTATTTGTAAAGATGTTCTACTTGCTATAAAAGCAACTGATAGCATAAACCTGATGAATAAACAGCTGCTTCTTTATGCAAAACTAGTGTCACAAACGCACCAGAGGATATTGATCAGTTCTGGATTGTAATACATGTTGTTGGAATAAACAGAGTCTGGTAAAACATGTACAGTGAAGCCTCTGACTAATAAAAAGGCCCAGACATCCCTTTGTCCCAGCCACTTCGGCCAGCACTTCCAGATGGAATCCAAAGGCATTCCCAGACCAGGGAAGATAGTTATCTTACAGATAGTCTCTCCAGTGAATCCTGGGTCGTCCCTGGGGCTTCTCCCTGTAGAACCACTCACCATGTAGGCATCCTGGAGATAGGGTAGCTTTATGCGTTAGCAATCTCATCTGGCTCCTCTCGATGTGGAGGAACAGCGGCTCTACTTTGAGCCCCTCCCGGACAACCAAGCTTCCCACCATATCTCTCAGGGAGAGCTGAGACACTTTGAGGAGTAAACGCATTCTATCCACTTGCATCTGCGATCTTATTCTTACTACCCACAGTCCATTACCATAAGTGAGGCTGGGAACTTGGATCAACCCTTAAGTCGAAATCATTGGCTTTTGGCTCAGCTTTTCTTCACCACAAAATACCTTTATCGAGGAAGCACAGTTTTATTGGTTAATAAGTTAAATCTGGTGGCCACCAGTCTCAACTAAAATGATAATAATAGTTATTTAACAACATTGATAAATGTTTGAGATCAAAAACAGTATTTTATAAACTGTATAATGTACAGTCAATGTATTTGTATTTATGCCATAGTGGGGCATGTGGTTAGCACATTTGCCTCACAGTCTGGTACTCCGGCTTCCTCCTGCATCCTGACCGAAAGAACAAGATCCCGGATACAAGTGGCCGAAATTAGTTTCCTCCGCTCTCCCTTAGAGATAGGGTGAGAAGCTCGGTCATCCGGGAGGGGCTCAGAGTAGAGCCGCTGCTCCTCCACATTGAGAGGAGCCAGATGAGGTGGCTCGGGCATCTGTTTAGGATGCCTCCTGGACGCCTCCCTGGTGAGGTGTTCCTGGCACGTCCCACCGGGAGGAGACCCCGGGGACGACCCAGGACACGCTGGAGAGGCTACGTTTCTCGGCTTGCCTGGGAACGCCTCAGGATCCCCTCGAAAGACCGAGAGGAAGTGACTGGGGAGAGGGAAGTCTGGGCTTCCCTGCTGAGGCTGCGGCCCCCGCGACCCGACCTCGGATAAGCGGAAGACAATGGATGGATGGATAATTTATCTTGGTCTCATTTTTGTATATCACATAAACCTGCCATTTGAACAGGGGTGTGTAGGCTTTTTAGATCCACTGAAGCTTCCCCTCATCTCCTTTGTTAATTGGTATATTCCTGAATGTGTTGATTGTCTTCACAGAAATAATAACATTATACATGTTTAAACATCAGATGTCCATTCTTTTTGGAAGTTGACCTGAGCTGTTCCAACCATCCTAATTTGTTCAAGTTATATGGGAGTGAGTTCTCTTATTTCAAGGGGGGAAAAATAACATGTCAGAAATCTTAATTTAAGAAAGGATATTGTTCAAAATACTATGAAAACTGTTTTTTCTTGAAATAAATGTAAAACGACCAACTTATATAGACTAAATAAGAACAAAATATGATATTTACTTGAAATAAGTGGAATAATCTTACACAGTAATCTGTTATCTAGTATTTAACCCTTTAAAACAAGAGGGAGAAGATAATATGATGAGATTTAAGACAATTAATCTTGTTAAGATATAATAAATTTGCAGTGTAAACAACCTTACTATTTAATTTCTTTCAGAATTACCGGACTACCAATTTGACGCCGCGTGATGCTAAATCAAAGGCATTAACCAATTTGTCTTTCCTCCACACACAGCTTCTGGGAAATAAAAATGCAGCTTTTTTCCAATACAGTATTAGTCTTTGGACCTTCATTGAGTCAGTCAACCTTGTTTTTTTTCTGCTTAGTGTGTCTTATTTTCCTTGAGTAGAGTTGAAGCAATTCAGATAGTCCTCCAATACAGAGCATACATTCTGTGAGATCCCAAATTAATTATAGAAAATGAAGGGCAAGAGTAGGTAGCCCTAAAGATTTGTATGAAAATGAATAAAAAGTGCATTGTAAAGGAATCGATAGAAAAGCTGAAGGATTGCACTGCCCATACAAATGTTTTATTTCATTCTGCCCAGTCATCTCTAGTGTAAATTCTAGTTTCACTGAGGGGAAAAATCCTGCCAGCAGACAAGTCCTGCCAGCAGACAAACAAAACCAAACTCTTAAAAGATAACAAAAGAGTAATGCAGGGATCACGTGGTATGTATAAGCCATATCAGAAAAGCAATTTTCACAATATAGTACACCCTTAGATGTCACGGTATTCCTTATCCCCCTACTGCTGAAGAGGAAACAGGCCCTGTGGTGCAGTCAATGATATAAATAGGGCATGGTTTTATTTCACTCTCATAAACATGCAGATTGATTAGGGTCATTTTCTGCTAGCCTGCCTCCATCCACCCTAGCCTTTCCCTCCATTAGTGATGAAATCCTAGATTTATTGCCATGCCTGTTATTTTCTGGCCCTCTGGCTGTTTTTATGTAGATGAGCTGTGGGAACTTGGCGTATTAATGGCATGTGTCTATGTCCATAGGAGCGCATACATGTGAGCAATGGGGCTTTAGTCATCAGTCGCTTGACCCCGTTGGACACAGGAATGTACCAGTGTGTTGCTGGGAATAAGTATGGCGAGGTCTACTCCAATGCAGAACTCCGAGTTATAGGTAAGATCATGTAATTGTGTGTGTTGTATGCGGCAGCTTGGTGACGTGTGCATGCATTCATACCAGTTTGCTCCATCCACTTCATTTGGACAGTTTTACTGATGACCTTTGGCCTCTGTGTTATTGGACACTAAAAGGAGATGGCGTCTTATTGACAGTGATATATAGTGTACACTTTATTTTCTCTGTTTACAAGTCCAGCCCATCTGCCCTGTGAGGCTTGTCACTCTACCCTTTGCCCTTGCACTAGCATACATTCATTGACAATCTTCCAACACATTGGCTTTGTTCAGACTGCAGACAAATCTTATTCTTTGGATCAGATCTTGAAGCTGTACTGTCCAACATACACACATCATTTGTAAGTGAGTAGATCAGATTTGTTGCTTTCACACAATAGTACTGTACTGTTCTTGTCTGCATGGGTTGCTACTGTATGGTAATGACTTGAACGTCTGTACGTTGGCTGGCAATATCATAAACAAATGTGAAAGAATGAGCAATGAAAAATACAAAAAAAAAACATAAGTATTAAAAAAGAGGGAAATGAAGCCCTAAATTGAAGATGAAGCCCTAAGCCCTAAATTATCTTTACTGTTTATTGGAAAATAACATCTGCTGCAGAATACGTCTTGTGCGGGCCTGTCAGTTTGCTAATTCTAGTGGACACAAAAACACAAACTGCCTTTGCATATCTTCCTTCGCACAACTCTTTTAGTATAAATTGTTGAGTATGACACATATGTGACCACGTACTTTCAAGTTGCATTGCTTAACTCCTTTGTCACCATGTGTGCGTGTGTGTGTGTGTGTGTGTGGGGGGGCAACAACTGGAAGTAGGACTGGTGGTGCTTTTTTTTTGTCTTCCATTTCAGTCTGTGTGTATTATTTAAAATTACGCTTCTGCTGAGCCATCTCCACTACATCTGTGTACAAGTGATGCAGATTTGACATCGCAGAGCAGCCGCACTGAATATGCACAAAGAAAACCAATCTGTTTCAGATCTCCAAATGTTTTTGAGGAACCATCTTGCTCAAAGTGGATTTCATGTGACCTTTGCTGTTCAAACTTCATGAAGTAAATAGAGTGAATGTGGATGTCACAAATATCAGACCTGGGGCTGCCTGTCTGAACAAGGCTATTCTGACCACGTGGATAATTGAAGTCAGTGTGCAGAATGCAATGGTTTAAGACAAAGTAAGAGAAAATGTTAAGGACTGGTTTCAGAAACCAAAACCTTGAAAATAATCAATGTCAAGGTGAAACCGCTTAGTCAAAGGTCCTGGTTCCGAATCTCAGCTCAACCCCTCGTGTGTGGAGTTTTCTGCGGCTTCCTCCTACATTCCAAAAACATGCCAGTTAGGTTGATTGAAGACTCAATTCCTTATAGGTGTGAGTGTGAATGGTTGTTTGTCTACATGTGCCTTGCTATTGACTGGTGAGTCAAACTAAGCAGGGATGGTCAGCTCACCTGTGACAATAAAGACAAGTGCTATAGAAAATGAATGGATTAATGGACAATGGAAGGACATCACTGTGAATTGCTACAAATTTGTGTCATTTTTTAAATTATTGTCTTTTAATCTTTCAAATTGAAATTAATACTCACATTGTTATTCAATGTTAATCTTGTTTAAATTGGAGCATCTGCACTTTTTCTGTTCTGCACCAAAGTATTTTATGTCCGTTGTGCCAGAGTTTTTTCCATTGTTTAGTTTTAGCTTTCAGAAAGATGTAACCTTGGCAGAAATAATTTATTTGTTACTTCATTGCAGTCTCATAGCCAAGACACAGTAACATGCTTTACTGTTATCTGGCCTGAAAATAGATTTGGAAAAAGGAGAACATCTGTCATCTGTCACAGGTAGAAAGAAGAGACAAATCCAAACCACATTGAAGCTCAGTCACCACGAAAAAGAAAGATGGTACAAAAAAAACAACAATGCCACCAAAAGAAAATGCAATCGCTCTAATTGCCATTGAGCTAAAAATATTTGTGCTTGTGTGATGATTTTTTTTCAGAAGCCTTTAATATACTGTATTTTGTATGACAACTCAAATATACCCTTCCTCTCTCAGCTGTTGCTCCAGATTTCTCTCATAACCAGTTGAGGAGCCAGACGTTGGTCAAGGTTGGAGGAGATATGCTCATTGAGTGCAAACCCAAGATGTCTCCGTGGGGTGTGATCTCTTGGAGGAAGGGCAGTGAACCACTGAAAGAAAGCAAAAGGTAACTGCCACAATTGTTATATTTGATACCCTGAGAAGATTACTAGACTTCTGCCTCCAAGTAACGTTACTTTTTGGTCAGAGCAGAATGTGGAAATCTATTCTAATTGTATCATAAAATTAGGATTATAAAACATCTTTAACCCCTGCAGTTTAAACAATGTGGTTTATTAGCAGATTTTCTTTCTGAAGGAAGTGCGTGGTTTTTCACGAGTACCATGTTGATGTATAAATCTTACATGTTTTTAAATCAAACGTGCACATTGCAGGAGTTGAATTGGTGCTCAGAGAGGCTAAGCGCACAATGTCATTATGCCAGAAATGCATGGTTATACACAGTGCTGCCTTCAAGTTGATAGTGATTAACCTTACCTTTTAACTTTAAAAAGCAAAGAAAAGCAAATTTATTGATATAGCGCATTTCTTACACAAGGTAACTCAATGTGCTTTACATGATTAAAAGCATTTAAACATAAAGAAAAAAAACAGCTGATAAACATTTAAAACAGAGGAAAAAATTAAAGTATAATTAAAACACTGTACAGTGCAAAAAATATCATTTAAAAGTGGAAATGCTCTAAAAAGCATGAGAAAAAAAGTTTAGTTTTTAACCTGGACTTAAAAACATTCACACTTGGGACTGGCGTCACTTCTGTTGGCAACTTATTCCATTTGTGTGCAGGATAATAACTAAATGCTGCTTCACTATGTTTGCTTTGGACTCTATGGTCCACTACTTGACCTGAGTCTGTAGATCTCAGAGCCCTACTGGGTTTATATACCATTAGCATTTATTTCATGTATTCAGGACCTAAACCGTTAAGTGATTTATAGACCAGTAGCAGAACTTTAAAATATATTCTAAAGCGGACTGGAAGCCAGTGTAAAGACTTTAGAATTGGAGTAATATGCTCTGACCTCTTTGTTCTGGTCAGAACGCGAGCTGCAGCATTCTGAATGAGCTGCAGCTGGTTAATGCTCTTTTTGGGGAGTCCAGTCAGAAGACCATTACAAAAGTCAAGTCTACTTGAGATAAAAGTGTGGAAGAGCTTCTCCTGGTCTGCTTGACACATGCAAGCCTTCACTCTGGATATGTTCTTCAGATGGTAGAAGGCAGTTTTAGTCATTGATTTTATCTGTTTTAACAGTGACACAACACCTCAATTGAACTGTTGTCATCTGGAGACACTGTGTGTCATCTGCACAGCTATCCATCCATCAATCTTCTTTACCGCTTATCCTCACTAAGGTCGCAGGCTGCTTGAGCCTATCCCAGCTTTCTTCAGGCAGGAGGCGGGGTACACCCTGAACTGGTCGCCAGCCAATCGCAGGGCACATAGAAACAAACAACCATTCACAGTCACATTCACACCTACGGACAATTTAGAGTCTTCAATCAACCTACAACGCATGTTTTTGGGATGTGGGAGGAAACCGGAGTTCCCGGGGAAAACCCACCCATTCAATCGAAAATGCTTTCCTTCTGGAATTTATTTGTCGACGGGGTAGAAGGGGGGATGTTTGGGCACCCTGTTGGACATCCGGGGGGGGGGGCCCTAAATGGTCAGGGCCCCTTGACAGTTGTCAACATTTTGCCCCCTTATATTGTAATATTATTGTAGCCCACTGTAACTTGCACATTTGAACATTTGATTCAGCGATTCTGTCACGTATCACTCGAGGGAACCCACGTACCACTAATGGTACTAGTACTACACTTTGAGAATCACTGCTTTAAGCAAACCAGTGTTTTCTAGTACGGTACAATGACAAGCTTCCCTAAAGCTAACAATGTGCCTCAAAACTGTGCATTTACATTTTTACATTAAAATCAACACAATTGCAGTTGAATGGCTTATTTAGCCACCAGATTTTGACCTGCTCACATCAATAAAAAAAAAATTGTCAAAAGAGTGCGCAGTATACATAGGTTTAGGGGCAAATAAAAAATGTCCCCCCACATTTTCTAAATGTATGCCGCCATCTAGTGGTTATGAAAAAGCTGTACACTTTCATTCCAATGTGATAGGGGTACATAAGACTGCATATATGTACAGTTGTGCTCATAAATTTACATACACTGGCAGAATTTCTGAAATATTGTTGTTGTTTTTTTTTATATAACTGATGACTGAACAACTACCATAATTAATTTATTCATGGTTATGGTTTGTTTAATGATAATGCTTTTCTGAAATGCTTGTCCGTTTAATTTGAATCCCATTAAAATAAAATTAAATGTGTTTTTCTTGGTCCTTCATGTTTTCTTGAAAGAATTGTAACCATCTTACAAATTCTGCCTGGGTAATCAAACATGTGAGCACAACTGTGTGTTTTCTAATTTACAAAATAAAAGTAGGGCTGTGAAATTCAAAATAAGAGCAAGTAAATAAAAAAAGTATTTTGTGTTTGGATGCCTCCCGGACGCCTCCCTGGTGAGGTGTTCCGGGCACGTCCCACCGGGAGGAGACCCCCCGGGCACGACCCAGGACACGCTGGAGAGACTACGTCCTTCGGCTGGCCTGGGAACGCCTTGGGATCCCCCCGGAAGAGCTAGATGAAGTGGCTGGGGAGAGGGAAGTCTGGGCGTCCCTGCTAAAGCTGGAAGTGTTCAAATAAAGTGCTTAACTTTAGAATAATTATTTGAAAAAAAAACTAACAAAATATTGATAATACTTCATGTTTTGATCATATGGGTAGAAGCAAAATCGTGCATTGTAAAAAAGCATTATACATATTTAGAAGGATTTTCCAGTATTTTGAGGTCAACTTTGGGGGTGCGTAATACATATGGATGGGCATTATACACGAGAAATTACGATATACCTTTTATTGTCCACCATCTGCTCAAAACATTACATTAATTATTCAAGAATGCCGACACACTTGGTTCATTAAAACAAAGTGACAACGGCCGTCTTTCTTCTTCAGCGTAGTGGATGTTGTCTCATCACTCTCCTTAAAGGAGAGATATAGATTTTTATCTGACAGGAACACTATGCTACCCAAGCAGGTCAAGTTAACAACATGTTAAAGTTAATACATGCATTAGTGTGCTTTGACACAATTTTGTTAAAGACTGTCTAAGATATGGATTGTGGGTATAATACAATGCCAGTTATCAGTGGTGGCAGTCACAGAAACAAAGGCAGCTGAAGAGTGTGACAGCATCATTTCCATACCAATTCCCTGTGTTTTTGCATAACGCCTGTTACAAAAATGCAGCCTGAAATTACACACGAGGGTGCCGTCAATCTTATTATTTTATTTTTTTTTAGTGTTGAAAAGCAACGTGGTAAATAGGGTGGATTTATGTGGCACTTTTGTACCTTTAAGGCACTCACCTGTACCTCATTCACACAATGATAATGGTATACATACTGTACTGTATGTTTCTACTGAAGGTAAGTTGTCATGATCACAATCATGACATGATCTGATCATGCAGACTCAGAGGCAACTACCAGTAATATCATCCAGAAAGCGAACCACTCCACCACCTGAACCATAATTCGCCAATGGAATAATTTGGAATCTTTCAACATGTCTATGAAAAGACTTTCAGCTTTTTGCTCTCCATTCAGTTGATAATGCTAACATTAAATTATATTAATAATACTGGCATTCTTTTGAACAAGGTGTTAAATAGCAAAACAACTGAACACAGAAGACAAAAGGTGCTTAAGGGCCACATTTGATCCTTAAAACATCAAAAGGTGGTGGGGGAAATAACATTAAAAATCTGTATATAAAACCATTTAAAATAGTAAATTTTAATCATGATGATTCATGCTATATTTTCATTTTCCATCCATCGATTCTCCATAGGGCTTATCCTCACTAGGGTCATGAGTGTACCTGAACCTATCTCAGCTGGGTGAGAGGTGGTGTACACCCTGAAATGGTCGCAAGCCAATCGCATAAGACAAAATATTGTATCACTTGTATAACATTAAAAACATAGTTTATATTAATAATATTTTAATCTATTTTTGCCTTATACATCGTTTATCTGGATTTACTGTGTATGGGGTTTTCCAATCAAAGAGGTTCAACTTGTATGGGAAAATTAGGAATGAGGGACACTGGGGCTGAATGTGCTTTAGACTATTTCACTGAGGATAGTATATACTGTATGATAAAAAGGGATACATTTTTTACACCCTGTTATAGTGAATATGATGTAAACACTGAAGTACATGCGTCAACATATAAGATCCTTATGGACATGCACAAAAGAAGAGCAGCTACAGCGACTGGCCTGACACCTCTCCAGCAACCACTCCCAAATTCCCATAGCAAACTTCAATCATCTGGTCTTTCCCGAGTGAGACAGTTGTGCAGGTCTGTTACACACCAACAAAATGTAAATTCCACATAAATAAATGCAAATATAAATTACATGTACCGGTATTATAAATAAAGGTCATGATGCAACAATACATTGTGGGTACATTCATGTAAAGCTTATGTAAAGTTTTGAACAATTACAGCTATTTATTTATTTACACATTAATACTACTTTCAAATAATGTAAAAAAAAAAATACAGTCAGCCCGTGGAGATTGTGATGTATTCCTCACGTGTGAGAACATTTGCAGAGCAGCTAAATGAAAAAGCAGCATGAGCCCTAAGTCGTGGTTAATGGGCTTTTCCTGGCCAAAGCAGCCATCTGCTGTCTAAATTCAAAGTGCTAATCAAGTACTTTTCACCTCAGTGGGGATGAAAACGGCCAGTGAGATCAAATTAATCAAACTTCTGATACAAATCCAAGTTTTGTGAATAACAATCAGAAATCATAAGGTTGTCTAATGTTCAACTCCTGAGATGCCCTCCTGTTTTATCCCTGGCCCGGTGGCCTCGTTGCACACAGGTCACCCAATTGGTGTCACCTCTCTAGCATGACTCCCTTCGGACAGCACATCTGTGTGAGCACAGTGTGTTGCCAGGTTTTGCATACATACAAAGCAGTGTTGTTGCTTGTCAAACAAAGTGATAGAGAATTTGCACAGTGGTTTTGCTTCTGGTGCCCTTCACTCACCTGTGACAGCTTGATTGCACGTTTCAACCTCACCGTATCGTGACTATTTCCACTCAGAGATGAACATATTCTGCGTTTCTCTGTAAAGTGACACGAGTGTGTGTTTACTTTTTCTTTTCTCAGCTGCCCCCCCCCCCCCCCCCCCCCGATCATTACTTCTTTGAAATGTGTACTTGTCAATTATTACTTACCGTACATTTAAAGCACAGTTCAAGTGTTGGGATAATTGTGTTATGATGAAAATAATTTGCTTCCGATTACAATCACTGGGATAACATATTAGTCTGTAAAAAATTAAAGGGAAAATAGATGGATTAAGGGTTTATTTTTCACCACTACTTTGGATGGTTTGGTGTATCCATGGCAACAACAGTGGAGTTCTTCTCAAAGTTAAAAAGGTTATAAATAAACACTGATACTCTGCAGAGGCTTTTAGATGGATTTATTTTATGCGTTCCCTGTTGCTTTCGATGTTGAGAAATATACAGTACTCTTTTTTTTTTCCCCCAAGAAATGAAATGATGTCCATCTCTTGGAAAAAAAAAATGTTTAAATACAAAATGACAAATGTATTTTACTAGACAATGCCTCATTCCGCGGAAGCCAAACCAGTCTTCAACCACAACTGTTTCTCTCTTCTTACAGTGTTTCCCAGTCTTTATTGAGCCAAGGCTGATTGCATAGATAGATGAACAAATATACATTAATTGTTGTAAATAAGGCGGCACAGTGGTCGACTGGTTAAAGCGTCAGCCTCACAGTTCTGAGGACCCGGGTTCAATCCCCGGCCCCGCCTGTGTGGAGTTTGCATGTTCTCCCCGTGCCTGCGTGGGTTTTCTCCGGGCACTCCGGTTTGCTCCCACATCCCAAAAACATGCATGAATTGGAGACTCTAAATTGCCCGTAGGCATGACTGTGTGTGCGAATGGTTGTTTATTCCTATGTGCCCTGCGATTGGCTGGCAACCAGTTCAGGGTGTATCCCGCCTCCTGCCCGATGACAGCTGGGATAGGCTCCAGCACCCCCGTGACCCTAGTGAGGAGAAGCGGCTCAGAAAATGGATGGATGGATGTTGTAAATAAATAATCCTTTTCAGACCAATTAAGTGAAATTGTATAGTTTCCCACACCACACCTGATGAGCTCTCATAGCACACTAATGTGCGACGGAATCACTCCTCTAAAGTTCATAATTTGCTAGCATTAGGCCGAAACCTCCTAAAGTATATCCAAATTTGGTCAATTTCCCATTTTAAAAATCGATACTATTAATCAGTCCCCAATTGGGAATGTTATTCAAATGATTAATAGGCTTTACACGATCAGGATTTTTGGGGCCGATCACTGATCAGCGAGTTTAAAAAACGATAACCGATCACCGATCCGATCACAAGATGGAACAATGTGTCTACTTAAATGACCTGTTCATTTACTGGATATACTTGTGTACTTAATTGCTCAAAAAATATATTTACAATAAATAATGTGTCTCTGTTCATCTATTTATGCCAGTGAAGCATAGTGACAGACAGAACAAACGAATGGTCTTCTATTAGAGGGCAGGAAGTACATACAGTAATTAATGTATCCACTTTTTGTGACATTTTTGTTTGTTGGTGTTCTGTGAGATTTTTCAATTGTAAAATATGTTCCTTAGCGCCATAAAGGTTGGAAATAACTGCTCTAGTCAGGTAATGTATTCTAATCAGTCAGGTCAAACCAACATTACAACATGACAGAAATAATGGGTGCTAACTTACTGTAATTAAATTACTTCACCTACACCGAATCCTTAGAGCATGTTTCGACAGAATGGCAGCATGTTTACGCACAACCGTTAGTGCTAGCACTAGCTTACAAGGGTACATAACGTTTTGTTGCCTGCTTGCGAGCTGTACCATATTAAAAGTACGTGAACATACCTGAAGCAAGCCTTAAACGAACGTCCACTCCTGAGCACTGGTGACCACCAACACACGTTTTTCCCCATTTTGTTCTTATAATACAGTCGGCGCGATCCACTCTTGTTGTCTTCGCCATGGTAACGAGTGTATCCGGTCGCATTTGAGTTGACAAGATAGAGCCCAAAAACGGGATGCGGTGGTATCGGAATACAAGATTTTATTGCAGTAGTCTGACATAGTGCAATTGTGAAAGAGCAATTTTGTCTTTTAGTCTGATCCTGGCATTACGTGTGAAAGAGCAAATTTTTCTTGTTGTCTGATCCTGGCATTAGACGTGTTGTCTGTCCCACACCGCCGTTATGTTTTTAAAAAAAATTAATTTATTGGCGGTCAGATATTTACAGTACTACGTCAAAAGACATACGACAAGGTTATAAATAAACTAGTTTTTGGATTCAAATATACTGTGCACGATGGCGACGCGGAGTAAATGTTTTTTGCGTCATTGATCGGATCGGCGAATTGAAGCTGATCAGCCGATCAGCATAAAATGCTAAATATCGGCCGATATCGATCATGCCAATCAAATTGTGTAAAGTCTAATTATTAACCTATATAAAGTGTTGAAAATGGTTTGGTCTCTTTGTTGATGCAATGTTAATGGCTCAACAAACATCCCGTTTTTTTGTTTGATTGTTTGTTTCCTGAAGAGTGATGACTGGAGATATGAGGATTCTGCAAGACACCAGCAAATTATATTACTTATCACTGCAAGCTATTCAGTTATGATATTTCGCATTTCCTATGGAAATGGCTTCATACAATAACCAAGTTCTAGAGACTTGGAAAACCTAATAAAATCAGATCATTGTCACAAATTACAGCAAAGTACATCGGTATTTTAAGTATGCCTTTTATATATGTTTATTCCCATTGAATTTGCACAAATGGACATGATGTCTATGTGTGTGTATCTGAGCAGATATTTTGGTTTTGCACCTGCATAAAAAGGTACTAATATGAGGTGGCAGTGAACCCCTTTTGTTGAAGATTAATTGCCTAAATTGGGTTAGCACTCCACAGTGACTCTGGCAGAGAGGGAACCAGTGTCACCAGTTGGATAATCCATCTTCACAAGCAGCAGCCTCCCCTTTTTTGCTGCAGTGGAGCAAGGGGGATGTCTTATCTACCCCAGACAAACCTACAGGGACATCGTTTAGATGACATCAGCTGGAATAAACCAGCTGAGAGTGCAATGCGGGGTAAGGTTTGTAATTGGGCTATGTCAGCCACAAAGAGCAGCCTACAAATTTTTTTTTTTTTTAATAATTTTTTTTTAAAGGCGGCACACCATTTCAATGTGTCACAAGCAGGAGGGCTTGTGTGGTTAGCCGCCTCATTCCAAAATCACTCCATCAACTGCCTCTCATGAGGTGCTACAGGACATGCTGACGTCCTGATGTTGACCCACCCCCCAATCACACCATCTTGTAAAGACCTCCTGTGTTTAGCTCTATCAGCATTGCTAGTCATGCAAATATTTGTAGTGGACCAGTCAATCCTTTGGAGAAGATGTGTGCCTCTCTGAAGAAAGGTTTTAAATGCTTGGGTGTGGCTAGGGTAAATCCTTTGATATTTCACTGGGCTATGATGCCGCTTGTTTTTACAATGGCACAAGTCAAAATAGAGGATGTTCAAAGATGTAATTTTAAATGTGTATTGGTTCTTGTTTTTTTTTTCATTTATTTAGCATATTTACTTTCACAATTAGGTTCCAATTACTCCTTGATTAGTACTTAGTTAGTTCAATAACATAATACGCCAAGACAAAGTCCCATTTAGTCGTCTTGATTGTGCATGCAAGATCTCGGAGATCTTGCATGCACAATGCCAAAGTACCTTCATGTAATATATTGCAAAAATAAAGTCATCTGAATTTTGGTTATTTTCGTATAATTTGATCAATAACGGTAAAGACACTTATAGAAAATAATTCTAAATTGTGAATTATTCTATACTGGTGATTTTACTGTATATGGGTAAATGTCTCCCATGCTGAAACAGCCACGCTTAAAGTCCTATTTTCAAGATGTTATTGATGATTTTAAATTGTAGGCATTCATAGTAAAGGCAATCCTTATTAACAGAGCAAATGGTGGTGACCCATTGAGATACAGTTCTTTTCAGACAAGACTGCCTGTTATTGTGTGAATGCAAAATGGCTGCCGCATCCTGCCACTTCAGCTCACAGATCCCTCCGGTGTATTGCAACTACATAATGAGGGTCTCTCCAGTGGCATTGAAGACTGACCATTTGTAAAAGAACCCATGCATTTGTGTTAATTTTCATGGATTAAGCAATCAGAGAAAAAAATCCTGTATGTCAAAAAATGTAATTAGTGTCTTTATAAAACATGTTACAAATCATGAAACTTAATTTCGG
The DNA here is from genome assembly GCF_024500275.1 of Phycodurus eques. NCBI lineage: Eukaryota > Metazoa > Chordata > Actinopteri > Syngnathiformes > Syngnathidae > Phycodurus > Phycodurus eques. The sequence continues at coordinate 4,424,708 of NC_084534.1, read as the reverse complement.
ACACCTAAAGGTAAATACATTTTTTACGGTGGCCCTGAAGTACAAAACACAACAGCAAATAACTAAACACAATGACAAGTTAGAAAAACACGACAGCAAATAACTAATCACAATGACAAATAAGTAAAAACTACAGCAAATCGAAAAACACAACAACGGTTAAATAAACACAACAACAAATAACTAAACACAACAGCAAATGAAAAATCACAACAGCAAATGAAAAAACACAATGATATTAAGCTGTATATTACTGGTAGTAAGTATGTAATTACATTGCAGTTGCTTTTTGCAAACGTCGAAGAGTATAATTTTCATAATCACCACAAAAGCTCGGATTGGTCAAATAGTTGTTTTCTTCCGCCTTCTAAATTTTTCCCCTATGATTGGCTCTCTCTGGTCATGTGCCATTCTGCCACTTTGTGATTGGCTCTATCATCACGGGCGATTCTGCCACGCTACTCAATCGGCTTCTTAATGATACGGTGTTTTGGCAGTCAGCTGCAAGTTTGCAACAGTGTCGCTGGTGCACAAGATGTTCGTGGGTGGGAAATAGAGTAAATACTTCATACAGACAAAAGATAAGGGCCTGAACATATTAGTGCAGTGCAAAGAGTGTTTGCCGACAGTGAAGGTGCTGTACACGTCGTAACAGTCGACACATTTACGTTATGTAACCCTACTAGATACTGGTAATTGGAAGCACTCGCATTTAATAAAATGGGGAAAAAGTGCCAAAAAAGTGAAAAAGTGTGTCTTTTCATGCCTAGAAGATTAAATGATGATGACAATGTCAGCTTTAGTTTCATATAATTTCTTATGCAAGAACAAGTACTTATGAAGTAAGATAGTAGCTGTCAAACGTGACAGTTTTACCTTATGTATATATATATATATATATATATATATATATATATATATATATATATTTTTTTTATGGGCGGCATGGTGGCCGACTGTTTCCCCGTGCCTGCGTGGGTTGTCTCCGGGCACTCCGGTTTCCTCCCACATCCCAAAAACATGCGTGGTAGGTTGATTGAAGACTCTAAATTGCCCGTAGGTGTGAATGTGACTGCGAATGGTTGTTTGTTTTTATGTGCCCTGCGATTGGCTGGCGACCAGTTCAGGGTGTACCCCGCCTCTCACGCGAAGATTGCTGATATAGGCTCCAGCGGTACGGAAAATGGATGGATATATATATATATTCACTATATACAAAAATCTAATAAATCTGGTTAACTTTAAGTAACATCCCGCAAGGGTACCCAGTCACAGTCATTAAAAATTTGCAATATTGTCCAAAATGTCATCATAAGGGTCTCATTCTGTCCCAGGTTCACCTAATAGGTGTGAAATTCTAATAATCCTAATAGGTGTCCTTGTGTTTAACATAGTCCAGAAATCGTCCCCAAACTTCTTGAAAGATGTCCTGTTTACCTCTTAAAGTATAAATAATCTTCTCAAAACGTAACTGCAGAGACAACTCTAATAGATTTCATAATAATGATCGAGACGGAGAGCACTCACGCAAGTGCAACTAGATAATATTTTTCATTGCACAAGTTGAAAAAAAGGACCAATTTGGTCGCAGTGTCAAGCTCTGTGAGCACAGATAAATAACAGGTGGTGTGTTTAGCTAAGCTTAAGCAAGAATTCTACCTCCTTTATGCTTCTTTACTGGATAATTGTTCTCTTACACGTTATTCATTTTAAACTGTAATGTAATATTTTTTGCTTTGCTGCTTTAATGACAATTGGTTTCGGATAATTTTGGTTGGCTGGGCAGGGGTGTTTATGCATGTCATGGAACGAACGAAAATGTGCCCATTGTCACTGTCAGGATGTTCCCTCAGTCAGTTCATGCCACTGTGTTCAAATAATATTTTGTGTTTAATTTCCTTCAATTAATAACTGAAAATGTACGTTTTAAGTGGCTCACTAAGGTGAGAAGATACAGGAGCATACCAACACTATATGTGACCAGGGTGTCTATGAGTTGCATAGTCTATAGAGAGGCAAATGTTTTCTATTGCTGGATTGGCCAGATTTCATCCGTAGTCGTGACCCAGAGGTTTGCTATCCCTCTTGCACATTATATATCCCCCTACTCTGGCAGTGCAAATAGTCATGATGGTCACGTAAAAGACAAAATGTCTTGGAGAGTGATCAGCATTTATGAGTCCATCTGTTCTACTAGGCGGTCTTCAGAAAGAATCAGTGCCAGGAAAGCAGCAAACTTTGCATTGATTTACTTACGCCATCTTGTGCCCTTTTTCCTTGTTAGATTTGTCTTGAATTGAGAAATATTTAAAGGGGACATATTTTACCAAACTAACTTTTTTCTAGTATTTGGCATGTAATATTGTCTCTATGGAGCCTCATTAAACACGTGAAATATGAACTAAAACTGTCCACTCATTCCTGAGCTCCAGACATTTTTTTTTGCCAAGAAGCCTGAAATCAGGTCATTGAAATTTCTCGATCGTATCTACGTCACAAGCAAAGATCTCCGCGTTCTCATTCCAATCCCGAGCCAGTGCTGTCACCATTACAAATATGTGTGCTCTTCTACATGGAAGAAACCAATCAGACGAAAGGGGGCGGTCTTAGCCAAATATGGACAAAGCGGATACAAAACAGGGTCAAACAGAAGTAGCTGGCTGAGGGGCCGTTTCTGGACACTCGATTTTTTAAATGAAATTGACACTTTTATACTAAGTCCATGTTAGAGAGTCACTATATGGAGGTCTAGATAGCCAAAATACAGGAGCTTTAAAGGAATAAATGCATTTTTTTCACAAGTTAAACATTATTTGGTCAAATACACAAACGGTAATGAAATAGAGAATACCGAACATCAACTTATAACACAGGTTGAAATCACTCATTTTTGGGGGGATGGGCGGTTCTGTTCCATGCAAATGACCCACTGCTCACCCCAAACCCTGTACTACACGACCAAAGCCAACTGGGTTTTTTTGTTATCATGACAACCAAGGGTAGCTACGTTTTTGCGTATATAAGTATATTGTCAAACACGTGTAGCTTGTGTTGTGTTTACCTTTTGACTTTGTCAGGATAGTGCTTCCATGTCGTCCTCACTTGAAAATGGCAGACCTTCACCCAGCTGTCAAGTCATGGGTGGAGAAATCTATTGTGGGGTGATTTCTTTTCTAAATTGGCCACACTCTTACGCCACAATCCAATAAAATTCAGAATGGTACAGATTTTCTGAAATAGATTGTTTAGTTCTGTAATTCCACATTTCATAAGTGGACAGGCACTCTTGAGAACTAAATATTTGTATACAAGCAATGAAAAGTAAATTTGCGATAGTGTGTGTCCTTGAATATCAGACATGCAAATTTTAGATTGGCAGAAATGGAATTGATCGACACTGAAACAAATGTATTAATAGGTGATGATGTAAATGCAGGATTATAATGGAAATCCTTACTACTGTGTAACTCTGAAGCAGTAGAAACTGTTCCATCACTCTTAGCCTCCATGCTATCAAAATTGTTTATTATGCTTAAGTCGTGCTAACCACTTTTTTCTTCTCATCAAATCTCTAATTACATCATCTGGAGTTGAATAGAACATCTGGTGGTGAAGTGGAATTCTGTCTCTCAGTGGAGGTTTGCAGTGAGGGAGAGCAATGTTAGGCCTAAACACTGAAAGCATATGTGTCCAGAAGGACTTATTCATTACTTTGCTAGGAGAAGAGCTTTACAACCGCCAACGTCTGTTATGGACCGCTGACTGTTGCTTTTTATATTACCTTTGCCAACAATTCTCCATCTTGGCTGTAGCTATATGGGTTAGGAGGCCCCCTGAGTGAAAATTGGAGCAAACTGAGGATTAGAGATGCTGGCAGCTGCAGACACCAAAATTCATGGGTACCCACCAGCATACACGTCCATGCAGCAGATTAAATGTTTTATTTCTTAAAGAGAGTGGCTCAGTAGGGCCCCCCCCCCCAAAAAAAGAACAATTTGTCCCATTATATCCACTGTAAGTCCACTTAATGAATTGGATTTATATTATGATGCAATTTTCCATATTCTACTTTCATCCAAATATCGGTATTGCTATGTATTGTATTACTATCTCTTTCAAGACCATATCACTACACAAGCATCAAATATTTACATCGACATTTACACACGAGGATGCGTAGTGCAGTGCACAAGCTCTTACTTTTAAATATTATGGGAGTCCAGCATTCTCATGGCATTTACTGCCATGACTGGCGACCGGTTCAGGGTGTACCCCGCCCAAAGATAGCTGGGATAGACTCCAGCAGCCCGCGACCCTAGTGAGGATAAGCGGGAAAGAAAATGGATCGACGGATGGACTAAATTAAAAAAATTAAATTAAATAAACATTTCTGATTGGTACAAATAGGTCGGATTTGGTGGGGTACATTTGCCAATTAACTATAAATTATGTCTTCAAATTAGCTGACTATACTAAAGCTATAATACTCTTTTTGTGTCGTGTAACTTAAAAATACTATCAATTGTTACTCTCCATGTACATAGAGCCTTCCTCATGAAAAATTCAAGGTTATTTTGAATGATGTGTATGTTAAAGTGTTCACTTCTTCAGTAAGAAATATTCTGATGTTAAATTTGATGGTTTCTCTGCAATTCCCACCAATAATTTTTAATGAGCATCTACAATGACCAACCAAAGTGTCATGTGAGCTTCTGAGTTTTACATTTTTGACTGGAAAATCTGTCAATGCAATGCAAAGAACAGAGAGCTAAGAACATAAACACACTACCGGGACTAGCATCCACCCTTCATTTTAACCCATTTTGTCATGGAAAGACAATGCTAACACCAAAGCATGAACATCATGGCAGAGTTTGAATGATAATGTTTTTCACAGTAATTATAATGTCTAACATCCAAAGCGCATTTGTCATTTTACGAACAACCTGGTTAGCCCAACTTGCATAGTTTCCAAAATGCCCTTTAAAAGATGCAACATTCATCATAGTGTAAATAATGTGTGATCACTGTTAGCTCTTCCTCTCTCATTTTGCTTAATTGGTGCGCATTCTGTAGCTGATCATTACTTTCAGCTCCAGTAATCATTAGTGAGTGCATGAGGAGCAAAAATAAAATCAGCATAATAAAATAATAATCACAAAAATAAGATTACAATAGAGCTACATATCTGATTCCAGCTGAACCTTGGAGAGGGTTGGCACATGGACCAGGGAAGAACCCATTTGGTCGCAGAACCGGGTAAATATGCAGATTTAGGAATCTATTAACAAGCAGAGACCCACAAGAAAAGAAAAGGCAGGAGTTTGTTGACGATGGGACCCACGTACACTGTATTGTCTAATTAACTCTTGTGATGGACTAGACCCATTTTAATGATTTATCTCCCAAGAAATGTTGGACGATCTGTCGCTCCTAACTGTATGGGCACCACTTCTGGAATCTTCCAGCAAGCTCTTTCAAAGTTTCATGAAGCATTTTCCCAGATAACAGCACATTGTTTATGGTTACCACGATGTGAAGCATGCGGTTAGCACATCTGCCTCAATAGGTTCTACTTTCGAAATTTTAGCTCGTAACTCTTATGGTGGATTTTCAGGGTGTTCTCCTTGTGCTTAAGGGGCTTTTTTCCCAGGTACTTCAGTTTCTACACACATTCCAAAAACATGCATGTTAGGTTGAAGTATATGAGTTGACTGTAAGTGTGAATCTGAGTCAATGGTTGTCTGTCAACACAGCATGTGTCCAGTCAACCTGGCAACCAGTCAAGGTTGTACCCTGCCTCTCACGAAGAATTTGCTGGGATAAGCTCCAGCTGACCCACGCATCTAACGAGGACAAGCTTTATAGAAAATGGATGGCTGGATGTACTCTACAGAGAAAAAAATAAATAAATAAAAATAATGCAGCAAAATAGTCAAAGAAAAAACAAAACACACCTGCACAAACTTATAATCCTTTGATGCTTGTTAAATTGACCTATCACGAGAAGGCCTCTTTTGACATGTTAATATTTCATGACAGCTTTTACATCTTTTGGAATAAGTGTTGCAAAAACAATTATACAAAAAGCCAAAGAAAAAGCTAAACAATCTATGGAAATTAGTTCTCACAGGATTTTCTGAGGTCATGCATGATTTTTAAGGCATATTACTCCTGAACATTTTGGTCGAATTCTCAGTCATGACCTTTATGGCATTCAAATTCAGAGGTGGGACTGAATTGTACAGTCCAAAATGAAGAACACTGAATATTAAGATTATCCAATCCAAGCATCAGGTTTGGCTTTAAACACTTTTTTGGTATACAGTATTGTTGTGGTCAATTAATTTCATTTGAAAGAATAGCTGCAAAAAGTAAGATTACCTGTGCCTCCATGACACCTTTGGCTGAAAAAAATGTTATGTCAGTTGGCCACAGTCCTACAGTACATAGATATGATTAATATGCAGTAACTGTGAGTTGCATATACAGTGCATTTTAATGTAGATTTTGACACATTATTCGGGCAATCTGAGGAGAGAGAATGATCGTATGAAAAAGGGAAAAAAATAATGCTCTGGAACATTCATTACTTCCATCAAGGCAAGAGGTTGTTTTGAGTGTGGCTGGTTGGTTCGTTGGTTGGAGTTATTTCGCAGGATTGCTACATACCGATTTTCACAAGTCTTTTAGACTGGTACATGGGTCAAGAAATAACCTGTTTATCCAGATCAAGATAAAGGTTTAGATCAGGAAATTCATTTGTACTTTTCGCCAGTACAATCCACTTGGGGACAAGTTGACAGTGAACCATGCAGCTGATAGTGTGGTTCGAAGAAAAACGTGCTGTGTTGGCACCCGGTTGTAATGACCACAACTCACACCTACAGGTCTGGAGTGGAGGTTTGACATGTCTTTATTTTACAAATGAGTCAGATGGACATGTTCAGGATTATTCAGCCTTGTGAAACGTATGTACATTATTAAGTGGCATTTTAGTTGAATATTGTGTCATTTGCATTTTGGGGCGTTCTAAAAACATTTTGGGAGTCTTGTGCTAACTGACTAAACTCTAATCTCGTACACGAGATAAAATGAGTTGTAAGATCTTTGCTGATATTAGATCAGTCTGTGACCCTCGTGCCGCTCACAAGGATTGTTTTTATCTGAGAGACTTTGGCCGATATCATTCTTCAAAGTGAGAATCCACCAGCACAGCAAGTGTAATCCATCTTGGTACTGCTGACAATTTCCTGTGGAACACGTGCATGCTCTTTATTCCTCAAGGAATACCTCAGCACATAAGAGATGAATATCTGTGAAGCAGGAGAGCAATTTGTGATTAAAAGATTCCTCTGGAAGAACATCCACAAACCCTTTGTGGCACGGTACGATAAACTCCGTCCTTGCAAGGCAATTACCAGTAGAGTCTCATAATTTACCACTGAAGGGAATTAAGTCATTCTCAGTGAGCCCATGTCATTAAGATACCTTGCTATGAAATGCAGATTTATAAAACAGTTTGTCCTCGATGGCTTGTTTACACTTAGATTTTCAGCTATAGATTAACATGATGAATATTGCGTCTTAAAATCTTTTGAGCCATAGTAACCATTTTCCAGAATGAAGCTATTAGTTAAGGTCTAATTAATTATTTTTAGGATGTTTTGGACCTGTGTTGTAAAATGCTTAAACGTCAGCATTTCATAAAGTGAGGGATTCAAGCTTTCAGTCCAACATTACTCTCACTTGTGATTGTTCTAATAAAGCATTAGTATTGTCTCAAATGCTGCCATGCTGTCACAACTGTGGTGTGAAGTGGTCCAAAACACAGCTCGAGGCAGAATCTGTCACATTTATATCCAACGTACTGAGACAAGCAAAAACAAAAGAAGCAGTTCACACAAGAGGATGAACGATGTGATGAGACTGAGTTAAAAATAAATGATTGGCTGAAACTGAAGGACTAGGCAGGGTTTAAGAGACTATGTTACACCAATGACAAAGACATGGATAAAACAGACAAATGTGATACAGTAGATATTGTTTAATATATCAGAGAACCATCCATTAATTAAGATATTGCAACCTATTGGACTGACTGTGGTGTTGGTTTCGAAAAGGACTGTTTTTGAATAGGTAACAAATGCAATTGTTGGTTGCACTTCAGCCACTGCTAATGTGGCTAATAGGGCGGGAAATATCTCCACCTTTGATGTCAGTCAAGTGATGCTTTCATAAATGGTCAAATGGTCATATTATATTCTTATAAAACTGTAATTGAGCTGCTATAAAATATGTGATTTGTGCTCTTTGCTTAACTTTTACTTCAAGTTCTTTACTGTAGTTCTTTACTGCAGCTGCATAATGTCACCAAACGTTATGGATAATGGAAGTGTTCACAGTTGAAATCCGTTATAGAAAAAAAAAAGTTACTGAGAAATAAAATATTTATATAAAAAAAAAAAAAAAATATATATATATATATATATATATATATATATATATATATATATATATATATATATCCATCCATCCATCCATTTTCTGAGCCCCTTCTCCTCACTAGGGTCGCGGGCGTGCTGGAGCCTATCCCAGCTGTCATCGGGCAGGAGGCGGGGTACACCCTGAACTGGTTGCCAGCCAATCGCAGGGCACATAGAAACAAACAACCATTCGCACTCACAGTCTTGCCTAATGGCAATTTAGAGTCTCCAATTAATGCATGTTTTTGGGATGTGGGAGGAAACCGGAGTGCCCGGAGAAAACCCACGCAGGCACGGGGGCGGGGATTGAACCCGGGTCCTGATAAATAAATAAATATATATATATATATATATATATATATATATATATATATATATATATATATATATATATATATATATATATATATATATAGCCGTCACCTCATCGTGGTGGATTGGTTTGTGTGTCCCAATGATCCTAGGAGCTAAATTGTCTGGGGCTTTATGCCCCTGGCAGGGTCACCCATGGCAAACAGGTCCTAGGTGAGGAACCAGACAAAGCACGGCTCCAAAAAACCCTATGTCGAGCATAATAAATGGATTCAGGTTTCCCTTCCCCGGACGCGGGTCACCGGGGCCCCCATCTGGAGCCAGGCCTGGAGGTGGGGCTCGAAGGCGAGCACCTGGTGGCCGGGCCTGCACCCTTGGGGCCCGAAAGAGTAACGTGGGTCCCCCTTCCCATGGGCTCACCACCTGTGGGAGGGGCCATTGGGGTCGGGTGCAGTGTGAGCCGAAGCCGGGGACCTTGGCAATCCGATCCCCGGCTACAGAAGCTGGCTCTAGGGACGTGGAATGTCAAGTATCTGGCAGGGAAGAAGCCTGAGCTGGTGTGTGAGGTCGAGAAGTTCCGACTAGATATAGTCGGACTCGCCTCCACACACAGCTTGGGCTCTGGTACTAGTCCTCTCGAGAGGGGTTGGACTTTCTTCCACTCTGGAGTTGCCCACGGTTAGAGGCGCCGAGCAGGTGTGGGTATACTTATTGCTCCCTGGCTCGGCGCCTGTACGTTGGGGTTCACCCCGGCGAACGAGAGGGTAGCCTTCCTCCGCCTTCGGGTGGGGGGACGGGTCCTTACTGTTGATTGTGCCTATGCACCAAACAGCATTTCAGAGTACCCACCCTTTTTGGAGTCCTTGGAAGGGGTGCTGGAGAGCGCTCCCGCTGGGGACTCCATCGTTCTGCTGGGGGACTTCGATGCTCACGTGGGCAATGACAGTGAGACCTGGAAGGGCGTAATTGGGAGGAACGGCCCCCCCGATCAGAACTCGAGCGGTGTTTTGTTATTGGACTTCTGTGCTCATCACGGATTGTCTATAACGAACACCATGTTCAAGCATAAGGGTTTCCACACGTGCACTTGGCACCAGGACACCCTAGGTCGCAGTTCGATGATCGACTTTGTGGTCGTGTCATCGGACTTGCGGCCGCATGTCTTGGACACTCGGGCAAAGAGAGGGGCAGAGCTGTCAACTGATCACCACCTGGTGATGAGTTGGCTCCGATGGTTGGGGAAGATGCCGGCCCGACATGGCAGGCCCAAACGTATTGTGAGGGTCTGCTGGGAATGTCTGGCGGAATCCCCTGTCAGAAGGAGTTTCAACTCCCACCTCCGACGGAACTTTGCTCATGTTCCGGGGGAGGCGGGGGACATTGAGTCCGAGTGGACCATATTCCGCGCCTCCATTGCTGAGACGGCCGATCGGAGCTGCGGCCGTAAGGTGGTTGGTGCCTGTCGTGGCGGAAATCCCCGAACCCGTTGGTGGACACCAATGGTGAGGGATGCGTCAAGCTGAGGAGTCCTATCGGGCCTTTTTGGCCTGTAGGACTCCTGAGGCAGCTGATGGGTACCGGCTGGCCAAGCGGAATGGAGCTTTGGTTGTCGCTGAAGCAAAAACTCAGGCATGGGAGGAGTTTGGTGAGGTCATGGAGAAAGACTTCCGGACGGCTTCGAGGAAATTCTGGTCCACCATCTGGCGTCTCAGGAGGGGGAAGCAGTGCACCATCAACACTGTGTATAGTGGGAATGGGGTGCTGCTGACCTCGACTCGGGACGTTGTGAGCCGGTGGGGAGAATACTTCGAAGACCTCCTCAATTTCATCGACACGCCTTCGCATGAGGGAGCAGAGTCTGGGTTCTCTGAGGCGGGCTCTCTTATCTCTGGGGTCGAGGTCACCGAGGTGGTTAAAAAGCTCCTCGGTGGCAAGGCCCCGGGGGTGGATGATTTTCGCCTGGAGTTCCTCAAGCCTATGGATGTTGTAGGGCTGTCCTAGTTGACACGCCTCTGCGACATCAGGGACAGTGCCTCTGGATTGGCAGACTGGGGTGGTGGTCCCCCTTTTTAAGAAGGGTGTGTTCCAACTACAGGGGGATCACACTCCTCAGCCTCCCTGGTAAGGTCTATTCAGGGGTGCTGGAGAGGAGGGTCCGTCGGGAAGTTGAATCTCAGATTCAGGAGGAGCACTGTGGTTTTCGTCCTGGCCGTGGAACAGTGGATCAGCTCTACACCCTTGGCAGGGTCCTCGAGGGTGCATGGGAGTTCGCCCAACCAGTCTACATGTGTTTTGTGGACTTGGAGAAGGCGTTCGACCGTGTCCCTCGGGGGGTCCTGTGGGGGATTCTTCGGGAGTATGGGGTACCGAACCACCTGATACGGGCTTTTCGGTCCCTGTACGACCGGAGTCAGAGTTTGGTCCGCATATCTGGCAGTAAGTCGGACTCGTTTCCGGTGAGGGTTGGACTCCGCCAAGGCTGCCTTTTGTCACCGATTCTGTTCATAACTTTTATGGACAGAATTTCTAGGTGCAGCCGAGGCGTAGAGGGGGGTCCGTTTTGGTGGCCTGCATCTCTGCTTTTTGCTGATGATGTGGTTCTTCTTTGGTTCCTCTCCAGGTCGGGGATGAGATCCTGCCCCAAGTGGAGGAGTTCAAGAATCATGGGGTCTTGTTCACAAGTAAGGGAAGAATGGAACGGGAGATTGACAGGCAGATCGGTGCAGCGTCTGCAATGATGCGGACTTTGTATCGATCCGTTGTGGTAAAGGAGCTCAGCCGAAAGGCGAAGCTCTCGATTTACCGGTCGATCTATGTTCCTACCCTCACCTATGGTCACGAGCTTTGGGTCGGGTGGTTAGAGCGTTAGCCTCACAGTTCTGAGGAGCGGGGTTCAATCCCAGGTCCCACCTGTTTGGAGTTTGCATATATATATATTTCTTAAAATTGTTAAATCGTCTTTGTGGACTTACTTACTTTTGTTGCTGCCATCTTGTTTTCTCAGCCTCACGATTGGTTGTTTTTCATCCATAGACAGCTCTCTGGTTTGTATTTTGGTTATATCTCTAACTAGTATAAATAGTAACACAAATTAACTTTGTCTGGACTAGTTGCTATTCTGTCATTGACTCTGTATAGAGTGGACCAGATGACTCCCTCTTTTTTACTGACTTTTTTTACTTCAAATTTGCCTGTCTAGCATGATGATGATGATGACCTAATGCCCATCAGAGTTCCTTGTGGTAATGCTAATGATTAGACTTTACACTGTTCTGATCGGTCTCGGACGATAATGAGCATTTTATAATGACCGGCTGATCGGCTTTAATGTCACAATTCACAAAAGACATTTACTCCACTCCCCCGTCGTGTACAGTATATTCGAATCCAAAAGCTAGTTTATTTTTAGCCTTGTTGCGTGTCGTTTGACGTGGTACTGTAAATATCTGACCACCAATAAAGTTATTAAAAAAAAACATGTTGACCATAAAACACGTAATGCCCCCACTACAAGTCAAATTTGGTCTTTCACGATTGCACTATGTCAGACTACTGCAATAAAATGTTGTATTCCCATACCACCGCATCCCGTTTTTTACGATCACTGGGCTTCATCTTGTCACCTCAACCGCGACCAGGTACACTCGTTACCATGGCGATGACAACAATAATGGATCTTTAATTACAATAATGTAATTTAATTACAGTAAGTTAGCATCCATTATTTCTGTCATGTTGTAATGTTCGTTTGACCTGACTGATTAGAATAGATGATCTGACTAGAGCAGTGACTTCCAAGCTTTATTGAGCCAAGGCACATATTTTACAATTGAAAAATTTCACGGCACACCCGCAAACAATAATGTCACAAACAGTGGATACATTAATTACTGTATGTACTTCCTGCCATCCAATAGAAGACCATTCGTTTGTTCTGTCTGTCACTATGCCTCATTGCCATAAATAGATGAACAAAGATACATTATGTATTGTGAAAATATTTTTTGAGAAATTAAGTACACAAGTATATACAGTAAATGAACAAGTCATTTAAATAGACACATTGCTCCATCTTTTGATCGGATCGGTGATCGGTTATGTTTTTTTTTTAATTCGCTGATTGGTGTTCTGTCCCAAAAATCCTGATCGTGTAAAGCCTACTGCTGAGCCATGTGATAGGATAAGAGTAATTGGTACAGTTCTGCGTATAGCAAAAATCTACAACCCCAATTCCAATGAAGTTGGGACATTGTGTTAAACATAATTAAAAACAGAATACAATGATTTGCAAATTATGTTCAACCTATATTTAATTGAATACACTACAAAGACAAAATGTTTAATGTTCTAACTGATAAACTTGATTGTTTTTAGCAAATAATCATTCACTTAGACTTTTATGGCTGCAACAAAAAAGCTGGGACAGGTGGCAAAAAAGATTGAGAAAGTTGAGGAATGCTCAACAAACACCTGTTTGGAACATCCCACAGGTGAACAGGCAACTTGGGAACAGGTGGGTGCCATGATTGGGTATAAATGGAGCTTCCCTGAATTGCTCAGTCATTCACAAGCAAAGATGGGGCGAGGTTCACCTCTTTGTGAACAAGTGCGTGAGAAAATAGTCAAACAGTTTAAGGACAATGTTCCTCAACGTACAATTGCAAGGAATTTAGGGATTTCGTCATCTACGGTCCATAATATCATCAAAAGGTTCAGAGAATCTGGAGAAATCACTGCATGTAAGCCGCAAGGCCGAAAACCAACATTGAATGCCCGTGACCTTCGATCCCTCAGGCGGCACCACATCAAAAAATGACATCAATGTGTCAAGGATATCACCACATGGGCTCAGGAACACTTAAGAAAACCAATGTCCGTAAATTCAGTTCGGCGCTACATCCGTAAGTGCAACTTCAAACTCTAATATGAAAAGCAAAAACCATTTATCAACAACACCCAGAAACACCGCCAGCTTCTCTGGGCCCGAGCTCATCTAAGATGGACTAATGCAAAGTGGAAAAGTGTTCTGTGGTCCTGCGAGTCCACATTTCAAATTGTTTTTGGAAATTGTGCACGTCGTGTCCTCCGGGCCAAAGAGGAAAATAACCTTCTGGACTGTTATGGATGCAAAGATCAAAAGCCACCATCTGTGATGGTATGGGGCTGTGTTAGTGCCAATGGCATGGGTATCTTACACATCTGTGAAGGCACAATTAATGCTGAAAGTTACATACAGGTTTTGGAGAAAAATACGCTGCCATCCAAGCAACGTCTTTTTCATCGACGCCCCTGCTTATTTCAGTAAGACAATGCCAAACTGCTGTACATCAAGCAAGAATGGGAAAGAATTCCACCTACAAAGCTTCAACAATTAGTGTCCTCAGTTCCCAAACGTTTATTGAATGTTGTTAAAAGAAAAGGTGATGTAACACAGAGGTAAACATGACCCTGTCCCAGCTTTTTTGGAACGTGTTGCAGCCATAACATTCTAAGTTCATGATTATTTGCTAAAACCAATTCAGTTTATCAGTTTGAACATTAAATATCTTGTCTTTGTAATGTATTAAATTAAATATAGGTTGAACATGATTTGCAAATCATTGTATACTTTTTTTATTTGTTTAACACAACGTCGCAACTTCTTTGGAATTGGGGTTGTATATCAATTACACCTGTATTGACACCTCTCTTTTTTTTTTAACCCTTGTCAGCCGATCTGTCAACTGAAAGTGCAATAACAGCAACATCAGGTGTATACTTGCTAGTTGATATCTAACCTTGACCTTTATCCTTGATGTTGACAATTTCACAAAGCAGCAGTATGAGCATTTGTTGGATATAATCCTGCCTGAACCAGATATTTGAGAGGCTACGCGATTGTAGTGTTAAGTTTAGCAGGCATCACCGTCTCAGGACTGTGCTGCGCAGTCGGACTTGATTTATGTCTCTGGCGGGGCACTTTCTCAACTGCAACATACACGATGGAACCCACTGGAGTGGGCAACCTTTCAATTCATCGAAACAGATGCACCGCCGATACAATTTAGGGTTTATAAAACATTCAACAGCATCAAAGCACGTTGTGCCACTTCAGAGGATATGGTGACCTTGTCTTTTTCAGGGTCTCTGGCCTCAAGCATTGTTGGAAACAGTGAGGTTTTGACACAATTATGATTCCAAACGTCTCTGGCAGGTAGGTCGATGACTGTCAGTCGGGGTTAGTGATGGTTATACAGACACGCCTCATCTTATCTGTGCAGCAAACAGAATGACACATATTCCCCTGTGCTGTTTTTCTCCACGCCCGCGCTTTACATGCAGTTAACTGGTATTATGGAAGGAAGAATGGCGGATTTTGTTTTGAGTTGAGTAAGCTGTGTAGGGTGCATTGAGGCAAGGATCCAATGTAGAAGGGTTTAGCTGAGACTAATTATTTGGTAAATTCACCTATAAGCTTGTGACCGTCTTGCTTCCTGTGGTGTCATGGCTGAGTAACTCCACTGATAGAATCTTAACCTCTATTTTCACAAGCCCAGGTTATTTACCCTGTTAATTAAGTAGGCAGACACACAGGCCTGCACCCTGCAGCCACACTGCTAGTCAGCCATGGCATATCAGAGTCTATATGTATTCATGAACAGTCCTGCTCAGAACTCTCAAAATTGTCATTATGCATATTGTTTGTATGTTGAATCCTTAAAAGTCTGCATCTGCTCTTTGACAGCACTGGTAAGTTAGTGTGTTTCTGCAGAAAGTGAGCAAATATTATTCTACGACGTATTTGAACAGGAGACTTCAGAAAACTCCAACCGACACTTTGTTCCAAGCTGTCAACACACACAATATTCATGCCTTTTTGGGACTGGTTATTGGCACTGCAGCACTTTCCTCTTACAGTATAGAATTTTATCCAACAGATCAAAGACAAAATATGTCGAGTGAACCATCAAATCAAGGGTTTCAAGTGTCTTTTTGATAGAGAGGAAAGACATGCCTGCATGTGTTAATGGAATCTCAAAGAGAATTTAAGGAAATAACAAAAAACATTTTTTTTTTTCATTTGGAGTTGGCTCTTTCCTGTGATTTCCACTTCACAGTGGGCATGACGGCAGCTCTGTGACTGATGTTGTGTGTCTCTTTCATCGCAAGAAGGATCAGCACTGCACAGCCACTGTCGTCTGAGGCTTGATCTACCCCAAAATACACACCTGTTTTTCAGTCACTCAGTCACCGAGTCACCCTGTCACCCTGTTTAAAATAATCCGTCTGATAGGACCGATATTCCTGTGTCCATTAAAACTGTGTCGATGAAAGTAATGACACTTATGTTCCCCTCACCAGTGAATAATTGATACCTGCCCCTTTGCTAGCATCCCCTAGGATGGAGATGGATAAGTCTTCTCGTATAATGGGCACACTGCACAGACATCTCGTCTGGGCCATAGGAGAGTAATGAGAATGAAATGTAGGTGAGGCTCAATCTCTTATTCACCATTGGCGTGTCACGACTGATTTGTACTTTATGTGACCTTGTCTGCTCTTCCATTACCTTCAAACAAGAATAACGAACAAACAGACAAACGGTCAGTGAAGCTTTCCAATATGGATGGCTAAAAAAAAAAGAATACAGTGCAAATCTAAGAATGGGCTTGGGATTTTTGGAATTGAACTCCCTGTATGATCCATTGTGCTTGCTTTCAGCAACAATGGTTCAGTCTGAGTGTACTGACCCTTTTCTTATACTGCATTTACACTAAGCTCCCGGCGGCCATGGCAGCCCAGTTTTTGGCCACTGTGCACAAAACGGGGTGGTGGTTAGACACCATGGGGGGACAGGATGGGCATTTTCCAATCCGCTTATTCTCACTTGGGTCGCGAGCCTGCTGGAGCCTATTCCAGCTGACTCTGGGCGAGAGCCAGGGTATACCCTGAACTGTTTGCCAGCCAATCGCAGGGCCCATATAAACAAACGACCATTCGCACTCACATTCACACCTACGGGCAATGTAAAGTCTTCAGTTTCCCTACCATGCATGTTTTTGGGGATGTGGGAGGAAACCGGAGTACCCAGAGAAAACCCACGCAGGCACGGGAAGAACATGCAAACTCCACATAGGTAAAGCCGGATTTGAACCCGGGTCCTCATAACTGTGACGCAGATGTGCTAACCAGTCTTCCACCATGCCGTCCTAGTACATAATAATATATTGTAATTGAATGTATATGATTGGCTTCACTTGGTCATTTGTGCGGGTAGAATGCCGCGGAGATCATCTCTCGTGATTGGTCGATTTTAGTCACATGCTGTGATGATGTAATCAGCGTTCCTCCCGGTTCCACAGAGCACCTACGCCACCGCCTTCTCGATCGATTTTGCAGCATAATTAAACGTATCATCTAGTCATCTAAGTCCATTTGTTCTAGCAGACCCTGTTCCACGGTCGCCATTGTTGTTGCTTTGTTCCTTGTTATGAAAAGGAAACACCTACCGGAAATGGCCCAAAAAATTCAGAGGAAACTCCACCCTGTGGCGTCCTAGCCAATATCAGCCATAGTAACACCCCCCAGGAGAACTGCAGCACACTTTCAAAACAGCCCACGTGAGTTGCATGCGAGTATAAAGGCAAACTTCGTGCGGGATAGCTGTAGTGACGTCAGTGCGGTCGCCGTATAAAGAAGCATTTACCGTCAGGGAGAAACACCCAAGGTTTACCTTTCTGTTTGGCATCGCACAAGTCGTTATGTTTAGTTATGTGTAGAGTTCAAAGTTCTGTCATTTCAGACAGTCAATGTTTGTGCCTGAGCCCTGATTTGTGATTTCATGAAAAAGCCAGGGAGGCAGGCTGTGTCTAAGGAGGTGAGAGCCTGTGTGTATATAGAAGTGAGCAGAAGGTTAGACAACTTCTTTGTTGTGATTTTGACGTCCTTACAGCCAATTGTCCTTTGTTGATCGACCACCTCGTAATGCTTTCAACGTCTGGTCAGACACTACAATATGTCTGGCTTGCAAAATGAAGCAATTTTTGATTGGGTTACTTGAAAGAGCCCTCTCGTAAGTTAGCAGGACTGTTGTGCTTTCCCAATTTTCTTTTTAAAAGCGGTAAATGCTATTTGTCAACAAGCTAGCAGAGATAAAATGTTGCATTTTGTATTTAAATTTTATAATAGTTTTCCATCCATCCATCCACCCATCCATCCATTTTGTACCGCTTGTACACATTAGGGTTGCGGGTGAACTGGGCCAATTCTGGCTGAGTTTGGGCAGGAGCTGAGGTCCACCAGCGAGCAAATCACAGCCCAAATATCGACAAATAACTATTCAGACTCACGTGTACACCAGTGGATAATTTAAAGCCTTGTGGGAGGACGCCAGAGAAATAAAGATTTGTGCATAACTGTCAGCCTTCAGTTGATTCTGCACATTAGCTGTCAATTGTTCAATCAGCTGTCAATTGTTCAATCAGAACGTTTTATAAATGCTTACTCATATTGGGTCATTTTTTTATTGCCAGACATTGGCACCCTCTCCTATGTCCCCCTGGTCTGCACTCACACTGCTCCATAGCATTCTGGCCTCACTGTACAACGCTGTATTACCACAACTTTCCTAACAATTTTGATTATTTGTAGTCAATTCTGTTTTACAGTATTTCTATTGTAAGGGGGTAGTTATCATTATTAACTCCCGAGGGGGGCGATTGGGCACATTCATTTGTGCGTTAGCATAATTAATCAAGTGTATTGAACTTGAGAGAGCTCAGAGTAATTGCAATAGCCAGACAAACACGACTTTAGGTGTTAAGTGTCTCCAAAACAATGCATGCAACATTAAAAATAAATGAATAAAACAAGCAGTCAGATGCCTCCCCTGACATCAGCTTGAACAAGAACAACCTCACCACTGTACTACACAGTCTCTGGGTTTGTAGTGCTGACTCTTTTTCCTGTTATCCTGTTATCATGTCAACGATGCTATTTTATGGACACAAAAATGTCCCTTCTCTTGAGCAGGCTCAAGTCATTCATATTTACACTTGGATAATTTGGCATTGATAAATTGGTCTACCTTTGAGTTCCTCAACAGTGCCTCGTTTTAAAGGGCAGTTTTCCTTTTATTGCCTCTTATTAAGACAAAGTTAAAACATTTTCAGCGTTTTTTTTTTTACCTTTTTAGAAGTACTCGGACTGTATGGTGACTGTATAAATGGCATTCTGTTTGCGAGCCGTTTGTTCGACCTCTTCTCTCGGGTTAAGGCCGCCCGGACGTCTTTCCGCATTGCCTGGACCCTTTTGAGGTGATCCTTTACTGGAGGAACCGCCACCTCCTGATTTTGTTCCCTAAATAATGGAGGTTGGAAGTCGTAGCAAGCCATGAATGGGGGGATACCGGTAGCGGATGGAGGAGAACTGAGGACCTGGGTCAGAGATGATATCGATGGGGATTCCGTGGAGTTTAAAGACATGTTGGACAAGGAGGTTAGCAGTTTCAAAGGCAGAGGGTAGCTTGGGGAGGGAAATGTAATAGACGTGCTTAGAAAATCGATCGACAATAGTGAAAATGATTGTTAGATATATTGTAGAAGTTATCATTTATTTGCTTAGCTTGCATGAGTATTATGGACAATTTTTAGAAAGAAAGATGTCTCGCCTTCAAGAAGATGACTCAGCAGGAATCATCAGAGAAGGACGTGGCCGGGACGTGGCAGGTGTTGGTGCCATGTTTTCACCTTGAAACCCTCCCCTTAGTGTGTTGTGTCTTGTAAACTGAGAAACCTCCCTATTTTCAAATAAATGCAGGAGCGACGGGGGAGATTGTTTAGAGCGTGTTGAGAGGCTGTAACCTGAACAATCTCCCATGCGCCCTCCTCATGAGAAAAAGAGACCAGCGTCTTCATTCCTTTTGCGTCTATTCATTATAATGTTGGGTAAGATAAATCCAACAATGATAGTGTTACCTTCAGAAAGGGGTAGGAAGGTCCAAGGCGATGTGGGACCAAGGACGGCTCAGGATGGGTAAGGGGCGCAGCAGACCAGCTGAGGAGCAGGTGTGAAGTCTTCCCTCGGGCACAGAAGGAGCAGGCTTGGACGAATTCCCGGGTGTCTTTAACCAGGCTGGGCTACCAGTAATGTTGCTGGATAAAATGGATGGTGCGGGTGATGCCGGGATGACAGGTGAGCTTGGAATTGTGGGCCCACTGAAGGGCATCATAGCGTGCGGAATTGGGTACGAATAGTTGGTTCGGAGGTCCGATCTTGGGATCTGGGTGTCTCTTGAGCGTGTTGGACAATCTGTTCAATTTTTATTGTGGCTACCCCAACAAAGCAGGAGGAGGGGAGGATAGTTTCGTGTTCTGCAGGCGCTCCAGCCAGTTTTCTGTTGCCAGACAGTTTTCTGTTGCGGGGTCCAGGTCGGAAGGAGAGGCTGAAATTAAATCAGCTCTCTGTTGCCAACGTCGTAGTTCCATTCTGCGGGAGATAGATGATGGGAAAAGAAAGCACAGGGATTAAGTTTTTGGGAAGAGGGGTCCCGCTGTGAGGGAACGGCCCCAGTATCCTAGGCGTCAACCTCTACCACGAACTGGAGGGAGGGGTCGGGATGTCGGAGGATGCACTGGTTAAAAGGGTCTTGAGTTGGTCGAAGGCTTGGGATGCTGCCAGGGTCCATTGAAACGGAGAGCTAGTGGATATAAGGCCAGTGAGAGGGATTGCGACTTTACTGTTATTGCGGCTGAAGCGACGGTAGAAGTTGGGGAGTCCAAGGAAACGTTGTAGTGCTTTGCTGTTGGTGGGAGTGGGCCAGTTAACGACTGCTTGGATCTTGGCAGGGCCGGGTTGCAGTTGTCCTTTGGCGACGATGTAGCCTAGGAAGTGTACGGAGGAGAGGTGGAATTCACATTTTTCGGGTTTGACATACAGGCGGTTTTGAAGGAGGTGCTGGAGGGCTTGGCGTACATGACTGTGATGTTCGTCAGAGGAGCAGGAGAAAATGAGAATGTCATCCAAGTAAATGAAAACAAACCGGTTCAACATATCGCGGAGGACGTCATTGATGAAGGTTTCGAAGACAGAACGGCATGACTTGGTATTCGAAGTGTCCGAGGGGGGTGTTGGAAGCAGTTTTCCATTCAGCCCCCTCTCGCATACGGATGAGGTGGTAGGCGTTTCGGAGGTCCAATTTGGTGAATATCTGGGCGTGACAGAGGGGTTCAAATGAGGGGTCGATGAGGGGTAGTGATGATTTATCATTCACGGTGATGTCATTGAGTCCACGGTAGTCCATACAGGGGCGGAGAGTGGTGTCTTTCTTCTCAACAAAAAAGAAGCCGGCCCCTACTGGAGACGAAGGACGGATGAGTCCGGAAGCCAGAGAGTCATGGATATAGTCCTCCATTGCCTCTTTCTCAGGTCCGAAAAGGTTGAAGAGACAGCTGGAGGGAAGAGGGGCCCCCGGCTGCAGATTAATTGTGCAGTCATGAAATGGCCACGTCTTTCCTGAAAACAGGGGAGAGATCATGATATTCCTCAGGTACCCGGGAGAGGTAACAGGTGTGGCAGGTGATGTTGGTTTACATGAGGGCGGTATGGCAGAAAGCAGCCACTGTGAATGGCAGTGAGGGTTCCATCCAGTGATTGACAAGTGTGTCCAGTCTATGGCGGGCTTGTTTCTTGAGCCAGGGAATTCCGAGGGCTAGTGGGGTCTCAGAGATGATTTCGGTGAATTCCCGAAATAAACAGGGTGAATGGAACTGTTTGGTGGGTGACAGGGGATATGACTCGCCCATCCAGGGCTGTGAGTTTCTTTGGAAATGGAAGTGGTTGGAGAGGGAGTTGGAGCTGATGTGCCAATCCTTCATGAATGAAGTTATCGTCGGCTCCGGAATCAAGGAGGGAAACTTGCTGTGTGAAAGAGTTTAACGATTCCATGATCTCTTGAAGAATTTTATCCTCTTTACCTATGCCTTGGAGGGTGAGTGCTTGTCTTAGCGCCTCTGGGGTTGCTGGGTCCATGGTGTGGCCTGAGTATTCTGTCACGATTCGATTTTGATTGGACCCAGAAGCAGGCAGATGCTGAGAGGTTTGTGATGAATGGTTTATTGAAAGAGGGTATGGAGATAATCCTTGAGACGTACTGGTGAATAGTCGAGGCAGGGAACATGTGGGAGGCGGTGGTCTGAACAAGCGGATGGCTTGGCGGCGTGATGGAAGAAGTCACTCGGCGGGGAACACGGAAGGAGCACTGAAGACCAAGAAAAACTGGCAAGCTTTTATGCAGCTGGCAATGAAGGCTAATTGATGACAGGTGGTGCTGATTACTGGGAAGAGAGGGCGAGAGAGAGAGAGGGCGAGAGGGGAGCAAGGCGCCACCCCAGCGCCAACAAAAGAACTGCAGTGCACAGCTCATGACACATGCATTGCCATTTCTTTCAGTCCTGTGTTGCATTATTTATCAGCAAACCCATAAACCTATTTTCATTTATTTATTTAAGAAGAGGAATATTTTAATTACATGTTATAGTTTATAACATGAGTTTATAAAAAAAAATATATATATGTATTTGTATCTGTGCTATACTTGAACAATAACTTTTTTTTAACACAACATTTGTATATTTTGACCACAGGGTTTCCATGTTGGATAATGGTAATCTTCGTATATGGAACGTAACCAAATCAGATGCTGGACCGTACACGTGCATGGCAAGGAACCAGTTTGGTGTGGCCAGTAGCACAGGAAGTGTCACCGTCAAAGGTAACTTCAATTTGCATTTCCTACTTACCAGAACAAGAGTATTTGGGCTTCATAAACCACATCCAGTGGTGCTTTTGGATACAAGTGACCCAACAGGAGTTTTTTTTATTTTTTTTAGATATAATCTGTCATACAGCCAAATAGTTTTGAGGTATGTGCGCTGTATCGTTGCAGTGAGCTCAACTCAACTCACTTTTTTTTCACTACAAGTCGCAGTTTGGCAGATAGTGAACAATTCTTCATAAACAGAGGTTTCAAGCTGATTATTTCAACTCCCAATTAAAGTTCACTGTCAAATTAAACAAACAAAATGAAATACACTTTGTGTTTTAAAACAACCACATTAACCTTGCCTTAAAGTCTGCTGAATGGGAATAGTTTTCTAAAAGTGTTTGTACGCTGAAGTTTTAAAAATCACAAAGAAATAAAAAGTTCAATTTTTAATAGCTCATTCTTCAGAGGTGTTGAAATCACTCGGCACTCTCCCTTACTGCCTCTGGTGTCATCAGAGCATATTCTGTGTGGAAAAAGACCTCATGTTGGTAGAGCATCTGCAGTGGGGACTGCATTGATGCTCCGGTGCTGTGACTTATTATGCTTCATTAAAGATGTATGTGAACTGGGTATAAAGTGCGTGCCTTTCTTTTCTTTTTCCACAGGGGATAGTATCATAACCCCCTCTTGTTTTTCAGGGACTTGCTATCATGTTTAGTGAACTATACCCTCACTGTGAGCTGCTTTCACTAAGATTGCCTGCTTCATTCATGATATTTTTCTTTTCTGCTTTGACCTTCGTTGTCAGCCTTATTTATTGGATTTATTAGATTCCTGATATTTATACGCTGGCTTCAGGAAATTTTGGGGGGGCTAGTTTGCTATTCATTAATATCTATATTGCAACAGAATATTGGAATATTTGAACATTTTGTCAAGACTCACCAAAACAATTCAGCAAACTTGTCTGGTAAGTGGTTATGTTGTTCAGTATAATTGCATCCAAGCACAGTTGATTGTGTACTGTGCTGTCAAAGAAAGAAGATTAATCACCATAGGGTCAACAAATGAAAATGTGTTAATTAAATAATGTCAATAATTTCAACTGCCTCAACCAGTGATTCTCAAAGTGTGGTATGAGTATCACTAGTGATACGTGGGCGCTCTCTAGTGGTACATGAAAGAACCACTGAATTAAATAAAATATATAATATTTTGTATATAATTATATGCAACGTAGCTACAGTAAATGTCATTTTTAGTACTAAAACCTCAGCCTCTGTATTTTTTGGACTGTGTTTTAATGTCAGCCATGGTGGTAAATATAATAAATAAATAAATATAATAAATATAATCTAAATATATTTTGGGGTGGTAAAGTTTCAGAACCTCTTACCTAAACTATAGAAAGTAAAGCAATTATTGTTGTAACAGTTGTTTTCACTCAGTATGGAAGAAAAATCCACACCCTCGATCTAATTTTTGTTTCTCGTAAGAGGACTATCTGGGAAATATTTTGCAATGTGTCTTCTAGAAAGCACATGCCTATTGAATGAATTGTACTCTCCCGTTCATTACTTTCGGATTTGTATGATAATTTAATAAATTGCGTGAACATCAATTGTCACATTCAAGCCAATCATGTATGATAAATATTGAATAAATATTTTTACACACAAAAAATCCACCTCCCATCATTAAATTTGGCGAACATTCTGGTCCAACTGTGTCATCGTAGATTACTTAAATCAAGATGTTTCCTTTTCTCTGTTGAATTATAAAACAGATTGAATAAATTATGAATGCTAGAAAGTCAGCAGCAGTCACGAATGTGAAAGAGAGCTTTGAGTGCACATTTCAGCTGATTTTTGACAATCCCTCGCTCTTCCCCCCCAATTGAGAAATCTCCTACAAAAATTAAACCTGTGTAGGATTTAAGAAAAGCTAAAATTGGGCCAGAGAATATGGTGCAGTGTTTTTAAAGAAATCATAATGAATTCCTTTTGTCTTTATGTCTGTCAATCACACAATCCTTGTAATTCTACACAAGATGATGATATGATTGTGTTATTGCCTCTACCCTCAGGCAGTTAGGGGCCATGTTGAAACTGCTGCTCGCTGCAGGTTCAGATTGATGTCTGCATGTGTGATTTGCCAAACAAGATGCAAGGAATGGAGCCTGGTAATGTCTTCTCAGCATAAAAAGACTTTGCAGTTATGTACTTTGCTTTATCAGGTAGTCGGGGTTTATTTGACACACATTTGCTCCTTTTCCATCATCATATGTACATGCAGTTTTCTGCAGCTGATGTACAAATATGATTCTGTGCCTTTCTGTCACATTTGATATTGTCTGATAAATGAGACATAATTTACATGCATTATTTGAGTGAGAATTGGAAACCAATTTAGTGGGGGATAAATGTGTATTTTCGGAGCAGCTCTTATGGGAGATGACAGTATTATATTCCAATTGACTTTGGTAATATGAATGCTGAAAAATAGCTGTCAGAAAGCATTCTAAATATCCTGGCGTAAATGAGTCACCTAGAAAACAGCAAAGGAGGAGCAGTCACAATAAATGAGCCTTGTTAATGTCCACATTATGACAACACTGGGGGGATATTAGCAGATTAATTGCATTTTATTAGAGATACACTTGCTGAATTTACAACCTCAATTCCAATGAAGTTGGGACGTTGTGTTAAACATATATCAATAATAATCACAACAATAATCATTAACTTAGAATTTTATGGCTACAACATGTTCCAAAAAAGCTGGGACAGGTGGCAAGCTGGGACAGGTGGCAAAAAAGACTGAGAAAGTTGAGGAATGCTCATCAAACACCTGTTTGGAACATCCAACAGGTGAACAGGCAACTTGGGAACAGGTGGGTGCCATGATTGGGTATAAAAGGAGCTTCCCTGAATTGCTCAGTCATTCACAAGCAAAGCTGGGGCGAGCTTCACTTCTTTGTGAACAAGTGCGTGAGAAAATAGTCGAGCAGTTTAAGGACAATGGTCCTCAACGTAGAATTGCAAGGAATTTAGGGATTTCATCATCTACGGTCCATAATATCATCAAAAGGTTCCGAGAATCTAGAGAAAACACTGCATGTAAGCGGCAAGTTTCTGGCGCAGCAGCATCTGGCGGGCTCGCTCCCAGGTCCTCCTGCAGCGTCTCACAAAGGTCAGTGCCGCTGGAACTGTGGACTCTGGGGCTATGGAAGGAAATAGAGATGGTTGGTAACCATGCACAACGTAAAAATGTGATAGACCAGTGGATGCAGAGGGGAGGGAATTGTGAGAGAATTGGACCCAAACCAGTTTTTGAGACCAGGATCACGGCTCCTGTGAAGCAAGACATCGGAGCCCAGTCTCCAGGTCCTGGTTCAGCCTTTCGGCTTGGCCGTTGGTTTCAGGGTGAAACCCATGTTAACAGACTGACGGTAGCACCTATGAGATTGCAAAACTCCTTCCAAAATTACGAAATGAATTGGGGACCCCTATCAGACACCACATTCTTGGGGAAACCATGGAACTTGAATACCTGGTGTATCATTAACTCTGCAGTGTCTTTAGCTGAGGGGAGTTTCGGGAGTGCAATGAAGTGAGCCATTTTAGAGAACCTGTCAACAACTGTAAGAATTGCGGTATTTCCTTTCGAGGCCAGTAATCCCATCACAAAGTCTACGGAGATGTCTGACCAAGGACGTTGTAGTATTGGCAGGGTTCGCAACTCCCCAGAAGGACGTTTACGAGAGGACTTGTTAGCAGCACATACCTGGCAAGCATTGACGTAATTGGTAACATCCCTTCTAACATCGGGCCACCAAAAGCGCTGTTCGACCAGAGATTGAGTCTTGGCAATGCCTGGGAGACATACAGTCCGGTTAGTGTGAGCCCAGGGGATGACTCTTCCCCTTAAGGTCGGAACCACATAAAGCCTGTTTTCAGGGCGATTTTCTGGGCTAAGAGTGTTCTCCAGAGCCTCCTTTACTGCAGTCTCAATGTCCCAAACAAAGGCAGAAATGAAACATGACTTGGGCAAAATGGTTTTAGGGTCGGACAAAGAATTCTCTGCACAGAAAATGCACGATAAAGCATCTGGCTTACCATTTTTAGAACCAGGTCGGTAGGATAACGTGAAATTGAATCTAGTGAAAAACAGCCCATCTTGCCTGCCTCACATTTAATCTCTTAGCAGATTTAAGATATTCCAGGTTCTCTGTCCATACTAAAAACGGAGTATGTGCCCCCTCTAGCCAGTGTCTCCACTCCACCAAAGCCACCTTGACTGCCAGCAGTTCACGGTCACCAATGTCATAATTTCTCTTGACTGGGGTCAGTTTTTTGGAGAGATAAGCACAAGGATGTAACTTACCATCCTTAAGAGATTTCTGGGAGAGCACTGCTCCTATACAGACATCAGACGCATCAACTTCTACCACAAACTGCTGTTTGAAATCTGGCAAAGTAAGGATGGGAGCGGAGGTAAAGCGGTAAAGTTTCTGAAAAGCTGCCTGACAAAGCGGGTTCCATACAAAAGGTCTGTGTGGCAAGGTAAGATCATGCAAAGGCGAGGCTATAGAACTGAAATTTATAATAAACTTTTTGTAGAAATTAGCGAACCCTAAGAACCTTTGTACGTCTTTGCGTGACGTGGGATTGGGCCAATTAGTCACGGCATCAACTTTGCAAGGGTCCATCTTGATTTCACTGGAGCCAGCATGAACCCCAGAAAAGAAACAGATGCCTTGTGGAACTCACATTTCTCAGCTTTGACATATAGTTCATTCTTCAGTAACTGCTGCAACACAGAACGGACATGAATGATGTGAGTCTCCTCATCAGGGGAGAATATCAAAATATCGTTTTAATATACAAAAACATACACATTCAACATGTCACGCAGGACATCATTGACAAAGTTCTGGAACAAAGCTGGAGCGTTAGTTAGTCCAAAAGGCATCACCAAATAATGTCCCGTTGGTGTGTTGAATGCTGTTTTACATTCGTCCCCCTCCCTTATCCTAACTAGATGATATGCATTTCGTAAATCTAGTGTGGTGAAAATCTTGGCTCCCTCCAGGAACTCAAAGGCAGTGGAGATGAGAGGAAGAGGGTACGTTTTTCACCGTTATGTCGTTGAGACCCCGGTAATCGATACAGGGTCGCAGAGTCTTGTCCTTCTTGTCCACAAAGAAAAATCCGGCTCCCGCAGGGGATGAAGATGGGCGAATAATCCCGGCTGCCAGGGATTCATCCACCTACTCCTTCATAGCCTTGTGTTCCGGCCCTGAAAGAGAGAATAACCTCCCTCGTGGGGATGTGGTTCCAGGCAGCAAGTCAGCACAGTCATAAGGTCTGTGGGGTGGAAGGGATGTGGC
This sequence comes from Phycodurus eques, assembly GCF_024500275.1. Taxonomy (NCBI): domain Eukaryota; kingdom Metazoa; phylum Chordata; class Actinopteri; order Syngnathiformes; family Syngnathidae; genus Phycodurus; species Phycodurus eques. The sequence goes on along the minus strand of NC_084534.1, from coordinate 4,396,774 downwards.
CTTGGACTTGGAAAAAACGTCTTTATTAGCCTGGTAACAGAGGGACACTCGAGATAAATCAGGATCCCCAGAAGGGGTCTGTGGATTGTCATTAGAAACATAGCCCTGAACATCACATGGCGGCTTGAAACAGTTCTGGGCACAATTGCTGCCCCATGACATAACCTGCCCAGAGGACCAGTCAATGTGGGGGTTATGTAATTTCAACCATGGGTTCCCTAAAATAAGGTCATGATTCATGGCGTCAAAAACATAAAAACTAATGCGTTCCGAGTGAGAATCAGGAAATGTCAATGTGAGTGTTTGGGTGCGGTGAGTGAGCTTGCCCATAAAACTGCCGTCTGCAGCATAGGTGTTGCGGTGGCGTTTTATTTGAAAGGTTCTAAGGTGCATACGTCTAACGAGGAGGGAGTTGAGTTTGCGTCAGAACCAGAGTCAATTAATACAGGTGGATGAATTTCTTGATCAGGAGAGCATAGTGTCACTTTAGGAAGAACCCGGGCAGGGTCTTCCTTAATGAAATTCAGACTCACCTCTCCCGTGCCCTTGCACTTTGACGGCAACTTTGACGTGACAGTTGCTCACGGAATGACCCAACTGCCCACAGTAGAAGAAACCGCCCTTCCTTCAGCTGGCGTTGACGTTCCTCAGGGGTGAGACGGAACCTGCCCAGTTGCATGGGTTCATCCGTGGTGATGCTAGCCAGTGGGTTGAGACCGGAAAATAGGGACTCTGCCTTGGTTTGGCTGGTCACTGAGGCTCGTCCTCCAAGTGCGCGGTGACGCAGCCCTCCGCCGAATTCCGTCCACCTCGCGATCCAAAAGCCTCTTGTCGATCCTTATGGCGAGAGAGATGAGTGTCCAAGTCGGTCGGCAGGTCTAGCGGGACCAAACTATCCTTGACGACGGGGTTTAGTCCTTGAAAAAAGGCATCGAGCAGTGCCCTATTATTCCACTGACTCTCAGCTGCTAGAATCCGAAACTCAATTGCGTAATCTGACACCCTGCGCTTGCCTTGTAGTAAGGTGACAAGGGAGCGAGATGCCTCACGATCTGGTGTGGAAAACTGAAAAATTAGCTCCATAGTCTTTATGAAAAAAGCCCACGAATGACACGCCCCGGAATTGCGGCTCCATTCAGCAGTGGCCCACGCCTCCGCACAACCAGTCAGCTGGGAAATAGCGAAAGCGATTTTTGCCCGCTCGGTGGGGAAGGCAGCTGCCTGCAGCTCAAAGTGGAGTTCGCACTGAGTGATGAACGGCTTAATGTTCCCAGAATCTCCAGAGAACCTCTCTGGTCGAGAGAGCTGTGGGCAGACAGCAGCGGAGGTAGCAGGTGGCTGCATGGTGACTGCTTCACATGGAAATGTTGGCACCGTGGCGGTATCGGGTGTTGTGCCAACTGGTTCCTTCTTTTGAATAATTTTCATACGAAATTCAAACTGTGAGGCAACCTGTCTCATCATATTGTCCTGATGTTCTGATAGTCCCTCTTGATGAAGGTGGAGGGAAGCAAGCTGCTCATCCTGCTTCGAGAGGTGTTGACCCTGCGCTTGAAGGGCTTTGCGCACCGGGTCTGAGTCTGCTGGGTCCATGTTATGGTCAGTTCGTTCTGTCATGAATGGAACAGAGGATAGGACCCAAAAATGCACGACTCCAAAACAAATGGACAGCTTCAAAAAAGAGAGGTTTAATATACGGGCAGAGGTCATTCCACAGGCAGGCAATCCAAAAAAGACAAGAGTATCCAAAAACATGAGGCAAAAAGGCGAGGTCGATAATCGGAACAGGGTCTAGTATTACTGTGAGTCTTTGACGTGGAAACAAGGAATGCTGGAACGCGACGACACGGTACAACGAACTGGCGACAAGAAAGAATGAGACACGAGGTTAAGTGCAAGGGGTAATTCGGGTAAACGAGGCACAGGTGGTGAAGATGCTCTCAGTAGCAGGTGTGTATGAAACAGGGGGATGACAAACACTGGAACACACACCCATGACACATCCGGACTGTTATGGATGCAAAGTTCGAAAGCCAGCATATGTGATGGTATGGGGCAGGTTTTGGAGAAACATATGCTGCCATCCAAGCAATGTCTTTTTCATTGACGCCCCTGCTTATTTCAGCAAGACAATATCAAACCACATTATGCACGTGTTACAACAGCGTGGCTTCGTAGTAAAAGAGGGCGAGTACTCGACTGGCCTGCCTGCAGTCCAGACCTGTCTCCCATTGAAAATGTGTGGCGCAGTATGACGCGTAAAATACGACAAGGGGGACCCCGGACTGTTGAGCAGCTAAAGCTGTACATAAAGCAAGAATGGGAAATAATTCCACCTACAAAGCTTCAACAACTAGTGTCCTCAGTTCCCAAACGTTTATTGAAGGTTGTTAAAAGAAAATGTGATGTAACACAGTGGTAAACTTGACCCTGTCCCAGCTTTTTGCAGCCATAAAATTCTAAGTTAATGATTATTTGCTAAAAACAACAAAGTTTATCAGTTTGAACATTAAATATCTTGTCTTTGTGGTGTATTCAATTAAATATAGGTCGAACATGATTTGCTAATCATTGCATTCTGATTTTATTTATGTTTAACACAACGTCATTGGAATTGGGGTTGTAGATTTAACCAGGCCTGAGCCATTGCAATTACAATGTAGTGGTCAGTGAAATTCTGAATCATACGTAATTCACCTTTTTGTACACTTGTATAGCCTAAAGGCAATATTCATTACATAACAGATCCTTGCAACTCTTGCTTTGGAAGAGAGCTGCAGCAGAATATTTTGAAGTCACTATGTTGGTATCCACGTGGCTCAGTGGAGAGCATTCTCAACTAAAGGCATTAAGATGGTAAAGGCTAGTGATTAAATGGTCATGTTTTAAATGTTGCCTTCACCAAAAACATGGAAATATATAATTGTTTGTTTTGAATTAGTTTAGTGTTTGTCTATCATTGTACATACATTGCTTATACAGCGGCTGAAATAAGTATTGACCACATCACCATTTTTCTCACTAAATATATTTCCAAAGGTGTAATTGACATAAAAATTTTAATAGATATTGGGAATAACCCAAGTAATCCATACATATAAAGAAAGTAGAACAAATTAGCTCATAAATTAAGTTATGTGTAAAAGTGTGAAATGACACAGGCCAACTGGTACTTATTAAATACTTTGTACAAAAGCCTTTGTTTGCAATGACAGGTTCAAGATGCCTCCTGTATGGAGAAACTAGTCACATGCATTGCTCTGGTGTGATTTTGGCTCATTCTTCCACACGAGCAGTCTTCAAATCTTGAAGGTTCCGTGGGCTTCTTTTATGGACCTTGGGTTTCAGTTCTTTCCATAGATTTTCGATTGGATTAAAGTCAGGTGATTGGCTGGGCAATTCTAGCAGCTTTATTTTTTCCCTGTTGGTTTGGTGTTGTGCAGTTCCATTTCTCCTCCAAACGTCGTGTGCATTACGGCATCCAAAGAGTTCAATTTTGCTCTCATCCGACCAGACTATATTCTCCCAGTATTTAACTGGCTTATTCAAAAGTTGTTCAGAAAACTTTACATGAGCTTTGACATGTTTTTTTTTTTTAAGCAATGGGGTCTGGGATGATGAGTGTGCATACAGGCCATGGTGGTGAAGTGCATTACTCACTAATTTCCTTGTGACAACTGTACATGAAAGTTTCAGGTCTTTTTAAAGCTCTCCACAGGTGGCCCTTGGCTCTTGGACAATTCTTCTGATTATTATTTGCACTCCATCCATCCATCAATTTTCTGAGCCGCTTCTCCTCACTAGGGTCGCGGGCGTGCTGGAGTCTATCCCAGCTATCATCGGGCAGGAGGCGGGCAATTTAGAGTCCCCAATTAATGCATGTTTTTGGGATGTGGGAGGAAACCGGAGTGCCCGGAGAAAACCCATGCAGGCACAGGGAGAACATGCAAACTCCACACAGGCGGGACCGGGGATTGAACCGCGCTCCTCAGAACTGTGAGGCTGACGCTCTAACCAGTCGGCCAACGTGCCGCCTATTTGCACTCCTCTGTCAGAAATCTTGCGAGGAGCACTTGATCAAGGCATTTTTATGGTGATATGATTGAGGAAGCTCTGTGCTCTTACCCATCATGAGATATATCTTGACTCACACCTTGGCAATGAGACCTTTTTGTAGGCCATCAATTAGGACTGAACCATCTGATATTCATTTGCACTGACAAGGGGCTGGATTGTGTTTGATTATTTATAGATTTTAGGTGTTGTCTTGGCTTTCCATGCCTTTTTGCACCTCCCTTTCTTCATGTGTTCAATATGTTTTCCCTGTGTCATTTCACATTTTTACACACAACTTCATTTATGAGCTTATTTGTTCAACTTTCTTTGTTTGTATGGATTACTTGGGTTGTTCCCAACATCTGTTGAAATGTTTAGATCAATAGCACCTTTGGAAGTATATTTAGTGAGAAAAATGGTGACGTGTTAAATACTTATTTCAGTCGCTGTATACACACCTGTATAGTCCATCCATCCATCCATTCTCAATACCGCTCATCCTGTTCAAGGTTGCAGGGCGCTGGAGCCTATCCCAGCTGACTTCGGGCGAAAGGCGGACTACACCCTGAACTGGGTCAATCGCAGGGCACATACTTGTATAGTTTTAGTATATATATATATATATATATATATATATATATATATATATATATATATATATATATATATATAGTATAGTCACTCTTCTATTCCATTTTATTTTTTAAATATTTTTTACAATATTGCTATTTTTTTTTAAGTAAATTATTTTTGCAAACTGTTTGCTTACAAACTGCAATTGAAACAGATTTTGATGGAAAAAAAGGTTTGTGTAGCATAGTGTAGCATAAATCGGAAGGAGTAAATGAGTGAATATGACAATGGGACAGTACAGTGTATATGGGTAATGAAAGATACAGGGCACGACTTATGAGATGTAACAAAAAAGGAAAACGGTATGGCGGTTGGTATCAGAAAGCAGCTCAAATAAAAAGGGTAAATTTCCTGCTAATGTTAAATTCATAACTCTTTCCAAATTCTAATGCATTCATGCGTGATGCTGATAATGCGATGAGAACTCACTCTCAGAAAACAAGCTGCATTTTTGTCTGGGATCGATGAATACAGAAAGAGTCCGGATGAAATGCTGGAGTTTTGAACAGGCTGCAGCATCCGGTTAAAACACGTGCCCTCTCCCTCTGGGCGACGACCGTTGAAGCGGCTTGATCCAGGAACTGTTCTTTGAGCATGACTCCTGTTTTGTCAAACTGCATGCTGCTCGGCTGAGCTGCGTCTTCTTGGACCTTTCAAGCAACCAGCTACACTGGTAGGCAGTGCACTCCTTCAGTGGATGTGTTGGGAGATTTTGTTATGGTCTGATGAAACCAAGGTTGAACTTTTTGGCCATAATACCAAAAGGTATGTTTGGTGCAAAACCAGCACTGTTCATCATTTAAAGAACAGCATTCCCATGTGAAGCATGGTGGTGGAAGTTTTTTCTTCAACTGGAACTGGGCCTTAACTGAGGTTTAGAGAATTATGAAGAGTTCTAAATTACAGTCAGTATTAGCTAAACTCTTCAGGCCCCTGCTTGAAAGTCACTTTTTCAATTTGTCAATTGTTTATTTATTAACACTATAATTCAGTTTGCTGATTTAATCAGAGATAATGAGTGAAAGTTCCATACGGGCAGTGATGTTTTTTCCATAAGGACCTGGCATGGGGACTGGGTGGTCAGACCTGATCTGGGCACAAAACATTGAGACCAATACACTCTTTCACACTAAAGAATTTGGAAGCTGGTCTGGTTGCTGGAGAGATGCTTAATGGCGTACCACTGAGGTGCCCTTGAACAAGCCCCCCAGTTGTTCCACTTGATTGCATCAAAATGACTCTCTCCCCTGTGTCAAGGAAATTTTGCTTCAAGGATTGACTATTTATATTGCGGAGGTATCTTCAAGATGCCAGGAAATAGGTAAAAAATGGGCAATAGCTTTTTGTGGTAACCTAAAAGTTTGACACTTGCAACAAGGATTTGTGGACATTCTTCTCAATGAAAGACCGCGGTCTGGGCAGTAAAGATAAAGAATTAATACATTTTACAAATTTTTGTATTGTTGCTTAAAAATGGAAGTTGAGAATAATGAGACAGAACAACTGACATTTCAGTTAGCATGTTTAGTTACAGTATTTTGGTTAATTACGCTACAGTACAATGAATGTTGTGGCGTTTTACAGGTGATAAAAAGAATGGCAGGGGTACGTCTAATTTATATTGGAATAATGAGAGACTGGCGTAATCCACATACGAGGAGTCACTCAAATGGTGTCAGTGTCTCTAATTAACCCAGCTAACCACACAGGTTACTGTCCTTTCATTTGTAGTGACAAAGGGCAACAAGGCATTACACATGACAGAAATCAATCAAAATATGCTTAAAATCCCACTCTGTGACCATGTAACCAACCTCGCTTTCCATATAATCTGTCAGAAATGATGACAGGAGCGTAATAAGGGAACCCATTCCCCTCATCTGTCACAGTAAATCCCTGGAGCTGCTTATAGAGATCAGGCTACGCAAACTGCGAGGACAGCAGTTGATGTGAGAGAAGAGGAAGATGCAACAACCCCACTGGAGAGATAAAAAAGCAAATAAAGGTTTATAGCATGTTACCGAGTTGGGGAGGTAGAGGAGTTATTCCTAACAGTAAATGTGTCCCTGCAGATTCTTCCTGAGGGTTTTCTTTTGTTTCTACACTATCGCTTTGTGAGCTGGATTCATAAAATGTGTGTGTGTGTGTGTGTGTGTATATATATATATATATATATATGTATCTCCCCTCCAAATGTATTGGAACGCCAAAGTCAATTCCTTTGCTTTTGTTGTATACTTGAAGACATTTGGGTTCCAGATTAAAGGATGAATATGAGAATATGAGACTTCATGGTATTGACATCTAGATGTGTTAAACAACTCAGGACAGAGCACCTTTTGTTTGAAACCACACACTTTTTAAGTGAGCAAAAGTATTGGAACAGACATTATTAAATTAACTTAACGTGAATAACATTTAATATTTGGTGGCTTAACCCTTACTTGTAATAACTGCAAGAAGCCTGTGACCCAGTGACTTCACCAAACTGTTGCTTTCTTCATTTGAAATGCTTTTCCAGGCCTTTACTGCAGCCTCTTTCAGGTCTTGTTTTTTTCTGGGAGTTTCTCCCATCAGTCTCCTCTTCAGGAGGTAAAATGCATGCTCTATTGGGTTAAGGTCCGGTGATTGACTTGGCAAGTCTAATATATATATATACAGACACACACACACACACACACACACTTAATTCTACATACAATACAAAGCTGACACACTTCATGCAGTGGGGCATGTGAGACTGGGGTGTTGGTCCAAAATAATACAGACTTGTTGAGGTCTGGCAACGCTTTATTCTTATGCTTTTGTACAAACAGCTTAAACAGCTTACTGTTCAATACTGGTCAACACTTTTCTCTGACAGCAAATATATTTGTTCAGTGATATTGGAAATAGTGATTCATTAATCATCAGTGTGTATTGAATTTGTCTGTGCATTTGGATTCATTGTTGATGAAGGCTATGCTTTTCCTGCACTTTCTAATATATACCTTTCCAAGTATCATTTGATAAGCTTAGTTGGGTCTTATGTGCAGAGTGAGTGGCAATTTAAAGTAATCGCAGCACACCCCAGAGGGAGAAGGTTGTTGTTCATTTGATGAACAAAGCTATCTCATCTGGTCTCTCATGTCCTTCACCCTCCCCCTGTGCCACATGTGCCTAAGTGCAGATAGAGGACACTTGCCTTATTCCTTGGTGATGCCACTGCGTTGCACTGCAGGTGTCAGAAGAGAACAGCAACTGCTCAAAGAAGTGTTCGCTGGTGTTTACTGTTTTTCTTGCAGTGTGCTTTGGGAGTATCGAGAGGAGTTCCAGGCTAAAGGCTGAGTTGACAGTGACTCATTGTGACTACTTAGAATGCAGGAGAGACACATCTCAAACTCCCAGCAGACATAAGCTCAGGCTAAAACAAATACTAGCTATTGTAGCTTTGTAAGCTACTTGCTGTGCTATGTGCTCAGTCCCTTATGTCTCTCTATTAAATGTCTAACACATTCATATAGATGATGGAAAGCATAGCTTTTGGCAAAACCATATTCTCTTTCTGTCATAAATAATATTCATTACTTATAAAAGTAGTGTCTTCGATGTAACTGCTATGTTGTTATTATTTATTCCAGAGCCCACTATCATCACCACTCTGCCTGCAACCCTGGATGTTACTGTGGGGGAGAGTGTGGTCCTACCTTGTCAAGTGAGCCACGATCCCTCATTGGAGCTCATGTTCACCTGGTTCTTCAATGAGCAGCTCATCCACTTTGGCAGCCATGGGGGATATTTTGAGAAAGTCGGCGGTGTAAGTTAAGATGGGACATTTTATAATTACTATAAAATGTATTGAGTCAACTGTGATATGAATGGTAACTCACACCATGACACTATACTAAAAAAGGACTAGTTTGTGTTCAATACCAAATTAACTTGACAACTTGGCTGGAACAGCCAAGGTTTGCCGGGAACAATGCAGCCAAAAGAGCAGGAAAATGTCTTGCAGGAACAGCAATTATTTTAATGCAACATGCAACCACACCAACATCCAACCAACTCTGTCCTCCCCAAACATTTTGAAACCTCTACATATACCCAGGTGATCACCAATGAGAGGGGTCATTATTAAACAGACCCAAGAATACATTTATTGTATTCTTGTTCTTATTCTATACGTTTATTGAATACATTTGCAATTTTAACACCCATCTATTCAACTCTCCGCACAATCTACATATCATATAAGGATGCAGATAAACTTGACTTTACAATATATTTATGTCGCCAGACAGTTTATCCCTCCTTACATAGCATCACCCTTTTGGAAACAATATACCGTAGTGTGTGCAAGAACCTTTGGGAATCTTTGCCTGGCACACCTGTAGATGACGAGGACAGGCAGAGGGAAATCCTTGCATGCACATGTGCTCAGTTTCTTATCTGCAGTTATTGCCTGCACACTTTTGTAGTTATCACTTTTATCACATCTTCATCTTAAGTTAGCCAGATGCAGCAATGTGATAAAGCACCGGTTCAACAGTCCGTTCCATATGCCCACCACGTGACCAACGCATGTTTGCGCAATGAACAGTCACCCACATAAACATGATCTGAAATGTTTTGGAGTCGTATTCTATTCCTGTACTCTGTTATATTCATTGACACATTCTATATACTGTATATACAAACTCAAAAGTCGTGGAAATATTACACTCAGACTGTCTAGTTAAGTAGAGGTACAGATACTCTGGTAAAAGTAGAAGTACTAATTAAAATTATGTGTGCTACTTTAATAAAAGTAGCACACAGTATTACAAGTATTAGTATTACAGACACTCATGCTAAATTAATTTTTACTGTTAATCATATACAATTCCCATTTTGATGGCACAAGAAAAAAACAAAACTTATCTGGACACAAAATGGGTTCTCTCTTATCTTACCTTATATATTGCCGATAAGGGGGTAAAAAATTTACGTTGCTTGCTGTTCTTTTAGAGCTAGCTGGCGTTGACTCGACTTTTATGGTATAAAACAATGCTTTCCCATATCTTTGCTAACTCAATAAATAAATTAGCTAATGATAACAACTGGCGGCACGGTGGCCCGACTGGTTAGAGGGTCAGCCTCACAGTTCTGAGAAGCCGCGTTCAATCCCCGGCCCCGTCTGTGTGGAGTTTGCATGTTCTCCCCGTGCCTGCGTGGGTTTTCTCCGGGCACTCCGGTTTCCTCCCACATCCCAAAAACATGCATTAATTGGAGACTCTAAATTGCCCGTAGGCATGACTGTGAGTGCGAATGGTTGTTTGTTTCTATGTGCCCTGCGATTGGCTGGCAACCAGTTCAGGGTGTACCCTGCCTCCTGCCTGATGACAGCTGGGATAGGCTCCAGCATGCCCGTGACCCTAGTGAGGAGTAGTGGCTCAGAAAATGGATGGATGGATGATAACAACTGAAAAATACACATTAATTTCATGTGTGTTTTTTTATATATATTAAACTGAGATTTTTGAATGCCAGAAGCTGGTGGTTTTTACGCTGGCACAAGACACAATGTATTCACCACAAATCATAGTTGTAGCCGACAACCTCAAACAAGTCTCTTAAATAATGCCATGGATGGGGAATATTGTGCTTCTCTGAATCTGTTGTGTCATCCTTGTTACTGCTCCCTGGTTCATGTTCTTCCATGTCGCTTCAGTCCCTGTTTTTTCCCCCTTATAAGATCCCAAGATTTCAATCAAACTGTGGTTGAATGACCTCTCTCAATTTTTGTCTTTACGTTGTAGCGTCATTGCACAAGTCACAAGCCTATTTTGACAATGTAAGGAGTAGAAAGTGCAGATATCTGTTTTCAAATATAGGGAGTAAAAGTAAAAAGTCACAAGCAAAATTAATACCCTAGCTAAGTTCAGATACTATAGCATCATTATAGGATCCAGGATAAATTGTTCATTCAATCATTCATCTTCCGTACCGCTTATCTTCACTAGGGTCGCGGGCATGCTGGAGCCTATCCCAGCTATATTCAGGCGAGAGGCGGGATACACCCGGAACTGGTCGCCAAACAATCGCAGGGTACATACAAACAAACAACCATTCGTACTCACATTGACACCTACGGGCAATTTAGATTCTTCAATTAACCTAGCATGTGTGTTATTGGGATGTGGGAGGAAACCGGAGTATCCGGAGAAAACCCACAGAGGCACAGGGAGAACATGCAAACTCCACACAGACGGGGCCGGACTTTAACCCGTATCCTCAGAACTGTGAGGCAGATGTGCTAACCAGTCGTCCACCGTACCGCCAGGATAAATTATGCTAATTATATATCTAATTCCCTAATATATTTTTCCCATTAACTCCGTTCTATAGAAAACGTCATTGCTGAGTCATGAAAAGTTTGCCATATGCAGAACTGCTTCTATCTCTGTTTGTTCCAATTCCTTTTATGTAATGTCAACCACTAGCCATAATGGCAGCATTTGCATCATTGTGATCCTTCCGAAATCTTGTTTCATGGAGCGATGTGATCACTATTATCTGATATTTTATTATTTTTACTCGGTGTATTGGTTTTACGGGTTTTACTGTTTTTACTCTATTGAACTGTTTTTATTTTAGTGCCTAGTTCATATTTTTGTTTGGATTGATTTCTGTTCTTATTTTTGCCACTGTTTTTTTAAGCATATTAATTAACATTATTCATCAGCGATTCTCAACCAGTGTACATTAGTGACATTAGTGTGCTAAGTGCTCTTCAGGTTTTACTTAATTGCTCAAAAAAATATTTATTTACAAGAAATAATGTATCTTTATTCATCTATTTATGCCAGTGAGGCATAGTGGCAGACAGAACAGATAAATGCTCTTCTATTAGATGGCAGGAAGTACATACAGTCATTAATGTATCCACTCTTTGTGACATTTTTGTTTGTTGGTGTTCCGTAAGATTTTTCAATTGTAAAATATGTGCCTTGGCTCCATAAAGGTTGGAAATCACTGCTCTATATGTATGCTTGCTGTGCCTTCAGTTATAAGGTGGTCTGTTGTCTATTGTGTTTTGATGTTTGTAAATACAGTAAAACAACTCAACCACAAAAATCCCTAAAAACAAGCGACACATCGTACCGTGTTGTTCCCCGTGCAGCTTCGGGCTCTTCTGATCACTGTGTAACTCACTTAAACCTGCAATCCCCAACTCCTTTTTATTTAAAAAAAATTGTCATCGAGCCACTACTAGAGGAGATGATACAATGCTGATTAAGCCTGTCAGCTCCTCTAACATCTTGCTGTATTTTTCAATATCTGATTTTTTATTTTTTATTTATTTAGTGTCTACCGTATACATTCCCGCGCTGGCCCAGTTAGTGGTGCACCGCAAGTGACGTACTGGAAATGACGGCATGGAAATGAGGCATTATGCCGAGCTGTATGGGCAGAGCACATTTGTAAAAAGCTCACTGAAAATATTATTTTGCGTTTCTGTAGCAGAAAATAATCATACAATAATTGCTGTATAAACAAAAACAATAATAAAAATTGCCGCAAATGAACAACATTTACCTCTTTTCGAGGAGCCATTGCCTGCCAGCAGCTGTGTGGGTGGTCACGTGGTCTCGTCCTGAGTGGTCTGTTTTTATTGCTGTTTGATCGTTATCTCATTTATTTTAATGTGTGCGTAAGGTAACTTCCTAGTGACCCAGCAACATGGTTTTCGAGAATTTTTATCCATTTGATTATAATTTATTTATATATATAAATAAATAATATATATATAACTGACACAAAAAGCATGATCAAGATGGGAAAAGAGGAAAAAAAGACACCACCGCAGTGGTTATAGAACATATATGTATGTTGGGTATTGAAGTATTGACAGTTTCTCTCGCTCATTTTATTTCCCTTATGGGTTTCAACAACTCTATTATACACTACGTTGGTATATATTCACCCGCGAGGCGTTGGGAGAGGTGTAGACGGGGACAGTTGGACTTGGCACAGCCTACGTCATATTAAAGCGACGGACCGCTTTGTTGTCATGCTGAATTCTAGCAGTGTAGGGCACCAAAAATCACAGGTTATTGATTTAATACCAATTTACATGCACAAACTTAAATTTAGAAAGTGAAGAAATGGAGCCAAGATGGAACTTCAAGACTGTTGAGACTATTCAGATTGGAGTGTCTTTGAAACTTTAACTGGCATCTTAGATGAATATACGGACACAGTTACATCCTACTTCGACTTCTGTGAAGACATGTTTGTGTGTGTGTGTGTGTTTACCAAAAAAGACATTTACATGTTCAATAACAACAAGCTGTGGTTCACTGCCAAACTTCGCCAACTTCTCCAGGCGAAAGAGGAGGACTATCGGAGTGAGGACAGGGCCCTGTACAATCAGGCCACAAGCCAACAGACAAAAGAAATCAACATTGCCAAGAGAAATTATGCAGACAAGCTGGAAAAACAGTTTGCTGCTAACAACTCTGCATCAGTTTGGCGAGGATTACAATCGCTAACCAGCTACAAGCGATCATCTCCCCCAAGCGGAGAACAATAAAGGACCGGCTGAAGACTTGAATACCTTCTACTGCATATTTGAAAAGGGACACTTTTACACCCCACCCCCACCCAGCCGCACCACCGACAACCACCGTCATACCTCTGACTCCCCATTATGCATTGACCATTTACGAACAGCGTGAAACGTGTCTTTAAACAATGAACGATCAACAAACTGCAGGCCTGACAGTGTGTCACCCTCCCGCTGGAAAGTCTGCTCAGACCAGCTTGCTCCAGGTTTCACACAGCTCTTCAATAGAACTTTGGAACTGGAACCAAAGAAACCTGCAATTTCAGGACTAAATGACTACAGGCCTGTCGCCTTGCAATCTGTGGTCATGAAGTCCTTTGAACGCATTGGCTGGACCACCTCAAGAACGTCACAGGACCCCTGCTGGATCCCCTACAGTTTTTTCCTAACAAACAAACAGGTCTGTGGATGATGCAGTCAACATGGGACTGCACCTCATCCGGCGCAAGGACCTACGCAAGGATCTATTCAACACCATCACCTTCCTGATAATTGGCTATTAAAGCATCTTCTTGAGCAAGTGATAAGAGCACCTCTTTCTGTGTGTGACTTACTGTAACAGCGCAACAAATGTACGTATGTTCTCAGGTGCAGGCCAAAATGTTGATGGTGCAAAATTATTTTCTAAAAAACTAAATGTATTGTATGTAAACTGACAAAAAACAACACACCACAAACAACAAACAGATGCAATGCAACCGGCTGTAATTGCCATCTCCTTCATCCCTAAACACTATAATTAGTTTCTTCCCCCAGTGTAATTTTCATACCATCCGTCAAAGTGAAGGAATGGTTAGCACATCTGTCTCACAGTTCTCGGGCACCACCACAGCACCACCTATGGGCTACAACTGCCACTGATATAAATATGAAAATGATTGACACATGGTCACGCCTTCTTTCTCTGAAAGGTTGTATTTCTTTGGGCTCAGTGGTTTCTTAAAAGTCACATGAGAGCTACAAGATGGGGCCAAAGAGGGCAGATTATTATTATTATTTTATTTTTTTACAGATCATTGTGCTCGTGTACTACTGTCGCGTCAATCTGACAGTTTTCAAGACTATGACAAAAAGTGGTTTCAATTAAAATTATTAAATCTGCTTTAATTCTAAACATGCCAACATGGTGGACGACTGGTTAGCACATCTGCCTCACAGTTCTGGGGACCGGGGTTCAAATCCCGGCCCCGCCTGTGTGGAGTTTGCCTGTTCTCCCTGTGCCTGGTTGGGTTTTCTCCGGGCACTCCGGTTTCCTCCCACATCCCAAAAACATGCGTGGTTGGTTCATTGAAGACTCTAAATTCCCCGTAGGTGTGAATATGAGTGCGAATGGTTGTTTGTTTCTAAGTGCCCTGTGATTGGCTGGCGACCGGTTCAGGGTGTACCCCGCCTCCTGCCCGAAGATAGCTGGGATAGGCTCCAGCACGCCTGCGACCCTATTGAGGAGAAGCGGTAAAGAAAATGGATGGATGGAAATGTACATACCCATCCTCCATCCAGACTCACAATATGTTTGAGAGGGTGTGTATGCAGCACATATTGCGCAAATGTGGTATACTGGCTTATTTTTTTAAACCTTATTTTAAAAACTGTAGGACTAAAGGAGAAAAGGAAACTTGGCAAATGAACCGATCAATTCTCTCTTGTTATTCAGCTATTATAGTTTAAAATAAATATATAGTGCAGGTTTGTGGTGCTGAGAGAAAAACAGTAGGAATAAATAAGAAAAGGAAACTTGGTGAATTAACCGATCAATTCTCTCTTATTATTCAGCTATTATAGTTTAAAATAAATATATAGTGCAGGGCTGTGGTGCTGAGAGATTGCAGGACATGAACAGTACACCGAAAAAACAACTTCCCTGAATTGTTGCTGTCATTGTGCCACAGCTGTCCAACTGTGTCCAATTTATTACCGGACCTGCTCTGCTCCACTCTGTAATTATGAAAAGGTGGGAATGGCTCCCTTAAAGACATAACTGCTCCTGGTATCTGAGGCAGACCTATATTGGGATCAGGCACAAGCTGTTTGTGCTTGTATGTTTTGTGTAATTAAAGTCACAGGACAAATACTGTATAGAGTGGATCCTTGTAGAAAACTGGCGGAGAAAAAAGGTTGTTAGAGGAATTACATATTTATTTTTCTAGTCAAAAATTAAAATGAGGTTTCTGCTCCCATGTGGCTGAATTGTAGAATTTGCAGCATAGTAAAGAGGTTTACCATGTGTGTAAATGTGTCTGTGTGTGATTTTTATTGGAATGGCAGCAGCATTCAGCAGGAGACATTATGATTCGAAACATCCAGCTTAGGCATGCTGGGAAGTACACATGTGCCGTGCAGACGAAGGTGGACAGTATCTCTGTTGCTGTTGACTTGGTTGTCAGAGGTAAGCAGAACTAAAAGTATCCCCTCCACCTTCACTCTCTCTAAGAATATTCAAAATAGTGCCTTGTCAACATGTCTCAGACGCTTTTGTTTAATTATTCATCCACAGCTGAAGAAAGTGGAAGACACTTAGTGGGTCATGTTTGCTGTGCTCATCTATGCCTCACAAATGAAATGAAAAAAATGTAGTCAAAAGAAATACCAAATAGTAATTTATTCTTCAAGGTTGAAACATTTTTACCACCAAATGAGACAGCATTTCTCCCAACGGTTTCAGAGCAAATTAACTTCTCTATAGTGGCCGCAGGTGCTAAAAAAAAACAATGTGACTCTCTCCATCATCTCTCTGTCTCTTCCTGATTTACATTCCCTCTCCCCCATTCCATCTATCCTCTCCCTCGTCGCTCACGCCTGGTTATGCCATCTCCAGGTCCCCCAGGCTCCCCTACCAGGATCCAAGTAGAAGAAATCACAGATACCACAGCGATTCTATCCTGGAGGCCTGGTGCTGATAATCACAGTCCAATTACTGCATATACCATCCAGGCCAGGACACCGTTTTCCCTCGGGTGGCAGGCTGTCTCCACAGGTAAGCGCTCTCCAACCAGCCGTGGCTGCTTCCAATCTCACAGAGGGGGCTGCTCTTTACTCTGCCTCTCTGGTGAGAATATAGTAGATTGTAATTTTTACCCCATGTCCAAGTGGGGCTCTATTGTAGCGTGACCATTGGCTGCCATTTTATCAGACTCCTGGGAAACATGAATCACAACCTGATGATATACAGTAGCTCGTGCAGATACTGTCAAGTGACATTAAATGATAGCACTGATGGATATTGTTTTCCATCCCATATCCTCTTTAATGGCACTCTTAGTACCCATGCCTGGCTGGAATAGTGCAGTGTATACTGTATTGTGTTTCACCCAATTTACCCAATTTCACCCAAATTAGGATCAGCATCATTAATTATGTTGTTTCACAGTTTCCTTACTTGTTGGAATGCAATGTGCAGTATACAGCAGTACTTGTGAGGGATTATTCCTGACCTATGTTAGCTACATGCTGTTAGCTACATGCTGTGGACCTGTCAACATATTTTGAAGCTGATGTACTCATACATTTACACAAAGTTTTCTTGATACTAAAGGGAGCATTTGTTATATTGCAGTTCCTGAAATGGTAGGGGGCCACCGTCTGACAGCTACTGTAATAGAACTGAGCCCTTGGGTGGACTATGAGTTTCGAGTCCTGGCGAGCAACACTATTGGGACTGGAGAGCCCAGCAAGCCATCCAAACAGACCAAGACAAAGGGGACCTGTACGTAAGAAACTAACTCCCAGTCCCTCTTTTTTTGTTCTCCTCAAAATACTTCCTGAGTGTTGGTTCCCTACTCTATTCATCAACTGTCTTTTTGTTAAAGTCAAAGACAAAGTCATTGAAACTGGATTGACTCCCAGATCCCCCTTTAGTACTGTCAAAGTGTTGTAGAAAGTAGTATAGTATCGTATGTAGCATAGATACTGAACCCCCAAATATGGTCCAAAACTTGGTCAGTGCTTGTGTGATGGTTCATACAGTAGATGTCTTTCAAGCAGCTGGCCCAAGTTTAATGTGTTATTTGGTATTACTGTATATAAAAAGACACACACATACAAATTTATTTAATTAACCTTCTTATTTTTTTAATAAAAATTCTATACTCGCACATCCAAATTTATCAGAAGAAACCAAAATCCATTGAATTTTTGTATATCCATCCATCCATTTTCTGAGCCGCTTCTCCTCACTAGGGTCGCGGGCGTGCTGGAGCCTATCCCAGCTGTCATCGGGCAGGAGGCGGGGTACACCCTGAACTGGTTGCCAGCCAATCGCAGAATTTTTGTATATATAAAAATTATTTACCATGACATCTTGTCTCTTATATTAAATTTTTTTTTGTTTCATCTGTCTTTTTTCTATCCTCTGTAACCTCCCTGGTGTGTTGCGATGTGAATTTGTTGGTTGTATACTAATATTGTATTCAAGTTTTCAAGAGACCTCTGCAGTCGTACAATTTGTGTTTAAATAAAGTAAAACAAACAAACAAAAAATGTTGGCCCAAGGTTGTACTCTTCCTCTCACTCTAATGGAATCATCTCCAAATTCCCAGTCACGGTCAGATGGATAAATCATATGGATGGATGGTCCAAGACTAGAACCCGAGCAACAATTCAGAACCATAAAAACAGAGAATGAGAATGGTAAAGGTGCAACAATTAATCGATTAATTGACAACTAATCAATTATCAAATTAATCGAAAACTATTTTGATAATCGATTCATCATTCAGAGACCTTGCTTAACTTAAAATACTCCAAATCCTCAGAATTCCAGCCTCTCAAGGGTGAATATTCTCAGATTTCTGTGGACCTACTGTATAGGAAAAGCAGACTGATTATCTTTGTTTGATCAAAAGATGACATTTTCAAACATCTGCTTTTATTTCAGAAAACAACATTCGCATTTTCGATAATCAATTTATGTTTGCGCATTTTCTGAACTTTCAATTTGAAGTAATGACCTGTTTTTGGTTAAAAGGATCGAATGATTTTTTTAATATATCCAATTCATCGATTAATCGAAAAAAAATAATTAACAGATTAATTGATCATTAAATGTTAGTTGCAGCCCTAAAGACTGATGTTCCAATGCAAGGTTGCTTGGTTCCATCTGCCGCCTTGAAAAGCATAATCACAACTTTTAAACTAAAAGAGGGACTAAATGTCAAAAACTACTCATTTTATCATGTTAACAACAGTTATGCGCATTAACACTCCCATGACATTTGACCACACTAAAGTGTTATTTAAAGCATTACCTGTTCAAGATCTATGTTTCATAGGTCCAAATTTTGAGAATGGATGTAATCTATTTGTATTATTTGGGGTAAATTGAAATACATACAAATCTTAGGTCAATCAAGCTCTGGGACAGATTGTGTTAGAATTAGAGGGAGACACTGTAAAAGCATATTCCAGACAGTCACAGATATAAGAAATATGTCTTAATATGCTTTTTCTCACTGTCGTATTTAATGCTATCACTTTGTGCATTGTGCCATGTCGTTTTTCAGCTTCACGTTAAGTCAACAAGGCAAAGCTGATCGCTCTTTTTTTCTCTCTCCAGCTCCGAAGGTCACACCAGCTAGCGTGAGTGGTGGCGGTGGGAGTCGTTCAGAATTAGTAATCACATGGGAGGTAAGAACGCTAGGGACCTGTCATCCGTGGTGGGGTACGCCAGATCTAATATTTTCAGAGAAAATGTGTGTTTTATAATGTAAAGCAATGACTGTTCCTGTCAGAGTAGAGGGGAGATTATTTTATGGTTTTGAAACGATAATTACATTAATTTTGAAAAGATAATTAAATTCAACCTTTCAACCTTTTCCCCAAATTTTAGCTGTTCACTCTGTCGTACATCAAGGCGCCTTTGAATCCTGTAATAATTCAGGCTGTTCAAAGTAATAAAGCCCCTGCTGTGAAACTCCTGAGAATCATTGGTAACGTTTCATTTATGCGCAAGTTTAATTTTACGCATCTGCTTAAACCAAGCTTCTGTTCTGACTCAGCCTTGAAATTTGCTTGACTTTAAACACCAAAGGGGGGAATTATGCTTTGCCTTCCAGTTTTCACATTTCATATTCAGTAGTGGTAGCCTGTGGCGACTCAGATTGCTGTGCTCCACTAAATGCCACATTTTTCTTTGTTTCCAATATGTATTATATATTTAACACATGGTGGAGGAATTCAATTAGTATACGTATGAATAAACTCTCAAAATGCTTGTAGCAGTCTTAAGAGGAATTTCCTTAGTTTGTTCCACCTTCTGTTCCTACTCTCTGTTCAGGCACAACACAGTAAGCCCCTTGTGTGTCATTTAAACAGCACAGTAAGTGTGGCTGATGTGCCATTTTTTCATTGGCATATGTGGCAGTTATGATTGAGCACCACAGTACGAACTCCACCTGACAATTAGTGGCTGTGAAAACGTGTGACAATCGATTGCCCATCGTGGCAATCGATTTTTCTTGTCAGTTGTATTGCTTTATAATGAACCAATAGACTATTTGTTCTCTGTGTTTAACCCAGTGGTTCTCAAAATTTGGTACTAGCGTCACTAGTGGTACGCGAGCTACAGCTAGTGGTACGCGAAAGAATCACTGAATCAAATGTTCAAACTATGTTACAGTGGCTTCCAATAATATAACATTGAAAATGAAAGTTTTTGATGATCACTTGGGCCTACTATGCTACTGTGTTTTAATGTTGGTCATTACGGTGGTATTTGGAGGGCCTATTTGGAGGGCCAAGTATCTTTTTGAGGTGGTAATTGTAGTAAAAAGTTTGTGACCCACTGGTTTAACCCATTACATAAGTCTTAAAAATACACATCACTAAGTAAGAGAAAGTACTTTAGTTTTTATGTTTGCTTTGAGGAAAAAACAAAACTTGTCTTACAGAAGGCATCATATTCAAGCCACCACTTAATGTTTTTCACAATAAATGTCAAAAGAAATAAATGGACATCTGCAAAAATTGGAAGCATGTAAATCCAGTGAACCTCGGCCTTCAGTGGGGACTTTATCCACCTTTTAACACCACCACTATGACATCACAATTATAGAAACCAACAACACCATACACAAATGCAATATAATAGCACACAAATTGCCACATAAGTCATCAGGAGCAGTTCAGAATCATTAATGTAAGATAACTATAAAATAAATACATCATACTTACCAGTGATGCTGATTCTTAAATGTATTAATGTGTGCAGATGTGAAATGTTATTTTTAAAGTATTAAATACATGTTAATTGATTGTGCTACATTTGGTCTTGGGCGTCACTTTAAATTCAAACTACTGTTCTGGTTGATATGTACGGTACATTGTGTGTGTTTTCATCATAGCCTGTTCCAGAAGAGCTACAAAATGGACCAGGTTTCGGTTATGTTGTGGCTTTTCGACCCCATGGTGCCACAGGTTGGATGCAGGCTGCTGTACCCTCCGCAGAGACATCCAAATATGTCTTCAAAAACGAAAGCATCCAGCCCTTTTCACCTTTTCATGTGAAGGTCGGGGTGTACAACAATGAGGGAGAAGGTCCATTTGGACAAGTCACCACTATCAACTCTGCAGAGGAAGGTGAGAATTTTCCCTTCCATCCTGCATGTAATGCTTTGCTGGCTCCGCTGTACAGCAGTTAATGTATCCGCTCAGAATAGTGGCTCTGGTTCAGAGGAAATCCAGGTTTCTGAAAAAAATAACAGAGAACTTGGGATCTTTTAATGTTCCCAATTTGAGTGATCATCACAACTGAGTGCTACTTCTGACGTCTTTATACATCAACTTCAGAACCTGCCCGAGCGCCCTCGAGGGTCCGTGCCAAGAGCCTCTCAGCGTCCCAGATTGAAGTTTCATGGAAAGCTCTTCCTTGGAATGCCAGGAAGAAAAGAGTGCTGGGCTATGAGGTAAACAACAGTGATCTACTATGTCTCGTTTACTCTATGTCCGCTTTCAGTGCATGCATCTCGGTGTGCGTGTGTACGTGTAGGTACGAGGTGGGTGGAATCTTGTTCTCTTGTATTATTGATGAATTTCTTAGGCTGATGTACAATACCTTGGGCAAAGGAGATAATAGCTTGCTGCATGCATAATGGCCCAACTTAGTCCCGAGGCCTTGGGTTGAGGGCTTGGTTTTTTTTTTCCTCTTGCTTTCCCAAGTGCTGTAACCTGTGCTGAACAGTGTACTGATGTTTTAAGGAAAATAACATTTTTGCTTTGAATTCAACAACACTGTTTCACACGTTGCTTTTACACTCAGTTGTGAACAAAGGAGCTACTTTCTTCCATTGAGTGCATGAAGTGACAGAAATATAAATTGTTGATCGCTAAAAGTCAACAAAGGAGCAGGGTCTAAGCAAACCATTCTTGCAAGGAAAGTCAAATTATATTTGGGATGTGAAGCGTGCTTGCTGTTTCTGCCCTGACAACCATGGTGACAAAGAAAACCTGTTATCAGTATTTGTTGGCAGGGGATTGTTGAATATTTTGGTCCTTTTACTCGTTTCCCCTTTTTGTTTTTCACATCACTCACCTTAAACTGTCATACTTGTCCATTTGACACATGTGGATCACATTGCACATAGAAAAACATACACAGGGTAACACACTGTCCAGTTGATTTCACATCTACCATTTTGCATTTTACTGACAGGATGTTGGGGAATCCTTTGAAAGTGTCTGGGTGTTTGAGTCTATCAGTTGTTCTGCCTTGTTGATTTTTCAGCTGAGGTACTGGAGTCGAAAGGAAAAGGAAGACACAGCCAATGTGCAAACAACTGTGGGAAATCGCACATCAACTATTATTCACGGTGTCAAAGGCAGTACCACATATTACATCTCGGTGAGGGCGTACAATACTGCAGGAGCTGGACCTCCCAGCACCACCGTCAACATTACCACCAAAAAACCACGTACGTAGCTTGTCTATCTGCTTTCGATGGCTTTGCACCTTTTGTTTGACATGAATAAGGTGTGTGGGTTTTTATTCTCAGCACCGAGCCAACCTCCTGGAAAAGTGATGTGGAATACATCCAACTCCAAAATCATATTAAACTGGGAGCAGGTTAAAGCCCTGGAGAATGAATCAGAGGTCACAGGCTATAAAGTAAGCACCCTGTCACAGGTTTTTTTGCAGGTCGTCTTTGTCACTGGGCTTTGTTGAACTAATGACCTGATTTAACTGTGGTAGGTGCTGTACAAAAAGAACGAACACAGCCATCCCAATGTCATGGAGACAAACACAACCTCAGTGGAGCTCTCCCTGCCCACTGATGAGGATTATATCATCCAAATAAAACCATTTGGCGAGGGAGGGGAAGGCAGCAGTAGTCGACAGATCACCATCCCAAGGATACCAGGTCAGTGGAGAGCTAGTTAGTGTCCTCTGTGCTGAGCTGCATAATCTGCTCCCCTGCTGGCTGCCTGAACAGAAGAGATTAGTGATCATCATCTGGAGGAGCATAGAGAGCACAAAAATAAAGTGCTACATGAAACCTTAGTGTAATTTAAACACAGTAAGGAACAGCAAGTTATTGTACTTACAAAAATACCATGGCACCTCCAAAGGCAAAATACATTATATTCCAAGACACAAGTTGACACTTAGTTTGTCCGTACACCCATTGGAAAAATGGAATTGAAATAATCCATTCCAACATCAAACAGTTACCATCGTAAAAATCTTAAGAATTGCTTTTTGCGATCTCAAACATTTTAACAATAGAACAACTGAACTGTGGAACACATTTATAGTTCTCTTCAGCTAAGTGACACAGACCAAAAACACAGACCAGCACAAAGTGTTTGGGAAACTGCAAATGTATAAAAGTAAAAATCAGTAAAGACGTCAGGGACTGCTGTCTCTTTGCTGCTTATCTCTGTGTGCATGGCCAAGGCTTTAAAAAATATTTTAAAAATCCCTCTCTATGTCAGCTGTTTATAAAATAAATAAACTCCCATATGCAAATATAACCTAGCGGATAATGATTATTGAATTGAACATTTGAGGGCGGCACGGTGGACGATTGGTTAGCACATCTGCCTCACAGTTCTGAGTTCTGTTCTCCCTGTGCCTGTCTGGGTTTTCTCTGGGTAATCCTCCCACGTTCCAAAAACATGCGTGGTAGGTTAATTGAAGACTCAAAATTGCCCCTAGATGTGAATGTGAGTGCGAATGGTTGTTGGTGTATCTGTGCCCTGCAATTGGCTGGCGTCAAATTCAGGGTACATCCCGCCTCTCGCCCAGAGTTGACATAAGCACCAGCACTTCCGCGACACTTTTTTGGATAAATGCTACAGAACATGGATGGATGAATATTTGAGTTGTGTTACACAGTGTCTCTCAATATAAAAACTCTCTAGCAAGTTGTAACATCATGTAGCAAGTTGTAACATCATGTATATACTGTATATTTCTCTGGGCAACCTTTGCTTCAGTGTTAAACATGCTATTGTGAACACAAAGGGCCGGATTTACTGAAGGTTTGCATGTGCAAGAACGGGTGAAAACTCGATTGCTCTTGCAAACAGATGTGGAAGCTGATCTATGAAACCAAATATCCAAAATAAAGAATTTTGCACGTTTGTCACACACAATCTTGAGTGTTCTGGGAGGACGATATGCAAATAAATTGGTTTAACACATACAATGTGATTTGTCAAACAATTTGTGATGGATAATTTTGTATCGCGGTGCGGTCGACGACTGGTGAGCACATCGGCCTCACAGTTCTGAGGACCGGGGTTCAAATGTGTGGAGTTTGAATGTTCTCCCCGTGCCTGCGTGGGTTTTCTCCAGGCACTCCGGTTTCCTCCCACATCCCAAAAACATGCGTGGTAGGTTGACTGAAGACTCTAAAATGCCCGTAGGTGTGAATGTGTGTGCAAACGGTTGTTTGTTTACATGTACCCTGCGATTGGCTGGCGTCCAGTTCTGGGTGTACCCCGCGTCTCAGCCCGAAGATTGCTGGGATAGGCTCCAGCATGCCCGCGACCCCTGTGAGGATGAGCGGAACGGAAAATGAATGAATGAATGAATAATTTTGTATCTTTAAATCTGGTATATGCTGAACGTAATGTGACAAAACCCGCAAACAGGTTATGCCTAGATCAGACTACAGGATTTCAGCCCCAGTATTGGCCCGATTATCTATCACAGGCAATTTCCCAGATCAGGCCCGACATATTTTGTCGTGAACAACAAAAATTCTTGAAGTGTGACAATCCAGGACCAATGATTTGGCCAAATAAAAAGTCTAGCTTGTTTGATTTTTTTTCTCCGACAGCGCACCTTGACGTCGACTAATAGGATTACGTATTGTGACCGGTATTGTGAACCCCCCCCTTCCGTGCTTGCCGTTGTCAACATTTATTCATGCACACCAATCAATGTTTACCGAAACCTTAGAGCATGATTCGACAGACTGCTAGCATGTTTACAGTACAACCGTTAGTGCTAGCACTCGCGTGCTAGGGTACATAATGTTTTTTTGCCTGCTTGCGAGCCGTATCGTATTAAAAGTACCTGAACATACCTAAAGTAATCCTTGAATGAATGTCCTCTCTGGAGCACCGATGATGACCACCACGCATTTTTCCTCATTTTGTTCTTTTTTTCCCCACCACAATACATTGGCGCGATCCATTGTTGTTGTCATCGCCATGGTAACGAGTGTATCCTGTCACATTGACCGGTGACACCTTTTCTGGTTTCGCCTCTCCGACAGTGTTTGATTTGACAAGATAAAGCTCATTGATCGTAAAATTCTGGATGTGGTGGTATCGGAATACATATTGTGTTGTGTTGCCACTGTCTGACCGAGATAAGATCAAGGGATCAAGATTTTATGGTGGTAGTCTGATCCAGGCATTAGCGGACTTCTTGTGTGTATGAGCATTCCTACAGGATTATGACATGATGATTTGAAGCTAAACTTGCTAAAAATTTTGTTTTCTGTATGGCTGGTGTCTTCAGACAACGTTAAATACATGTATATCATTTCTTTATACAAACATGATATGATACATTCATTCATCTTCCGTTCCGCTTCTCAACATATGGGTCGCGGGCATGCTGGAGCCTATCTCAGCTATCTTTCGGGCGAGAGGCGGGGTACACCCTGAACTGATCGCCAGCCAATCGCAGGGCACATAGAAACAAACAACCACTCGCACTCACATTCACACCTATGGCCAATTTAGAAGAAGAATCACCACCACCGTTTATTGTCATGAACATGCATGCATGCACACGAAATTTGCTCTCTGCATTTAACCCATCACAGTGAACACGTACACATGTTAGTGGAACATACTGGAGCCTGGGGGTAGCTGAAGCACCCAGGGAGCATTTCGGGGTATCAGTGTCTTGCTCAAGGACACCACAGCCATGGGTCCAGGGGATGTTGGTGGATGGTCCCGTCGGGGTCTTGAACCTAGGTACCCCACGGTGGCAGTCGAACATCTTAACCATTGGGCCACGGCTGCCCAGTATTCAATTAATGCAGGTTTTTGGGATGTGGGAGGAAACCGGAGTGAATGGAGAAAACCCACGCAGGCACGGGGAGAATATGCAAACTCCACACAGGCGGGGCCGGGATTTGAACCCCGGTCCTCAAAACTGTGAGGCAGATGTGCTAACCAGTCGTTCACCATTCCGCCATGATATGATACAGTTTAAGTAAACAGAAACGAATCCTAAACATCGGATATTGTTATCTTTGGGAGCTTTTGAAGGCATCTTGTGTAAAACAAGACATTGTAGACGTTTAATGTTCCTGCGGGTGTAGGATCTTAGTAAATCAGGCCCTACGGCAACATAGACCAAATGCGTGATTAAAAACACACCTAGTGCTTTGGTCAGGACCAGAATACCAAACTACGCAAATATGAACAGCAGTATTTAGTTGAGCAGCCAGAGCAGAAATGGGTGCACTGCTTTAAACACTATGATAGTCAGCTCTTTGGTCATCTTTCCACTTTTCCTGTATCCACATGTGATGTTAACTCTGATGGTGCTTCAAACTTGACTGCTAAGAGAATGACACTCAATAAAGCGCTGCCAAACAATACTAAATTAGAACACAGCTCAAGTGTACGCTACACTAAACATTGCAATCATTCATGTTGTATTCACCGAGAAATTAAGAAAGTGTCAGAAAATAGTCCTTTACCCAGGGCCAGGCCCACTCCTCCCCAATTACTGCGGTACACGGAAATCTGACCACAATCCGTTCCGTGGTTTTGGTCAAACTTCAATTTGCTCAAAAGTGTCACAATGCAAAAACCCTATATTGACTGTACAGGTAATATTCTAAGTGATATCTTTATTATTGTATTATTATTTTGCTTATAATCAGAATTTAATCAGTCCTTTTACTCAGTTAAAAAAATATATAACACTTGCTTAACTTTATTGACAAATGAGAAGTGGTCATAAATATTGATATTCTGATGCACCCTCACCCATCTCATTCTTGAACATTAAAATAAAATTAAATCAGCCACTAACACGCTCAAATATTAAAACTTGATAGCACACGTATGTAACTAACATGCTACCTTTTCTTTGTAAGTGACAAGAACACGGTTGCTAGAGCGAGCCGGTGGACAGCTGACAAGTGTGAGAAGCTCATGTAACAGTCTACATCTTGACTCAGTACTCCTTCTTGTTACAAATACCACAAACGAATTGGATTCAAATGCACAACATCAGTAACAGAATATAAAATCAGACTGTGCCTGAATCCTATGAAGCCAACAGGGATGGCAGCAAAACTGGAAGAGGCAAACTACCAAAAATAAAGCCAGTAAAAGCACAACGCAAACGACTACTGGTGATCATCTCTGACTGTCATAGCTTAAATAGCTTAAATAAATATCGCTAAACAAGTTATAGCTCACCCACATCAATATAGACCACCCCCCCTCCCCTCGTTTACCTTAATTTCATAATTTAGATTCATTCATTTAGGTTATCTATTTTTGTATAGATTACAGTATTCTGGAAATAGCTGTATGACGATCAAAACATAACAGAGTAAGTCTAGACATTAAAGAAATAAAATTAGTATTGTTGCTAGTCTTTATCTTGTCATTACCTTTTCAGGTCCCGATGCAGTCGGCTCAGCATCCAAGGTCTCCACTCTATCGGCCCTCAGTACAATAGCACTGTCTTTGACAGCGCGGACATCTTTATGACGAACAGCTCCCGGCACACCTTGCATCTGAAGTGGAGACAGTCTACATAAGAACAAAGACATAGACCTCTCTGGTGTAACTAGACCCATTCATTTTGATTTAGAGGCTAAAGGAATACACTGATGAAAATAAAAATGGAAAACATGCCACTGGGACATTTTGGAAGGTCTTTTGGCACATTGGCTACAAGTGGAAGATGTACAGATGCCATGACTATGTTGTTACCAAAGCAGCTTTCATAAGAAAAGGTGAAACAAAATGTTGTGAATGCATTTTTTGTGTGTATGTGACATTCCAAGCTTTACATTTTTCTTCTGCAGTCTAAGTATATTGGGGTAACAATTAAGAGTATGCCAGATCAAGATTTCCCACGAGGTGTTTTTTATTACATTTGACAGCGAACCAGACCACTTGATTTTGAACTCAATGCATATATTTCTCACCCTTCAAAGCTTATTTTACAGGTTTATTTTCCTGTTATATGAGATGACTTGCATCGCGTTTTCATCGCTCTCTGTCCATAAACAAGACATGCTAATGCTTTACCAAACCAGTAAAGTGTGGAACCCCACAACAAGGTGTCAAATATGAATAAAATAATTGTCACTTTGATAAGAAGTAATTCACAATATCAACATTACAGTATATACATTGAATGTGTTCACACTGGGACTTTCATAATTCATCAAATCCAGTTACATACAAGATGACAATTGCTTTAATTTTAGATGCACATCACAACACCTTTGGAATGCACTTAGCAGTTTTGGGACATATATATATATAAGGTCCATCTGAAAAAAAACAATCCAATGAACAAACTGCTGAGTAAAGGGTGAGCATGCAAAGAGTTTAGTGCCAGTCCTCTTTGGTAATTGAACACCTCTTCAAGTCTCATGACATCCTTAAAACCATCTTTGTGACAGCTGCCACCACCAGCAGTGTGCTGTCTCTTCTGGGGTCCTCTCCTGTAATGGCGCTCGGATCCATGCTCTCCTTTCTTTGGATACGCCCTGTGTGAATAGCTATTCTTTGCCTTCTGTGTGCCTCATCATATCTTCAAAATCCTCAGGTCCTTCAAAGAGCCTTAACTTATCATAATGTATCTTGAGGACAGTAGAATCGTAGAACTATGATGCAGCCGCAGTGATGTTTACATGCTGCTATATTGACAGATGCCGGATGTTATCAGCTTTGGGAGAGGGTCGTGGGGCCGTGGTGGGTGGGTGACATGCGCTGAGTTCTGTATTCTGGCAATATGAGGCCTCGTGCATTTTTATAGTTGTGTGTTCTAAAGACAATGCTAAATGAAAATGCTGCTGATGTTTCCTTTTCCCCGCCCATAGTTTCCTGATGCCATGTTTGAGGGCAGTGCAGATGTGCTGTACAGCCTGTATGTAGCTCTTAGGGAAGTGTGGAAACTGTAGGCTACTGGGTCTTGTGCAGAATCATGCATCAGTGAATATGTAATATACTGTTTTGTACACTTCAAATCATTTATACGAAAAAAAAAAATCTTTCTAAAAAAGATGCCGTACTTGGTTTTTATGTCGAACTCTGTTTCATACTATTGCTAACTGGCGCTCAGCATGACTGTGCATACTTAATTAATCCTTTCGCGCCTGACAAAGTGACTTAACAGCTTCAGGACCATGCAGCATTCATATGGTTCCTGCACGGTAGAGGTTTGTGTATATTGTACGTGTACCATGACATCTAAACAATCGTTGGCTCCAAGTCCATGCTTCTGTCGAAATCAGCCTCTCAGACATGTCCTGTCTGCTCAACACGAGGGCTTTCTCTCTTACTTTGCTGTTAATATTGTGTTAATAAATAATCTTGATTTATATAACAACACATGGCTCTGTTGGTCCTTTCCTCAATTATTATAGGTCCAACTGATTGTTGATAAGCACCTGTTTTTTTCTAGAAGAAACAAACGAGGTGTGCCAAACACAAAGTACCATACTTAAATTGACTGGATCCCCTGAAAACTACTGTACTATTTTACTGTCTACTGTTTTTCATCCAACCCCAATCCCAGTGTTAAGTGTGCACACAATAGTGTAATTCATTACGGAATATCTTAAATACAATTCTAACTATCGAGCAGACTCAGCATCCGATTACTTGTTGCTAGTCAACCTAGGTCTCAAAAGTGTCGAAGTCAGAGCACATCCACCCGGAAATTAGGGCATTAGGTCAGCGCAGGGGGAACATTCTGCTGCTTAATAAATATTTGATGATGTTTGTCAACAACTCCACTAATCCATTTCTTGTACCGAAAGATGTGCTCGCATTGCCAGAAAATGCAAGCGCACTTTCCCTCGCTCTCTCTCTCTCTCTCTCTCTCTCTCTCTCTCTCTCTCTCTCTCTCTCTCTCTCTCTCTCTCTCTCTCTCTCTCATGCACACATTCAACATTAAGCTCTTTAAACAGACATGGCGCAAAGGGTATTGTATGGTAAATCAAACACATGGGTTGGTTTTTGAAAAGTTGTAGGCGGCAAGTATTGGCACTTTTCCGAATGCTACGACAGTGTCCTTTCACTCGGTTGTGCATTTTCGGATTCCGTCTCAAACGCCAACTGAAGCAACTGGGACTTTAATTCTGTGAAGGATGGTGTGCCTGTTGTCTAAAAATTTTTATCAGAACGCAGAATGAATTCTCGCACGTTGCCGTAGTGGCGCCAAATGTGAGACCAAATTTGAAAGCAGTCAGCTCATTTGGCATCACCATCAGACGCTTAAGCTACTTTGACAGTATGTGACATGCAAATATGCAAATGAGCAAAACTATTTTCCTTCCTTGTATTGTCTTTTTCTTTTTTATCTTCATCTCACAGTTAATGACTCAAATAGATTCACGCATAGGTTAAAAAACAGTTTGGCACTAAAAGGCAACGCTGTAGGCAGTGGCGGTCCTACCTTGAATGGCGACCTGTGCGAGACCCTCCCATAGGCAGCCCTCCAACAACAACCGCCCCAAACACACATATATAGCAATGAAAAAGACACTGGAGTGGTCCTTAAATTTTCAATGCATTTGATTTTAACCAAATAGGGCTGCTTGGAGAATGGTGAACACATCCACCTCACAGTTCATTGTGGGTCCAAATCCAGGCTCTGGCCTACCTGTGTGGAGTTGGCACATTCTCCTTGTTTCTGCATGGGTTTTCTCCGGGTACTCCGGTATATTCTCTCAAATTTCAAACACATCCTGGGTAGGGTTCATTAAGCACAAAATTTTTCCTAGATGTGAATGGGAATGTTTTGGTTTTTTTTTGTCTATATGTGCCCTGCGATTGGATGGCGACCAGGCCAAACTCAGCTGGGATAGGCACCAACACACCCGCAACCCTACTGAGGATAGGCAGTACAGAGATATAAACAAATAAGAATACAGCAGCAGCAAAGAATATTTAGAATTCCATGAATCCATTGTCTTTACTGCTTATCCTCGCTAGGGTCGCGGGCTGCTGGAGCCTATCCCAGCTATCTTCGGGCGGGAGGCGGGGTACACCCTGAACCGGTCGCCAGCCACCCGCGGGGCACATACAGCCATTCGCACTCAAATTCACACCTACGGGCAATTTAGAGTCTTCAATCAACCTACCACGCATGTCTTTGGGATGTGGGAGGAAACCGGAGAGCCCAGAGAAAACCCACCCAGGCACGGGGAGTACATGCAAACTCCACACAGGCGGGACCGGGATTTGAACCCCGGTCCCCAGAACTGTGAGGCAGATGTGCTAACCAGTCGTCCACCGTGCTGGCATGTTTAGAATTAAGGCGGATTTAATAATTTTTCATTGAAACCACTTTTTGTCATATTCTTTAAAACTGTCAGATTGACACGGCAGTAGTACACGAGAACAATGATCTGTTAAAAAAATAAAAATCTGCCCTCTTTGGCCCCATCTTGTAGCGCTAATGTGACTTTTAAGAAACCACTGCGCCCAAAGAAAAACAACCTTTCAGAGAAAGAAGGCATGACTGACCATGTGTCAATCATTTTCATATTTATATCAGTGGCAGTTGTAACCCATAGGTGGTGCTGTCCAATACATTTTGAGTCCATTTCATTTCGTCAACGGAGGGTGGATGGAGGCGTGGGGGTGTCGATTTTGGGGGGGACCAACCCCACTGCTGGGGACACTGGCCCCTCCTAGAACGGCCACTGGTTCGTATTGAAATAGCATTTGACACAAATCAAGTATGGAAAACATCATCCATCATTTGGTGTCTGTTTTCATCGATGCATTTCTGAAGGTGTTGATGGAAATTGGCTTCCACTCGCTCCAACATTGCTCTTTTGATTTGGTCTTTCAGCTTGTTTGTTCTGTGTTACTGTGACCTCCGAACATTACTTATTTGTGCCTGAATGGCAACGATAACGCATGCCTATCCAACGTGTATGATTTCAGCGGGCTGGGGCGACGGTCCACACAGCCAGAGCATCGATGGCCATTCTCCGTCCTCTTTTGGGCGAACACCTCATTTCCAGGTTTGCTGACAATCCTTGGCCCCCTCAGTCCCCCGATTTGTCCATGTAGGCACACTAAATTTTATTGGTTATTAATGCTGTTTTCCAGATTTGATTTTGTACCCAGCCTGTACATTCCCAAAAATAAAACTTCAAACCAATAAAATTTTGTGTTGCAGCATAGTAACACCCCATTACAAATAAGTCATACTACCAATGTAGCAGCCGTGAGAAACATTGGTTTGTTTACAGTGCACATCTCGTGCACGTTACTGAGGGGCTTTGGTCAGAGACTGGGGCAGGGAGGGAGGGATTGGTGAAGTGAAGGCTCCATTAAAATCTTGCTGTCAGTTTTAACACTGCAAACATCGCCTTTAACGAAACGAATTGATAATAAAAAACACACACAGACACACAAATCTTGTACTGCACAAATGGGAAAAAATACTTTCGGGAAACGTATTGCAATGATAACGCTCAAATATATTTTATTAAATCATTACCTGACATTCATTTTACAAAAGATATTTCCTTTTAATTTAGGTTTGCTTACTCATACTGTCCAATGTACAACTTTTAATTCATAATAAACAAAGCCGCCACCCAGCCTTCACTCCTTTAATCTCTTAGCTGTCAAGATACGAAAGCCTTCATTAACCATAAAAGTAACCAGATTTTGAAATGTAACCCTCTCCATGTACTGTTATAGAGGTCGTATGGGTTCAATTTAGGGTTATTTGTTATTATTTGTATATTTTTAAATAAACTCTGACACAACATTCAAATTTTCAGTTCTCATGTTAAGTATTCATAATATGCACTAGGTGGAGCTTTTGGAATACAGTCGTATTTTCAGAATCTTAACTGCATTTACTCAATTGAGCCACAAGATGGCAATGTATCATCATACAAAAGTAACACTGTACTGACTTCTTGTACTGTATATTTCTGCTGGTAGAGCAGGTGAGGCTTGACTTCATATTCTCATTAACAGGTGCATAGCAGTGCAATTTACACACACACACACACACACACACACACAGTGCTTTGAACCATATTGAGACATTTATTTATGCATGTATGTTTTTTTTATTTTTTATTTTAGACCGAAAGCAAATACAGCACATACACACCACCATGCACTAGAGGAATGTATTACAAAAGCATTGGAGAATTGAAGGTGACGCTAACTTGATGCTTCAGAATGAGCCAAGAATATTTCCAGAATCGGTATTAACGCTGGTTTCTACTTTAATTATACCATATATACATACAGTTCCCATTTTGAAAGATGTATGTATTGTCACATCCTTTCCGGACAGTTATGCACTTTTAAGGTAGTGTGAACGAAAGTAGCCTTTCTCATCAGCACATATAAACTGGGCCTCTGGCTCCTGTGAGTACAACTCCAAATATAAGGCACCCATTAATGTGACATTCCATACAAGTGCGGTATTGTCTTTTCATTTAAATCCCTTCACAGCCTGGTGCATTAGAGCCTATATCAAACATGACATAGTTTACAGTATAACACTAAGAAATATATTTTTAAATAGATAAGTAACTTAAATTTCTCACAGCACAGCGTGTGTAGCCTCTCACCTCTTGTTTTATCCCAGTGTCGTGTGTCCAGAACTTAAGCAAATACATTATTTTGCCAACAGTTAACAGTTCACTGCTGCATTAAGGTGCAGCTTGGTGTAGCTATTGTTTTCACGCATACTAAATTATTCAGCGGCTGAAATAAGTATTTAACATGTCACCAATTTTCTCACTAAATATATTTCCAAAGGTGCTCTTGACATGAAATTTTCACCAGATGTTGGGAACAACTCAAGTAATCCATACATACAAAGAGTGTAGAACAAATAAGATCAGAAATTAAGTTGTGTGTAGTAATGTGAAATGACACTGGGAAAAAAGTATTGAACGCATGACGAAAGGGAGGTGCAAAAAGGCAGGGAAAGCCAAGACAACACCTAAAATTGTCAGTTGTCCAAGAGCCAAGGACCACCTGTGGAGAGCTTCAAAAAGACCTGGAATTAGCAGCTACTGTTGTCACAAGGAAAACAGTAAATAATGTACTCCACCTGTATGCACGCTCACCACGCAAGACGCCATTGCTGAAACAAAAAGCATGTCAAAGCTCGTTTAAAGTTTGCTGAACAACATTTAAACAAGCCAGTTAAATACGGGAAGAATATAATCTGGTCGGATGAGAGCAAAATTGAACTGTTTAGATGCACACCACGTTTGGAGGAGAAATGGAACTGCACAACACCATACCAACAATGAAGTTCAGAATTGGGAACATGATGGTGTGGGGCTGCTTTTCAACAAATGGTACTGGTAAACTTCACATTATTGAAGGAAGGATGAATGGGCAAATCCATCGAGACATTCTTGACAAAAAGTTTCTGCCATCGATGAGTATGATGAAAATTAAACGAGGGTGGACATTTCATCAGGATAATGATCCAAAACATACTGCCAACAAAACTTTCAATTGGTTTCTAAGAAAAAAAATAAAGGTGCTAGAATGGCCCAGCCATTCACCTGACTTGAATCCAATCGAAAATCTATGAAAAGAACTGAAACGCAAGGTCCATAAAAGAAGCCCACGGAACCTTCAAGATTTGAAGACTGCTTGTGTGGAGGAATGGGCCAAAATCACACCAGATAAATGCATGCAACTCGTTTCTCCATTCAGGAGGCATCTTGAAGCAGTCATTGCAAGCAAAAGCTTTTGTACAAAGTATTAAATAAATACCAGTTGGCGTGTTCAATACTTTTTCCCTGTGTCATTTCACATTATTGCACTTAATTTATGAGCTTATTTGTTCTACTTTCTTTGCATGTATGGATTACTTGGGTTGTTCCCAACATCTGGTTCATGTCAATAGCACCTTTGAAAATATATTTAGTGCCAAAAACGGTGACGTGTTAAATACTTACTTCAGCCGCTTTATATATCAACTGCAGTTGACAGTTTGTATTTGGATGTGACAGTTTGGGACAGGATGTGGACATTGGAAAATGAAGAAAAAGTCAAACGCCAAGGCTGGTCTGTTTGGACTATCACTCACTGTGTGCTAGCTTTTTACACGCTTCATCACATATGACAGTTCACAGTTTTCTCCCTTTTAGAAGACAAACGATCAGAAAAATGGCTGATTATTGCAAATCTCACAAGCAGTGTACTGCTTCGCTTACAAGTAGCACAAGATTAACATTGACAGCAACACAGCTAAAATGGCTCAGGCTCTATCAGTAGGATCCATGTGGATGATAGCAGTGCATAGTATAATATGAAAGGTCATCCAAGATACAGTATATGCTATTTAACACTGAGTTCTCTAAACTGGGGGCAGCATAGGCCTCACAAAACTTCTTTAAATACAACTTCAAACACCTTTGATATACTTTAAAGTTAAAACCATAAAGCAAAACCCTGAAAACCTGAAAACTTTGAAGTTTACATTAATTGGATAAAAAAAAAGAATTGAATGACTCAATGCAAGTACAATGCAAAGATGTCCGAATATCCATCCATTTTGTATACCACTGATTCAATTCAGGGTCTTGCTCGCTGCTAGGGCCTGGAGCTTAAAGGGCGATACTTTGAAAGTACACTCTGAATTGATCACAAGTCAATCACAGGGAAACTGTGAATGGGGCATTGAGTTGGCGCAATCCCACAACAGCTGGCTAAATCTGCTGTATGAACCACTACACTACAGATTACCCTGTCTGATATTCAAAATAACACAAACGCTTTGTTGTCTTTTGACAGATATTTTCTTTCATCTTTCTTTTGGTTCAGCAAAATGCAAACAATTAGCAACTCAGCAATACGGTTTCAGTTTTTGGCTTTTGCCATTGGTAGTATAGTGGCTCACATAGACTTTCACGCAGCTGGTTAGGGTACCCCTGAAGATCCCAAATTTTAAAAGGCATAAAGATGCCACAATATCTTCTAGGACACACCCCCTATTGAGCCAAGGCACATAGTTTACATTCGAAAAATCTCACTCACCAGAAAACACAAACGTCACAAAAAGTATTTATACTTCATTAATGATGGATACACAGGTTAATTTTACCTTCTGCCATCTAGTGGAGCATTGAATTGTTCTGCCTGCATCTATAGTATGTTGTTGGCATAGATAGATAGAGGAACAGATAGATTCATTGTATGTCGTATATAAATAATTTCCAGACCAATTAAGTGAAATTGGGTAATATCCTGCAGCACACCTGATGATGTTGTCGGATATCAGTGAAATGTTGACAGGCCTTCGTGTTGCCCTCAAGTGGCTAAAGTGGAAGAACTGTACAGTGGATAAAAAGTCTACACACCCTTGTTCAAATGTCAGGTTTTTGTTGATTATATGCAAGTAGAGCCAAAGTAAATTATTTCAAAGCCCTGTGGTTGCCTGTTAAACCGAAGTCAGCTGAGATAAACTCAAGCACACCCGCGAACCTAATGAGGAAAAGCGGTATAGAAAATGAATGGAAATCATTGCAAAACTTTTCCCACCATTAATGTGACCTATATTCTATACAACTCAATAGATTTTTTTAAAAACAGTATTTTTTAAATGGGAGGTAAAAAATAAACTTCTGAAATAAAGCAGTTGCACAAGTGTGCACAGCATTTTGCTGCCATCAGCATGGTTCACAGTAGGTATGGTGTTCTTTTGGTGATAAGCAATCCTGATTTTGTGCCAAACATATCTTTTGGAATTTTTAGCCCATAAATTCAATCTTGGTTTCATCAAACCATGAAAGCATATTCCCAAATGATTGTTACAATCCAACGAAACCAAGCTTGAACTTTGTGGCCGTAATTCCAAAAGGTTTATTTACTTATCACTGCTCATCACCAATAGAACAACATACCTACAGAGAAGCATTTTGATTGTGACGTCGTGCTTTACGGCTGTTATTCTTCAGCTGGGACAGGGGGCTTAGACAAGGTGGAAGGAATTATGAAAACTTTGAAATAGCAGTCAGTGTTAGCACAAAACCTTCAGGCTTCTGCTAGAAGGCAAAAAAAAAAAAAAGTAAAGAAAAATAAAATGTCAGAAAAGGCCTACTAGAGCAGCTGAGCTTGAGTTGAGGTTAATCAGAGGCACTTTAAATGGTGGCAGGTGTGTGCTGACTCTGACTGTTTAACATTGGTGATTGATTGAGTGATTGGTATATTCTGAACACAGCCATATCCCAATTATTAGAGGGTGCGCACACTTGTGCAACCGTATTATTTCTGCTGTTTATATTTACTTCCCCTCTCAAAAATATTTTTTAACAATTGTAATTGGGTTGTACAGGTTATAGGTCACATTCATGCTGGAAAACGTTTTGAAACAATGTATTTACATCACATAACTTCGTCATAAAAGCATGCCATTTAAACAGGGGTTGTGTACACTTTTTATATTCACTGTACAAATGGTAATGCCAATTGGGATAAGAGCACATTTTCAATTTGCCAAAATAACATTTGTAATGTCCCACACAGCACCTAACAAGACTTTCAACAATGATATTTCAGCATGTTTACAACCAAAGACTGAAACACTTCAAGATCACAAGAATAACATTTATATATTGGATCATGTAAACCAAAAAAAGCATTTGCTTTGTAAGTAGGATCTTAAAAAAACAAAAGCATAAACATTTCTGAAACATACATTAATAATAAATTGGCTCTAAAAATCCCACACCCAAAGCAGACCATCTCAAAGGAAGCATTAATGGTAATGGCAGGAAATGGAAACTGAACAATGTTCATCATATCTTGATTGCAAAGCAGATCCCCACACGAATGTCTTTGTTGTGAGTCCAACGACATTTCAATGTCTCCAACATCAACATCCTTTGGCCCAAAGATTTCTGGAAATCTTTCCACAAATTGCTTTGTATCGTGATGTCTTTGCTGCTTAGTGTACCAATGAATTTTCCCAACAAAGAAAAGTATTTCTCCGTCACACAAGGACATTTGTATATGTATTGTTAGTTTCTTAAAATTCCCTCTGCTTTGAATCATGCAGGTTATAATAATCTCGTAATATACATATTTACTTATCAAGCAGACACTGGGCATAAGTTTCTCTACAGATAAAAATGTAAAAAGGTTGTAAGACTGCTGAAGGTGCCGTAGGTGACGCCACGGTGGAACCTGCATCACCAGGATTGTGCCCCTTCTTTCTTCCGAACCATTTGTCACATACTGTATTTGTTGCATGTATTAAATGATCATGGTTCAAGAAATATGTCTGCAATATCGAAGGAAGCTATTTGTAAATAAATGGTAACGTGGCAGGGGTGTGTGCAGTAAAACATAAATACAATAAAACCAAATCAAAACGAGAAAGCTGTAACCCAATAATCTCTCAAGCAGGTGATCCTTCCTGACTAATTAGGGCCGGGGTCCCTGTGACAGGATTCCGGATCAGGTCAGAGGCCGGGTCACAGTACATTTGTCTCAAAGGACAGGGGAGGTGGTCTACTGCTTCGTGGATCACAGTCTGCTGTCAAGTGTCTAACTCGGGAGGACTAAATAGTCCTTTTACCAGGTTCATGGCACGCTGCACCAGGGGTGAATCCTCTCATGTCCTCCGCCTCAGGAGCCACCATGACCAATCAGGACTGTAACTAGGGAACATTACATTGACAACATCTCTGGGTCATTTTCATATAATTTGATCAATGACAGTAAAGACATGGCCCACTGATCTGTGAGCTGAAGTGCTGGAATGAGGCAGCCATTTTGCATTCACACAATAGCAGACAGCAAAATGAATGGTGTTATTTTTTAGATGTGTCGCAACTATTGCATGTCTTTACCACGATAATGATTGTATAAAGACAAGAGTGTAATTGGTTTAATGAGTAGTTAGGATCATTTGTGCATTTGGATCCACTGATGTTTGAAGGTCAACATATGTAAATTGTGCAACTCACACGATTTTTTTTATTTTTATGAAACTGTTTATGTCTTTACTGTTATGCACTTTTGTTTTTGCCATTATAGAAAGGGTATTTCAAATCGGGCACCACCAATTTCTCTGTCAATAACGATTACCTTTACTATGAATGTCTAAAATTTTACATCATCAATAACTGGCTATTAAATGAATAAATGGCTCGTTTAGCGTGGGAGACATTTACCCAAATAAGACCAAGGTGGCAGTAAAAAAAAGTTGCTAAATTAGATTTTTTTTTGTGTGTTTTTAACGTTATTTATATTGGTAGTGTCAAGGTAGAATGTTTGGTTTTCCTTTACCTTCTGCTGTAGGTCCTCAGTGGGAGACTCTGTTTCCCTTATCACCACCGCTTTTGTCACAAGCATGTCGGGGTGCTGCTGTTTGGCCTCTTGGATTGCCATGGCAAGCGCCTGGGGTCAAGCCATATAAGGGTCAGGAAGACGCTCTTAGGTCAGCTGACTATCATGAGTACTCTGCAATTACCGGTACTCCTCCTCACCTGATGTTGATCTACATCGTCATCGCCTGTGATGATAATCCTTTTCTCAATTCTGGTCTCTGAGAAGCTTCCTTTGACCGTCTGCAGCATACATACAGAAAGACGTTATTCATTTGAAAAAAATGTCAAGGAATTTGCTCGGATTTATCACATTTCTGTCTTCGCTCTTGTAAACAGCACAATAGGTGTGTGTAAAAACAGGTCACATTCTAGCAGAGGTCGGACCAAGTCATTGCTTTGCAAGTCACCTTGAGTTTCGAGTCCTTTCGACCTCGTGAGGATAAGCGGTACAGAAAATGGATGCATGGATGGATATTTACTTTGGTGGAACTCTGGAAGACTGGATACCACATTTGCCTCACAGTTCTGAGGACATGGGTTCAAATCCGGCCTCGCTTGTGTGGAGTTCGCATGTTCTCCCCGTGCCTGCGTGGGCTTTCCCTGGTTTCCTCCCACATCACAAAAACATGGACGGTAGGTTAATTGAAGACTCTAAATTGCCCGTAGGTGTGAATGTGAGTATGAATGGTTGTTTGTTTCTATGTGCCCTGCAATTGGCTGGCGACCAGTTCAGGGTGTACCCCCACCTCTCGCCCAGAGTCAGCTGGGATAGGTTCCAGCTCGCCCGCGACCCTAGTGAGGATAAGCGGTACGGAAAACGAATGGATCCATGAATAATTAATTGTATATATCATTACTATGTATATATTATGTAATGCATTTATATATTTAATATATGTTAAAATCCAAATTTATTTATAAAAACTAATTTCATAAACAAGTGCTTTGAACCTTTACAAGAAAACTGGGAGGGCTGATCAACATTTTTGCACGTACTAAGCCTTTTTTGGGAGGGGGGGGCTTAGTTTATTGCCCCTTCAAAACCGATCAATAGTATGTTTTCAGTTATTTTATGTAAATGCTATTTTATGAGTTACTTTTTCTCACTTCATTTCTGAAGTGACATTTAATTTAATTAAAAAATGAATAACCCAGTAGTGCTGCAATTAGTAATCGAGTATTCTACTGACAATTCTATCGGAATAATCAAGTATAAGGATAAAATGTATTTTTGCTTGGTTAAAGAGCAATTATGAATACCCAAGAGAAAATGAGATATTTCACTTACTGATGAAAGACCAATTAGTTTGCTCTTTTTGATAATCAACAGTATTTTTCTTAAATTCAGATTGTGCATGTAGCAGTCAACTGCATTTTCATGTCTGCAAACATTTCTCTTGAGGCTATTTCAAATATAAATAGGCAGTTCTTGTGAGTATAAAAAACACAAGGCAATTTTAAAAAAGAGGAACAAGTTTGTCATCTTGTTAAAAAGGCACAATTTTATCCAACTGTGGTATCTCAGTTGGAACACTAGAGGGCACTATGTAAATATCATATGTCAAAAACAGGTGAAAAAAGAAAAGAACACCAAGAATAATCAAGAACGTAGTTTAATTTCGAATAGATGGTACCTGTGTGCTTATCGGTATGAAGTGAATAAAAAAAAATTAAAAATTAAAAATACAAGACTGAACACTACACTGACTAAACCAGATTGGAATGAACGGGAAGCCCAGACAGAGCACAACCGGCCCGCCGTGTAACTATTTGCGTGATCGCTCAAAAAGTTAGCTGCTAATGCTAATGAAAACAAGCATACATGACGTCAAGATGCGTGATGCCCACAATGCAATCAGGATTTTTTTAATTTTTTGCAATAAATAATGTCCTTATTGTTACATTATTGTCATTGTCGTTTCTGTGTATGTTAACAGTGGTTCTTGGAATATATACCTTATTTAACTGTCACATTTATTGCTGATTTATGTTGTACTCCATCCATCCATTCATCTTCTACCGCTTATCCGAGGTCGAGTCGCGGGGGCAGTAGCTTTAGCATGGATGCCCAGACTTCCATTTCCCCAGCCACTTCATCCAGCTCTTCTGGGGGAATCCCGAGGTGTTCCCAGGCCAGCCGAAGGATGTAGTCTCTCCAGCGTGTCCTGGGTCATCCCCAGGGTCTCCTCCCAGGTGGGACGTGCCCGGAACACCTCACCGGGGAGGCGTCTGGGAGGCATCCAAATCAGATGCCCCAGCCACCTCATCTGGCTCCTCTCGATGTGAAGGAGCAGCGGCTCTACTCTGAGATCCTCCCGGATGACCGAGCTTCTCACCCTATCTCTAAAGGAGAGCCCGGACACCCTGCGGTGGAAACTCATTTCGGCCACTTGTATCCGGGATCTCGTTCTTTCGGTCATGACCCACAGCTCATGACCAAAGGTGAGGGTAGGAACGTAGATTGACGGATACATCGAGAGCTTTGCCTTTCGGCTTAGCTCCTTCTTTACCACAACGGACCGATACAAAGTCCGCATCACTGCAGACGCTGCACCGATCCGCCTGTCGATCTCCCGTTCCATTCTTCCCTCACTCGTGAACAAGACCCCAAGATACTTGAACTCCTGCACTTGGGGCAGGATCTCATCCCCGACCTGGAGAGGGCACGCCACCCTTTTCCGACTGAGGACCATGGTCTCAGATTTGGAGGTGCTGATTCTCATCCCAGCCGCTTCACACTCGGCTGTGAACTGCTCCAATGAGAGTTGGAGGTCATGGCTTGATGAAGCCAACAGAACCACTTCATCTGCAAAAAGCAGAGATGCAATAATGAGGTCACCAAACCGGACCCCCTCTACGCCTCGGCTGCGCCTAGAAATTACTGTCCATAAAGGTTATGAACAGAGTCAGTGACAAAGGGCAGCCTTGGCGGAGTCCAACCCTCACCTGAAACGAGTCCGACTTACTGCCGGATATGCGGACCAAACTCTGACTTCGGTCGTGCCGCCTGCCGTGGCGGGGATTACCGCCACAGCAGGCACCGACCACCTTACAGCCACAGCTCCTGTCGGCCGCCTCAGCAATGGAGGCGCGGAACATGGTCCACTCGGACTCGATGTCCCCCGCCTCCCCTGGAACATGAGCAAAGTTCTGTCGGAGGTGGGAGTTAAAACTCCTTCTGACAGGGGATTCCGCCAGACGTTCCCAGCAGACCCTCACAATACGTTTGGGCCTGTCACATCGGACCGGCATCTTCCCCCACCATTGGAGCCAACTCACCAACAGGTGGTGATCAGTTGACAGCTCCGCCCCTCTCTTTACCCGAACGTCCAAGACATGCGACCGCAAATCCGATGACATGACCACAAAGTCGATAATCAAACTGCGACCTAGGGTGTCCCGGTGCCAAGTGCACGTGTGGACACCCTTATGCTTGAACATGGTGTTCGAACATGACAAGCACAGAAGACCAATAAAAGAACACCGCTCGGGTTCTGATCGGGGGGAGGGGCGTTCCTCCCAATCACGCCCTTCCAGGTCGCACTGTCATTTCCCACGTGAGCATTGAAGTCCCCCAGCAGAACGATGGAGTCCCCAGCGGGAGTGCTCTCCAGCACCTCCTCCAAGGATTCCAAAAAGGGTGGGTACTCTGAACTGGTGTTTGGTGCATAGGCACAAACAACAGTCAGGACCCGTCCCCCCACTCGAAGGCGGAGGGAGGCTACCCTCTCGTCCACCGGGGTGAACCCCAACGTACAGGCGCCAAGCCAGCGAGCAATAAGTATACCCACACCTGCTCGGTGCCTCTCACCGTGGGCAACTCCAGAGTGGAAGAGAGTCCAACCCCTCTCGAGAGGACTGGTACCAGAGCCCAAGCTGTGTGTGGAGGCGAGCCCGACTATATCTAGTCAGAACTTCTCGACGTCACACACCAGCTTCCCTACCATAGAGGTGTCATGCCACGTCCGTAGAGCCAGCTTCTGTAGCTAGGGATCGGATCGCCAAGGTCCCCGCCTTCGGCCACCGCCCAGCTCGCACTGCACCCAACCCCCATGGCCCCTCCCACAGGTGGTGAGCCCATGGGAAGGGGGACCCACGTTACCCTTTCGGGCTGTGCCCGGCCGGGCCCCATGAGTGCAGGCCCGGCCACCAGGCGCGGTCCTTCGAGCCCCAACTCCAGGCCTGGCTCCAGAGGGGGGCCCCGGTGACCCGCGTCCGGGCAAGGGAAACCTGAGTCCATAATTTGTCTTCTTGACAAGGGGTCTTTGAGCCGTGCTTTGTCTGGTCCCTCACCTCGGACCTGTTTGCCATGGGTGACCCTGCCAGGGGCATAAAGCCCCAGACAACTTAGCTCCTAGGATCATTGGGACACACAAACCCCTCCACCACGATAAGATGACGGCTCAAGGCGGGGTTATGTTGTACTGTTATTTTATTTTTTTCATGAAACCATTACTTTAGGTAGTGTGTGAAAGA
This sequence comes from Phycodurus eques, assembly GCF_024500275.1. Lineage (NCBI taxonomy): Eukaryota > Metazoa > Chordata > Actinopteri > Syngnathiformes > Syngnathidae > Phycodurus > Phycodurus eques. The sequence continues at coordinate 4,353,016 of NC_084534.1, read as the reverse complement.
ATAACCTCTTGGATAATTCTTTTACAACAGCGTCCCATCATTATGTTAACTGTCTAAAGATAATAAGATCCAGCGACAGCAATAATAGCATTGTACACTTTGACCTACTAAATAATAAGTAAAATTTTCACCATTATGTTGTCACTTTTCATATTTTACTGTCGTATAACAATAAGTGATACATATAGCTGTAGAATGAAAAGCTATGAATTTTGGTTTCTCAGTGCTTTGGTCAAAGTTACAAGTCTTTTCAAGTCAGTGGGTTCAAGTCCAAGTGAAATCACGACTCATTGCTGTTCAAAGTCAAGTGCAGTAACATATTGTCGAGTCGAGTCTAAAGTCACAAATTCATGACTCGAGTCCAAGTCATGTGGCTCGAGTCCACACTTCTGCCTACCAGCAATTTGAGCCCATCGGGATGTTTAGTATTTTTTAGATGGTAGTCTACGTCCTAGTGCACCCTACTACGGTTGAAAAACAGTGGTTGAATGATTGTGACTGATGTAGGACCTCTTTAGGAATTACCTTGGTAACTTGAGTTGTGGTTGCAGTGGTGACACTTTCTGCAGTGATGGTCAGTGGGGACACAATGGAATCTTTACCTTTAGGGCAGGCTTTTACCTATACAGCACATTTATAAGTGAAAAGGCATTTGATATGACGTTAAATAATCAAAAATCCCAAAGTGACATGATCATAGGCAGAATCCATCCGCCCATCCAGTCATGACTTTTCTGATACCACTCATCATTCTCAGAGATCAATTACAGGACTTACAAACCAATCAGCAACACATTCACATACAAACAATTTATAGGTATAGGACTGAAGGATCGTGACTCAACCAACACACTCCATCTCACTGATACATAGAGTAGTCTTTCCTTATCAAATGCTTACCGGTGATCCATTTTCTTTAAGGCTAAAAGGAGTATCTTGGGTGAAGGAGAGTCTCTGTTGGAAGGATACCACAAGTCTTCTTCAGATATATCATTATGTTGATATGGACAAACATTTTTGGACACATTTTTTAATTAATTGTTGGTAATCGGAGGGTGTGATTAGCGTGACCTGCCTGACTGGGTTCATCTTGACTCAGGTACTGCGGTCTCCTCGGACATTCCCAAAAAAATTATTTTAGGTTAATTGAACACTCTAAATCACCCATCAGCGTGAAAGTGAGAGTGGATGCTTGCTTGTCTACCGTATGCAGTATGTGCCCTGCGATTAACTGGTGAGTCCAGGATATATCCAGCCTTCTCTCACCCAAAGCAAGCCGGGAGAGGCTCCAGCTCACCCGTGAGCCTGAACAGGATACAAGTTAAATGAAGGAATGATAATAAATAAGTCAGTGAATGGACGTCTTCTTTGCCTTTTGGCTTAACCCTACTCAGTCAGGGGTCACCACAATGAATCATCCTCTTCAATCTCTCCCTGTCCTCTGCATCTGCTGCGCTAACACTGGCTATCTGCAGGTATTCCCTCACCAGATTTATAAATCTCCTCTTTGGTCTTCCTCTTTGCCTCCTACCTGGCAGCTCAATTTCCATTATCCTTCTCCCAATATATCCATTTTCACCTCTCCAAACCATCTCATTCTGTCACTCTCTAGCTTTATCTCCAAACCTTCTAGTCTTTGTTGTCTCTCTGATAAGACTAGTGTCACTGATTAGTATTACTCCTTAAAGGACCGACCTAATCCTGTGATCATTGGCACTTATTCCATAGTTCTGGACATATAGGCTTGTTTTGTGATGAAATATTTGAATTTTTGACACATTTTGGCCCAACCACATTTTGGCCTGTCACAGGCTGACACATCATGCACAGAAGGCGAGGATTTCTTCACTGAAATACTACATATTCTGCGGTGTAATGTTAGCCTATATTGACAGTCAGTATGTTTTTTTAAGACAGTAACGAGTAAAATAGTGATAGTGAAACATTTTAATAGGCCCTTTTTTTTTTCTTTTTTTGGAAAAATGAATCATTGAAATGCCTTGTTGAGGAAAGAAGACAGCCACATTATGCCAAATTAATAACAGCAACAGAAGGTATAACTTGAACAAAGCTGTGTTTGGAAACTCAAGCAAGCTGTCATATGTATATTGGGGGAAAATTACATCATGCTTATCGATCCGATATGGGAAAAAAATAACCCATAGCAATAGCAGCGGGGCACTGGTCGGCAGCGGCTGCTGCTGCTGCTACATTGGCAAGTGACATCCATCCATTCCATTACCTCCACCACTTATGCTCACTAGGGTCGCGGGTTGGCACGTGACAGTCATGTCATATTTTGACCACAATTCCTTGCCTATGACACCAAAAATAGTCAAACTCCAGAGTAAATTAGCAAATGATCGCCAGTACTTGCTGAAATTACGATCACCCAGTGACTTTGAGTTTGTAACTATGATGCTCACTGTTTATGTACTTCTGAGTGTAGCTCTCAGTAAGACCCAGCGGCCTATAAAGCAGCTGTCTCGCTTAGCAGCTCAAGCCAACAGAGGAGAAAGCGGGGGCGGTTCACCCATATACAGAAGAACAGTTGTCGCAGTGGGCTAACAGCTAGGGTAAAAGCTAACCTGGGCAGCACGCCACGCCTATGCATCTTTCTTTCTAACGTTCGGTCACTGGACAATAAATGAGATCATCCACAAATGGAATTAACATCAAAACACACAATGGCCCTCTTCCAGCACGAGCGCCCATCCACTAATAACGGCTCCGGCGGCTTGCTCAACAGAACACTTAAGTATGATTGAATGAGTTTAGTCTTTAAAATTCTGAGATAATCCCAACTGTCATTTAAAGACTATAGACAACCCTTCATAGTGGCATTCATATTTATAGGAAATTACTCGTATTCATTTACCACGGCTTTGCACTGTTGGAGGAAACCCACAAAGAATCCACACAAGCATAGAATATATGACAACTTGAAACAAAAAGGACTAAGCTGAGATCCCAGAACCTTCTTGCTGTTAGGCAGCCATGCTAACTGCTCAACCACTGTAAAAACACAGTCCTTGTAAAACAATCCCGCAGAGCAGAAGTGAACAAATCTGCCCAACTTCAAAAATAATTGAATGCACTGAAGAGTTCAGCAACACACAAACACCAGTGGAAGGTCATAGATGAACTGGAACATGGAACTCAAGTCGATGCTTGTAGAAGCTTTCTTCTGTGATGAATAAGAAACCCTTTTACAATCACCAGTCACCAAGTCAAGAACACTCAAGGAGGTCAGCATAGCTTCTGAAATCCAGAGATGCCCTCCTGAATGTAACTTCAGAGATGCCACAAGGTGCACAAAACCATGAATCAAAACAGGGCACTCGAGAAAAGACAGATTGCTCTTTGCCATTAAAAAAAAAAAATGGTAAGCACAACTACATCACTTTGACAGCCCTTTTTACACTGCACTGTACCTACTCGGTTTACCACAGCTGGCTCTACTCATCTTAATTTGGGGTGGTGAATTTTCCACTCCAAAATCGGACTACCTAAGTCAGGGGTGTCAAACACATCTTTGTCGCAGGCCACATTGTAGTTATGGCTTCCCTCGGAGGGCCGTTATGACTGTGAACCCATATAAAATATTGTCACACATGATTTGCTTTCGCGGGCCACATAAAATGATGTTGCGGGCCAGATCTGGCCTCCGGGCCACCAGTTTGACACCTGTGACCTAAGTCATCGTTGGAACAACTGTTCTGACATCAGTAGCTTCATTAAATGCATCACTCTTAAAGGGACAAGTAACTGAAATGGTGGGAAACAAGGGCTTTTTCATAATTTATTTTAACTGCATGTTCCATACATAAACAATGGAGGCTGAAGGTAAACCATATTACTAAATGGCACTGCTTGACCAGCAAACACGGCAAAATCAAATAGAACATCATCTATCACTTTAACCTTTCAATATTATTAAAATACAATTTATCCACTTGACAACCAATGCGGAGTGTTGCTAGAAAACAATATGTGCATGATTAAACATAAGATCCCAAACTAGATTCAGACCATTGATTCCAAGTACATTGTATGCCACACACTTGACTGCTATACTGTACGATCTCATGCAAAAACAGCTCTTGGAACTATTATGTTCGAAAGGACCTCAGTTTAAACTGCCCTCACAATAGCTGTGCTTTCTCTTGATTTACATATCTACTTTAATTAGTATTATTAAATTAAAATCTTGGCAAAGGCCTGCTGGCTACACTAAGGTGGCAAATTTTATTCGACAGAGAACTGGTGGCAGCTATAAGACAAACCTGCTGTTGAAATGTGGAGACTGGATTGCAGCAGAGCATCTGTATTGGAAAGTAAATTTGCTTTGCTGTGCTTTAATGTTGTAGATTAACAACATTAAAGTACAGCAAAGCAAATGTATTTATATAGCGCATTTCATACATAAGGTACTGTGTAACTCAATGTGCTTTACATGATTAAAAGCATTTAAAACAAAGGGAAAAAAACGGCTTATAAAGATTTAAAACAAAGAGAAAAATAAAAGTACAATTAAAGCAGCATACAGTAACCTGAACGAAAAAACATTCACACTTGGGACTGACGTCTCTTCTGTTGGAAACATATTCCCTTTGTGTGAGGCATAATAGCTAAATGCTGTTTCGCCATATTTGCTTTGGACTCTGTGCTCCACTATTTGACCTGAGTCTGTAGATCTCAGAGCCCTACTGGGTTTATATTACATTAGCATTTCTTTCATGTATTCAGGACCTAAACCATGTACTGATTTATTGACTAGTAGCAGACCTTTAAAATATATTCTATTCTAAAGCTGACTGGGAGCCAGTGTAGAGACTTTAGAATTGGAGTAATATTCTATGACCTCTTCGTTCTGGTCACAACCCGGGATTCAGGATTTTGAATGAGCTGCAGCTGTTAAATGCTCTTTTGGGGGAGTCCAGTCAGAAGACCATTACAATAGTCAAATCTACTTGAGCTAAAAACTTTTCCTGGTCTGCTTGGCATATGCAAGCCTTCACTCTGGATATGTTCTTCAGATGGTAGCAGGCAGTTTTAGTAATTGATTTGATATGACTGTTGAAAGTTAGGTTAGAATCTATCAGAACACCAAGGTTTCGGACTTGGTCTTTGGTTTTTAAAGACAGTGACTACAGCTATTTATGAACAGAAATCCTTGTTTCTTTATTGCCAAAAACAATTATCTTCATTTTGTTGTGGTTTAATTGAAGAAATTTTGGCTCATCCAATTATTTATCTGTTTTAAACAGTGACACAACACCTCAATTGAAGTGTAGTCATCTGCAGACACTGCTAGATATAACACTGTGTCATCTGCATAGCTATGATAGTCAAAATTAACGTTCTGAAGAATTTGACCCAAGGGTAGAATATTAATAAATATATATATATTTAGAAGAGGCTTAATGGCAGCTTGAACAGGAGTGGCCCAAGAACTGACCCTGGAGGGACCCCATAGGTCATTGCCATTCGATGAGACTGAACACTTCCAATGGTTACAAAATAACTCCTTTCCTCCAGGTAGGACCTGAAACATTTATGGACTGTTCCATTTAGTCCTACCCACGTTTCCAATATATTATATTATGTTACAATATGTAGTATTATGTTATATTATGCAGTATATTATGCTTTATCGTATCGAAAGCCGCACTGAGATCCAACAAGACCAGAATTGACACCTTTCCAGAGTCAGTATGCAATCTTATATAATTTAGCACTTTGATAAGAGCAGATTCTGTACTGCGATGAGTTCAGAAACCTGATTTTAATTTGTCAAAAATTCCATTTAACTTCAATAAATTGCTGAGTTGATTAAAAATAACTTTCTCAACAATCTTGGCCTATGAAAGGGAAATTTGAGATGGGCCTATAGCTTGCTAAAATGGAAGCGTCCAGCGTTGTATTTTTTAGAAGAGGCTTAATGGCAGCTACTTTTAGTGCTTTAGGAAACTTGCCTGACTGAAGTGAGCAATTGATTATTTGCTGCAAATCAGCTCGCACAGACTTCGCAATAGCCTTTAAAAAGTCAGATGGTGTTGAGTCAAGACAGCTCGTTGACGGTTTCAGCTAATGAACCAAGTTTTTGGGTCAACTATCAAATACTGACATGGTAATGTTTTCCTCGGTGGCTTCAGATGTACTATCATTTTTTTCATTTTGCTGATTTATGCTGATACTTAACCCAATGGATTGTATTTTTTCACTAAAATAAGCAAATTAATTGCATTTATCTGCAATTAAGGAGTTCTGGAGCTATCTGATTCGGGGGGTTGTGAGCTTGTCAACCACAGCAAACAGTGCGAGTATTGTTGAAGTTCTTACTGATGATTTCAGAAAAGTGTTGCTGTTTCACCCTGACTAACTCTTGGTTTCTTCTATGACCTCTTCTTTGTCTGAAGAGGTCATAGTCAATTTGGAGTTTAGTTTTTTTCTCCACTTACATTCTGCTTTCCTACACTTTAATTTAGAGGTCTTTACCATCATCTTGGTCACCTCAAGATTGACTTAGTTTTAATAGAAGCAACAGCATTCATGACATTTAAGATTTCCCAGGTGATATTATCCAAAAGTTAATCAACTCTCTCAGCAGTCACAATTTGTGGCACAGCTAGGGCCTCCATAAACGTATTGTAAGTACATTTATGTATCTTAATGGATATAGCGGTTGTTTGAGCTTTTGGGAGAATCTGTAATTCAAAGAAAACACAAAAATGGTCAGAAATCACCATATACTTAATGTCAACTGATAGAATTTCCACATCCTTAGAGATGACCTTGAGTGTGGGTTGGACTCTTAATATGTTGAGAGAGGTCAAATGTGTCCAGTATAGCAGCAAGTTCTTTAGATTTCTTTCCCCATGTTATTGTCAACATGGATGTTAAAAGTACGACAAAATAGTCAGTATGAATGGATTTTATATTGATTGCACCACAAATCCCTCGCTATTTATTCCCACATACACGTCTGAAAATATCGGAAGAATCGGCCTGATGTTTCTGACTTTTATGTTTCCACATCAGCAGTGTCGGGAATCTTGTATACAAGGAAGTCCTTTGCAGATTCCTTTCCACATTTATACATGGCTTTTGTCAGCTCAATTTTGTACTCATTACACCACAAATGCCTCTAATATATCCCAATCGAGTTTCTATAGATCTCAAACCATTCGTGTGGGTGACAATGTGTGATAGACGCGGACTTTAGCTGGTTGCCATAACTTTGGTTGACGAGGGCATTGATCTCCTGCCATAAGCGTTACATCGCTTTATGTCCTAAATCTGCAGCCGATCTTCACCAAAAGTTACGAGTACATCCCTATGAATGCCCAATTACACCTCTGAAAATATTCCAATTTTATGCAGCAAGATGTTTTCCTCTCCATAGATGATCATTTGCATGAGACTTGCAAGGATGTGGCACTCACCCCCCATGTATATATCATTTTAATGATAGCACCCTAATAAATTAGCAATTTTTCAGCATTTTAAATTAGCGATTGTCAATTGAACATAATTTTGGGGTGCTAGCTACTGTTCATATGATGCAATGATATATTGTATGTATGACAGCAAAATAAGGTACTGTATACCGACTTGAACAAAGCGGTGTTTGGTAACTCAAGCAAGCTGTCTTTTTTTTTTTTTTAATTAAAAGTTGTCATTTTGGAGGTGGGGGGATTCCACTCGACAGCTACCCTACATGAGTGTATACTGCCACGTTATAGTACTGTATCCTTTGTCCACGGCTGTACAGTCATTTGATTTTTTTTTTTTTTTTTTTCAAAAAAAGTTGTCATTTTCAAGGTGGGGGATTCTACCCAATAGCGACAATATATAAAATATGACTAATTACTGCCATTCTATAGTATAGTACGTTCCTTATCCCACAAGGGCTATGCAGTGAATTCGGTCTCCGCTTCTGCCCTCTACGTCACACCAAGACAAGGGGGCAGGTCGATTTTGGAGATTCCAAATGCAATTCGTTATTTACAAATGCTCCATAAATGATTGATATTATTTGAAATGACTGCCAGTTCATTTTCTTGAGCAAAAAAAAAAAAATTCATAAAGACAACTTGTTGGTGAAATATGGACCATGAAGACCACATATCTCCTTTAAAAAGACAAAACAAAACATCTGAGCTGAGATTAAATTTGGAAGCTTTGATTTAACATCACTCACAGAAACTTTGCAAACAGTATTATTATTTACCTTTTCATTTTTTTGGGTTCATTCAGTAGCAATACTATGTATCTGCAATTATTTACCTGTGGTGAGACAGGTGTGACAGTCGCTTGAACTTCTGAGCCGTTTGACTGAGACTCTGTCTTGGAATCGGCCCTCTTGAGCATCTGGGCCATCGTCACAGTGCTGGAATCTCTTCTTGCCACAGGAGGCTGTAAAAAACCCCAATACACATTATGACCAAACAACAAGACAAATCATTTCTTTCTTGAAAAAATTGGAAATGCAACAGGAAGGGAACCTAATGAATAACAGATTCAATAAGAAATTAATTAACTGGCAAAATTATATTGATAACAATGATAAGAATGGATCAATAAATCAACCGGGGGGGTGGGGGGGGAATAAAAACTGTTCAATCATTAACAGAAAACACCAACAAAGGGCAGCTGGGTGGGATGGATCCATGAGGTCATGTTGATGAAGGATGAAAATCATCTGTCTACCTCATGATACATTCCCTCTTCAGGAAGTTTCTCCTCTATGGGAGATTTGTCCATTTGGCCCATTAGACGTGCAGAGTAGAACCTCGATGTTTCCTCAAAGTCCTCCCGTCCCACCTCGGGCTGTCGCTCCTTCTCTCCCGAATAGGACACGCCTTTAGTCATGTCCTCCATGCAGGGATGGAGGTCTGTTATGACAGTGAAGTCGACCTCAGCTTCTAGGCTGGATGTGGAGCTGATCGTCATACTGGAGCACTTGCGCTCAATGCCTAGATGGGCCTCCCTCATGCAGGCCACAGTGTCCTGCTCCTGTTCCTCCTCTGGGACTATAATCGTCTGGGGCCTCTTGTCACTGAGCTCCTTCTGGGATGGGTACAGATACAGAGTCGCCACGCTAAGATTATGGTACATACTGTAACTGTGGACTGATGATGGCGATGGAATGTAATGGGCTTGAAGGCATGATGGGCTTCACATAGATCCACACACGTGCTATATGAATTAGATCAGACACTGTGAGATGGTGAATGTGGAAACGTACAGTAAAATCTATCTATTTGGAGAAACTGTATCAACAACTGTAAATACCAGATGCTGGAGGTACACTGTTTGTTGGTAAATACTGTATAATCCAAATCAAAGCTGCCACATTAGTATTTTGATGTGAATGGAATAGTACTCATTTTAAAATAAGTTCCTAATTATGATGTACTTACAGCATCAATGAAAACACTGTGTTAGGGAGAAGAACATTCATTCATTCATTCATTCATCTTCTGTTCCGCTTCTCCTCACTAGGGTCACGGGCGTGCTGAAGCCTATCCCAGCTATCCTCAGGCGAAAGGCGGGGTACACCCTAAACTGGTCACCAGGCAATCGCAGAGCACATAGAAACAAACAACCATTCACACTCACATTCACACCGAAGGGCAATTTAGAGTCTCCAAGTTCCCCAAGCATGTTTTGGGGATGTGGGAGAAAACCGGAGTGCCCGGAGAAAGCCCACGCAGGCACGGGGAGAACATGTAAACTCCACACAGGCGGGGCCGGGATTTTGAACTCAAGTCCTCAGAACTGTGAGGCAGATGCGCTAACCAGTTGTCCACCGTGCCGCTGGGAAAAGAACAATGTAACTGAAATGAAGTTCTTGTGTAACAAAAACAAAAAAATGAATAATAGTTCAATACATGTTGTGAGTAACTTCAAATTCACTCCAGAGACAAACGTATTTAAATTGGATTGTTATTCTTTGTAAATTACAGTATGAGTTCAGCCAAATGCATGAATTCTTATTTTGAATCCCCACATCCAGTTGAAGCTACAGTAGATAGTCAGTGAAAACAATTACAAACATCCATCCATCCATCCACTTTCTGAGCCGCTTCTCCTCACTAGGGTCGCAGGCGTGCTGGAGCCTATCCCAGCTATCATCGGGCAGGAGGCAAGGTACACCCTGAACTGGTTGCCAGCCAATCGCAGGGCACATACAAACAAACAACCATTCACACTCACATTCACACCTACGGGTAATTTAGGGTCTCCAATTTATGCATGTTTTTGGGATGTGGGAGGAAACGGGAGTGCCCGGAGAAAACCCACGCAGGCACTGTGAGAACATACAAACTCCACACAGGCGGGGTCGGGGATTGAACCCCGGACCTCAGAACTGTGAGGCAGACGCTCTAACCAGTCGGTCACTGTGCCACCCGTGGCCAGACCATTTTCATTTAAGACTTTTTATTTTTTGAATGACGTTGGTAACTCGCATCTGCTGTCTTATCCAACTGCATTTTGTCACGAATGCTTATATTTGGCGTTCCATGTTCATAGATAGATAGATATATAGATAGATAGATAGATAGATAGATAGATAGATAGATAGATAGATAGATAGATAGATAGATAGATAGATAGATAGATAGATAGATAGATAGATAGATAGATAGATAGATAGATAGATATTTAAGTAATTTAAGCCTCAGAAAAGAAGTCTGCTGCAGTTACTTGGAAATAATGTAAGTGAAGGGGTAGCGATGAATGGAATACATAAGAATGAGTTTGAATACAAATAAACAACCTTGGCATCAATAAATGGGTCATCATAAACAAAGGGAGCAGAGACAGGCTCCTGTAGGTGGAAGCAGAAGAGATAGCACATTAGAACAAGGTGAAGTGGAATTAGGCCCTTAAAAACATACATACCAGTGACTGGGCCCCAAATACTTAAGTTTTCTCGGGCATGAACACAAATTAACTAACCGGTTCTGGTAACGCTATCTGTTCTGTTGTGCAAGAAGGAACAGTTGACGTGAATAACACGTATACTGCATTCAACCTCCTACAGCATGAATTATTTGGTGGTGAGTTCGTGATGGTGTGGGGTGGCATAACCTTGACATCCTTAGACCCATTGTCAGAATGATTTTTGTTCCAGTGGACCACTATGCTGATCGTGGGCCATGGATTCCTTTTGTCGCATGCTGAAATGTGTCAGCAGTTGAGGAATAAATTGATGCTACTCACTCGCCTGCCTGTTTACCAAACACAGCAGCCTCATAATGTATCGCTATATCCACTGTTGCCATCACTGCACCACTAACTTTCCAGGAGCTGACTAATCCAGATCCAGGTCTGGGAGGAGAGCCCCCATGCGACCATCTGTTGTCTGACCGGGAGTATCCAAAGAGATTCTGGGCGTGGATAAAGACAAGTGGAGGACTATCCACACTTCTGAGCCTGGTCATGGGTTGTTGTCAGTTGGAACAGCCTGTATCTTGATGATTAGAGGCTGACATTTTTCAGGATGGGAGTGAACTTCACCTGCAATCGTGATTGGGCAAGAGGGGGTGCGAAAGTCCTCGGGAGCGGAAATTGTGATAACAAAGCCACGCAGTTATATTTTATTTGACCTTTAATCAAATCGATGTTGATTTGAACATTTCCCCTGAGCATCGAGCTAAAAAATGCTCACCCGGGATTCGGATCAATTGGGGAGAGAGTGGGATCAAGCTTTGTGAGAGTGGGAGGGAGTGGGAGTAAACATCCATTCGAGTGTCAGCCTCTATTGGTAATCCAGTCTTCAACTGGTTAATGAGTGGGGTTTCCATTGTTTGTTTTTACATTACATTGTTTGCAGTTACAAAAAAAAAAAAAACTAATTAAAGCGAGAAATCCACTATCCATCCATCCATCCATTTTCTGAGCCTCTTCTCCTCACTAGGGTCGTGGGCATGCTGGAGCCTATCCCAGCTATCATCGGGCAGGAGGCGGGGTACACCCTGAACTGGTTGCCAGCCAATCGCAGGGCACATAGAAACAAACAACCATTCGCACTCACAGTCATGCCTACGGGCAATTTAGAGTCTCCAATTACTGCATATTTTTGGGATGTGGGAGGAAACCGGAGTGCCCGGAGAAAACCCACGCAGGCACGGGGAGAACATGCAAACTCCACACAGGCGGTGGCGGGGATTGAACCCGGATCCTCAGAACTGTGAGGCTGACGCTCTAACCAGTCGCCCACCGTGCCAGAAATCCACTATTTCATTACTATTTTTTTTTTGTTAAAAAAAGTATTTTTCACCTGAGCCACTACGAGAGGTGACAGAATGCTGATTAAGCCTAATCAGCTTCTGACACATCTTGCTATATTTTTTAATATTTATTTTTTTATATTTAGTGGCTATCCTATACATTCCCGCACTGGATCACTTGGTGGTGCTCTAAAATGATGTTGCGGAAATGGAAGTATTTTACCTACGAACGGACAGGGCTATATATGGATAGCGCGCAGGTCAACTGAGCCATAGAGATAGGAGAAAGCATGCGGGGTTGGAAGGAGGAGGAGGAGGCCAAACAAGTGTTTAGCCTATGTCCTATCGAAGCGACAAAGACTTTGTTGTAATGCTGAATTCCAGCATTAGGGGTGCCAGAAATCGCAGATTAGAGCTTTAAGATCTGGGACGTGTGATTTTCAGTAAGTGTTCCCTTTTTTGAACAGTAGATCCGAACACAAATCTCAAGCTTTATACCTGTATATCAAAATGTTTTTTATATATATATATATATATATATATATATATATATATATATATATATATATATATACATACACACACACACACACACACACATGCGTGTGTTTGTGTGGGGAAAAAAATATTTTTATACTAGTGGGAAATATTAAAAGGACAGACAATGAAGTCATGCAAACTATGTAATGATCAGATTTCAGCATTGCACAAGCAGTGGCTTTAAAATGACAAAAAGGACTAAATTCTGTTGAACAGCAAAATGACTGAGCGACTAGGTCTACATGTTGACAAGCACACTACATCTTATTTTCCTCATCTTGATTTGGTTGGTGGTTGCTCATGAGGTCGTTTGCACACAGAGGGAGCCAATGCAACACATTCTCAAACCTGCTTAATCCAATATATGATAAGAGTTGGATTTGGATGGAAAGGGGAAAATTATGAAAGCTGTCAGGTCTATTCACTTCACATTCTTTTCATTACAGTGCCAAATGCATGCGTGCTCCTCATGATAACTACAGTGGAATGAAAGCACCAAATCGGAATAGCACAGAGCTATATGTCTGAAGGCTCACCGGCTGCTGGGCTTACACCAACAGAGGAACCTGTGTGCTGTTATCTTTTTGTCCAGGTGAGGTTACAGAGAATAATAGATGAATACTCATCTGACGAATCAAACAATTTTTGAATTCTCTTGATCCCTTTTAGTGAGCTCTTCAGTGAACTGTGCCGAAACACTGCATTCATCTGTAATTTAGAAAGCTTGTGCTCTGTAAATGACAATTCTGTTTACCTTCTCCTTGGCAAATTCTATTTTTTCATTTGTGGGACAATATACAAATAGTATGCAACATGCAAATAAATAATGTTGTGTTCTAGCTTGACAATGCAGCAGAAATTGGAAAAGCTTTTAGAGCAATAAAATATGAGCCTTAATTATCTGCTACAGTGGAACCTCTAAAGATGAACACCTGGAAGGTTGAACAAACTGGAATTTGACAAACCAACTTTTCTGAGAAAACATGGTTCAAAAGTATGCAAAATGCCAGGGGTCGAATTATCATGCATGACATCATGTCAGATCGCAACATATCTTGCAAGTCTTTGGCTCAATGAGCATCAGGATTAACACCACAAAAGCGCCTGCTTTTTCTTAGTCTTTTTTTTTTTAATGCAACCACAGACCAGTGATGGCAACAAAGAAAATGTGATGACATCTATAGAACCAAAAATAGCACTTGATTACAACATAGGAATGAGGTTCCACTGTAGTTAGTTTATTTGTGTTGAGGACTGGGGGAAGTGTGAATAAAAACCTAATTATAATTAAATTCCATTGCATTTTCCAGAATTCACAGGTGAGCTCTACAGATTTGCCAGACAGGGTGCAGAGACTGATAGGGTGATTTGTTTGGGTGGCTAGCATTTAATGTGCTATCAAGATGAAGGTAAAGCATCATCCCTACTGCTCTTCACATTGAGTAAAGATGGATGACTGTACTGAACTGAAAGGCACTGAAAATGAAGCAAAAAAGAAAATGGCGTGCAAGTCTGAAGAAGCTCATGCGATGCTTTACTTCCACTGACTGAATAGCAGATGCCAAGGACAGTTACCGAGTATCTCTTCTTGACCGCTTCCTGGCTCTGCTCTCTGACAGCATTCCTGCTGTTCCGCAGTATTAGTCCAGATTCCCGAGCCTTCTTAGTTTTTACTGGTGGAGCTGGAGGAATTATTTTCGGAAGAGGTGAGGTAAACATCTGACTTTCAGAAGACCCACGGCAGGGATGATAACTGTCATCAGGATTCTCGTCTTGAGCGATTTTCTCTAAATTTACTTCAAATGCTGGATGAAGGGTAGAGACATCAGTCCAGTTGAGGTCTGAGGATCCCTCTGGAGAGCCGACCGACCAGCGGTATTCTCTTCTTAAGACACGCGTTTGCTCATCCTGTCCTACCCTGTCCCTGTCATCCTTACATGCTATGCTCTTCGATCGCTCTGGCTTTATAGGAACAATCCTGGTGATTTCTGACTGATGGCTGCCCGACAGTCTCTGGAGAGACGCCCTCTGACGTCTGTCTCCCATTAGACTCTCAATATCCTCTCCTCCAGAACTACTTATCTTTCTCTCATGTGTTCTGACCTGTCTCAGTTTTACCTCTGCTAGCTCTTTATTGTCAATAAAGCCCTTTCCTCTTATTATCTTTAAGCACTCCCCTTTTACATTTACTAATGGACTTGCATGGTCTACCTTCGCAGGTCCATTTATTTCTGACAGCCCAACCTGGTTCAAGCTTTGTTTGACTGGTCCTGAATCTTGGGTGGAAGCATCCTTGCTTTCTCCTGCCACTATGTCCGCCAGTATGCTGTCTTCATAGGCCTTGAAAGGCTGATTCTTTTGTGGTTCTCTATCACCTTCTGCCAACACTACCATTGCTGATTGACAATCATTTGCTGTTTCAGAATTGTTTTCTGAATTGTCGTCTGAGTCTAAGCCCTCGTTTTCCTTTTCAGTAGAATCACTTGCACCTTTCTCGTGTCCTAGATCTGGAGGCATTCCCAGGTTTAAGCTCTGGGGTGGCCTCTTTTTTCTCTGCATTGAAGCTGTGTGTTCCTTCATCTGATGTGAGCTGAGGGCCAAACTGTCCTTTGGTTCAGAGGTTGAACCTTCAGATTGTTTGCTTGGAGATTTATCTTGACACGAGTCTGCATTTGCAGATAATTGAATCTGAAAACGACCTTTGTTAGTGGGCCGCTGCTCATAGCACGCAGCTGCCTCTCTGGATGATTTTGTTGATGGAAATTCATCCATATTGCTTTTCATTTCTTTTCTGCCAGAGTCTGTTACATCAATATGCATAATCTTAGAGACATTTATCTCTTTTTCCTGCTTATTTTTGTCCCAGGAAGAATCAGATGTGTGAGACTTGTTATTTTCTTTCACTTTCCAGTCATGGTCTTGATGATAACTTTCTGGGTGTTCAATCAATACCCAATCCTCAGAGCCCTATATTGGTATAAATTAAACAAAGTTAGACAAGCCAAATATAACTACAAATTATGCAATCTCCATGACTGATGGAAGTTTTTGTCAACATGTTTTTAGATTCATGAGATTTTATTCCTATGATGGAGTGACTTCACCTAACTACAGATGGTATGAAGGGTGTCATATCATCACATGAAAAGAAATTGAGAAACATTCAACCTCAGGTGAAGTCGTGAGATTCTTCTGGATGAACCCCTCAATAGACAGGCTATTAATGGGGTCTTTTCCCACCACTCGGCCCCCCAACTGGCCAGCACGAGGAAGATTGAAAGGGAAGGAAGGACAGCCATTAGTACTCTGACTGAGTAAAAAGCTCGTGAATGAGAAACATATTATGAAAACATTAATAATTATTCTTGTGAAACCAAAAACAACTTTGATGTGCAACCCTTTCCGTGACAACTTCAAAAACAACAAACCAAAATAATTTGCAAAGCAAATGGCTAACTACTCGAAGCAACTACCACCGGTGGATGAGTTTGACTAAATCTGTTCAGTCCCAAGACTTTGGGCCAATCCCAATTCTACCCCTTAGCACTTCCCCTTTGTCTTACCCCTTGCCCGTAGCTGATGTTTCACAAGTGCAAGTGCAGTTTCGCGTGCAACCCACGCGCGCAGTTTTGAAAATGTACTGCAGTTCAAGTCGTAGGTGTCGCTACGGCTGTTATTGGCTATGACACCACAGGGTGGAGTTTCCTCTGCATTTTTTGGCCATTTCCGGTAGCCGTTTTTACTTTCATTTCAGTAACAAGGAACAAAGCAACAACAATGGCGACTGTGGAACAAGTGTCTGCTTGAACAAATGGACCGAGATGACCAGATGATACGTTTAATTATGCTGCAAAATCGATAAAGACGGCGGCGGCGTAGATGGTATGTAGAACCAAGGGGCATCACAGCATGTGACTAAAACGTACCAATCACGAGAGATGATCTTCGTGGGGTTCTACACGAAGCAACAATTTTTTCCCCTGTGCACGTCAAGCTATGCAGAGGGGCCGCCCGGGCCAATTCGTCGATCACGTAATGCAATGCGGGCATTGTCGGCCGCGCAAGCGCGGGAGTATAAAGATGCCTTAAGGGTCCATGACTGGTGGGGAAAATATTATTTACAGCATGAAAGTGGTGGGGCCCATTGTGATAATTTTTTGCAGAGACCCAAATCCATGGTGACCCCTGACCACCAGTAATTGCAACAATACTATCTAAAAACACAAATCTGCTCTGACGCCTGTCAGCTAATCACATGATGAAAGCTCCTGCTTTTTATCTTCTTCTTCTTTTACTTTTGGCTTGTCCCGTTAGGGGTCGTCAGAGCGTGTCATCCTTTTCTATGTAAGCTTATCATCTGCATCCTCCTCTCTCACACCAACTGCCCTCATGTCTTCCCTCACTACATCCATCAACCTTCTCTTTGGTCTTCCTTGAGCTCTCTTGCCTGCCAGCTCCATCCACCTCATCCTTCTACCAATATACTCACTATCCCTCCTCTGGACATGTCCAAATCATCCAAATCTGCTCTCTCTAATTTTGTCTCCAAAACATCTAACTTTGACTGTCCCTCTGGTGAGCTAATTTCTAATCCTATCCAACCTGGTCACTCCGAGGGGAAACCTCAACATCTTCATTTCTGCCACCTCCAGCTTTTCTTCCTGTTTTCTATTCAGTGCCACTGTCTCTAATCCGTACATCATGGCTGGCATCACCACTGTCTTATAAATTTCGCCCTTCATCCTATCAGAGACTCTTTCTTCTGTCACATAACACACCTGCCACTTTCCGCCAACCGTTTTAACCTGCTGGGACCCGTTTCTTCACTTCCTTACCACACTCACTATTGCTCTGGACTGTTGATCCCAAGTATTTAAGGTCCTCCACCCTAGCTATCTCTTCTACCTGGAGCCTCACTCTTCCCCCTCCATCCCTCTCATTTATGCAGATATATTCTGTCTTACTTCGGCTAATCTTCATTCCTCTCCTTTCCAGTGCATGCCTCCACCTTTCAAAATGTTCCTCCACCTGCTCCCTGCTTTCACTGCAGATCACAATGTCATCCGCAAACATCATGTCTACGGGGATTCCAGTCTAACCTCATCTTTCAGCCTATCCATCACCACAGCAAACAGGAAGGGGCTCAGGGCTGATGCAGTCCCACCTCCACCTTCACCTCCTCTATCATACCTAAAGCACACCTCACTGCTGTTATGCTGCCCTCATACATGTCCTGTACTATTCTAACATACTTCTCTGCCACTCCAGACTTCTACATGCAGTACCACAGTTCCTCTCTAGGTACTCTGTCGTAATTTTTCTCTAGATCTACAAAGACACAATGTAGCGCCTTATGACCTTCTCTGTACTTCTCCATCAACACCCTTAAGGCAAATTAATGCATCTGTGGTACTCTTTCTAGGCATGAACCCATACTATTGCTCGCAAATACTCACATCTGTCCTGAGTCTAGCCTCCACTACTCTTTCCCATAACTACATCTAACATCCATCCATCCATTTTCTGTACCGCTTATCCTCACGAGGGTCACGGGCATCGTGGAGCCTAGCCCAGCTATCTTCAGGCGAGAGGTGGTGTACACCCTGAACTGGTCACCAGCCAATCGCAGTTCATCCAACATCTAAAAACTAAAAAATGTGAACACTACACTAAACAATACTGTTCACGCAACAAAACATAGTCAAACTTCTGACTGTTGCTTCCGCATCAACATTAATAATTTACTGATAAGAGAGGGAACATGAGCAGCAAGGATTTCAGTGTCTCACTCAAGGACACTTGTCAGTCACATTCAAGTACTTCTGAGTTACTGTCAGGATCATTTGAGCACAGCACAGATGGAATATTTAATAAGGTAATTTATCATAAAATCATATGAAAATTAAACTACAAAGTTACTGTATGTGCGTTTCCATGAAAAGTATTATACAACCCCAATTCCAATGAAGTTGGGACGTTGTGTTAAACATAAATAAAAACAGAATACAATGATTTGCAAATCATGTTCAACCTATATTTAATTGAATACACTACAAAGACAAGATATTTAATGTTCAAACTGATAAACTTTATTGTTTTTAATCATTAATCATTAACTTGGAATTTTATGGCTGCAACACGTTCCAAAAAAGCTGCGACAGGGTCATGTTTACCACTGTGTTACATCACCTTTTCTTTTAACAACATTCAATAAACGTTTGGGAACTGAGGACACGAATTGTTGAAGCTTTGTACGTGGAATTCTTTCCCATTCTTGCTTGATGTACTGCTTCAGCTGTTCAACAGTCCGGGATCTCCGTTGTCGTATTTTACGCTTCATATTGCGCCACACATTTTCAATGGGAGACAGGTCTGGACTGCAGGCAGGCCAGTCAAGTATTCTTTTAGTACGAAGCCACCCTGTCATAACACATGCAGGATCTGGTTTGGCATTGTCTTGCTGAAATAAGCAGGGGCGTCCATGAAAAAGATGTTGCTTGAATGGCAGCATATGTTTCTCCAAAACCTGTATGTACTTTTCAGCATTAATGGTGCCTTCACAGATGTGTAAGTTACCCATGTCATTGGCACTAACACAGCCCCATACCATCACAGATGCTGGCTTTTGAACTTTGCATCCATAACAGTCCGGATGGTTCTTTTCGTCTTTGGCCCGGAGGACACGACGTCCACAATTTCCCAAAACAATTTGAAATGTGGACTCAAAGAACACTTTTACACTTTGAATCAGCCCATCATAGATGAGCTCTGGCCCAGAGAAGCCAGCGGCGTTTCTGGGTATTGTTGATAAATGGCTTTTGCTTTGCATAGTAGAGATTCAAGTTGCACTTACGGATGTAGCGCCAAACTGTATTTACTGACATTGGTTTTCTGAAGTGTTTCTGAGCCCATGTGGTGATATCCTTTACACATTGATGTCGTTTTTTGATGCAGTGCCGCCTGAGCGATCGAAGGTCACGGGCATTCAATGTTGGTTTTCGGCCTTGCCGCTTACATGCAGTGATTTCTCTAGATTTTCTGAATCTTTTGATATTATGGACTGTAGATTATGAAATCCCTAAATTCCTTGCAATTGTACTTTGAGGAACATTGTCCTTAAACTGTTCGACTATTCACGCACTTGTTCACAAAGAGGTGAACCTCGCCCCATCTTTGCTTGTGAATGACTGAGCAATTCAGGGAAGCTCCTTTTATGCCCAATCATGGCACCCACCTGTTCTCAATTAGCCTGTTCACCTGTGGGATATTCCAAACAGGTGTTTGATGACCATTCCTCAATTTTCTCTGTCTTTTTTGCCACGTCTCCCAGCTTTTTTTGGAACGTGTTGCAGCCATAAAATTCTAAGTTAATTATTATTTGTTAAAAACAATACACTTTATTAGTTTGAACATGAAATATCTTGTCTTTGTCGTGTATTCAATTAAATATAGGTTGAAGATGATTTGCAAATCATTGTATTCTGTTTTTATTTATGTTTAACACAACATCCCAACTTCATTGGAATTGGGGTTGTAGATTATGGACAAAAGAGCTCACTTCTTAATCAATTAACTGAAAAGTTGGGAAAGGTTGTGCCATTTCATTCCATATAGTGTATCTTTGGACAAATAAGTGAATCAGAACTTGAATTATTTAAAGACAATCAGAAAGAACACAAAGTTGAAAGACGGTTTCTCGTGGGACACAAATATAGGCTTTCTGACGGTGACTGGAATAGGAATACACTTTGATGAAACGGAATGGACCAAAGTTCACTGAATTTGAGATATTGCAGTGGTCGACTTTATGTGTCAAACACGTTATTCCTCCGTCCGCAAAAAGCTCCAACTCACAGGCTTTTTCTCTGGCGTGCTGGGTGGCGATGATGCTGACAGACGCTTCTCACGGCTCATCAGCTTGCTGTTGGGTTCCCTCAGGGCTCTTTTTAGCTCATTGATACTGGCCTGGTGCTTCAGCAAGACATCCTGTGACTTATTCAGAAACTGGAGGGAGATGTGTGAAAGGTGAAAGACAAAAGGAGAGACAAGCATACATTAGAAGGCTGTCAACATCACATCAACTCATCACACGAGTAGACATAATCAAGAGAGCGTCACTTGATTATCTCTGATCTCACAAGAATTCTGTAGGATCTCGGACAAAAAATAATGCAGATTACATTATTTTTGGTATTAGTTAAGATTACTACTGCTTCTAATACTCCCGATGAATCTTATGACAATACACGCAAGATCACACAATGGCATCTTTTATACTAAACCCAGAAAAACAGGCCATTGATGCCACTGTGTGCACTTTCACACAGTGATATGGAAACTTAACAACAGATAATTTGATGTGTGATGATGTGTCAGCAGGATTTGCCATTGCTTTGGAGTGTGAGATTTGTCGATGGATTTAGCCTGTGCAGACAGCATCAAATTACTTACTAAAGTTAATGCTTAATTTTACCATTTTTCAACTAATTTCTTATTATATTGATACAGAATGTGTATACATACAGTATATCGGATATACTGTATGTTGTGCATTTTTCTCACGATCTCAAACTATTCCTAGATGTCTTGATAAAAGGTATTTGACGTTCTGTGATTATAATACTCAAAGGCAAAAGAATTACAGCATACTTAACATCCATTTTTACCTCCCCAGTTGAAATCCCGTGTTTGTGGTTGTTGTTTTTGTGAGGGGGGCAGTTCTGTTTCATGCAAATAATCCAGTGCTCACCTCACCCTGTGGGGCGAATTCCGAGTACAATATGTCTTTTGTTACCATAACAACCAAGCACAGTAAGGGGCTAAAGAAATTACTCTCCTAAAGTGTGAAGAACACAGTCAATGCTAATTTTGTAGATCAATTGAAGAATTGGAATCATGAATTATCTTTTTTTTTCCATTTTAATCAACTCTGTATTGAGCTTATGTTTTCATTGTCATTTATGCATGTCAGGAAGTTATCATCCCTATTACATTTTGGTACACAGTTTTTATATCATCAACATTTTTCTCACTGTCATTTATCTTTTTTTTTGTTGTCATTGTAAATTGCAGTAACATTCTACTGTAACTGCACTATTGTTTAAAGGATCATAGTATGTCACTAATACCCACAATACCTCTGAGAACCTGTAAGGATTTCTAAGAGCAGCTGTAATATTTTTTTTCAAAAATATGTTCAGTTGAAGTTATTATTATTAATTAATTATTAAAAAGTAATTCATAAAACAACAACAACTTTGAAGCCATTGGTTGAAAATACTGCTAAAAATTATATTGTCGGAATCCGAAAAGATGAAGCTAATCAATGTACATGTTAAACACTACAACTTCTTCCCACGTCTGATCATTTTAATGTGCAGAAAACTTAGAACAAACATTAGCCCACAAATATGATCGACCACAAAAGGTGACGATAGAGTCTCCATGTCAATGAGAGAGATGCGATTTCTCTCATCATAAGCTTGTAACAGATGGTGGAGATGGACGCATGCAAAACTGAATGAGATGCGGCTGAAGACTATATGATGCAGACGTAGAGGAGCACAAACACATGAAAAGCACAAGGGAAGGGTTGAAGACATGAACCTTTACATCTTGTTTGTGCTGGGCGAGGCCTTCTGCTCCAACTGACACTGCTGAGAAGGACAATGTATGTTGAGTATGTATGATAGTGATAGTGAATATGAGGAAAGTGGGCGTGAACAGCAGACAGACAGGCAGGCAAGACAAGTGGTGCAATGTAAAATAATTTATAGCAGAGATGGGGGGACTCGAGTATCCAGTCTTATGACTTAATATTTGCTTGCCAAATACTTCAGAAAGAGTTGACTTTAGACTCGGTAGCCAAGAAACTTGACTTGACTTTGACTACATGACTTGACAAGTAATTTCATGTAATGTTGGAAATCTGCATTTTAATTAAGACAGTTTGCCTTTTTTTTTTTTTTTTTTAAAGAAACGTTTTAGGGGGGACATTTGCGTCAACCTGTCAACACAGTCGCTTGCCAATGTGACATAAATACCTGCATGGACGCTGACGGAAGGAGCTCCAAAGAATATATAATTTGGATTCAAAGATTATGTTATTGATGAAATCTGCAAAAAGAGGATGGCAACCTGCATGGCTTACAACTCGCGCATTAAAGACACAGGAACGATTTTGCACTTCAT
Source organism: Phycodurus eques (assembly GCF_024500275.1). Taxonomy (NCBI): domain Eukaryota; kingdom Metazoa; phylum Chordata; class Actinopteri; order Syngnathiformes; family Syngnathidae; genus Phycodurus; species Phycodurus eques. Next base: position 4,330,040 of record NC_084534.1, on the reverse strand, counting down.
CGTCACTACAAAACTCACAGAGATAGGTAAGCTACCATAATTTCTTGTGCATAATGCACATTTTTTACCCCCCCCCAAAATTGTCAAAAGTCAACAGTGCGCATTATACACGGGTGTAGGAGAAAATGAAAAAGACTTTCACATTTTATCAATGTATGCCCCCATCTAGAGGTTATGAAAAAGCTGTACACTTTCATTCCACTATGCCACCGCCCCCTAGAGGTTATGAAAAAGTTGTACACCTTCATTCTTGTATCCCACTGAGAGGTTATGAAAAAGGTGGAGACTACACTTTCATTCCAATATGACAGGGGTACATATGACTGCATATATGTACAATTGTGCTCATACATTCACATACCCATGGAGAATTGGTGAATTAATTTTTTTTAATACGACTGACGACTGAAGAACAACCATCATTAATTTATTTATGGTTAGGTTTTGTTTAATGATAATGCTTTTCTTAAATGCTTGACAGTTTAATTTGAATCCCATAAAAATAAAATTAAATGTGTTTTGCCTGGTCGTTCATGTTTTCTTAAAAGAATTGTACACATCTTACAAATCCTGCCTCGGTAATCAAAAATATGAGGACAACTGTGTGTTTTCTCATTTACTAAATAAAAGTAGGGCTGTGAAATTCAAAATAAGAGCAAGTAAATAAGAAAGTATTGTGTATTCAAATAAGGTGTTTAATTTCAGAATAATTATTTGGAAAAAAACTAACAAAATACGGATAATACTTCATGTTTTGATCATATGGGTAGAAGCAAAATCATGCATTGTAAAAATGTATTATACATGGGTAGAAGGGTTTTCCAGAATTTCGAGGTCAACTTTGGGGGTTCGCATTATACATGGGTGCGCATTATACGCAAGAAATTACGATAATTTAACAGTTTAGCTAGCTAGTACCTTAGGTTTCACAGACTGGTTTGGGATGACTAAAAATGAAAATTATTTGATTGTGAACGTCTTAGTAGAACTAAGTAACGTAACTAGGGGTCGGAGGGTTTGTGATAATTGTCCAAACCTTTCGTTTCGGTTCACAGGCACGCAAAAGTCTCTCTTTTTTTCCTCTTTCTCTCATGCACTCTAGAGCAGAAAGTAGCACCTAAAATATAATGCCAACTGCAGAAGGCAGAAGAAGTGCAGCACCGTTGATAGCGTTGTGGAGATAAAATATAATATTAATATTATAATGTGCGGGCATGACAAAAGAGTCAGCACTAGAAGATGCCAGGTGAGTTATAGGTCTGCTGTATGGGATCGCTTTGCATTACGATCATAAAAATGTTGACAAAAGTGCTATTAGTAAGTACAGTAAGAATTGTGAATGGCTATGTGTGAATATAATGTAATTATATATCATTTTCATACTACTGAACATGTTTATTGAAGTTTCACCATTAAAATGTCATCTGTTGTGTCGGCTCTGTGATAAAGCTGTCTGCACAATATTTTTAAAATTGAGACAACAGCATATGAAACAACCTTTAATCTAATGACAATTGTAATTTGTCCAGAGTCAGTGTTTCTAAATAAATTAACAAACCTGACTGAGTGATTTAATTAAAGTAGAGGACACAGGAGGAATGCAGATTACTTTTTTTTTTTTTGAAGAAGAAGAATTGCAACATTTTTATGTCATGTATTATTCCCTTAATTATGAATCTCTTTCAACAATCTTAAATACAATTCAGTGCAATAAATTCAATCAACCATAATCTCAGTTGTTCATTTAACTTTTACAAGTTGTGAATACTTTATTTAGTGTTATAATTTGTGAAAAAAACATTTTATTAGCACTCCAATATATGTTGTGACTGGAGCAAGATTTTATGACTTGACTTGCGACTTGCTTGAAATTTAGTGACGACTCGAGTTGACTTGCTTGATTTTTTTTTTTTCCCACCATGACTTGTGACTTGCTTGATACTTGAAGGTTATGACTTGATACTTGCTTGTGACTTGCACATATGTGACTTACTCCCACCTCTGTTTTATAGTATTTGACAGAACATAATGGCAACACTGTGGCTTAGATTTTGAATTTGAATCTTGCCTCTGCACCTCCACTGTGGAGTTTGCATGTTCCTCTCATGCTTTTGTGTGTGTGTGTTTTTGTTTTGTTTTTCCCCCAGGGTATTACGGCTTACCCCCACATTCCAAAAACAATGTTAGGTTAGTTGAAGACTTGAAATTGTCCATTGGTGTGAATGTGATAGTAAATGGTTGTTTGTCTAGACAGTATGTGTCCTCTGATTGGCTGATGACCAGTCCAGGGTGTACTTCGCCTCTCACCACCCTTATAAGAACAAGTGGTATAGAAAATGGATGATTGGCTAGAAAAGAAAGAGATAGAGACAGTAGATGTACAGGCAAAAGGCCTTTGATGGGTTACAAGCAGACAGACAAAGACTAAATAACCAGGCAATGTACCTCCTTTTTACTGTCAACTGGTGACCCAGCCTCCTCCTTTTGGTCAGCAAGTGAAAAACAAGAAAACTCATGTTAGGAACATAAGACTTGTCCTGAGTTTGACATTTTCACCATTATGTGAACACTGAAAAGTGGGATATATAAACACTGCAGTCAAGAAAGAAGTAAAAGGAATAGATGGTGTTAGATTCAGCAAAGCCAGCCTCATATTGTGTTGTGTTGACTAAACCTCAACTGGCCTGAGAAGAGCCTGTTAATGTGATGATAATTCGCAAAAAGGAATTCTGGGCTACCATGATTTCTTTCTTTTTGCTTGGAGTGACATTTCCGTCCTGGCCATTGTCTCTTTCCATCTCCTTGCCCTCATCCTGGTCCAGATCCTCCTCATCTTGTTCCAAACTGGGCTCCAGTTCAGTTTCCTGCTCATCCACAGAGGGGCTCTGGAGACGACGTCGTCCACTGATGCTGTTGTCGAAGAGGCCATCGTGATTCTCACACATGGCTGACAATGGCCGGGAAAACTCTGCTGGTAACCAGAGGGGAATTACCTCAAGAAGATAACAATCCTTGCACGCAGAACATGGGATGATCCTTTTACCTCCATCTAAACTTCTGGAGAGCAGGTGCCGCTTGCTCGTGGACCGCTCAAAGTGAGGAGCGGGTCGGTCTATGAGAGCGCTGGCCTGTCTGGTTTGAGCCTGCGTTCTTCCACTGTATCGAAACTTTGAGCCCATCACCAAGAAGCCCTTGGGAGGAGGCTCTGGAGAAACCAACCTATGAAAGCAAAACTTTCTTCAGATTTTTTGTAGCCCATCCCTTTCAAAAAAGCCAACTGGGTGGCAAATAAAGTTGTTTTTCATAAGAGGATTTAAAAGACTACAGTTGGATTGTATCAGTTCTTGGGCCAAACCATTTTAATATTTCCAGAGAGCATATTCTTTTAATGTCCCCTGTGGTTCAGAGCAGCCATTGAGCAGCAGGTTAAAATAATTCTAATTGACCTTTGGGTCTACCTGCTTTACAGCTTTACAACTCATCGCATTCTGATTTTTTTGTGTTAATTACTATTAGTGGAACTTGAAGGACCTTTAGCGACTACTGCATTGTCTGTCAAACAATTAAGAAAAAAACAACGACACTGAAGGATACAGCTGTACAAATGAAAATGTTTTGTTTGCCTGTATTTGGCTGAACCAGTCAGGACAAAAGCAAATCGATTCTTACCGGAAGAAGGTGTGATGCTCAATGCAGACTTTCCACAGCCTTTTGGCAGCTCTGTGGTTAGGTAGCTTAAAACCAATAGTGCTTTCAAATTGCTCATACTGGAGGGGGAAACAAAAAGACCAAGGTGAGTGGAAGTTGAGCAATTGAGGTTCTTTTAGGTTATTTTTGGTTTTGTTTTTTGTTTGTTTGTTTTGTTTTTAATGAAAACATTTTGTTAGAACTCTTATTTGATTTGACAATATTCTTTGTCACTGAAATCAGTAACAATCTTTGCTTTAATATTCAATAAACTGCTTTCCCTGCATTTAACAGCATCGAATGGCTTTTGCTGCATTCACAAAAATAAATGTATTTAAAAAATCCCGTGTTTAGGACTTGTGGGAGAGGTTTTCATGGCTGCAGCTGCAGTAGCTCTCTTGAAGGGGGTCTTTATTTGGCTAAATCACAGGCTCACTGTGTGGCTGTCACTCGACTGGGCCTGGCTCATACAACCTAAAATAGTGATTTTCAGGATGGAGAATAAGCTGTAGCACTGTCTTACATGCTGGGGAAGGTCAGAATGTTAACCAGGCAAAGGAGTGGATTAAGTACTAATAGGTGAAATATTTGATCCTGAGCCATCTTCTCTGGAATTTTAGACACATTATGTCGAGAGTATGGCAGAATATATATACAACCCCAATTCCAATGAAGTTGGGACGTTGTGTTAAACATAAATAAAAACAGAATACAATGATTTGCAAATCATGTTCAACCTATATTTAATTGAATACACTACAAAGACAAGATATTTAATGTTCAAACTGATAACGTTTATTGTTTTTAGCAAATAATCATTAACTTCGAATTTTATGGCTGCAACACGTTCCAAAAAAGCTGGGACAGGGTCATGTTTACCATTGTGTTACATCACCTTTTCTTTTAACAACAGTCAATAAATGTTTGTGAACTGAGGACACTAATTGTTGAAGCTTTGTAGGTGGAATTTTTTCCCATTCTTGCTTGATGTACAGCTTCAGCTGTTCAACAATCCGGGGTCTCCGTTGTTGTATTTTACGCTTCATAATGCGCCACACGTTTTCAACGGGAGACAGGTCTGCACTGCAGGCTGGCCAGTCTAGTACCCACACTCTTTTACTACGAAGCCATGCTGTTGTAACACATGCAGAATGTGATTTGGCATTTCCTTGCTGAAGTAAGCAGGGGCATCCATGAAAAAGACGTTGCTTTGATGGCAGCATATGTTTCTCCAAAACCTGTATGTACCATTCAGCATTAATGGTGCCTTCACAGATGTGTAAGTTACCCATGCCATTGGCACTAACACAGCCCCATACCATCACAGTTGCTGGCTTTTGAATGTTTCGTCCATAACAGTCTGCATGGTTCTTTTCTTCTTTGGCCCACGACGTCCCCAATTTCCAAAAACAATTTGAAATGTGGACTCGTCGGACCACAAAACACTTTTCCACTTTGCATCAGTCCATCTTAGATGAGCTCGGGCCCAGAGAAGCCGGTGGCCTTTCTGGGTGTTGTTGATAAATGGCTTTTGGTTTGCATAGTAGACTTTCAAGTTGCACTTACGGATGTAGCGCCGAACTGTGTTTACTGACATTGGTTTTCTGAAGTGTTCCTGAGCCCATGTGGTGATATCCTTTACATGATGGATTGAAGGTCACGGGCATTCAATGTTGTTTTTCGGCCTTGCCGCTTACATGCAGTGATCTCTCCAGATTCTCTGAACCTTTTGATGATATTATGGACCGTAGATGATGAAATCCCTAAATTCCTTGCAATTGTACGTTGAGGATCATTGCCCTTAAACTGTTCGACTATTCACGCACTTGTTCACAAAGTGGTGAACCTCGCCCCATCTTTGCTTGTGAATGACTGAGCAATTCAGGGAAGCTCCTTTTATACCCAATCATGGCACCCACCTGTTCCCAATTAGCCTGTTCACCTGTGTGATGTTCCAAACAGGTGTTTGATGAGTGTTCCTCAACTTTCTCAGTCTTTTTTGCCACCTGTCCAAGCTTTTTGGGAACGTGTTGCAGCCATAAAATTCTAAGTTAATGATTACAATAACGTTTATCAGTTTGAACATTAAATAGCTTGTCTTTGGAGTATATTCAATTAAATATAGGTCGAACATGATTTGCAAATCATTGTATTCTGTTTTTATTTATGTTTAACACAACGTCCCAACTTCATTGGAATTGGGGTTATATATATATATATATATATATATGTGTATATATATATATATATATATATATATATATATATATATATTTTTTTTTTTTTTTATTTATTTTTTTTTTTTTTTGACAAACTATACATGTATATATTGCTACTTAGCTAACATCAACATGCACACTCTATTAAAATTCTGTTATCATTTTACAGGGGTGTGTATGCTGGTCTACGGCTGAGCTGCATGTGGTGAATCACTAAAGTCATTTTGCCAAGCAACCTGAGAAGATCCCAATGGATGCATTGTATTATAATTACACTATAATCCGGTCATCTTTCTGTGGCATCTGTTGACAATAGAGAAATTAAAGCAGCAGCAACCCAACAAAACAAGTATTTGCCTTTTCCAAACGTTTGTGCTTTTGTAGGAGCAACAGTGACCAAATACTAAAACTCCCAAACCAGTAGATTATTTTCATGGGATTTAGATCTCCTCATCAGTATCTGTGTACTCTTCTTCGTACAGTTTGGGAGGCAGAATGTGTTATAAAGGCATTTTCCCTGAAGCCAAAATACTCTACATGTACTGTATATTCGGCCATTGTTTTTAGATACCGGCAATTCATCTTTATTATGTTACGACTCAAGCACTAAATATTCTTCCCCATGATGCTTACCTCTCCAGGTCTTATCTTAATATAAAAGTTGCTCCTCTTATAGGAGATCTTAAGGATCTTTGGCCAAGCAAAGCGGTTGATCCTCAGCCGATCACGGTATACCAGCAGGCCGTTGGCGCATACACCCAGCATTATGTCGATCCCTTCAGAATCCTGCACGGTAAATGAGTCAACAAAAAAAGAAAAAGAAATTAGTCATAAGTGTCTGAAAACTTCTGTATTTATCAATTCATGCAGCCAACCTTAGCATGGTGCAGGTCCACGCCATACATGGACAGTTTCTTAGCATTCTCCAAAAAGTTAATTTCAGCCTCCGCTGGAGTCATACCCCTGTGGGTAGAAAAATCTGTAACCAACATCAGCAGGCATGTTCACAGTCTTAATTTTCAAATCACTTATCTTGCACATTGGGCGCAGAACTACTTGGTAATTTATCATTCAAACCAAAATCCCAAACTTTGTGTTTGTGTGGGAATGTGCTGGCAAACAATGACGTGGCCTGATTCTTACAATTGAGATTTCTAAGAAAGGTGGCACGACAATATGATGAAAGATTTATTTTTAGCAAACAGAAAGCTCATCAAGAGAAAAAAAATACAATGGAAATTATTATAGTTTGATAGATTGAAGTGTGATTTATTCAACAGCGTGTCAAGTTGTACTTGTAGTTTCGATGGAGCTCCATCACTCTCTCCTCCAGCTCACGAGTCTGATTGGGAGTGAAATGGAAATCGCTGACATAGTCCAGTGCATGCTCATCATGATCATAGTCGCCGAGCTCAGCTTGGACTGTATAGGAGCCCAGGAGGGCGTGGGTGACAAATGAGCAAGGCAGTCGACCTGACAACATGTCATCCCTCAGCTGCAGACACAGGTAGTATCTGTCAGATGAGAAAAAAGGGGAGGAGAGGAGGGCTTAGGCAGTCAAAACAAGGCTGAGAAAAGGCAAGCTCCAACACGTATTCAGCACAGTAAATCCTCGCCTGTTAGTAGCATTCCAGTTCTAATCCTTAAAAGGGAATGAGGGATTTGGTTCGCCTTGACGGGGGGTGAAATACACCATGTAAATTGTTACAGTACTTCTACAGAAACACCCATATTTAGCAAACATTAGAAATTGCAAACCATTAGCATAACTGTCATGCACTTTCTCCTTGAATTAACATATGTAACACACTACCTGGTAATATCCTCAGTGAGCTGGGAGGGGTCTGGAGGGTAGAACTTGACAGCGAAGGCAAAGTGCCATGGACTGTCTGCAGAAAAAAATGAAAGCTGAAAGATCATTGCTGTCATGTCTGTCCTAGAAAGAAATAACGAATGTACACTCTCCTGTCACATCTCTCTGCATAATATAATGAAAGCCAATAAAAGAGCTGAAATTCAACCTCTACCAGACAAAGAAGAGTACTCAGTATACAATATAGGGCAAAGAGCTTTGCCAAGGCTGAATATACCCTGTACTGTATGTGTCAATATTTTCTGCTCCCTTGCATATATGCACTGTATAACTTGTTCAACAATAGCGAATTAGCCATTTTAAAAATCCTTATGCGATATCTGGAGGAACATCTAATGGTTAGTTCCTTTGTCCGAGACACGTTGCGCTAAGTTTTGTTGAATTCATTTTGGTAGTTTTAGAATTATGCTGCTAAACATAACTACATAAATACAAACATACAAAAATAAACATACTCACTCACAGAGGTGTTACAACTATCTACTGATAAGCTGATCAAGTAAGCTTTTAATATATATGTATATATATATATATATATATATATATATATATATATATATATACATGAGGACTCTGCATCTTTTTGCACAATTGTTTTTTGTCAATGTCTTTATGTCCCCAAAGTGTTCTGTAAATTGACTGTTTGTTGTACTAGAGCGGCTCCAACTACCGGAGACAAATTCCTTGTGTGTTTTGGACATACTTGGCAAATAAAGATGATTCTGATTCTGATTCTGATTCTGATATATATATATATATATATATATATATATATATATATATATTAAAAGCTTACTTGATATACATGAGACTAAGACTAATCAGACGAGCATTATCAGACAGAACTTTTAAGGGTGATTATAGCGATATGAGTGTTATTTTCAAATAATACATATTTAGAAAGTTGTGAATCTTTAAAACTGGTGAAAATATTTCATCCATCCATCCATCCATTTTCTGAGCTGCTTCTCCTCACTAGGGTCGCGGACGTGCTGGAGCCTATCCCAGCTATCATCGGGCAGGAGGCGGGGTACACCCTGAACTGGGTGCCAGCCAATCGCAGGGCACATACGAATAAACAACCATTCGCAATCACATTCACACCTACGGGCAATTTAGAGTCCCCAATTAATGCATGTTTTTGGGATGTGGGAGGAAACCGGAGTGCCCGGAGAAAACCCACGCAGGCACGGGGAGAACATGCAAACTCCACACAGGCGGGACCGGGGATTGAACCCCGCTCATCAGAACTGTGAGGCTGACGCTCTAACCAGTCGGCCAACGTGCCGAAAATGTTTCAATTTCTTATTACTGAGTCAATAGCAGTCAAGATTTTAGCTGTGACCATTTTGTTGAATCTGAGTTTCTAACTTTCTTCATTTTTGTCCTTATTCTATTTACTTTACTCTTTACTCATCTTTATTCTACAAGTTAATGTGGGAGAGAGAAAAAAAATCAAGCAAGTCGGGTTGAGTCAAAGTCTTGCTCAGTCAGAAAATATAATGAAGTGCTGATAAAATGTTTTGGGTTTTTTTCCTGATCATAACACAAAAAGTACATTTACACCTCTGAAAATGAAATGAATAACAAGAGTATGAAATAATGTATACATACCATACTACTATTATTATCAATACTATTTATTTTTTTCTAACATCTGAATTAGTGTTTACAGCTACCAATGTATCTAACACTGTCCCTGTGATGATAAATATTGGAATATACTGGAGTAAACATGTAATCATCAGAATTTAAAGTAACAAACAGTCTGTTTCCTAAATATATGAGTGTGTATGTAAATAGGTGAATGAGAGGGATTAACTTTGTGCACTTTGTAGCGTGTCGCTTTATGAAATTCAGTCCATTTACTTTCCTAAGTGTATTGGTGGACATGCCACATCCAATATGGTGGACGTGCAACAATGAGGACAGCCCCTTAAAAGGGAGTCTATTTTAACGTGTATGCTAAAATCATAATTTGCTTTTTTTTTTTTGTAATGGTAGCTATAGATTCCAGATTCCAGTCTCCATATTGTCTATCACTTCACTGTATTCTCAATTAAATGCATGGATTACTTGAAGTTGAGTTGTTTGATCGTGTATCAGTGACGTAAACTACTGTGAAGCCAACCTAGTTGTGTCTGACAGATTAATGTAGACCTTGTCGATGACGATGTCTTATATTTGAGTTGCAAAGCTTGCATGTCGCTCTTGTCTTTTCCCCTATTTAATCAAAAAGATCATTCATGAATCCAAATGTAATAATCTTTGCCGTTCCCTCCGTGACACTTGCTCAGTGAGGTGGCTCAGCCCTCGTCTCATAGCGGGCTGTTGGCAGGGTTGCCAGGTTTATGGTGTGCAACTCGGGTCTTTCATAGGTTTTGGCCAAGCAAGTCCCAAGTCCTAAAATTGGAAACTCCAGTGTAACTCAATTCCTCCACCTCTGTCAAAAGGTTTGTTCGTTTGAATGAGTTGTTTGCGAATGACAACACAACTCGAGCCCCGCTGATATACTCAGTGCGCTTTTATGATATTCAGTGTGCATGCGCACCTGCGCAACACCTGAATATAGTAAAACAAATATAGTAGTACTCGTTTTTCTGTTGCTTCTACAGCTTCTACTGACACAGATGTACGTATTGTTAAATTCAGCATAACAGAAATCAAGTGTAACAATGCAGAAACGCAATGATCGATGGCATATAGGTAAAACAAAGCGTGTAACTTAATTGATGTGTATAAACGAAAATACTTGTTTTTGCTCAGTGTGCATCTGTCAATACTTATCTCTCTGCCCATTCTTCTGCTTTGCAGTGCAACAAGTGGCCTCACATAAAGCAATAAGATGCCAGGCAATTATGTTAACCTCCATTGATTTCTCCTGAGATGGAGTGTTGATTTAGTACCCACTTTGGAAAATAAATGGGACCCACTATATAACAAGACATAGCCGTCGTTTCAGAAGTGGCAGAGACAAATTGTTCGGAGTAAGCCAACTTTTATGAGCATACGATCATCCCCCTCACATTCAACTGCTCCTCTCCATAGTGGCCAAAGAACTAAATAACCAAACTGTCAAACTCTGGTTGAGGTCAAACACAACAACAATAAAACATATGTAGCCAGATAATTAAATGTCCAATGGCAATACTGAATGAACACTGTAGAACTCAGTAAAACATCAATCTTGCGGGGAAAAAAGTGGATTGCACACAAAATGGAAAGGAAATTGAAAAGGTTTTGAACCAGATTTTAATTATGTTAAAAATTCAAAATCATTTTATTTTTGCCTGTCAAATGTAAATCCTTTAGTGTTCACTTTAACTCTTAATTTCTAATAAATTGGCTACATTATCTCCACGTAACAGTTTTACAATGCCTGTTTGGCAAAATCAAGTTGTTGTTTTTCCTCTTGCAGGCTGGTTCGTGCAACATCTTCACCATACGTCTGTCTGTCTCATCTGTTGTCTTGTGATTTTAATTCAAACTGAGCAATGTCTATATAACGTTTTGATTTAGCCCTTGAATTACATTTGATTAAATTGTACAAATATGCCTAAGCATTGAGACTTTTGCGTCAAAATTATACGGATGAAATCATGATGTGACATTTTGCATCAATGTGTGAACAAATTGTGTTCTGAAGCTTCACTTCAAGACTGAAATATGGATTATACTGTCTTCCTGGATAAGATACTCACTGCGCATCTGTTTCTTCATCTCCTTAGAGGGGTCCAACCAGTTCTGGAAGACAGAAGGTGGGATTCATGCAGGGAGGACAGGAAATATGGCAATTGCGAACACTGCTGAGACATTTCAATTAAATTGCCACTGGTGTCCCTAATGAAAGCCTCTCCATATGTTTAAATAAATCATGGGAGTCCTCCCCTACTGAGCTGTTAAATGTGCAGAGACATTTGATAAAAGCATTTGTTTCTTCATTGTGTTGCAAAATGAGTGATCTTAACCCTGCTGCTCTTATCGTGTTTGATAATACAGTGATTACATTACAAGTGTGGTTTTGCCATAGTTTAAATGTTGTAGGAATTGCCAGGTTAAAGATTTACACCAAACCCCAGCATGTGCATTTTTTTTTTTTTTTTTTTTTTTTTTTAATAGATCCTATCCTCTGTTATTTGCTTAAAATGTCGGCTATGAGCTGTTTCTGTAATCAGGCCAAACAAATTAAAGTATTACTTTGGCACCATCAATTGGAATCTTTGTTGTTTTTAGGTTAAATTCAATTATAGTGTTTTTCCGTTTGCGTTTGAGATGTCCTCTTTTGTTGGCTGTCCTTGAATGCACATCATGCACATCCAAACGTGAACCTGAAATTATTTTTATGCATCTCCCCGGATCCAGCTACCTGTGTAGTCGACTGTGAGTTAAAATTTGCCTCTAATCCCTAACATTTATTATCGTATGTATATGCCAAAAAGATGGGTTTAATGACTTAAAGTAATAAGTACTTGCACGCATATTTGTTTGCCCATATGTGATGTCACCAGTTTGTGCTGGCGTGTTATTTAGGCTAGTATGCCTAACTAACACTACTAATGAGCCTTATATAACTTGTTTTTTTCTATTGAATCTCGTTTAACTACTGAATATAGTGGTTTATGTAGCATGGGTTCATGATTGTGTACATTCTAGAAGCATGGTTATGATTCTGTCCATTGTAAGTGCTTTGCCGCCATCTTGTGGTGTGTATATGCAAATAACCCTTTTGGGTCGGCGAGAGTGTGGGGCGTCAATTATTTGCAGATTTTCACGCTTTGGTTCCTATCCCCCACTTCACTATTCACTGTACTTGCATCTGAAATTAATTGGGTGCCTTGGGATTTCTTTATAAAGATGCCTACTCTGGCAAGAAAAATAAATATATCAAATGTAAAATTTCAAATATTTCCAGATCTTTATTTATTTCAAGCTCTGATCATGTATTATTACTGTTCATGTTATATAAGTGGCCTTTATTATGAACGAATCAGAGAATGAACACAATCAGTTCCTTTTGAATAAATAAAGCTAAAATACTTTTTTCCTTTGGTATGTGTTCACCATAGAGCAGATATTACAGATATTACTCTGATATAGTATTTCAGCATTCCATTTCATGGTTTTCTTTTGATTCAGTTCAATAATTGATGTGGATTTACTTCCGTATGTTTGTCTATATGGGCAAGATCATGCTCCATCCAAGCCACTGTATATAATATGCAACAAGCCACAACAACTGAGCTGTCAGGATGTCCCTGTGTTGATGATAGTGACAGACGAAGTACTCCAGATTTGAGAGGGACTTGGTCTTGTCATCTTTTCTGTCATCAACAAGAAAGCTCGTCCTCTGTGGCCTGTTGTGCAATCACATACCTGACTTTGACGAGGCTAACGTCTGTCAAAACCGCTAACCTACCACTGAGTCAACAAGAACAGACAATGAGGTACCCTCAGCTCACTGCAGTGACAATTATGTAATTAAAAGATAATAGGCCAGCAATGTGCATGCTAATTTATCCACTTTGATCTCAATCAACCACAGAACTGTGCTTAAAAATGCTAAGACTTGCAAGAAGCAGAAAAGATAAAACCTCTGTGGACGGACAGAAAAAGAAGGAGGATGGATTTTATGATCTATCAATAGTCGGCATCTCTTTTTTTACATTTTTGTCATGGTATTAATAAATTTTGATTGTGGACATCTCCAAACTATGTAATAGTATAGAGGTTTGGACTCTCTCTGTAATGCTATGCATAGTTATATTGCATTTTCAAATTTTATTTTGTCAAATTATGACGGTGACATCAAGAGGTGGATTTGGTCACTTAAGTCTCCACCAAAGTCCCATGTCTAAAATGCACCGCCCACCATTGATTTCAGTCATAACAGTCCAAAGTTTTTTTTGTTATATATATAAATAAAGCATAAACGTCCAAGTCAATAATTAACATCAATAACACATTTCCTTACATGTATGCCAGCTTTTGCCAATACCAACAGTGCTCCTATATTTGAGACGATGTTTTCGACAATTTAGACAAAAGACTACATGTGATCTGGCAGATGACACCGCACAAAGAAAAGTGACTCATTTTCTTTGGTTTTCACCTGTTTTGTTCAGTATTACAGCATCATTTGCTTATCACCGCTTCCTTGGAAGTGATGTTGAGTGGAAGCTGTTTTAGCTGCGTTTTCTTCCATTTTCCTGTAGGTGCAGTGACCACATGGGCCATTTCTTTTTTTTCTGATTTCTTGATAAACTGTATGTCCTAATTTCCTCAACAATGATATAATTGGTCCACTCAGCTTCCAATAAATATTTGTTTAGCAAAATGTAAGATATGCATCTTACACATATGCATTAATACATTTTCATCTCTACACCAGCTGCACACATTTTCAGACATTGCATGGAATCATTTACATTTGCTATTCATCTCTATGTGATGAATAGTGCACAGTGGAGAGAATCAACCCAGCTAACAAGTGAGAGGAATACTGATTGCTTTGTTGGTGTTTATACATTCAAATCACCTACTACAATATCGTGGTGAGCAATCCTCTGACCTTTTGGGTGTCTGTGTCTGCAAAGGTTAAGCCAAAATAGTCCTTTTCCAGCAAGTTGAGGTGCTCACACACCATGTCTATCAGCGTCTGTCCTTTCGACTGTTTCTGCAATGACAAATGCACAGGGATGTTTAAAGTAGTCAGCAAAGACAAAACAGATGTCTTCCGTTATGTTAGCATGGGCAACACCATGGTCCAGTGTGCATGCCTTGCAAACTTGTATTTGTCAGAATGGGTCAAGTTTGGTGAAATAATATGAGACAATAAAACAGCCCCATCATCTGCTTTTATGTCTCAATCAGTGCACATTAGGCACTTGAAAGTAAAGAAAAGGGGAAAGGTTCCTGAAGATGTTGGTCAAGAGTACATAAAACCAACATACAGTACAGCCAGCAACTATTTCTTTTTGAAATGATGATGAGAGAGTGCTGAAGAAGGCTGAAGGTAGATTATATATTTTATATATATAGATTATATATTTTGAGGGTTGAATGCCAGTACTGTAGTGTTCCAAAACAGACTGTTTGACTGCGCCTGATGAAGAAAATAAAAACATTCCCGACACACATACATGCAAATCAGTCGCTTTTCGACAAAATTCGCCGTTTTCAACTCAAAATAGGCCATTTCCGTGAATCGTACAGATCAGATTAGTTAGGTGGGGGGGGAGGGGGGGTCGCTGTCGCCGTCGCTGTCGTCATAGGCTGTTTTGCACTCTTTGAACGCTGGCAGCGAGATCCATTCCACACCTCCACCATCCACACACAGATGTAATTGTGAATATCACTCCGCAGCGGACTAATATGCAGTGCATCGACCTGAGGTTCCACCTGAGTGCTTGGGACCTGCTTTGGAGCCAAAGGAGTTGACGACACCAGAAACCACTTCCACCGCACCACTTTTTTATTTTTTGGTCTGTCACTTATTTCATGTCGGTCACCTTTTTCATGCCTTTCCCCCAACCAGTCTACATGTGTTTGTGGACTCGAAAAGACCATTCAACCATGTCCCTCGGGGAGTCTGTGGGGGGTGCTTCAGGAGTATGGGGTACCAGATCCCCTGATAAAAGGTCTGTTTGGTCCCTGTACAACTAGTGTCAGAGTTTAGTCCGCATTGCCGGTAGTAAGTCGAATTATTTTCCACCGAGGTGTTAAGAGCGTCCGGTTTAGTGACATGAGTATTTCGTCCCTACTTTTTGCAGATGATGTGGCTCTGATGGCTTCATCAAGCTGTGATCTTGAACTCTCGCTGCAGCGGTTCGCAGCCAAGTGTGAAACGGCTGGGATAATAATCAGCACCTCCAAATTCTGGACCAAGGTCCTTGGTCAGAAAAGGGTGGAGTGCCCTCTCCAGGTCGGAGGCTCCTGCCCCAAGTGGAGGAGTTCAAAAGTATCTTGGGGTCTTGTTCACGAGTGAGCAGGAGCTCGACAGGCGGATCGGTGCAGCGTCTGCAGTGATGCGGACTATGAATTAGTCGATCTGTTGTAATGAAGAAGGAGCTTAGCCGAAAGGCAAAGCTCTCGATTTACCAGGCAAACTATGTTCCTAGCCTCATCCATGGTCACAAACTGTGACCAAAAGAACAAGATTGTGGATACAAGCAGCCGGAACGGATTTCTTCCGCAGGGTGTCCGGGCTCGCCCTGAGAGATAGGGTGACAAGCTCGGTCATCAAGAGGGGCTCACCGGGAGGAGATCCAGAGAGACTGTCTCTCGCCTGGCCTGGGAATGCCTCGGAGTCCCCCCGGAAGCGCTGGTTGAATGGCTGGGGAGAGGAAAGTCTGGACTTATGTGCTTAAGCTGCTGTCTCTGTGACCCGACCTCGGATACGCAAACCGAAATGGATGGATGGATGGATGGATGGATAAATTACAATGCATGCTTTACATTATCAGCACTACCAACCTATAAAAAAAATCACTTCCAGAACAATTTGTCCAAATGTGCCTGAATTTCCATATTTTCAAAATTTTGTCAAGAACATTTCTGTGTGATAGTCATTATCATAATCGTAAATAAATTATGGCTTCAATATTTGTTATTTTAATGTTTTTATTCCATCAACCTTGTAATGGTGGATGCTGTTGCATCCTGAATCAAAGTATCAGTACAGTATATGAGATTTCGACAGTAGTATTGGTTTCTATCTTGTGCAAGGTATGTTTTGTACACGTAGAAGTACATTAAAGAAAAAGAAATGTAATTGTCTTCTCTTGCATGGTATTTACGTATATTGCAAATTTATATTTCCTATCTCCACAATTTCTGCTGAAATGGTACAAATTTCTCCATTGTGGAAATAATAAAGGTTATCTTATATGACAAATATTTATTAATAAAAATATTTACTTTTCACATCCCATCATTCCAGTAATTAATTCCCAGTTTAGTTGTGGCGTCCTGTGCGGATGTGTATTATTTTATGTTTATATCTCGTAACACGTATTAATTGACCTGTTATTTTGTTGTTCCAAGTTGGTTACGCTCTGCGAAAACGCAGGTCCAGCCAGTGTCCTGTACCACCAAATCACTGATTTCGATGTGTTGCGACTGCTTGTAACGATAGCTTGGCAATTAGCACCTCGTCCTCCCTTCGTGACACTTGTAAGAAGCACGGTAAGAAGTGTATTTTATTCGCTACCGTGGAGGCGATGATCAGTGACTTAAAATGCATTGACACCGGACGGAAAGAGAACTTTCGCCTCCACGGCTGGCATAATAAAATAGCGCGCACCAAGCGGCTGTTCAATGTGATCGCGCCGGTAATGTAAGATGCTGTGGTTTTTTTTCCCATACCAGGAACAATCAATGTTACGTCCGTCATGATCAGTGATTTCAAAATACAGACGTTCCGTAACATTTGGCAGCTCTGCATAATGATGTCCTCCACTTGAGCTTGAAGAAATTTTTCTGAACTGGACCTTTTCTTAGCATGTAGTTGAAGACCCCTGGTTTTGCTAGACAATTGATTATTGGAGACCTGACTGATTGATTAATTTCATAAGAACTCTGCCCAGGACATTTTACACTAAATAATGTATGATATTGGAACAGCCGCTATTTCAAGCACCATACTACTTAAGCCAGGCCAGTACTCCCACATCTCTAAACAGTAGCTGGAGGTCTCCTTTATGCACCTTTGTGAGGACTGGAAAATATTAAGAGCACCCAAGACGTAAAAGCATTCATAAGCATAATGCAAACTATTGTTGCGGTGTTGACAGGAGCCAAAGATATTTCTGAATGTTTTCATTGTGCTGAAGGAAAAAGGTGATGAATGTGTTGCATTCCTGAT
Source organism: Phycodurus eques (assembly GCF_024500275.1). Classification (NCBI taxonomy): domain Eukaryota; kingdom Metazoa; phylum Chordata; class Actinopteri; order Syngnathiformes; family Syngnathidae; genus Phycodurus; species Phycodurus eques. Next base: position 4,312,399 of record NC_084534.1, on the reverse strand, counting down.
GTTCTTTCCTCACCAAAAAGCAAGAACTACCGTTTTTATGCACAGGAGGAGGCTTGTGAAAATACTGGGCCTCATTCATTTAATCCATTTTACTAATCAGTACAATTCAGCTTGCCATTGTATGGTTTGGAACTCTAGGCCTAATCCATGACCTTGTTTGTGTTTTGGATAATACAAGAGCTGTTTCACATCAGTAAATGGTATGACTTCAAAGCAGCATTTCATACTGCAACCTGAAGTATTTACAAGTGCAACTCATTAACAGTCTAAACTAGAATTGATTTGGATGTCTTCGTGTACATTCACAGAACCTCTTGTTGTACATGGCTTCGTCTTCCCTTCCCAGCAGGTGAATGACATTTCAGGCTGCTAGAATAAAGCAACAGACGTATGTATGGAAACCCTTGCAATATGCAAAAATCAGTGTGTGTTAAGGCAACATGTAATACTGCTTCACACCCTATGAGCTCTCAGCATGTCATTATATTTTTGTATTGTCTCATCCACCCTATGCTACGTTATACAACAATAAACTGCCCACAGAGACCAATAAAAAGAATAAAGTGGTTGAACAAATCATGTTCAAGCTAATTGTTTAATGTGTTATCACAATTATTTGTTCTATAATGCGTACCTCAATTTCTCCTTTGTAATCCGACAAATCCAACAGTGCCACTTTAAACTGTGTTGTTTTATGTCTTTTGGAGCCTTTCTGTGGTGATTTGAGGTTTTTGTTTGGGGATGTCTTCTCAGATGTGTCATCATTCTCCTTCTGCTCATCCAGAGGCTTGGAATTCTGCTCCTTTAAGCGGTATAAAAGTAAATAAAAGACAATCAGTCTAACAACACTATTATAATGTTATATTATATATTGAATTATTATTATTGCATAAAATAAAATATCAAGCAGAAAAATAAATAGGGGTATAATGAGTATCTCCATGTTACAGTTTTTAACATACATTTGGAGAGTTCTTGTTTAATTAAAAAAAAATATATATGAGTACCGAAAACATAGTCATCATTATCTCCAAGACTCCTAGGCATTATTGTATCTCTCCATAGTAACGTAATGTCGTATGTCATTATTGTTTTTTGTTCTTAATTGTTGTTGTTTTTTTTTTTTTTTTTTTTAAATCGAAAGGGTAAGCCCACCTGTTTTGGCATCTTGGCATCCAAGATTGGCTCCTGCATTTCTGCCACTTCCCCCTGCTGTCTGGGAGGACTCCTGGCTTGTCTTGGACACCCAGCACACACCTCTGTCACTTAGGTTAGGACACAAACCTGAGAGGAAACAAACCAATAACAAATACGTTCAAAAAAGCATCATAGAACATGCGGGAAAATTGTTGCCAGAAATATTTCTCTTTGTTTTGTTTACAAGCATGATCATCAAACATGATCATAGGGAAGAAATGGTTCATTGATCTATTAACTATATACTATCAAACAGCTACTAATAGTCTCATTTATAAATTATTCTTACTACCATATTCATCTGTGCTGAGCATGTGTTGCCCCTGAAGTGTGTGTGTGTGTGTGTGTGTGCGTGTGTGCGTGCGTGTGTGCGTGTCTTTTCTTATCATGTTTGAAGGGTTCGTCTTCAGGGTTTATATACAGGCAAAAAAATAGATAAGGTAACAGGGTAAGAGAGTACACAAGACATTTGAAAATAATGAGAGCCCGACTGGAAGAAAGACAGAGAACAAAATAAAACTGAAATAGACAACTGAGACAACAAGGCACACAAACCAAATGAACAAAACTACAAACGTAAATCACAACATGGGCGAATGAAATGATATGGATGACTGTAATGTTACAAAACACAGATCATGTTTCAATCCTTTCCTTTATAAATATTGTGATAATACTGGTAACCGTGATAATTGCTGTCACTATTAATCATGAAATTAAACGTTCTTAGTGTTTCATTTCAAAACACACATACCTACAAAAAAAAAATTTAATTGCTGTTATTTAGTTAAGTCTGACTCAACTCTATGTGTATGTGATATTACATGAGCTCTTGTGGGCGTGCATTTTATTGCACAAGACACAAAAATAAAGATGTGCATTATACTGTACTGTTCAACATCCCCCACACTGGGTTTCTCACTGTGGATGGGCAATGTGTTGTTGTTGACTGTCACTGAGGTAAAACAGTTGTCCAAGGTTGTAAAGCCCGCACTTTTAATTCACGTGGGAAGGAAATGCAATAAATGAAACACTTGCCAATTAACAGTTTATTGCTCCTCAAATGTTGGTATTTTATACATAATCCCTACATTTCTCAAGAAAGCAAAATAGACCTTGGAAAACATGTATCATACTCCTCTGTTAAAAGTGCTCAATAGATTGTAAAATTCTTCATTCAAATAAGTGGATTATAAAAACCTTGAGACAACAGTTCAGGGCCTTGGTTGTAATCCAGTCAAGGCCAAAGAGGCCTTTCTAATCCCACAAATTCAGCAACAAAATCTATGTGGGGATTGTGAATCGTGATCGCTGACGACTAAGAAGGGAACACAACCAGTTGACACTGGCATACTAAGGTGATAAACCATAGTCAACCAGCCAGAGATGCTCTTGGCTTTTTTAAATAAGGTTAAGAGCATGTGACAACCTTCATTTCCCCTCATTTGCTGCTCTATCAATCCTGTAGCCCACCATTTATCAACACATATAAGCCCCAATTTTAATTGGACCACACTGAAGTGATGCTTGGGCAGCATTACAAAAAAGACATTTAAGAACTGAATAAATGTATTGTAAATGTTCCTTGATTAGTTTAGTGGTTGTCAAGTGGTGTAATGCACATGGGAACCAAGCATCACTCGGGTATAGTCGGCCGACCTGAAGTGAACTTGTGACAAAAATAAAAACATTCTTAAATTTGTCAAACCTAAATGGTGTGTCCAATACTGTACTCTAAAATTTGTGATGACTGACTAGTTCTGCCCTGATGTAAACTTGATTTTGGGTTCCTTACTATGCAGTAATTTGTGGGAACAGGGAATATGCAAGTAGCATTAATGTACATATCACACACACAGTCATTCCTGCACATGACTTTGTGAGATGTATCATGATAAAATATACTGTATTTTGCTGTTCAGGATGGACATTTGTTTGTTAATAATCAAGACTTTTTTTGACTAAAGTTTTTACATATACTTTATACAGGAAAACTGGGCTGCTATGCTGGTGAAAGAGAAAGTAGGTGAAAAGCATGCTGGTTGACTGTATACTTTCAGTAAATGTTGCCTTGCTCTGCAAGATGTACTACAGCTGGTCATTATGGGCTTACTTTTCAAATCCCGAAGAATTTTGTTGATTACAATGAAAAGTGTGTAATAATCTACAGAAAAATAGAGGTACAATTTTACAGTTGGAAAATTTTGTTTCATCTTCTTTGAACTTTGCTTGTTACTTGGCAATGATGATGTGCTGCCATACCTTCAGTACTATTTTAAATGACTAGTCCCGAATAAAAAACAAAAAAATGCATTTATGTCTCTTCGCAAGTCACCATTTTGTCCTGACCACCACACATACATAAATTGCTTCGCCTCTTTCTGTCTATTTACAGGTCTCTCAAGCGTCTCTCAAACAGGCTCTGTTTAATGAGTGTCTATCTTACACATACACTTGCACTGAGATATGTACCAATTTAGTCACCTGAACTGTCTCAACTGCATTTTTAAGACTGTTCACAACTTCCTGATATTATTTTCTTTATTTTCATATGACCAAAATGTCTGTGAAAATCTCTCATAAAATGTTCCTTTCCTTCACCCCCCTTTGCTCAGTCAGAAACAATTGTTGTCAATATAGTTACAGCCTATACACTTACTCCCTGAGTTAAGTCCTCTGTATCATTTCATATCACCGTCTTTGAAATTACTCACCCACGCTGGTAGTTGCTGGGAAATTTCAGTGAAGCTGAGACTACACAATGCCAATTTGATGTATATATATATATATATATATGTATGTATATATATGTATATATATATATATATATATATATATATATATGTATGTATATATATATGTATATATATGTATATGTATAGATAGATCTAGACCAAAAATGTAGAATATAAGTCAGTAAAAAAAATCATAACCTGTCACTATTCACTTAAATATCATCAAAAATCTGATGGTTTCCCTTTACTACATAGTGTGTTAATCCAATCTGTTCCACTTGCTTATATAGAGAACAACCTTCCCACGGGAAATCTAGACCACGGTTTTGCTGCTACCTTGCCTGCATTTGTCCCCTGGGCTTGGTGTGGCTCGCGGGCTCATCTTTTTCATTCCCTTCCACAACCACTCAATGAGCCAATCACAACTCGACTTTTGGCCCCTCGCATTCTGAATCTGTCTTTCAGGAATTGGAAGATGACCGACCCCACCCCCCTGGGACAAACTGCCATCATTACTTTTCTCATGTAACAGATAAACATTCCCACTTACCAACTGCATGTTTTTCCCCTTTTCATCCTTTTCTAGTTTTTTGTTATTTTATATTTATTTTTGCATGGCCGGAGTGATAATTTTGTTTCATTTTGTTTAGTAGGAGATTAAATCTCTCCATTAGGAGATTTCCGAATACGGATGTCTGGTTCCAGTTGTGTTGTTAATATGGACTGTCATTTCTTGGGGCCCTCTACTAGCCACTAGCCAATAACAGCGAGTAAGGGGCCCTATGCCGGGGATTATTGACGGTGACACATAGTCGTTGCAGTGTCTGAAGCAGATTTTTGTCACTGATATGGGCCAATGTGAATTCTCTCTTGGGGCCCCCTTAAGCATTAGTCTATAAAGGCAAACAGAGAAGGCATCAGGGGGGGAAGAGTACTGGCTCAGCTCAGAGATTTTGATTGCCATGGTAACAGCACAGCGCAGAGTATTTTTTTTCTCACACCTGATCATCTCTCTCCTCAGTGGAGAGACAGCCATACAAACGCAGGCGGGAAGATTAGGGACTAAATACAAGGCGATTAGAACAAGACTCCCAAACACAATGTACTCTTAATAATGCGAAATATCAAAAAGAAGAGACTGAGCTACTGTAAAGTGCCACTAGCCTGTGACACTCAGCCTGCATATGCTACCCTTGGGTCAAATTCTTCAGAACTTTAATTTTGACTATCATAGCTATGTAGGCAGGGCACGGTGGCCGACTGGTTAGAGCGTCACCCTCACAGTTCTGAGGACTGGGGTGCAATCCCCAGTCCCACCTGTGTGGAGTTTGCATGTTCTCCCCGTGCCTGTGTGGGTTTTCTACGGGCACTCCGGTTTCCCCCCACATCCCAAAAAAACATGCATTAATTGGAGACTCTAAATTGCCCATAGGTGTGAATGTGAGTGTGAATGGTTGTTTGTTTGTATGTGCCCTACGATTGATTGGCTGGCAACCAGTTCAGGGTGTACCCCGCCTCCTGCCCGATGACAGCTGGGATAGGCTCCAGCACGCCCGCGACCCTAGTGAGGAGAAGCGGCTCAGAAAATGGATGGATAGCTATGCAGATGACACCCAGTTATATCTAGCAGTGTCTCCAAATGACTACAGTTCAATTGAGGTGTCACTGTCTAAAACAGATAAATAACAGGATGAGCCACAATTTTCTTCAATTAAACCACAACAAAACTGAGATAATTGTTATTTGCAACAAAGTGGTGTATCACAGCTGAGGAAAGATAGATAGGTTACGGCAAAGATACCATCCACCATCTGTTGGCTACTATTATTTCCTCCTTGTTTCAGCTTTGATGCCCCGCAATAATAGCAATTTAGTTAATGCATACTTCAACCCATCTTAAAAATGTTAGAAGTCCCACAGCAGAAATTCTTGTGAAGCAATGTATTTTTACATTACTAGCAGATAATACTATGAGGGGCACACAAAAGGTAATGAGCCCAATTTAATTTAACCTACTAATAATAATTTTTAAAAAAACATTAGAAATAATTAATGGTTTGTACTTTAAATACTTATTTTAAGGTTTATTTTTTTTTAATGTTTTGTTTAAGTCTTTCCTCTTCCTATCAGCCGGAAATAACGTCATTTTTGGATCCCCGTCAGAAGCTGAGAGCTATGATTGAATTTCTTGCTTAGGAAGGGTAACCACCACTAAACATTTTCAAAAGGTTGTAAAATGTGGATGGGGAAACTGCAATAGGCTACAGCACAGTCAAAATGTGGGTGTCCAGGATCAAAGGTGAAGAAAAAGAGCCTGTTTGGAGTGACCACAGTGACAAGAAAAAGAGCAGCAGACCATCATCAGTGGTTAATCCTGGGAATAGTACTAGGGTGGCGGCACTGATCAAAGATTGTAGAGTCTAGGACCTGAAAAACAAGCATGCGACTCTTATGCGTGCATCATCAAGAGCCCAGTACCAGGCCAGTCGTGGTACACAGAGAATCATGCAGTTAGGCCTGGTCATCATGGTAGCAAAACCCAACAGTCCAACAATATATGAGGTATAGCAGTGTCTCACTTGCATGACACAGGACCACCCCCTCAAAACAGGGCAAATTCAACAAAACAAAACAAAAAAATAAGCGGGCTGTAAAGTATACTATAATTCTTATTACACTTATGAAAAATGGAAATTCAATCCCTCCAGCAGATGTTTTGCAGTGACCCACATGCCCTTTCAAAAAGATGGAATATACTTCAGCAGGTACTTAACTGAGCAGTAAACTCTAAACACCTCAAGAGGTTGTAAATAGCTCTGACACTTCATTAAAATGCAGCAATACTTCTGTCCAATGTGTGACAGCTTTTGTGATCTATGGCGCAATAGATCCCGTAAATCAGCAGGAGTTTGCTGACAGGGACAAGGACACTCCATAACAACATCAAACATAAGTTCATTGCTCGCCATATACAGTACACATTGACAATCACACTGTAATACTGATGGGAGCCGCTCCATTCTAGAAAGTGTGAGGCCATTCACAGTTTTCCATTGATTGACGTGCTTATGGATGTTTGGTTTTCTTTCAAAACAATTTTGGTTGTGGCTTTCAGAGTGGTCTGAGGATACTTCGGCTTCTCATTGCAGTCCAAAAAAAAAGAGTAACGTTTATTAAGGACTGTAAATTGCCCGTAGTTGCACTTGTAGATGGGAATGGTTGTCTGTTGACTTTTATCACCTGTTACTTTCTTTTGTTGTTTATCTGATACCCGATTCTGATCTTGTATCTCTTGTGTTTATGTTCTTCAAGTACTTTGACTTTTTTTTTTTAATTATTTGCTCGTCCTGGGTGTACTTGCCTCTCACTGTAAATTGCCTGGAATAGGTACTCAGGGTAGTTTTCTGTACCAGAAAGAGAACTACCATGATCCAGCCGGAAGCTCCGTATCCTTTATGACAGACACTTCAATCAGTCATTGTTTGAATTTGACCTTTTCCCATGTTTTGCTGGGGACGACATGCTTTGAGGGAGACATCTGCATAACCACACATAAGAGGAGCGACAGATACTTGAGGGAGGATCATTCATGCATGCTTGCTCGGAGTATACAAACTAGAATACAAAGTAAGCAAATGTGGACATAAGTGTGGGAGAACAAGGGCGGTTAAACAGGTTTATTGCAAGCAGTAGAACTACATTATCTGCACTGGCATTGACATTGCAAATTTCACACTTGCCAGTTACAACACATGCACAATCTAACAAGAGCCAATTAAGGTTGCAAAATAAATTTTGCCTTTACAAAGACGACGGTCCTTATTAAAGAGTGCAAGAATACCTAATGTGGCAAGTACCGTAATTTCTCGTGTATAATCCGCATCCCCCCCCCCCCCCCCACTCTCCCCCACAAATATTGTCAAAAGTCCATAGTGCACATTATACATAGGTATATGGCATATTGAATTTTTTTTTTTACATTTTACAAATGTATGCCGCCATCTAGTGGGTATAAAAAATCTGTACACTTTCATTCCAAAACGCCACCGCCTCCTAGAGGTTATGAGAAAGGTGTACACTTTCATTCCAATATGCCACCGCAGTCAAGTGGTTATAAAAAAAAAGTGTAGCCTACAATTTCATACCAATATGAGAGGGGTACGTATGACTGCATATATGTACAGTTGTGCTCATAAGTTTACATACCCTGGCAGAATTTGTGAATTTTTTATTTTATTTTATTTTTTAAATATGACTGATGACTGAACAACAACCATCATTAATTTTCATTATGATTATGTTTTGTGTAATGATAATGCTTTTTTGAAATGCTTGACCATTTAATTTGCATCCCATTAAAATAAAATTAAATATATTTCTCCTGGTCCTTCATGTTTTCTTTTATTGTATATAAGTATTGTATCCATCTTACAAATTCTGCCTGGGTAATCAAATATATGAGCACAACTGTGTGTTTTCTAATTTACTAAACAAAAATGCAGGGCTGTGAATTTCAAAATGAGAGCAAGTAAATGAACAAAGATATTACGTGTTCAAGTAAAGTGCTTAACTTCAGAATAATTCTTTGAAAAAAACTAACAAAATACAGATCATACTTCATGTTTTGAGCATATGGGTAGAGGCAAAATCAAGCATTGTAAAAATGCATTATACATAGGTAGAAGGGTTTTCCAGAATTTGGAGGTCAAGTTTGGGGGCTCCAACTACCAGAGACAAATTCCTTGTGTTTTTTGGGCATACTTGACAAATAAAGATGATTCTGATTCTGATATAATTTCCTGTGTAAAGATCTGTAATTACAAGTCAAAGACCATTTTAAAGGAGACAAAGTGCATACAGTATCTAATCCTGAATACGCCCATACCAGAAGGCAATGACACAAATTTTAACCCTGCCCAAAAAGCCATTCATGACTGTTTCAATAAAGTGGTGGCCACTGATTTCAAATATACTTAATTCCTGTTTTTTCTTTAAATCACACAGTTTCTTCTGTTTTGGAATCTTTTAACATAAGAGTCACAGACAAGCTATTGTATGTTAACACCCCCCGCCCCCTCACACACACACACACGCACACACAATGTCCAATCCTCTATTCAATGTGATTTGCCTTGTTTTGCAGTGTCTCGCCACCTTATGGTTATTTTTGTGCTGCAATAATTAACAAAAATATTGTTTAGCCTTTTCTATGTGCAGTAGAAGCAAAAGCTGTCTTTTAAGGATTACAGCATTACAATTCAGTTTTTACTCTGCTGGGATGTCTTCCTTTTAGATTGGATTTTGGAGCGTGTGTCTCTGTGAAAAGAACGCATGTGAACGGAGGTCACTAACGTGACAACAATCAAGTTTAGGTTCATTATTCATTTTTCAACACCAAATAGGTCAAACCGTGCTTTTATCGAGGCGGCGCGGTAGATACCTTATTAGCACATCTGCCTCACTTGTGGTTTGGTGCATGCGTGGTTTTACACTGAGTAGCCCAGTTTCCAGCATGCATGTTAGGTTAACTGAAGACTATAAATTGTCCTTAGCTTTGAATGTGAATGTGAATGGTTGTTTGTCTATGTGGGCCATGCAATTGGCTGGCGAATCCAGGTTGTACACCCTCTCTCACCGGATGTCAGCTGGAATAGGGTCCAACACACCCATGACCCGAATAAGGATGATCCATATAGAAAATGGATGAATGGAGGCCATTATGGACCGTAATTTGTACATGCACTGGGCCATCGCATAAATGTCTTAAAAATATGATTTTCTTTTTCCTCTGGAATTTCTCTGTCCATCAACCTTGCTTCTTACCTTATGACGTTAGCCTACAGCTAAAATTGTGAGCTACTGCTCCAGCAATCTTGTTGCTCTCTCTCTCTCTCTCTCTCTCTCTCTCTCTCTCTCTCTCTCTCTCTCTCTCTCTCTCTCTCTCTCTCTCTCTCTCTCTCTCTCCACATAAGAAGGCCTCACAATCAATGGAAATGTGTTTTTTTTCCAACATTATTTATTTATTTATATGATGTCTTTGATGTGCAAGAGAGTGCCAACAAATACAAATGCCAACAACCTACATGAATAATATTACGCATGTAGACTCAACTGGGCGGCACGATGGACGACTGTTTAGTGTCTGCCTCACAGTTCTGAGGACCGGGGTTCAATCCTGTGTGGAGTTTGCATGTTCTCCCCGTGCCTGCGTGGGTTTTATCCGGGCACTCCGGTTTCCTCCTACATCCCAAAAACATTCTTGGTAGATTAATTGAAAATTCTAAATTGCTCATAGGTGTGAATGTGAGTGTGAATGGTTGTTTGTTTGTATGTGCCCTGCCCTCGCCCTGGTACTGCATCTGCAGCATATCAGTCAGTGGCGTTTCTGGCCCTTTTTTAGTGGGGGGAGGGGCCATGGTCCGAGGGTTTTTTCCAGTACCCGGTGTACCCTGTCTCCTGCCCGATTATAGCTGGGATGGGCTCCAGCACACCCGCGACCCTAGTGAGGTGAAGCGGCTCAGAAAATGGATGGATGGATGGATAGACTCAACTGCTCAACTGCACTTTGAAAAAAGTATGATCTTATTGCCCTTGAGTTAATTAGAAAGAGTGTCAATACAAAGAGAATCATACAGCCACCACTGTGCTTATCTGCCTAACAAGGGACACAACTAACACTGAGTTACCATCTATTCTCATAGCCATCACATTTGATGAAATGTCACATTTCTATTTCCATTTGTCCTTAGTAGTCATATTGAACACCAACCAGAAAATGGTGGGCGTCATAAGTCCTCACAAGAAAACGCCCTGTTTCAATCACACTCCTTTCCTGTTTTTAGGACCATGCATTTGGATAGATCCGCTGACAAAAACAAGGGAGGCCATTTGTAATTCCCTATGAACAAAAATCGAGGATTTCTATTCCCCACTAATTCAATAGCAGAACACAAAAACTAAAACTTAGATAAAGGTAGTGACGTTCTAATTTTAAAAAAAAATGCTACATAAATTCATCGTAGGAACATCTCTACAAATGCAAATGACGGCAGCCTTCTAAAATAACAATGTACAATCAAGGTGATTCTAGGATAACAGCCTTAGCAATCCCCGTCTAAAGGCTTCTTTATATCCGAGCGGATGGCGGCCGCGCTGACGTCAGTGCAGCTATCCTGCACGGAGTTTGCCTTTATACTCGAGCGCAACCCACGAGCGCTGTTTTGAAAGTGTGCTGCAGTCTCCTCCAAGTCGGGGGTGTCGCTATGGCCGGTATTGGCTAGGACATCACAGGGTGGAGTTTCCTCTGCATTTTCTGGCCATTAACAGTAGCCATTTTTACTTACCTTTCAGTAACAAGGAACAAAGCAACAACAATGGCGACCGTGGAACAGAGTCTGCAAGAACAAATGGACCTAGATGACCAGATGATACGTTAAATTAAGATGCGCAATCGATCGAGAAGGCGGTGGCGTACTTGCTACGTGGAACCGGGAGGAACGCTGATTACATCATCACAGCATGTGACTAAAACGGACCAATCACGGGAGATGATCCCCGCGGCATTCTACGCGCAGCAACAGTTTTTGCCGTGTGCCCGTCAAGCTACGCAGAGGGGCCGCGTGGGCCAATTTGTCGGTCACGTGATGCAATGCGGGCGTTGTCGGCCGCGCAACCACGGGACATAAAGAGGGCTTAACACTGGGCTTGGCCCCCCTGTAGATCCCCCTGTGAACCCCCCCTTCCATTGACAAAATGGATAGGATGTGACCGTAATAGTCATTCAAAATGCTCAATCTGCACGCCCCCTCCCCATGACGATTGTCGTCCAGCCCCTTGGAAAAAACCCTCGGACCATGGCCCCTCCCCCCACTAAAAAGGGCCAGAAACGCCACTGACTGATATGCTGCAGATGCAGACATGAGCCACCTAAAGAGATACCAGCTGGGAAGCAAATCCAAGGGGGTTTGTTTTAGTTGTATTTCTTTGCTTGTTCCACACTCTGGGCCTAATTTTGTTTGCGGTCCAAGGAGAGCCGTGGACACAGCAAAATATATTGCCAGTGGTCTGTTGCTTTTCCATGCCACTCTGTGTGGGCTGAATAAGGCTCTTCCACAGGCATGCAAAATACCACAGGGTTATGATGTTGTTAGTAGAGAAACAAGGTGTATACATTGTAGGTCGCCAATTGAACTGAGCCACAAGCAAAAGACTAAGTCCCCAAAATATAGTATTCCAACAGCGCCTTCAGCATCACCCAGACTCATTGTTATGACCCATTTGGAGCTTGTTGCCTGGCGCCCATGGGAGAGTGTGGCACCTGGCCCCACCATATGGCACTCATCGTGAACGGGGCACAGTACCATGCAAGAGAGGAGTTGCAAAAGGAGAACTGTATGCTAATCAATGTATTTTTGTGAAGAGGTTTTGCTCATAGGGTGCTCAAGTGATCCTTCACATTACATCACCTTAAATAGATCCCTCAGACAAAAGCCAACCTGCGTTACATGAAGAACAAGATGACGCTTGATCTCAACTGCAGATGAAGACAAATAGTCTTGAAGGAGGTTTTATCTCATGCTTTCTCTGCCTTTGGCAATGTTGAATAACAAGCAATTATCTGCAAACAGTTCCATTTTGGGACACAGATAATGCAAGACACTGTAGATCTCAGCTGGCTCTGCACTGTAGCAGCAGTAATCACAGTGGAAGCTGTATTGTAATTACAAAGGTTGAAGGTAATGCAAGCTCCAATAACTAATTAGAACATCAAGATCCTAAATATATTCAGTCTACGGAGCATTTACATTCAGGGGATATTGAGAAAATTATATGTGCTTTCTTCTAATAATCAGCCAAGAATTTCATTATTGATTCCTTTTGTCTTGTTAAAATTAAATTACCTATCTAATACTGTGAACATTGGCAATTATGCCATAGTTCTGGATTTATAAATTATCTCTGCAGAAAAAAGTCCCCCCAAGTTTCAGATTTTCTGCCAGATTTTGGCCTGTCCACATTTTGGACAGCTCGTCACCGCCTGACATGTCAAGTGCAGGTGAGGAAATTTTTCATCACTGAACTAGTACATATTCTGCGGTGTAATTTTAGCCTATATTGAAATTCTGGGGCGGCACGGGGAACGACTGGTTAGCACATCTGCCTTACAGTTCTACGGACCGGGGTTCAAATCCCAGCCCCGCCTGTGTGGAGTTTGCATGTTCTCCCCGTGCCTGGGTGGGTTTTCTCCGGCCACTGCATGGAATAAGGGCGCTTGGTGTTTATATAGTGGGGGGCGGGCTGACTCATGTTTTTCCCTGGTGACGTCAGCGTGACCCCATTGTAGCCCTGCCCAAAATATAATTGCTACTGAGATGGCGAAAAACAGTTTTAAGCTATATCTAAACAATTCAGTACTGTATTGTTCCCAGTCTTTGCACATTTCCAACATTTATCTTCAAACTTATTCAATGTAGTTAGAAACAAAATACGCAAATGACTTCGGTTCTTATTTAAACATAGGTAAAACAACAAGCGCTTAAAAATCTGCAACATACAATCGTGGCGGCAGGAACGATTAACACCGATTTGCAGGGGTTCACTGTATGTGACTCGCACGACTTGTGCCTTGTGTACCTCCTGGCTGGGATAGGCTCCAGCTCACCCTAAAGAAGACAAACAATATACTACCACTGCTTTTGCTACGACTGAATATAATTAGATTTTGTGTGTGTGTGTTTGTGTGTGTGTGTGTGTGTGTGTGTGTGTGCGTGTGTGAGTGTGTGTGTGTGCCCAATAAAGGATCCAAAAACTGAATTGTCTGGACATTCTTTTGTGTGAAATAAAACTGTTACGTAATTTAAATCTATGACCTAACAATAGACAGGTTAAATATCAGTTAGACTGCAAATGTAATGAATTAAGTGTTTTTACATTGCATCTAAATGTCAGTAGATAAATCAGATCTGTCCATGGAACCAAAAGCCTGAACTTAAGTTCATTGAAAAAGAGCACTCAGAGAGCGTGCAGACTTCCACCAAAGCTTAAATATGTTAGTTGCCAAAATCACTGACAAAATGAGCTAAAGTCTCACCCTCCATAAAAAAAGAGAAAAAAAACTGTTAAAATAAAAAAAAAATTCCAAAAAAATTGCTGTCTAATACAGAATATGCATCAGATTTGAATGAAGCTTGCTTTGATATTGCATGCATAGCTTTTAATTGTGTAACGGAAAATTCTTGCAAGAATTGCAAGAATTTTCATGCCTTTTTTCACCTCCTTTTAGTGACACAAGTAATATTCTTACTGTAAATGTTCACTAAGTGAACACAAAAGCCTTAGACACTGAGTGGGTGGAGTCGTCAAAATTGAGATTCTAATTCTTAAATGAAAGATTTCCAACTGTCTTCTCCACATTCATTCCTGGACTGGCACAGCAAGTCTCAATAGGTAACTTTGAAAAAAAGTCGCTCCAGAATTAAGACCCAAATTCAAACACACAAGCAGAGACATACAGGAAAACATAGTTTGTCCACCATGGAAAGTAACACACATATAGCCCACAGAATTGAAATTGCACAACCACGTTGAAGCTAATTACACTTACACACACTAACCACTGCCCTGTATTTCTATGACATGATGGCAAAAAATGCGCATCCAGTCTTGTTTGTCCTCCCATTTAAGAGCATGTGTGTGTCCGTGTGTGTGCATCTCTGTGTCCTGTCTTGCACGGCGGACGTTGGTGTGTGCTCAGTTTACATCTTTGCTTGTGTAATATTTAATTTGCAACTACTATAAAGGGCAGTGAAAAAGAAGCAAAGAGTACCAATTTGTCACCGTTTGCAGGCAAACACAATACAGATATATGCTCATCTATAATGGTTCACATAAATAGTATCCCGTGTTGTAAAATAAGAACAACGGGCTTTATTTGCCAGTAACGTTGTTTTGTCTTTTCTTCGTTAAAAAAAAAAAAAAAAAAAAAAAGCAAAGTCAGTAAAGTACACTGTAAACTGGGTTAATGATTAGTTCTTATTTAGGATGAGCGTAGTAACCAACTGGTCAATCAATTTATCATTGAGATTTAAATTGTCCAAAACTCATCGTGTTAAATAAATTGAGGTAAAACTCTGTATTCTACTGCAACGTGCAGTGGCTCCGTCAATTTAGTCGAAACCAGTTTTTGGCCTGAAGAAGAGCAAAATTAGCTCAGACTTACAAGTACATCCACGCATTGAATATGTAAATTTGATGTATCCCCACAGCAGAGGGTAAGATTAAGTGCTTGAAAATTATTACAATTATAACAAGTGTTGTACTGTTCTGCTACTTCAGCATGCCTGGCATGTTTGTGGAGAGTATTGCAGCAGGATTTGTCTCATGAGAATTTGGCAACCTTAGGTGAGATGATGCATCACTATATAAAAATGGTTCATCCTTGCACAGCCATGTCATGTGAAGATGTACAGAAATATAGATACCTCATATATGTAGCATTTGGGTTCCAAGTATACTTCAATAGCACTTTCCTGCAGCTCTGTAGAAAATCTCTTCTGAAAGCCACTAGGCTTGGTCTCACTGAACACAAATCCACAAATCACTTTCACCATTGACCTGGAGGTAACTGCTCGGTGGAGGCGTTCTCTAAATCAGTCTTGACTTAAATGTGAGCTATTGGTCATTTCCCAAACCTTCAGGAATCAGTAGCAGGAAGCCTTACATCAAACGCCCTGTTTAATATACTTGTCCTGAGCAAGGGATGTAATTGGTAGCTTCAATAAAACACATCAGTTTTATTCATTCATTCACTCATCTTCCGTTCCGCTTATCCTCACTATGGTCGCGGGCGTGCTGGAGCCCATCCCAGCTATCTTCAGGGCGAGAGACGGGGTACACCCTGAACTGGTCGCCAGCCAATCGCAGGGCACATATAAACAAACAACCATTCGCACTCACATTCACACCTATGGGCAATTTAGAGTCTTCAATTACCCTACTATGCCTGTTTGTGGGATGTGGGAGGAAACCGGAGTACCCGGCGAAAACCCACGCAGACATGGGGAGAACATGCAAACTCCACACAGGCGGGTCCTCAGAACTGTGAGGCGGATGCGCTAATCAGTCGAGCACTGTGCTGCACGTCAGGTTTTAAAATATTGTAAAACTGTTCTGAACAAAGGCTGGTATAAAACCGTTGAGGACACCAGCAATAATTAATTTCATTATGAAATCTAGCTGCTTTAGGCTTCGGTGTGAATGCGAGTACGAATGGTTGTCCTGAAGTCAGCTGGGATAGGCTGGGATAGGACCCTGAACATAAATGTGTGTGTGTGTGTGTGTGTGTGTGTATGCCTGTGTCTCTGTGTGTGTAAAACATGATACCATATTGACCGAATGACAAACGTGCATAATTTAGACGATAGCATGGAACAGGTCAAAATTATAAAAATTAAACTGTTCAAAAGTCAGTGTCCTTTTTATGTGTTCAAAAGTGTAACTAGGAGTTTAACCATTTAAAAATCTCAGATAAACTAATATATTGCACCACAAGGTGGCACTTCGAGGTGACATTTGGAAAAGTATGTCACGTTTGAGACTACAGAATTACGGTGGCCCGGAAGGGCAAAACAATATAACAAATTGGGAAACACTTTAACATTTCAGAAAACACAAAAACAAAAGCAGAAACACCTTTACAAAAAGACGAAACAAATTACAATTGCGGAAACCCAGAAAGGGAGGGGCCCATTTCACAGACATTCTTCAAAATCCCACGGCCGTTCTCCATTCATTTTTGAACGTACCGTGCGAGGGATCCACCTTGCATACATTCTGCTCTGGTCGATCGGGAAGGAAACAGTTGTCTAACCACATACACTGCGCCATAGTTCAGTCGGGTGGTTTTCTTAAGCGTCCACTGGTTTTGACGTGATTCAAAATAATAATCTCCGTTGCACGGCGTCTTCACGTCCCAGTTTACGTTCAATCAAAATGCACAGAAGCGTTCCCCTACGGTGAAAATACTGTACATTTCCGTGTTTGCGAGCCGTGTCGCCGAGTTCCCTCGGCTCAAGCCATATATTTAGTAAGTAATGCATCAAATGTTGTTTAACATCAATGCTAAACTATATTCATCATGAATAATGTGCCTGTTGATGAAAAAGCAAAACAGAATGTATGCAAGGTAGATCCCTCACTCGGTACGTTTTAAAAATGAATAGCTTCCTTGCAAATATCCACACGTTCCCTTTAATTCTCGCCAGCATCCTCTCTCTTTAGTAACCTGCTTCTTCCTTAAATCTTAATCTATCTTTTTATAGTTTAAGAAATGTGATCAAGTACAATATATTGTATATACAGCATCAAACGCCTGTAGAGGCTCGCTGGTCAGTGCGTCCATATATCCCATCGCTATTTGGAATGGACATCTCGTTCCATCTGTGTAGCATACCCTTCCCGCGATGCAGGAGCCAATCATGTTGAAGCGGGGAGGGTCTTGTCGAGAAAGGCTGTGGGATTTCCATGTCATGGTCTGTGTTTTGGTTTGGGCTTGTGTTTAGTTTTGTTCCATGTTTTCCTGTGTTCCATGTTTGTCGTGTGCTCATTAAGTTGTTGTGTCCACCTGTTCTCGTCTGCTTTGTGTCGACCAATCAGCTCTCTCCAGCCACTCATGTCTTGTCCAGGTGTTCCTCGTTGTCTCGTCTATCTGTTTGTATTTAGTTCCCTGGTTTCTTTCAGTTCTTGTCGGTTCATTGTCGTTGTCACATGTCTCTGCCATGTCATAGTCGTCAGTTGTCTTTATCATTGTGGTATGTCATTGTCAGGTGTCATTTTCCCTTTCTATTCCACGTCTTACTCACAGGTCATAGTTTGTTTCCAGTTTTAGATATTTGAGTGTTTCTTTGTTACTTTGATTTGATTGGTATCTGTTGTGGGACTTTGTTCAGTTTTCCCTTTTCTAAGATTAAATATTATTTTGAGAATCCTGCACTCCTGCCTTGCCTCCCTGCTACCCTGCAATTGGGTCCACCATGTTCTTACCTTGTGTTACTCGCCCTCGCCCTAACCACGTACGTGACATTCCAAGAATGTCTGTGAAACGGGCCCCTCCCTTTCCGGGTTTCCGCAATTGTAAATTGGTTCATCTTTTTGTAAAAGTGTTTCTGCTTTTGTTTTTGTGTTTCCTGAAATGTTAAAGTGTTTCGTCGTTTGTTAATTTGTTTTCTGAAATGTTAAAGTGTTTCGTCTTTTGTTTTTGTGTTTTCTGAAATGTTAGTGTTTTGCGTTTTGTTTTTGTGGTTCCTGAAATGTTAAAATGTTTTGTGCTTTGTTCATTTGTTTTCTGAAATGTGAAAGTGTTTCGTGTTTTGTTTTTGTGTTTTCTGAAATGTTAGTGTTTCACAATTTGTTATATTGTTTTGCACATCCAGGCCACCGTACAGAAGGGTACATTCCAAAGGTCTCTAATTTAATTACACATTTTCTTCCATTGTAATAAATTACAATTTGATATATTTTGTAAAACAAAATCTACAGTATGTAACTATTTTTCTGTTTGAAAATAAGAAAACACTTTTCACCCAAGCCACTATTAGAGGAGATGACAGAATGCTGATTTAGCTTATCAGCTCCTCTAACATCTTGCTGTATTTCTTTTTAGTATTAGATTAGTTGTATGTAGTGATTGCCCAATTAATTTCCTGCGCTGGCCTACTCGGTGGTAGCCAGCGCAGGAAAAATTAAAATGACGTGGAAATGATGGCATGAATGGGCTCCACCCATTTTCATTGGGTGGAGCGCGGCCCTTTGTCATTTGTAAAAAGCTAACTAAACATACTATTTTGGATTTGTATGACAAAAAAATTAAAATAACAATAATACAATAATAATAATAATTGCCATGACCGAACAAAACCTCTTTTCGAGGACCCCTTAGCTGCACAGCAAGGTGCCTGACGTAAAATTAATGTACCAAATAATGCATGCTCAGACGCAGCAATAATAGTGAATGACTCTCTCTGTCTGCATTGCACTGCCTGGGATATTTCTATCTCATACTGTATCTTCATCATAAATGCAGACAGGCTTCACTGATGAAATAAAACAACAACATCCGTCTTCCGTGACTGAATCCATATTTAATCTCGAGGACCCCACAACTGCCCAATAAGGTGTCCAACGTAAAATAAATGAAGTTCAGCAATGACCCAGCAATGCATGCACAAAACGCAGCAACAATAGTGAATTTACAACAATTACCTCTTCTGAAGAATCCATCCTTTTCCCTACTAGCTGTCAATCTAAACAGAGTAAAACTTTGGTAGAATGTTGTTGAATCATGACCCCCTACGTCATATCTTTCATATTGAAGCAACAATTTCTGTTGCAGTAATACTGAATTCCAGCCGAGGGAAATTTACCGACTCCCGGTGGCCTGACAGTCTACAAGGCCCACGGGGTCAAGCCCAGAGAAATGTGAATACCCACCACCCACCCAATGACTATGGTTACGAGGTCCCAGTTACCAGTTTTGTTTTTGTTCAGTCTCTCTTTGTGGCCCGATACCGAATGGCTTAAAGCGTGGTACTGGTCCATGGCCTAGTGGCTAGGGAGCCCTAGGATAGAATACCGACAGGTGTACTGTTTTTTCAGATGTTGCCTATACAGTAGGTTTGAACCTGTGAGAAAAGACACTTACGCTTTCGGTCCATACCCAGTGGTACCCATTCCCATACCCATTCTAGAATTTTGCTAAGGGGATCGGGCTTTGGCCAAGGGTTTTGTCAGAGGAGCCCATTCAAGTAGCTTGCAAACCTTACCACAACTGTTGCAATCCCTGTAAAGCTGGTCGTCAGCCAATCGCAGGGCACATATAGACAAACAATCATTCACTCTCACATGCAAACACCTATGGGCAATTTACACAGGTGAGGCCGGCTTTGAACCCGGGTCCTCAGAAATGTGAGGCAGTTCCATGCCGGGAATCTATTATAAAACCCCAATTCCAATGAAGTTGGGACGTTGTGTTAAACATAAATAAAAACAGAATACAATGATTTGCAAATCATGTTCAACCTATATTTTATTGAATACATGACAAAGACAATATATTTAATGTTCAAACTGGTAAACTTTAATGTTTTTAGCAAATAATCACTAACTTAGAATTTTATGGCTGCAATACGTTCCAAAAAAGCTGGAACAGGTGGCAAAAAAGACTGAGAAAGTTGAGGAATGCTCATCAAACACCTGTTTGGAACATCCCAGAGCTGAACAGGCTAATTGGGAACAGGTGGGTACCATGATTGGGTATAAAAGGAGCTTCCCTGAATTGCTCAGTCATTCACAAGCTGCATCCCACAGGTGAACAGGTGAATTGGGAACAGGTGGGTGCCATGATTAGGTATAAAAGGAGCTTCCCTGAATTGCTCAGTCATTCACAAGCAACGATGGGGCAAGGTTCACCTCTTTGTGAACAAGTGCGTGAGAAAATGGTCAACAGTTTAAGGACAATGTTCCTCAATGTACAATTGCAAGGAATTTAGGTATTTCATCACCTACGGTCCATAATATCATCAAAAGGTTCAGAGAATCTGGAGAAATCACTGCATTTAAGCGGCAAGGCCGAAAACCAACATTGAATGCCCGTGACCTTCGATCCCTCAGGCGGCACTGCATCAAAAACCGACATCAATGTGTAAAGGATATCACCACATGGGCTCAGGAACACTTCAGAAAACCAATGTCAGTAAATACAGTTCGGCGCAACATCCGTAAGTGCAACTTGAAACTTTACTATGCAAACCAAAAGCCATTTATCAACAACACCCAGAAACGCCGCAGGCGTCTCTGGGCCCTAGCTCACGTAAGATGGACTGAGGCAAAGTGGAAAAGTGTTCTGTGGTCTGACGAGTCCACATTTCAAGTTGTTTTTGGAAATTGTGGACGTCATGTCCTCCGGGCCAGAGGAAAAGTATCATCCGGACTGTTATGGATGCAAAGTTCAAAAGCCAGCAACTGTGATGGTATGGGGCTGTGTTAGTGCCAATGGCATGAGTAACTTACACATCTGTGAAGGCAACATTAATGCCTAATGGTACATACAGGTTTTGAAGAAACATATGCTGCCATCCAAGCAACATCTTTTCCATGGACGCCCCTGCTTATTTCAGCAAGACAATGCCAAACCACATTCTGCACGTGTTACAACAGTGTGGCTTTGTAGTAAAAGAGTGCGGGTACTAGACTGGCCTGCCTGCAGTCCAGACCTGTCTCCCATTGAAAATGTGTGGCGCATTATGAAGCGTAAAATACGACAACGGAGACCCTGGACTTTTGAACAGCTGAAGCTGTACACCAAGCAAGAATGGGAAAGAATTCCACCTACAAAGCATCAACAATTCGTGTCCTCAGTTCCCAAACATTTATTGAATGTTGTTAAAAGAAAAGGTGATGTTACACAGTGGTAAACATGACCCTGTCCAATCTTTTTTGGAACATGTTGCAGCCATAAAATTCTAAGTTAATGATTATTTGCTGAAAACAATAAAGTTTATCAGTTTGAACATTAAATATCTTGTCTTAGTAGTGAATTTAATTAAATATAGGTTGAACATGATTTGAAAATCATTGTATTCTTTTTTTATTTATGTTTAACACAACATTCCAACTTCATTGGAATTGGGGTTGTATTTTTATAATCAAAACTGTTAAATACTAAATGCACACCCTGAACTAGTTGCCAGCCAATCGCAGGGCACATACACACAAACAACCATTCGCACTCACATTCATACCTACGGGCAATTTTAGCATTGTAAAGTAACCTACCATGCATGTTTTTGGGATGTGGGAGGAAACCGGAGTGCCCGGAGAAAACCCACGCAGGCACGGGGAGAACATGCAAACTCCACACAGGCAGGGCCGGGGATTGAACCCCGGTCCTCAGAACTGTGAGGCAGACCCTCTAACCAGTCATGTACCGCGCCGCACATTTCATTATTTGGAGTGAAAAATGCAGCCCTATTGGGGGGCACAAGCCAGTGCAAACTAGGCCGGTCCCAAGCCCGTTGCGTCAGGAAAATCATCCGGCTTAAAAGTTTGCCAAACACATTTGTCCAAAGAATTCCATACTGGATCGGTCGTGGCCCGGGTTAACAACGTCTGCCATCTTTGCCGTTAAAGTACAGGGTGCCGGTGGAGATTCAACTACTGTGGGTCAAAGACGGGTGGAAAGCAGGTTCTTTGGCAGAAAGAGGAGGAAAGCACAGAGCCTAAAACTGAACGTGGGGACTTTGAATGTTGGGACTATGACAGGAAAAGCTCGGGAGTTGGTTGACATGAATATTAGGAGAAAGGTTGATATATTGTGTGTCCAGGAGACCAGGTGGAAAGGCAGTAAGGCTAGAAGTTTAGGGGCAGGGTTAAAATTATTTTACAATGGTGTAGATGGGAAGAGTAATGGAATAGGGGTGATTTTAAAGGAAGAGTTGTCTCAGAATGTCTTGGAGGTGAAAAAAGTATCAGATCGAGTGATGAGGTTGAAACTTGAAATTGAGTGTGTTATGTATAATGTGATTAGTGACTATACCCCACAGGTAGGATGTGACCTAGAGGTGAAAGAGAAATTCTGGAAGGATCAGGATGAAGTACATCGTTCACACTGCTGTATTTAAAAATTTTAAATACTTTTAAAAAGTTTTTTAAATATTTTAAAAAGTGACTCAGACCTTTTTAAAGTGACTCAGTCATGTATTTATTTACAGTGCCGTGAAAAAGTATTCTCAAATTCTAATACTTTTGCCTAGTTTCCCCACTTTGATGTTTAAGATCATCAAACAAATATACAATTAAAACAGAATTTTAAGTTCACTTGGGTGATATTTGTCGGATATTTACATTCGTTTGATGATTTTAAACAAAGTGGGGAAACTATGCAAAAATATCAGTATTTGAGAAGGGGGCCAATACTTTTTCATGGCACTGTATTTATTGAACCTTATCCAGGTAAGGTATTTTTATGCCAACCTGGCTGCAGATGGCAGAGTAAAATAAAGCAAATGGAAGCAAATACATATACAAACTGTACAATAGTAACAAGTCACAGCACAAGGTGAATAAAAGATCCATAAAATGCATGTGAGCAGATGTTCTCTACAGCTGGAGAACTTGCATGAAGAAAAATTGAATGCCGACATGAGAAAAACTTGTCTTTTGAATAAATTTTTCAATAAATGGAGAAGCCTGCAGATGACTATAGATGTGATTTATTGTTCTCAAATGTGTAGTGGAACTGTGTAAGGCTTCAAGCTCTATTGCATTTTCCAGCTGATAAATCATATCTATAGTCATCTGCAAACTTCTGTTGCATAAACTATTTTTCCATGTTATCTCAATAAAATAAAATAAATGTATTCTAATGTATTGAAATGTACCTGCATAGGGTGGCACGGTGGCCGACTGGTTAGCACATCTTCCTCACAGATGAGGACCCGGGTTAAAATCCGGACTCACCTGTGTGGCGTTTGCATGTTCTCCCTGTGCCTGCGTGGGTTTTGGGGAAAAGAGCGTTTTCCAAGGAAAGGGCGCGAGAGCAATCTGTGACAACGCAAGAGAAGACAAAAAATATGGCAGCACCTCTTGCATAGACTGAGAAAAAGCAGCTACTACAAAAAAAGTTTTTTTCCTTTTTCACCGGTGGTTTTTCGCTTCATTCTTTTCTCTTTTCCTTCACCAGCTTCGCGAACAGCGGTAACTCACAGAGAGCCATTTGAGATTCTCGCAGCTACGTCAACGCCAACTCGTCTGTCATGGTGTATCCCAGCTCCTGCGCTGAGCAGCCACTGGAGACAAAAAGGCAGATTCTTCGACTTCGATAGATGATTTACTTGATTCGAGAGACACAGACTTATGTTCTCCTCTCAATCGACAAGAAATTGTCAATTGACATTCGGCTCACCAAGAGATTACAGAACTCAGAAACAGTTTGGAGTTCACACAGCAACAGGTCAAGGAGCTAAGAATAGATAATGCTGCGCAAACATGATGTAAACGTCAGCAAAATTACAAACTCTCAGATTGGAATATAAAATCATGAAAGAAACCACTCTGAACATTCAATCACGAAGCATGCGCAACAATCTCCTTTTCTCGGGTACTCCAGAAACCGCACCGGAAGACACGGAGGGGCAGATTAAAAGGTTCATGATGTCCACACTCAAGATACAGCAAGATATAGTCGACAAGATTACCTTTCACCGTGTTCATCGATTAGGAGGCCCCCCGCCCAGGAAACTGACCACGTCCCATCATTGCAAAATTTGAACACTTCCAACAAAAAGTGTTTGTGAAATCAAAAGGTCGTGAGCTCAAAGGGTCTTCGTTTGGAATGAACGACCAGTTCCCTAAGGAAATCAACGAGAGGTGTAAAATCTTGTACCTGATGATGAAGAACCACCGTGAGAAAGGCTGGTTGTCGACAAGCTATACGTCGACAGCCAACTGTTTCGTGATGCCATATGTGCATTGTGCAAAACGGTTGGGCTAAGGACCCCCGAAAATGGCACCCACGAAGAGACACGCTTACGAAGCACAGTTTAAACTGCAAGCTATCAATTACGCGGAGGACCATGGGAATTGACCAGCTGCGAGAGAATTCAAGATAAACGAATCCATGATTCGCATGTGGAGGAAACAGGAAAACGCCGGCATTATTGCTGAACAGCCCCCCGGCAACGAGATTGACTCCGACGAGTACGAGAGGGAACCCGGCATGTTTGATGGAGAACTTGCACAGCTGTTCATTTCGGATACAGAAGATGAGGACTTTGATGGATTTGTGGATGAGGATTGACCAAAAAATAATGTGAGTACATTGTAAAATACTTCAATAAAGTACAACCAAATTCAGTTTTGCTCCGCTGCCTTTTTAAAAACATAACGCTTGCATGCATGCTACCGTATGTTTTAAGATACCGTATGTTTTACCATGCTTGCGCCCAATAATACGGTGTGCCCTATGTATGTGTTGAATACAGAAATAGACCTTGTAACTGCGACTGTGCCTTTTAATACGGTGCGCCTTATACTTCTGATCTGTTGTCGTTATTAATTGTCAATAGCGTATTGTATTTTGTTTCATTCTTTCAATTTTTGCTCGAGACAAACAAAAGAACGGAATCACGCATGCCACCAGCCTCAATTCTCACTCCTTTCTGTCCGTCTTCCTGCTGCTCATGACATATGGAATCTAAAAAAAACTTACAAAAAGAGAACATACATTTTTCTATCTGTTCTACAAGAACAGTTAAGATACACTAACTTTGAGTACAATAATAAATCAGGCAAGTTTCTTGCAACCCACCTTCGGTGCAATAAAGAAAATCATTAATTATAGCCATTCAAGATTCAAACGGCAGCTGCGTCACCGCTAGAAATAAGTGAAATCTTTTATAATTTGTATAGCAGCTTATACACATCTTCAAACAAACCAGACCAAAAAGAAGGTGGCCGAAGGTAGGGACCTTGGCGATCCGATCCGATCCCCTGTCTCTAGGGACGTGGAACAGCACCTCTCTGTCAGGGAAGGAGCCCAAGTTGGTTTGTGAGGTTGAGAAGTTCTGACGAGATATAGTCAGGCTCGCCTCCAAACAGGGGTTGGGCTCTGGTACCAGTCCTCTTGACAGGGGCTGGACTCTCTTCCACTCTGGAGTTGCCCATAGTGAGAGTGCCCCCCCGGCCAGGCGCCTGTACATTGGGGTTCACCCCGGTAAACGAGAGGGTAGCCTCCATCCACCTTCAGGTAGGGGGACGGGTCCTGACTGTTGTTTGTGCCTATGCATCAAACAGCAGATCAGAGTACCCACCCTTTTTGGAGTCCTTTGAGAGGGTGCTGGAGAGCGTTCCCACTGGGGACGCCATCGTTCTGCTGGGGGACTTCAATGCTCTCATGGTCAATGACAGTGAGACCTGGAGGGGCGTGATTGGGAAGAACCCCCCCCACCCCCGATCAGAACCCGAGCGGTGTTCTGTTATTGGACTTCTGTGGTCATCACGGATTGTCCATAACGAATGGCAATCCCCAAACCCATTGGTGGACACCAGTGTTGAGGGATGCCATCAAGCTGAAGAAGGAGTCCTATCGGTCTTGTTTGGCCTGTGGGACTCCTGAGGCAGCTGATCTATACCAGCTGGCCAAGCAGAATGTAGCTTTGGTGGTCGCTGAGGCAAAAACTCAGGCATGGGAGGAGTTTGGTGAGGCCATGGAGAACGACTTCCGGACAGCTTCAAGGAAATTCTGGTCCACCATGCGGCGTCTCAGGAGGGGAAAGCAGTGCACCATCAACACTGTGTATAGTGGGGATGGGGCACTGCTGACCTCAAATCGGGACGTTGTAATTAGGTGGGGAGAATACTTCGAAGACCCACGCAGGCACGGGGAGAACATGCAAACTCCACACAGGCGGGGCCGGGGATCGAACCCCGCACCTCAGAACTCTGAGGATGACGCTCTAACCAGTCGGCCACCGTGCCGCCCAATCAAAATATGGTACTTTCAAAACAATATGTTAATCTTCAATACTCGGTTGGGAATCCCTTTGCTTTAATCACTGTCAATGCCACGGCGCATCGAGGCAATCAGCATGTGGCATGACCTGGGAGTTATGGAAGCCCATATTCCCTTGATGCTTGCTGTCAGTTCCTCATTTTCCTCTTGATAATACCCCATCGATTCACAATGGGGTTTAAATCCGGCGAGTTGGCTGGCCAATCAAGCATTGTGATGGCATGGGCATCAAACCAGGTTTTGGTGCTTCTGGCTGTTTTGGCAGGGGCTAGGTCCTGCTGGAAGATGAAATCTGCATCTCCATACAGATACTCTAAAACATGTTGGTAGACTTATGCAGTGACCTTGGATTTAAGAAAGCAGAGTTTATCAACGCCTGCACTGGACATTCCACCCCAAATCATGACTGACTGTGGATATTTCACACTGGAGCTCAAGCAGCTTGGGTTCGGTTCTTCACCCGTCTTCCTCCAAACCCTTGGACCTTGATTCCCGAATGAAAGGCACACTTTACTTTCATCGGAAAAGAGGACCTTGAACCACTGGCCAACAGTCCTTCTTCTCCTTGGCCCAGTTGCCCTTGGCCTATGTTGGCTCAGGCTTGACCCGAGGATACCCAACAGTTGTACATGTCCTGTACTATTCTAGCATACTTCTCTGCTACTCCAGACCTCTCCATGCAGTACCACAGTTCCTCTCCAGGTACTCTGTCATAGACTTCATCTGGATCTACAAAGACACAATGTAGCTCCTTCTGACCTTCTCTGTACTTCTGTGGTACTCTTTCCTAGGCATGAAACCATACTGTTGCTCGCAAATACTCACTTCTGTCCTGAGTCTAGCCTCCACTACCTTTTCCCATAACTTCATTGTGTGGGTCATCAACTTTATTCCTCTATAGTTCACAGCTCTGCACATCACCTTTGTTCTTAAAAATTGGCAACAGCACACTTTTCCTCCATTCCTCAGGCATCTTCTCACCCACTAGAATTCTGTTGAACCAGCTGGTCAAAAACTCCACAGCCACCTCTCCTAGATGCTTCCATACCTCCAAAGGTATGTCATCAGGACCAACTGCCTTTCCATTTTTCATCCTCTATAGTGCCTTTCTAACTTCCCCCTTACTAATCATTGCTACTCCCTGGTCAACCACACTTGCCTCTTCTACTTTCGCTTTGATTTTCCTCATTCGGGGGTTAGGGTTAGCTTGCAAATATTCACTTCTGTCTTGAGTCCAGTCTCCACTACCCTTTCCCATAACTTCATTGTGTGGCTCATCAACTTTATTCCACTATAGTTCCCACAGTTCTGCAAATCACCCTTGTTCTTAAAAATGGGCACAGCACACTTTTCCTCCATTCCTCGGGCATCTTCTCACCCACTAGAAATCCGTTGAACAACCTGGTCAAAAACTCTACAGCCACCTCTCCTCCATGCTACCATACCTCCATCAGGACCAGCTGCCTTTCAATTGTTCATCCTCTTTAGTTCATTTCCAACTTTCCCCTTACTAATCACTGCTACTTACTATTCCTCATTTTCCTTATTCATCAACTCAACAAAATATTATTTCTATCTACCCAGCACACTACTGGCGCCAGTCAACATATTTCCATCACTATCCTTAATCACCCTAACCTGCTGCGCATCCTTCCCATCGCTATCCCTCTGTCTGGCCAACCTGTATTGAGCTTTCTCTCCTTCTTTAGTGTCCAACCTAGCATCCATGTCATCATATGCCTCTTTTTTGGCCTTTGCCACCTTTACCTTTGCCTTTGTCACATCTCAGGTGTCTAGGGCACAATCCTGACCTCAACCCTATAGAACACTTCAGTCCTCTCACTGTCTCACTTGTAATGAATATCACAGACTCCCCAAAAAGGACAGAACTCCAAACCTTCCTTCAAAGGACACTGGGTACAACAACCAAAAGATAGAAGGTACTGTACTAACTTAATTCGCAGTAGCTTGATAAAAAGATGGATCTGCAAAGCCACAAATTGGTGGATCCAAGAGAATTCGTCCCTTTTGAAGGTTCCAATATCAACTACAACAAGAGACCCCTATGGTGACCCACAGACAAGGGGTCTCTTCAGAGTTACTGAACAGTGAAGCAACAGCACCTTCAAGAGGGCAATCTCCTTACTGACAAACTGTTGATGCAAAACTTAAGCTCGTGTTTTGGTGAGTTTTCTTATATTGCAGATGACGAAATGTGATTTTATTACAGATGTCTGTTAAGCTGTTTTATTTATTCCCTGGCATTCCTTCTCTCTTTTATGACCAAATATACGGAACAATAGTATTAGGGTGGCAATGAAGCTGAAAGGGTCATATTTAGATTAAAATGAACGACAATTCACGACAAAGTAATTTTCCCTACCTCAAGACTAGGTAAACATTATGAGCCAAGTGTGAGATAAGAGAGAATGTTTAGTCACCCCAAATTCTTTTTTGAGAAAATTACCACACAAAGAAACTTAAGTGGCCATCATAAACTCAGGTGGGTCCACCCCTCCCTGCCTCTGAGAGGAAGCTATTGTCCCTGCTCTGGTTGCTGAACTCTTGGGGTGCTAGGTTTCGACCTGGCTCAGCCCCAAGTTTCTTTTCAATATTTATCTTTTATTTTTCCTTGCCACCTTTTGGGTCCGTGCTGCTGGATGGCGTTACGTGCCGATCTCACCGAGTGATTCTTGGCAATGAAGACCAAAGTGGAAGCCCGGTTTTGGCTGTAAGGCAAAACCACTGGCTACCCATGCGGTGAGATATATTCACAACAGTCGCTTGCTCCCAAACAGAGCCATGGCGGTGTGATCCACCTTGCCAGCCTGACCTCGGCACAATTGGTCCCAGAAAATAGTTTTTTAGCAAAGATGAACTTGCTTCTTCCTTCAAGTTGGCGTTCCGGGCAAACTTCCTCCTCATGGAGCACAGCATCCTTGGCCGTCACTTCAAACCGTGAGTCAAACCCTGCTATTTACCCAATTAAGTACAAATTGGTGCATCACATATTGGGATTAATATTACAATTGGGAAAGTCTCCCGAATCTCTCCTTTGGGCTGTGAAAGTACTTAGTAATGGTTCATATTTGGCAGGCACGGTGACACTGTGCCATCTCTGTCATGTCATGTTTGCCTCCCCTTAAAGTAGAATATACAGTAGATTTTCCTCCCTTTTCCCTTTGATTGTATTTTACTCTGTACCTGTAGAATTTGAAATTAAACCTGACAAAATACCTAGACTGCTCTTTGTGTTTCTTGAATAAGGATTTAATACCTCTAAAGTCGTAGAACTACCCAAATTACATTAGTGTAGCAACCCTTCTGAAAAAAACAGATTTATCAAGATTTTGTCGTTACTATGACGTGTTCATAACAAACAACGCAATGTGGTGCCCTTTTTAACGATAAAGATCATATTCTAGGTAATAACAATACTGAGTTTCACTTTATCTGACGAGTGGTCACAGGAGGTACTGCTGGCGGTCCCTTGCGTGATCTTACAGCAAATAAAGTCAATTTATTGAATAACCGATTAACACTACACACTTCTTAGCTAACCTCTAGTATGCTTCCCTGCACTTCAAGGTTCCACCACCAAGTCTCCTCCCCTTTCCTACCAAAAGACACACAAAGTACTCTCCTGCCTGTCTCTCTGATCATCTTGGCTGTAGTGGTCCAGTCTTCTGGAAGCTCCTCCTGTCCACCGAGAGTCCGTCTCACCTCTTCTCGAAAAGCCAACAACAACACTTCCTTTCTCAGCTTCCACCAGATGGTTCTCTGCTCTGCCTTTGTCTCTTCCTCCTCAACACCAGAATCCTCTTACACACCACCATGCTAGGCTGTCTAGCCACACTGTCCCCTACCACTACCTTACAGTCAGTAACCTCCTTCAGATTACATTGTCTGCACAAGATGTAATCCACCTGCGTGCCTCCACCTGCCTCTTCTGGAAGATAGTGTTCACTACAGCCATTTCCATCGTTTTTACAAAGTCCACCACATTCTGTTGCTCCAAGATCCTTTCCGAGATGCCAAAGTTATCTATCACTTCTTCGCCCCTGTTTCCTTCCAACAATCTGCATCACTCACGACTTTCTCTCTTTCTGGGATGCTCAGAACTAGATCTGATACTCTTTTCACCTCTGTGACATACTTAGCTAACTCTTCCTTTTAAAATAACCCCTACTGCATTTATTTTCCCATCTACACCATGGTAAATTAATTTCAATGGTGCCCCTATTGAAAATTATGCAGGATTTATCTTATTGAATTACAAAAAAAAAAAAAAAAACATGGGCCAAGTCGGCCGAGAATGGAACGGCCATTCAGGAGTTGTCCCAAAATTCCCAATTACCACTTTGCCCATGAGTGATAATGTGACAAGGTTTGCTCATTACTGGAAACAAAGTAATGTAATCTCGTCTCACGCTAATGTTCCATTGAGCCGTCATCTATCAAAAGCTTCACTTTATGTTGGTACATATTGACTTTGATAAATGCATTCCATCCATTTGTTAGCATTTATATAGGTTTTTTTGCATAGCATATGATATATAGCCAATCCAAGCATGTTCTGTGTAGGAGAGAAATCATAACGCTACAGCTATTAGAGTTGGTAAGATTATAATCAATAAAGGAACCTGGGAAAATACATAAACTGTCCCTAATAGGATTTTCTTTTAATAGCTTTAACAGCATCTCTCAAACACACGAAATGTTATGGTCATCTGTAACAAAAATAATGTAATGTTTTTATACATTTTGATAGGTAAATGTTGAGGTGAGCCAACAAATCTATGTTTGTATTGAAAGTGCAATCTTGAAGAAGACTAGTTTGAAAGCATTAATTTATTCATCATGTTTATCACTGTGTTACATCACCTTTTCTTTTAACAACATTCAATAAACGTTTAGGAACTGAAGACACTAATTGTTGAAGCTTTGTAGGTGGAATTCTTTCCCATTCTTGCTTGATGTACAGATCCAGCTGTTTAACAGTCCGGGGTCTCCGTTGTCGTATTTTACGCTTCATAATGCATCACACATTTTCAATGGGAGACAGGTCTGGACTGCACGCAGGCCAGTCTAGTACCCGCATTCGTTTACTACGAAGCCACACTGTTGTAACACGTACAGAATGTGGTTTGGCATTGTCTTGCTGAAATAAGCAGGGGCATCCATGAAAAAGATGTTGCTTGGATGGCAGCATATGTTTCTCCAAAACCTGTATGTACCTTTCAGCATTAATGGTGCCTTCACAGATGTGTAAGTTACCCATGTCATTGGCACTAACACAGCCCCATACCATCACAGATGCTGGCTTTTGAACTTTGCGTCCATAACAGTCCGGATGGTTCTTTTCCTCTGGCCAGGAGGACATGACGTCCACAATTTCCAAAAACAATTTGAAATGTGGACTCGTCGGACCACAGAACACTTTTCCACTTTGCCTCAGTCCATATCACATGATCTTGGGCCCAAAGAAGCCGGCAGCGTTTCTGGGTGTTGTTGATAAATCGCTTTTGCTTTGCATAGTAGAGTTTTAAGTTGCACTTACGGATGTAGCGCCGAACTGTGTTTACTGACAATGGCTTTCTGAAGTGTTTCTGAGCCCATGTGATGATATCCTTTACACATTGATGTCGGTTTTTGATGCAGTGCCGCCTGAGGGATCAAAGGTCACGGGCATTCAATGTTGGTTTTCGGCTTTACCGCTTACATGCAGTAATTTCTCCAGATTCTCTGAACCTTTTGATGACATTATGGACCGTAAATGATGACATCCCTAAATTCCTTGCAATTGTACGTTGAGGAACATTGTCCTTAAACTGTTGACTATTTTCTCACGTACTTGTTCACAAAGAGGTTAACCTTGCCCCATCTTTGCTTGTGAATGACTGAGCAATTCAGGGAAGCTCCTTTTATACCCAATCATGGCACCCACCTGTTCCCAATTAGCCTGTTCACCTGTAGGATGTTCCAAACAGTTGTTTGATAAGCATTCCTCAAGTTTCTCGGTCTTTTTTGCAACCTGTCCCAGCTTCTTTGGAACGTGTTGCAGCCATAAAATTCTAAGTTAATGATTATTTGCTAAAGACAATAAAGTTTATCAGTTTGAACATGAAATATCTTGTCTTTGTAGTGTACTCAATTAAATATAGGTTGAACATGATTTGCAAATCATTGTAGTCTGTTTGCGGCACGGTGAACGACTGGTTAGAGCATCTGCCTCACAGTTCTGAGGACTGGGATTCAATCCCCGGCCCCGCCTGTATGGAGTTTGCATGTTCTCCCCGTGCCTGTGTGGGTTTTCCCCAGGCACTCCGGTTTCCTCCAACATCCCAAAAACATGCATGGTTGGTTAATTGAAGACTCTAAATTGCCTGTAGTTGTGAATGTGAGCGCAAATGGTTGTTTGTTTATATGTGCCCTGCGATTGGCTGGCAACCAGTTCAGGGTGTACCCCGCCTCCTGCTCGATGATAGCTGGGATAGGCTCCAGCACTCCCGCGACCCTTGTGAGGATAAGCGTCTCATAAAATGGATGGAATGGATGTTTTTATTTATGTTTAACACAACGTCCCAACTTCATTGGAATTGGCGTTGTAGTTCACAAGATCGACACGACTTGCAGCCAGTGTCGGGTTGATTCCCATCCAGTGATGATAGGTATGAATGTGAGTGTGAATAGTTTGATTGGTTGGTTGACTTAGGTTGACCTCCAGCTTCCCCACAACCATGAATAGGATAAGTGGGGGAAAATTACTGGATAGATATTATAAAGTATTATTATACTTTTGTTAATTGAGAAAAAATAGACACTTGCCTTGCATTGCCTATGTGTCAGTCCCTGAAAGTCAGGTACGCTATTTGTAAAGATAGTGATGTGGCTTATTTAAAAGCAACAACAACAACTCTGCAGGAGAATATGCACACCTGTATGCAAACTTAGGAGCTGTCTTATGCACATTTACTTCCAGCAAACAAATCATAATAATATATTAATAAAACATAATATAACATAATAAAAACCTGACACATTATATGAGGTCTCATATATTCAAACTTTATTTGTCATAATTTTTCATATCTGCAGACTTCACTTCTGTGGTATACATCATTGAATGTGGACGTGAAGAGATGGATATGACGCAAACCTTAGGCACACATTTCCAGTTGAAGTGTGACTTACAAATGGAAAAGTGCACCGAGGTGATCATGCACACAGAAGTCTGAAAATGTTTTTGCCGTTTCAGCATTTGTATATAAGGACATGTTCAGGCGGAAGACAACACAAACTTTTATAAATGAGGCAGCAGTTATGTCAGGAAAATAATCAATCAAACTCACAACCAGAAGCAAAAATTCTGCGGGGATCAACACACAGCTGTCACTCTGTTGTGTAACATGGAAAGGTGCCCAACTGTGAATGAAAATGGTAAAGGTCAAAACTGCAAAGCTATAAAATCATAACTTTATGAAGCCTTTACTTGGAGATCATTCAATCAAGTGAAATTTTTAATTGTTCATCCATAATTAAAAAAAAAAAAAAAACAGTAGTTAATCAAGGAATGGAAATTATTTTCAATAAACAGGACATTTTCAAAGGCAGCGCCGAAAAGAAACATTTAGTTTGTTGAATCACTGGAACAACAATTATAAATGGTACGAGGAGGGGGGGCAATACTTTGTTTTGGTTAATTTTTGTTTATGTGTATTTGAACAATATTGCATTCAGACTGATAACCAGGATAATTTTGGGCACTAAAATCATGATAAGAAACATACTGAAGGTCATCAGCCAATAAAGGTATTCTGTGTTTTCCGCGAGGACGGTCTGTTTAGTATTGACTAAACTTGTAAATCTTTGTTTGTTGTTTGTTTGACTTTCAGGCTCACCCTAGAACAAATTAGCTTTAAGGGCACACTCACTCTGGGATATTTGTAATGTGTTTGGGCATGCTTGACACCTAACGTTTCTTGTACTCATTTGACTGGTGTGAGTGCTCCCTGCCTCGCTCAACCACAACCCTGGCTGCAACAGGACAAAGCACTTCCTTCCGGTTCAAGTAACTGGAGACTGGGACAAAGCACCTGCAAGTATTATTAAATGTCTACAATGTCTTTTGTTTTACACAATATGTCTTCAAGAGCTACCAAAGATGACCATATCAGATGTTTCGGCTTTGTTCGTGTTTACATACAGTTATGTTCAAAATAATAGCAGTCCAACATGACTAACCAGATCAACCACTGTTTACATGGCACAAAATCTACGAGTAGGTTTAGTAGAGTCAGAGATACCAAGAGACCCAATATTCATGATGTGAATGCACCAGAGTCTGTATTATTGAATAATTAATTGAAAGGGGCATGTTCAAAACAACAGCATTCTGGAGTCCAATCAGTCAGCTCATCGGTTATGTGAAAAACAGGTGTCACTCAGGTAGGATTTATTTAAGGTTGAAGCCAGCTCTGAAAACCTGAGAAAGATGGGTCGTTCCTGACACTGTTCAGAACAGCATGCTTTAATTAAAATGTGATTGGAGAGGGAAAAACTTTCAAAAGAAGTGCAGAAAATGATAGCCTGTTCAGCTAAAAATCATCTCCAAATGCATTCAAATGGAATGCAAAACCAGAGAGACGTGGAAGAAACTGGAAGAATACCATTCGAATGGATCAAACAATAACCAGAATGGCAAAGGCTCACCCAGCACTGTGTGACAATTAGAAGACGCATGTGTGAGGCAAATCGTGAGGCAAAGTCCCACTGTTAAAAATAAGACGTGCTGAAGAGTATAAAATTTGCCAAAGAACATGTGGACTGGCCTAAAGAGAAATGGAGAAACATTTTGTGAACTGATGGGCGTAAGATTGTTCTTTTAGGGCGAGACCAATCCACTGACCTTAATCCAATAGAAAAATGTGTGGGGTGACATAACAATTGCTGTTTATGAGGCATAACCAAGAAATGCAGAGCAACTGGGGAAAGCTGTCAAATCATCCTGGGCTGGAATTCCTCTTCACAGGTGCCAGAGGTTGCTAGATTCCATGCCGCACAGATGTGAAGAAGTTCTCCAAAAAAAAAGAGATTATACAACTAAATATTAGTTTATTGATTTACAAGAATGCTAAATCTGAGTTGTTTTTTTTACGTTTGTTATGAATAATGCAGATACTGCTATTTTTGTGAACAACCCAATATTTTTTTCCGTCATTTTCTGGAATTAAAAAAAAAACGAAAAAAATGTTCATCTAAGTTATAACAATAGACAAACACAGCATTCTTAAACTAATACCATACAAATTATGTTTCCATGTTTTTATTGAACATACCATAAACATTAATTGTGCAAAAGACATGTAAAAAAGTATGGATTTAAAAATTGGTTAACCCTCATCTGCAGAACATGCAAATGTAACACAAAACGCACCAAGCCAAGATTCGAACCCAGATCGTTTTGACTGTAAGGCCGATGTATGAACCACATGTATTAGTGTGTCGCATGCTCACTTTAACTTAAAGTTTAGGAAATCTTTTAAATTTAAATTTCAAATTTAAATTTCAAATTTAGTGTGAAAACAATTATATAAATGTAAATACATTATAGTTAATTGGAAACTCTAAATTCCCCGTAGGTATGAATGAGAGCACGAATGATAGTTTGTTTATATGTGCCCTGCGATTGGCTGGTGACCGGTTCAGGGTGTACGCCGCCTCTTGCCCGAAGATAGCTGGGATAAGCGCCAGCAGCCCGCGACCCTAGTGAGGATAAGCGGTGAAGAAAATTGGATGGATGGATAAATACAATATACTCTAACAGTATCTTTGTTTTTTAAAAGTTGGGGCCAACAGAGTACTTGGGACTGAACTATAATGCCACCACAGACACCAGAGGACAAGATCCAGATCTTTGGAGACTAAACCCACAACTCTTCTTTTGCGCAGAGGCAACAAGGCATACATCCAGGCGCCCGCCCACCTACACTTTTTGTTTGTATAGAGCCATTCATCTTTATCTTTAGACACCAAGATTAGAACTGAAAAAAAAGCTGCAACAGCTTTCCTGTCAGATATTTTTTAAGATGGTGAAGATGCTGCATCGGCAAACGTAGCATTTTGTGCAAAGTCCACAGCACTGTTATTTACAATATGCTGTTTGTAAATGTCAGATGAACGTAAGAGCATATGAGGTAATCCATGGGAAACAATTGTCAGTCAAACTGAATGCTGTGGGTATATACTGTATCAAAAACTAATTTTTCAAATTAATATACAGTTTACGATGGTGTAGATGGGAAGAGAAATGGAAAAGGGGTTATTTTAAAGTAAGCATTAATTAAGGAGTTCAAAAGCATGTCAGATAGAGTGATAAAGCTGAAACTTGAAATTGAGGGTGTTATGTATAATGTGATTAGTGGCTATGCCCCACAGGTAAGATGTGACCTGGAGGTGAAAGGGAAATTCTGGAAGGAGCTGGACGAAGTTGTTCTGACCAACCCAGACACAGAGAGAGTCGTGATTGGTCCAGATTGCAATGGACATGTTTGCAAAAACAATGGAAATGGCTGTAGTGACCACTTTCTTCCAGAAAAGAAGATGTGGTGGAAGCTGAGAAAGCAAGAATGTTGTGTGTTGAACCAGAAATGCCATTAAAAAACTTCAAAGAAAAGTGAACACATTTTAATGGTTAATAACATAACTACTTATGATTGCCATGCTGTTCGCCAGGAAACCAACGCTGTTTTGAGGGTCTAAACATGCCAAAAATCTCATGAAACTTTGTACACACAAGTCTGACCAACATTTCAATATTTTACAGGTTTTTTGTGCATTTTTTCAAATGACTCAGTAGCGCCCCCTACAGATTTTCAACAAAGCAGGCCTGTATGTACATCTACCAAAATTGGGAGGAATATGTAATAGCCTAAAATCTACAAAGAAAATTCTTGGAGCCATACCCAAAATCCAACTGGAAGTCCAGCATTTTTAATTTACTTTGAAATTCTGACCTATTTTTCCCCTTTTACAGCCGTCATACTTTTATTAGCTCCAATGAGAGATTTTAACCAATTGACTTTTAACTTTGGGTGTCTCATCTAAAGATATTGAAACTGAAAAGTTATTACAGGCTTTTCATATCATCTAACGCTGTTGCCGTGGCGACATGCTGTTCGCCGTGCTGTTGTGTTGTGCTGCTCATAATTGTGAAAAAAAAATGAAAAAATGATATATGGCTTGGCGAATACTATTTTTATATAATTGCACATTTCTATTCAATGGATACACAAATTGACAGAACGCCAACGTGGCCCTTAATAGCTGCTCCCAACTCTAGTTTTTAAATTGATTTTTGGCAATTATTGGCAAAATGTTTTTTTGTGTGACTGTAGGCAGTTCCATTCATCCCATACAACGCATGCAGGTGCATCATTTCCCGGAAGAAAAAAACCAGAAAGACGATGCCTGTGGAAGGTAAACCCTATATTAATCAAATAATAATTTGACAAAATCTAGCATTACTTTTAACAGATGAATAGTTAATTTATTTTGTGTCTACAATATATATTTTTTTTTAACAGGAATGATCACCTTCCCATGGGCTCACCACCTGTGGGAGGGGCCATAGGGCTCGGGTGCAGTGTGAGCTGGGCGGTGGCCGAAGGCGGGGACCTTGGCGAGCCGATCCCCGGCTACAGAAGCTGGCTAGGGACGTGGAATGTTACCTCTCTGGCAGGGAAGGAGCCCGAGCTGGTGTGTGAGGTCGAGAAGTTCCGACTAGATATAGTCAGACTCGCCTCCACGCAAAGCTTGGGCTCTGGTACCAGTCCTCTCGAGAGGGGTTGGACTCTCTTCCACTCTGGAGTTGCCCACGGTAAGAGGCGCCGAGCAAGTGTGGGTATACTTATTGCTCCCCGGCTCGGCGCCTGTATGTTGGGGTGCACCCTGGCGGATGAGAGGGTAGCCTCCCTCCGCCTTCGGGTGGAGGGGATGGGTCCTGACTGTTGTTTGTGCCTATGCACCAAACAGCAGTTCAGAGTACCCACCCTTTTTGGAGTCCTTGGAGGGGGTGCTGGAGAGTGCTCCCACTGGGGACTCCATCATTCTGCTGGATGGATTATGCTTCAATGCGCACATGGGCAATGACTGTGAGACCTGGAAGGGCGTGATTGGGAGGAACGGCCCCCCCGATCAGAACCCGAGCGGTGTTCTGTTACTGGACTTCTGCTCTCATCGCGGATTGTCCATAACGAACACAATGTTCAAGCATAAGCGTGTCCACACGTGCACTTGGCACCAGGACACCCAAGGTCACAGTTCGATGATCGGCTTTGTGGTCGTGTCATTGGAGTTGCGGCTGCATGTCTTGGACACTCGGGTGAAGAGAGGGGCGGAGCTGTCAACTGATTACCACCTGGTGGTGAGTTGGCTCCGATGGTGGGGGAAGATGCCGGTCCGACGTGGCAGGCCCAAACGTATTGTGAGAGTCTGCTGGGAACGTCTGGCGGAATCCCCTGTCAGAAGGAGGTTCAACTCCCACCTCCGACAGAACTTTGCTCGTGTTCCGGGGGAGGCGGGGGACATCGAGTCCGAGTGGACCATGTTCCGCGGCTCCATTGCTGAGGCAGCCGACCGGAGCTGTGGCCGTAAGGTGGTCGGTGCTTGTCGTGGCGGCAATCGCCGAACCCGTTGGTGGACACCACCAGTGAGGGATGTTGTCAAGCTGAACAAGGAGTCCTATCGGGCCTTTTTGGCCTGTGGGACTCCTGAGGCAGCTGATGGGTAAGCCAAGCGGAATGCTGCTTTGGTGGTCGGACTGAGCCCCTCCCATTGAAGCTGGGTGCAGGACTTTAGCTGAAGCAAAAACTCTGTAATGGGAGGAGTTCGGTGAGGCCAGGGAGAAAGACTTCCGGATGGCTTCGAGGAAATTCTGGTCCACAATCCGGCGTCAGCAGTGCACCATCAACACTGTGTATAGTGGGGATGGCGCGCTGCTGACCTCGACTCGGGATGTTGTGAGCCGGTGGGGAGAATACTTCGAAGACCTCTTCAATTCCACGCCTTCCCATGAGGGAGCTGAGTGGGTTCTCTGAGGCAGGCTCTCCTATCTCTGGGGTTGAGGTCACTGAGGTGGTTAAAAAGCTCCTTGGTGGCAAGGCCCTGGGGGTGGATGAGATTCGTTCCTCAAGGCTGTGGATGTTGTAGGGCTGTCCTGGTTGACACGCCTCTGCAACATCGCATGGACATCGGGAACAGTGCATCTGGATTGGCAGACTGGTGTGGTGGTCCCCCTTTTTAAGAAAGGGGACCGGAGGGTGTGTTCCAACTCCAGGGGGATCACACACCTCAGCCTCCCGGGTAAAGTCTATTCAGGGGTGGTGTAGAGGAGGGTCCATCGGGAAGTTGAATCTCAGATTCAGGAGGAGCATTGTGGTTTTCGTCCTGGCCGTGGAACAGTGGACCAGCTTTACACCCTTGGGAAGGGTGCATGGGAGTTCGCCCAACCAGTCTACATGTGTTTTGTAGACTTGGAGAAGACGTTCGACCTCGGGGAATCCTGTGGGGGGTGCTCCGAGAGTATGGGGTACCGAACCCCCTGATACGGGTTGTTCAGTCCCTGTACGACTGGAGTCAGAGTTTGGTCCGCATATCCGGCAGTAAGTCGGACTCGTTTCCGGTGAGGGTTGGACTCACTGGCAACCCTTTGTTACCGATTCTGTTCATAACTTTTATGGAGAGAATTTCTAGGTGCAGCCGAGGTCCGGTTTGGTGGCCTCAGTATTGCATCTCTGCTTTTTGCAGATGTGGTTCTGTTGGCTTCATCAAGCCGTGACCTCCAACTCTCACTGGAGCAGTTCGCAGCCGAGTGTGAAGCGGCTGGGAGTCGGAAAAGGGTGGCGTGCCCTCTCCAGGTCGGGGATGAGATCCTGCCCCAAGTGGAGGAGTTCAAGTATCTTGGGGTCTTGTTTATGAGTGAGGGAAGAATGGAACGGGAGATCGACAGGCGGATCGGTGCAGCGTCTGCAGTGATGCTGACTTTGTATCGATCCGTTGTGATGAAGAAGGAGCTAGGCCAAAAGGCGAAGCTCTCGATTTACCGGTCGATCTACGTTCCTACCCTCACCTATGGGTCGAGCTGTGGGTCGTGACCGAAAGAATAAGATTCCGGATACAAGCGGCCGAAATAAGTTTCCACCGCAGGGTGTCCGGGCTAGAGAGAGAGAGATAGGGTGAGAAGCTCGGTCTTCCGGGAGGATCTCAGAGTAGAGCCGCTGCTCCTCCACATCGAGAGGAGCCAGATGAGGTGGCTGGGGCATCTGATTCGGACGCCTCCCGGACGCCTCCCTGGTGAGGTATTCCGGGCACGTCCCACCGGGAGGAGACCCTGGGGACGACCCAGGGCACGCTGGAGAGACTTATCCTTCAGCTGGCCGGAAGAGCTGGATGAAGTGGCTGGGGAGAGGGAAGTCTGGGTGTCCCCGACCTCGGATAAGTGGTAGAAAATGGATGGATGGATGGATGGATGGATGGATGGATGGAACAATCACAAATGCACGCCCCAGCCCCTTCTAACAGCCTTGTTTTAAAAATAAATAACTGCAATTGGCTGGCAACCAGTTCAGGGTGTACCCCGCCTCTCGCCCGAAGATAGCTGGGATAGGCTCCAGCATGCATATATATATATATATATATATATATATATATATATATATATATATATATATATATATATATATATTATTAGAAGTAAGTAGTAAATGTTGGAAATAGTCAATTGCGTTACATTGGATTGCACGTTATGTCATAATGGATCACTATATGATGCCAGCACATGTCACTCCAACAGACTTTGTTTTTTACAGCTTTGCCCCACACTGCTTTCAGGCAAAGTAAAAAAAATAATAATGAAAATAAAGACAAAGAAATACTGTACAACCTTATTTCCTCTCTCCCAGGTGCTGAACTTTGGGATGTGCTGGCAACTGTAATGTGGGGTTTTCCAATATTCTCACGACCAAACTATAATATATGTAAATAATTCCAAAGATAAGTGTGTTTGGTGAGGTGGCAGGGCCTGCAATGGTGTCGCGCGGGGGTGCGGAGGCTTCTCAAGGTCACGGTAAAGCTTACAGGAAAAATAGCTCCACTGATATTGGCATCTCCTCAGTGGTCCACACCTGCCTCAGACACCTGGAGAGGAAGGTCAAATATGTTCCCATGGTCTTCATAAACTTCACATCAGCCTTTAACACCATCACCCCAAGCACACTGGTGGAGAATCTACACACACTCGGACTGAGCCCCTCCCATTGCAGCTGGGTGCAGGACTTTATAACCAACTGACCACAGACTGTCAGGATCCACAGCATTTCCACCTCCTTCATCTTAATCAGTACTTGCGTTCTTCAGGGCTGTTGGCTAAGCCCCGTTCTTTTCTTTGATTTATGACAGTACAGCACAAAATCTGAACTGTCACATCGTTAAGTTTGCAGCTGACATAGCTGTAGTTGAATGCATCACCAATGGGGATTAATCTGCATACAAGGTGGAGGTGGAACAAGGAGATAGTGGTCGACTTCAGGAGGAATAAACATCGCCCTCCCACCCTGAACATCAGTGGAGGGGCTGTGGAAGTGGTCCCCAATTTCAAGTACCTGGGCATCCTGATGAGATGAGATGAAATGAATACAATAGATAGATAGATAGATAGATAGATAGATAGATAGATAGATAGATAGATAGATAGATAGATAGATAGATAGATAGATAGATAGATAGATAGATAGATAGATAGATAGATAGATAGATAGATAGATAGATAGATAGATAGATAGATAGATAGATAGATAGATAGATAGATAGATAGATAGATAGATAGATAGATAGACAATATTCCCAAAAGTATTTACACCCCAACCTTTACATATGACCTGAAGTGACAAGTTTAATATTACGTCGGTCCACCCAGCTTTAATTCTTCTGAAAAAGCTGTCCACAAGGTTTAGGAGTGTGTATAGCGAATTTTGGACCACTCTTCCAGAAGCGTATCTGTGAGGTCACACAGTGATGTTGGACGAGAAGGTCTGGCTCTCAGTCTCCACGATAATTCATCTCAAAGGTGTTCCATCCTGTTGATGTCAGGACTCTGTTAAGGGCAGTCAAGTTCATCTACACCAAACTCTCTCATCCATGTCTTCATGGACCTTGTTTTGTGCACTGGTGCACAGTGACTATTCCCTTTATGTGTTTGTTTGTTTGAGTTGTCGTTTTTTTCTGTTAGCTACAAATGCCATTTCCAAATGGAATACTGCAGGTCAGTCTGCATTTGACTGAATATCATAATGTAACAACAACAATAACATCATAAAACTTTTAACTGGAGTTTCATTCACTTAAGGAAACAAAAACTGACTGCCTAGAAGATAGGATGCATTCATTCATAATGCATACTGCTTATTCTGTGCAGACTTTGGGTGAAAAGCAGAGTGCACCCTGGACAGAAGGTCACTTACACGGGTGACACAAAGAGATAACAGCTATTTATAGTCACACTTAGACACACAGGTCATTTAGATTCTTTGAGAAAATGTGTGTTTTTTAGACTGAAACCAGAGTGTCCAAGAAAGAACGTAGGCAAGCAGGGATAACGTACATCATAACAGTAACACATAAAGACTTGTGTACTTCAACACAAAAAGGATCGAGCTACAGACAGACAGACCATCCATCCATCCAGTCACCCATTTATCAATTTTCTGTGATTTACCTTATTCTCAGTCATAGGTGAGCTGGAGCTTATGCACCGAGCGTGGGAACTGATTCAAGGTTAGCTGCATGAAAGTCAGCAATGTGAGGTTGCATCAAAAACTTGTCCCACTGATACAGCACATGATTTAAAACAACTGTAATAATGTAAGGGTACGTCACTTTAAAGACATGGTGTAAATGGAAAAAAAAGGAAAATTGTGAAATTAAATTGTTATATTGAATTATTGAACATA
This sequence comes from Phycodurus eques, assembly GCF_024500275.1. Lineage (NCBI taxonomy): Eukaryota > Metazoa > Chordata > Actinopteri > Syngnathiformes > Syngnathidae > Phycodurus > Phycodurus eques. The sequence goes on along the minus strand of NC_084534.1, from coordinate 4,268,897 downwards.
CTGCAAGCAAGAACATTAGACAACCCAGAAACACACTCATGCACAATGAGGATGCTGTGGATTTGCCCCAGGCAGTTGCAAGTTCAATTTCTTGGTCAAGGCCACCCCTTGTAAAGATACAGTAACTAGCACATCTCAAGCAACCAGTCCCACTTTTCATAGTCCTTGGCCTCTAGCAAACCAGGCCAACCCAAACCAAATGCTTACAACTAAATCTGATTTGTTATCCAGTAGAGGACATATTTAAAAAAACAATCAATAAAAAAACAGACGAATGCTTAGTTATCCATGTGTGAAAGTGTCAGTATCACTTATAAGAACGAAGAAGATACACTACATTGTGTATAAGTACTTGCCTTGTGACATCCCATTTTTAATCCATATGGTTAATATAACATCAGTCCACCCTCTGCAGTTATGAAAAGTTAAACTCTTCTGGGAAGGTTTTCCACAAAGTTTATGAGTGTGTTTATGGGAATTTTGTTTTTAAGCGCATTTGTGAGGTTACGCACTGATGTTGGACAAGAATGCCTGGCTCTCAGTCTGCGCTCTATTTCATCCAAAAGTGTTCTATAGGGTTGAGGTCAGGATTGTGCAGGCCAGTCAAAGTCATCCACATCTAACTCTCTGATCCATGTCTTAATGAACCTCGATCTGTGCACTGATGCACAGTCGTGTTGGAACTGGGAGGGGCCATCTCCAAACTGTTCCCACAAAGTTGGAAATGTCCAAAATATTAGCCCCTGAGCTACAGTGAAAGGAACTCTGAATGCTTCCGCATACCAAGAGATTTTGGACAGTTAAACAGTTTGGGGATACCCCTTCCTCTTTCAACATGTCTGTGCACCACAAAGCAAGGTCCATTAAGACATGGATGACAGAGTCTGGTGTGGATGAACTTGACTGGCCTGCACAGAGTCCTGCCCTCCACCCGAGTGGACAGTGAGCCAGAGCTTCTCATCCAACATAAGTGTGTGACCTCACAAATATGCTCCTGGTAGAATGGGCAAAAATTCCCATAAACTCACTCCTAAATCTTGTGGAAAGCCTTCCCACAAGAGTTGAAGCTATTATAGCTGCAAAGGGCATCATATTATACCATATGGATTTAGAATGGGATATCACTTAAAATCATATGTGAATCAAGGCAGGTGAGCGAATCCTTTGGGCAATATAGTGTTTGTATAGTATAGTGGTATATTTTTACCCAAAAAGTTCAAGTAAAAATAAAAGCCACATATGCATGCACAGACAGAAGACTGTAGAACAACACTGAGTGTACAGAACGCGGTGCATGATGCCTGCAAGTGTTATCTAACCTGTCTGACAAGTTGAGAAGCATGACAGGTCAAACGGGACTGGGAGTCACCTGTGTATCTCGTCATCTGCAGCAAACAATGCCGCCATGAACTTTTTATTTATTTATTTGTTTGTTTCAGGTCAATAGTAAGTATTGAGCAAAATCAGAGGACCATCTTGCACCTGCTGTAGTGAACACTGAGAGCTTTGATCTGATAGGATAAGGGTCAGAGAAGCATCGCATCCGTATTGCTCCATATGTCATCGTCACAGAACAACAGAAACAGGTGTGAATTTCCATTCACTGACAGTATCTTCATGAGGCCATTGTCCTTCAAAGTCACATCAGCGAGTGTAAACACACTTTACTACAAGAGTACATTTTTTTTCTCCATGGTTTGCTTAGCAACTGCATGATTTGCAATGTGACTAATCTTTGAATGTCTCGTTTCATGTAATTATGCATTCTTAGAATACAGGTCAGTGGGACCCACTCACTGACATACTGTACAGTATTTTCCTGAGTTCAGCACCCTTTAGATATTCTGAAGCATACAAAGATCAGCATTGGACTGACATTGAAAACATTCTTCGCATCTACCCATTTTCTATACCGCTTATACAGTCAGCCTTACTGTGACTAGGGCGGAAATAAGTCAGCTCTTTTGAGTTATCTTTGGTGCACCACATCAAAGACAGCCAACAACATGATGGGCACATCCCTGCGAGTCTGAGGGTTTGTTCAAAGGCAGCACTCGAAAAGAGAGTTGAGAAAACGACTGTAGGTATACAACAGAAAGGAGAATTGGTGGGGGAGAACCAGCTGACTCACTGCAATCATCCGACTATTTGAGCTACCGCTGTTGCTTGGGGTAAAGTTCCATACCACCCCCCTCTGAAAAACACTGACGCTGTATAAAGATATCAGTCAGAGGTAAGAAATAAAGCATGGAAGAGCATCTTTTTTTTTCTTCTGAATATCCACTGAACAGACTGAAAGAGGTAATCAGCAAAAAAAAAAAAAAAAGCTAGTGAATAAACACCACTGCTACAACTAAAGCCTTGATCAAGTAGACAGCAACAGCATGAGCTCTGAGGAGGGGGCGATGTGTGGGTTATACATGCATTGTCAGTCTCAGCGCTATTAAATTTCAAATTCACAATTAATTACATGGCTATATACACTCACTGGGCACTTCGTTAAGTAATCCTTGACAATCTAATTAGATTCAATATAAGAGCTGTCTATTAAAAACAAATCTCCCTTTGAAAAGAGAATGCAACTAAGTAACTTACTGAGCCACAACCTTTCCCAAGATGAAACTATCGAAATTTGAATTCCTGATCCAGGTCATTATCACAAAAATTTAAAGCCATCTGATGAAACATACTAAAATTGAAATTTGTTTCTGAAATGCGTTTGTTGAAAGCAATTAAATCACACACGGTAAAATCTTAAAGGTGCGTTTGCACCATGTTTCTGTGAAAATGAGGGGAAGGGGGTGAGCTTCTGGCAGTACTTTGTGACATCACAACAGGTAAGACTAAACAATACCTCTAGCTCCGCCCTCTAAATGCACATTACTGTCACTTGCTATTCAAATGTTCCAACAACTCAAATGAAAGGGGCGACAGTGGGAGGATTAAAGTGCATCTATATTATCCCCCGGGTACAATTATGGTATACATTACCATGTAGTGAAGATAATACAAAGTATTTAAAGACATAGTAGAGAGCATAACTGAGCATTGTTATCTTTGGAAGAAGAATGTTTGATACAGATTATCTATTGCATCCATCTGAGATTTTGTTATGGGCAGTGAGCATGAACGCTGCATTCAAATGAAAGAGCAAAGCTTTAACATGGTGTTATCCACAAAGAGGCAACCTACTTCCAGTACGTCAGCTGCACAAGCAGGGATGACACTCAAGGAAGTTTTAAGGTTTATCTCATTGCCGCATGGGGGGGGGGGGGGGGGGGGTGAGAGTATCTGTGCATTTGCAGCCTTCTGCAATGCCAGACCCACAAACTAGGTTGAAACCAACTGAAATGACGTTTTTATTGATAAATTGCCTTCGAATGTGACGCAAACTCATACAGCCATCAAATACAGTATGCCTGAGGAAACCCTACACCTGACATTTAAAAATATTTTGCACATCTTGAATTATAATGTGAAATGTGCCATGCATGCAGTATATAACAGGAACATTAGAAACCAAGTAAGATTCTGGTGTGTGACTGTATGTGCACGCAAAAAAACAAACCTCATACAGTATATGTCATAATTTGAATGGCAGATTAAGTGTTTTGGGAAACCCTAGTAACACACTTGGGTATTCAAATGCATGCACAGAGTACAATAAAAAAAAAAAATATTGAAAAAGCCATAACAAAGCAATAGTCAAATTCATGTTGACGCTTCACACTGTGTTCAGTTGTGGAGTACATTGAGATGCTGAAGAGCATACAGAAAAGATGCTGCTGCCAAGTTTCTTGGCTGTTAGATGCATGAGTTGAATGCATGCTGACGAGGCAAAGCTGACGCAGCAGACAACGTGTGTGTGTGTGTGTGGGTGGGTGTGGGCGTGTGGGTGTGTTGCTATCTGACAAGAAAGCAGTTGGGCAATGAAATTAATCATTTAACAAAGGGACCCAGTAGAGCATGCACAGCATAGCATGATTGGGGTCTGCATATCAAAAGCACAGGATTGCTGGCAGGTTTTACTCTATGCTCATTGTTGTACAGGACTGTACCAACATTAGGGCAAGGGCAAAGCTGATGTATCCATCTCTCCACATTTTTGTTCCCATGTGCAACAAAATGTAATGAGTATTTTTAGACGATTCTATTCTATGTCCAACTTTGTGGGTACAGTTTGGAGCCACAAACAAACAACCATTCCCACTCACATTCACACCTATGGGCAATTGAGAGTCTTTGCTTTTGGAATGTGGTAGGAAGCTCGAGGACCTGGAAAAAAAAAACGTATGCAAGCCGGGGGTAGGACATTGTCACTGAGCTGCCCCACATTAAATTATTGTTTAAAAATCTTCTCATAAGCGTAGAACCTGTTCCAGCCACGAAGAGGTGACCATTTTCATAATACTGGAGCTGTAATCATCAGCTGTCCCAATATCTTTATGCATATGTGAGTCATTTTCATATAATTTGATCAATAACCATCAAGAAAAAAAAAATAATTTGAATTTAGCAATTGGTACGCCACCTTGGTTTTATATGCGTAGATGTCTCCCATGCGGAAAAAAAAAAAAAAAAAGTAACTTTGAAGACATTAAGATGTATTTGTGTTAGCGTCCATGGAAAAGGCACACTTTTAGACATTTTATAGGATTTTTACAGTAACTTACTGGCAACACTGTTGGCAGTACTGTCAAAAAATCTCCTGAAAAAAAGTGGGAGGTGAGTAGTCTGAATTGGATTCTGGAGTCATGCACCATTTGATACATCGTGCTTATACGCCAGCTGTAAATCATTATTTGCTCAATACTAGTTCATTAGCTTACCGAAATCAGGTGACATTCTCCGATTAAGCGATTGGCTCCTTTCTCGACCTCTACAATGAGAGAGAAACATACTGCTCCTACCAAACCCACATGTATAATAGAAGCATATTCAACAACCCCTTTCTACAAAGGTGCCACATTGTTCGTGTTCAGTATTTCTACATAAAAGATTTGTATGATCATTCTCTTTCTTGTATCATCGTATTTTCCCGCATGTGTCTCTTGTTATATCTGTGTCTCATTATTTACGCCGAAATGATTAAACACTGTCGGAGACATGAATATTACAATCCATGCTGGGAACATATATTACACTACATGTAAACATTGCTGTCATTTCAACAGTTATAGTTACAACATACCGTACAGTAAAATACTGTAAAATGGTCATACTTTAATTAAATATGGTTTCCACTGCATCGTGGGATTTTGGTTGACATCACACACTAGAAACAGAGCGTTGCTATATTTTTCTTAAATCAATGTTTTTATTAATTGTGGTGCTGATGAGTCACACAAGGAAAAAGGGAGCTATTTTGGCTTGCAGAAAAAGTAGGCCAACTTGAGTAATCACAAGAAAGTTCACACTTGTACCTAATGCAGTTGATCAGTCACCCGGTAATAGGTTATCTTCACTTTGCATGCAGCTTAGTGTTGCATCGTTCGCGAACGTTTCGTTCAAAAGAACGAATCATTTTAGTGATCGTGCTGAACTGAAACGAATGTACTGGCGATCGCCAAGGAGAGACGTAGTAGTTCGTATGTAGTGAATTCTCCTGCACTGCGTGAACCATATGGAAGCTCACTGTGAACTAGTACTACGAGTGATTCGTTTGTGCAAGGAACGACATATTACGCAACGAACGTACTCGTGATTGATTTTATTCGTTCGTCCTCACTGGGATAGCTTTTACTAGCGATCCGTTTCTCCAAGTGAACGGCCTAATGAGAGGCGGAGTACACCCTGAACTGGTCGCCAGCCAATCGCAGCCCACAGGTTTTTGGTTGTTTTTTTTTTTATCTCCCCCCCCCCCCCCTTTCCGAGTTTAAAGTATGTGACAACCACAACGCATAGTCCTTCAGTGTACATGTTGAGTGAACATGAAACTCAGGGCTGAATCGTGAAGTGAATGAGAAAGCGCTTGAATGATTCAGTGACCTAATCTTTTGACCAAAGCTTTTAAAAGGACTGATTGTAGTGATTTCGTAAACTCGCTGCATTGCAGTTGGCCTGACCGGGATGTCACTCTATCACTCACAACCCACAGTCAAGGGCTTCATGAAAATAAAGTGCAACATAAATGTAACGCAGGCGGCGGCACGGTCTACGACTGGTTAGAGCGTCTGCCCCACTGTTCTGAGGATCGGGGTTCAAACCCCAGCCCCGCCTGTGTGGAGTTTGCATGTTCTCTCCGGGCACTCTGATTTCCTCCCACATCCCAAAAACATGCATGGTAGGTTAATTGATGACTCTAAATTGCCCGTAGGTGTGAATGTGAGTGCAAATGGTTGTTTGTTTGTATGTGCCCTGCGATTGGCTGGCAATCCAGTTCAGAGGTCTACCCCGCCTCCTGCCCGATGACAGCTGGGATAGGCTCCTGCACGCCCGCGACCCTTGTGAGGAGGAGCGGCTCAGAAAATGGATGAATGGATCAATGTAACGCGAGGCTCAAATAAGACACACATTCAACGAACTACGGGTAACATAAACACACATTATTCATGTTACATTAATCTTGATTGTTCCTGAACATTAGGGATTAACAATCTTTATTACAGCAACGGTTCAACATTTCATGGTGCAATGCATGCTGGGAGTCACGTGGCTTCTGTTATAAAATACAATAACTCTCTGCGTGACATCAAATAAAATCCCATGATGCAGTGGAAACTGTAGTTAATTATTGTAAAATCACTTTTAGATGTTTTACTGTATGGTGTGTGGTACATAACTGTAGAATTTACAGGAATGTCTAACAGCGCATATTGAACAATAGGAGAAAAATCATAAACTGTATATGCAATAATATAATTATCATCTTCAGAAAACGTGTTGCAAATCATGAAACTTCATTTTGGACAGCTAACGTTAACGATATTTTGGCATTAAAACTTTGCAAAATGTGACTTTTGGTATATTGTTTTTTCTTTCTTTCTTAGAAATAACAATGATGAGCTTTTAATGGACAACAAGTGCCAATAATTGAAATCCTCGTCAATAAAATGAATGGATTTTCAAAGGGAAACTGAGTGGGCCATGTCTTGACTGTTATTGATCCAATGATGATATGAGCATGACCCATATGTTCCCCTCAACCCCTGAGAACCTCTGTGCATAGAGATCAAGTTGAAAGCACACCCAACGAAAAGCACTACAGCAATTGGGCGTCACACATAGACAAGCCTGAGCGTGCAGGCAAACGCAGCAAATGCAATTTCTCCCACAGTATGCTGCTCGCAACGTCTCAGCGGGTGCGCTCGACAGGCTTAGGCGCACACCCGAACAGCTGATCGGCGAAGCTGCACGCAACTCGATCGACAGCAGAGCCCGCATGATGATGTCGACGCTCATCGGGGCCGAGTGGGCACACACAGGCGTCCCGATTCTTCATTCATTCCTCCTCCAGTAGAGGTCGATAAGCAAGCAAAGCCAAAGTCCACGCACGTTGTCAGGTCGTTTCCCTTTTTTGCGTAGCGGCGACATCACGTGTGTTGATATTATGCGTAAATAACAAGGCGGCTGGCAACAACTCGCCCGGAAGATTTCACGTCAAAGAAGGCGGATATTATGACGACATGAACGAAAGGGTGCATGGGGAGGTAAAAAAAAATAAAAAATGAATACAATTAAAATAAATAATAATAATAATAATAAAGAAATCAACATACCTTGTTAGAACGACATCCGGGAGGAGGGCAGGGTGGATGCTGCGTACGGGTGAAGTCAGTCCTCAGCGTTTACTCCCCCCGTATGGCCAAAAAAGAAAGAAGGGCAGCAGCGCGTGTCGTGTACGTGCGTGCGTGTTTTGCCGGTGAAAAGAGAGAGAGAGAGAGAGAGAGAGAGCGGAGGAGGAGGAGGAGAGAAAAAGAGGGAGGGATGGAGGGAGGCAGGAAGGAAACGCACGCATGCATTCAGTTTTGTCACTTGAGTGAAATGCGTAAAACCGGTCTTTCTTTCTCCCACCCGCCACCCACCCAATAAATGTGCAGCTATGTTGGCCTACTCACAATTTAGATGACGGTGCAAACAATGTGCTACAATCCCGTCTGTATTGCGCGAATGTGTCAATAGTTGCGCACCGTGAAACGGCGAAGGGGCGAGGTTTCATTTCGCTTTCAGTTCAACCTCCCCTGTTTTTTTTTTTTTTTTTTTTTTTTTTTTTAAATGAAATATTTAAAAGGCTAGCCCACGTTACATAAGAAGGCGCTATGTCGTCAGTACATTCCCTTTGCTTGCATCACCGAGTCAAACATCACAACCTTCAGCGCCTTACCATTCATTCAAGTCATTGGATTCAGCAGCAGCACAAAAGCCAATGCAACCACTTGCCTGTTTGTTTGTTTGTTTGTTTGTTTGTTTTCTTTTAAAGGAGCCACTTTGTGAAGCGCGAACATACTGTGCAGATATTTGCACCTATTTGTTAGATCAAGATGTTATTTTGGAGGACAATCTGAGTTTCTCGGTTAACTTTCTCGCGCTCACAGGTTTAATTAATCACTTTGCTTCTAATTTGGATGCATGGTCCTTTCATAATTAAATAAAACATGTAATGTGTATATTGCTTAAGTCTTATCTATACCAACAAACAAAATAACTTTGTTCATTGGTTTTATTTATTTATTTTTTATTAATTGACCTCACTTAGGTTTTTTTTTTTAAATATATAAAAAATCTGATGACATGAAAACATACACAGATGCCAAGTGTATGACAAAGCAACAAGTAGCACATCACAATTAAATATAAAATGTACTTATTAAACAATCGGAGTCATTCACAGCGGCAGTGACATTTTGACACGATACTCAAACTGTAGACGTTTGGCTTTTAAGTGGAGGGCATTTACATCCAAATCTGCTTGTTCTTCATTTTCCCTTCAGTTTTTGTCTTCAGCAGGTGAAATGCATGCGTGCATGCTCAATCTGATTTAGGTCAGGTGATTGACTTGGCCATTGCATAACATTCCACTTCTTTGCCGGGGGTTCCCGGGCCGTCAGGAGCCGGTGGTTTGGGGAGGGGGTACTGTCACGCCATTTCTCCATTTTAACTCTAGGGTGGTCACTCCTTTTGGAGTTAAGTTCTCACTGATTCTATTTCAATAGTAAAACTTTCCATTTTATCATTGATGGTTATTGACAAGTTATCAAGAACCTTGTGAGAGAGACCTTCTTCAATATGAATGAAACCCAAATCCCTTCATGAAGAAATTTCTATATATCCATTTTTTCTGTTACAGCGATGACATTGAAGGTTTTTATTTTTTAATTGACTTCTTTTCCACTTTGAACATTTGCATAAATACTTATATTAAATTGGATACTGGATATATTATAGTCATATTTAATGGGAGTTTTGAATTATTCTTCTGTATAGTAGCAACAATTTTCATTGTTAGCAAGCAGCGTCTGATCGGGATCTGTCTGGTTCGAATTCCGTCACGAGTAATGTTTGCAACGAGAGAGCAATGTGAAAATCAAGCTATGAGAGACTGTCAAATTTTTCAATTTGAGCCATTTGAGCCGAGTACACACCCCACTTGAATTCTCGGATACAGCATTTGGTTTGATAAAGACCTTACAGTTGACAGTCCAACTGGTCTGAATTTTGGCCTGTTTTTTTTTTTAGCTGTCTTGCCTTCCTCGATATCTTTGCTTTTTTTTTTTTTTTTTTTTCTTTAGGTGCACATTGATGTAAATGTTTGTGCCATTTAATTTCTTTCCCTGTCTGTAGATCCATTTTCTTTTTTCTTTTGGTAAAACGAATAATTATTGCCGGTATGGTGGGCTTCTCCTTAATCTTAACTGGTAGAGGGTGGCATGTGTGAATATCACAAGTTATGTCAGCGTTCCTGCTAGGAAGAAATGCTGTTACCTGGTCCTCCGTGGTCACATCCTGTTCATTTCTGCTCTCCGACCCAATGCCTTTCACTGCTTGCAGGTAACGTGGTTTTAATTGCCAAACCAGAAATGATTAATGAAAGCCAGGCTAAGGCTAGCCGAGGTCCAGGCTATAATAGGTGGAAGGCCAGGCCAAGCCAACAGAGGTTCAGACTGTAGCAGATGGAAGGCTTTGAGAATAAGCCTTCCTTAGTTCACTTGTTTTGTTTAAAATTAATGCAAATAACATGATATAACACGTAAACACAATGCACAATCAGACCTCACAAACAGCCTTGAATTGGCTGCTAGGATTTGAGACAAATGAAGTGCTCATTCCATGTTTCTCAGAAAAGTCCCATAAAAGTTGCATTTTCATTGGTTTTGCTCTTTGGACAGTGTGAGACTGATGCATGGTTCATTTTGTGCACTAATTAAATACAACACCAATTCCAATGAAGTTGGAACGTTGTGCAATGCATGCAAACTCCATACAGGCGGGTCGGCGATTGAATCCCAGTCCTCAGAACTGTGAGGCAGATGCTCTAACCAGTCGTTCACCGTGCCGCAAACAGACTACAATGATTTGCAAATCATGTTCAACCTATATTTAATTGAATAAACTACAAAGACAAGATATTTAATGTTCCAACTGATAAACTATATTGTTTTTAGCAAATAATCATTAACTTTATTTAACTTAAAATTTTATGGCTTTAACAAATTCCAAAAAGGCTGGGACAGGTGGCAAAAGTTGAGGAATGCTCATCAAACACCTGTTTGGAACATCACACAGGTGAACAGGCTAATTGGGAACAGGTGGGTGCCATGATTGGGTATAAAAGGAGCTTCTCTGAATTGCTCAGTCATTCACAAGCTGCATCCCACAGGTGAACAGGTGAATTGGGAACAGGTGGGTGCCATGATTAGGTATAAAAGGAGCTTCCCTGAATTGCTCAGTCATTCACAAGCAACGATGGGGCAAGGTTCACCTCTTTGTGAACAAGTGCGTGAGAAAATAGTCGAACAGTTTGAGGACAATGTTCCTCAATGTACAATTGCAAGGAATTTAGGGATTTCATCATCTACGGTCCATAATATCATCAAAAGGTTCAGAGAATCTGGAGAAATCACTGCATGTAAGCGGCAAGGCCCAAAACCAACATTGAATGCCCGTGACCTTCGATCCCTCGGGCGGCACTGCATCAAAAACCGACATCAATGTGTAAAGGCTATCGTCACATGGGCTCAGGAACACTTCAGAAAATCAATGGCAGTAAATACAGTTCGGCGCTACATCCGTAAGTCCAACTTGAAACTCTACTATGCAAAGCAAAAGCCATTTATCAACAACCCCCAGAAACGCTGCCGGCTTCTTTGGGCCCAAGCTGAAGTAAGATGGACTGATGCTTGATGTACAGATTCATCTGTTCCACAGTCCGGGGTCTCTGATGTCGTATTTTACGCTTCATAATGAGCCACACATTTTCAAAGGGAGACAGGTCTGGACAGCAGGTAGGACAGTGTAGTACCCGCACACTTTTACTGCGAAGCCACCCTGTTGTAATACGTGCAGAATGTGGTTTGGCATTGTCTTGCTGAAATAAGCAGGGGCGTCCACAAAAAAGACGTTGCTTGGATGGCAGCATATGTTTCTCCAAAACCTGTATGTACCTTCCAGCATTAATGGTGCCTTCACAGATGTGTACGTTACCCATGGCATTAGCATTAACACAGCCCCATACAATCACAGATGCTGGCTTTTGAACTTTGCGTCCATAACAGCCCGGATGGTTCTTTTCCTCTTTGGCCCTGAGGACACGACGTCCACAATTTCCAAAAACAACTTGAAATGTGGACTCGTCAGACCACAGAATACTTTTCCACTTTGCATCAGTCCATCTTAGATGAGCAGGGGCCCAGAGAAGCCGGCTGCGTTTCTGGGTGTTGTTGATAAATGGCTTTTGCTTTGCATAATAGAGTTTCAAGTTGCACTTACGGCTGTAGCGACGAACTGTATTTACTGACACTGGTTTTCTGAAGTGTTCCTGAGCCCATGTGGTGATATCCTTTACACATTGATGTGGGTTTTTGATGCAGTGCCACCTGAGGGATCGGAGGTCACAGGCATTCAATGTTGGTTTTCGGCCTTGCCGCTTACATGCAATGATTTCTCCAGATTCTCTGAACCTTTTGATGATATTATGGACCGTAAATGATGAAATCCCTAAATTCCTTGCAATTGTACATTGAGGAACATTGTCCTTAAACTGTTCGACTATTTTCTCACGCGCTTGTTCACAAAGAGGTGAACCTCGCCCCGTCTTTGCTTGTGAATGACTGAGCAATTCAGGGAAGCTCCTTTTATACCCAATCATGGCATCCACCTGTTGCCAAATTTGCTTGTTGCCTGTGGGATGTTCTTTCTCAGTCTTTTTTGCCCCTGTTTCCTTCCAACAATCTGCATCACTCACGACTCTCTCTCTGTCTGGGATGCTTAGAACTCGATGTGATACTCTTTTCACCTCTGTGACATACTTAGCTAACTCTTCCTTTTAAAATAACCCTTACTCCGTTTCTCTTCCCATCTACACCATGGTAAAATAATTTTAACAGTGCCCCTATTGAAAATTATGCAGGATTTAGCTTATTGAATTACAAAAAAAAAAAAAAAAAAAAAAAACATGGGCCAACTCGGCCGAGAATGGAACGGCCATTCAGGAGTTGTCCCGAAATTCCAAATGACCACTTTGCCCATGAGTGATAATGTGACAGTGACAAGGTTTGCTCATTACTGGAAACAAAGTAATGTAATCTGGTCTCACGCTAATGTTCCACTGAGCCGTCATCTATCAAAAGCTTCACTTTATGTTGGTACATATTGACTTTGATAAATGCATTCCATCCATTTGTTAGCATTTATATATGTTTTTTTGCAGGGCATATGATATATAGCCAATCCAAGCATGTTCTGTGTAGGAGAGAAATCATAACGCTACAGCTATTAGAGTTGGTAAGCTTACAATCAATAAAGGAACCTGGGAAAATACATAAACTGTCCCTAATGGTAATTTCTTTTTTTAATAGCTTTAACAGCATCTCTCAAACACATGAAATGTTATGGTCTTCTGTAACAAAAATAATGTAATGTTTTTATACATTTTGATAGGTAAATGTTGAGGTGCGCCAACAAATCTATGTTTGTATTTAAAGTGCAATCTTGAAGAAGACTAGTTTGAAAGCATTAGTTTAAGCCTCAAAGTAGACGGGCACATTGTCTAAAAGTATATGATACAATGAGGAGAAAAGTGATTGCAATTTCAAGGGTCTGACTGACAGAGCCCTCGATGAGTATTTTCAATTAGTGGCATTGAAGTCTTTTTTTTTAACAGGGCCTCATTGCCCCTGTAGTCACTGATATTGGAGTACAACCCCAATTCCAATGAAGTTGGGACATTGTCCATCCATCCATTTTCTGAGCCGCTTCTCCTCACTAGGGTCGCGAGCGTGCTGGAGCCTATCCCAGCTGTCATCGGGCAGGAGGCGGGGTACACCCTGAACTGGCTGCCAGCCAATCGCAGGGCACATACAAACAAACAACCATTTGCACTCACAGTCACACCTACGGGCAATTTAGAGTCTCCAATTTATGCATGTTTTTGGGATGTGGGAGGAAACCAGAGTGCCCGGAGAAAACCCACGCAGGCACGGGGAGAACATGCAAACTCCACACAGGCGGGACCGGGGATTGAACCCGGGTCCTCCGAACTGTGAGGCTGACGCTCTTACCAGGCGTCCACCGTGCCGCCAAGTTTAGGACATTGTGTTAAACATAAATAAAAACAGAATACAATGATTTGCCAATCATGTTCACCCTATATTTAATTGAATACACTACAAAGAAAAGCTATTTAATGTTCAAACTGATAAACTATCGTTTTTTAGCAAATAATCATGAACTTAGAAGTTTATGGCTGCAACAGGTTCCAAAAAAAGCTGGGACAGGGTCATGTTTATCACTGTGTTACATCACCTTTTCTTTTAACAACATTCAATAAACGTTTGGGAACTGAGGACACTAATTGTTGAAGCTTTGAAGGTGGAATTCTTTCCCATTCTTGCTTGATGTACAGATTCAGCTGTTCAACAGTCCGGGGTCTCCGTTGTCATATTTTCCTGGCATATTCACCTTTAGATTTATTCCAGTCAGAGAGACGGAGAAACAAATAAGAAAAAAAGATGAAAAAAATTAATCATGGCAAAGATAAAAACATATTGAGTCCATCTAGTGTGGCCCAGGCCGGATCTTCCCCATGTCATTTCATAATGTTGAACATCTGTAGCAACATTTGGCTACATAGTTTATTTGTTACATATTAAAGCAACACAAAAATGGTCTCACATTGTTAGCATTCAGCTGTGGTTTATTGAAATGGCTCACAAACCACTGTCCTCCTGACATGTTAAAGTTTGGCATGTAATGATAAATTGCATCCAGCTACTGCTGATTGCCAGTGCTTTGGAAAGGGCTCCGAGGACATCAAGCGCATCCTGTCTCTTCCCTGTCTGATGCTTTTACCCTGTTGTCCTTCCCTGCTATCTGCTGACCCGGACAGGGCTATTTCCTTCTTTCCATTTGTTCCACCATCACATGAACTTTCCCTAGGTGGTGGAATGCACTCTGGCTAAAACATGAATTGTGTTATCAAAATGCAGTTGTAAAGAACATAGACATTTGAACAGCCAAACAACACAGTTTGTTTTTACAAGGACATAATATTTCAATAAATGAAAGGGATGTGTCAAAATGATTAATGAACTTGTATCAACTTTATTTGGCTTTTTGGACATTTCAAAACTCTTTTAAAAGAACACATATAACTATTTCATATCTGCAATTTAAGATAAAGTGAATGAACTCCTGTCATAAAAGAAAGTCCAAGTTTAAGTCTCCAGAAACAAAGACAAAAACTATGAAGTGATGATTTATTTTAAATGGGCGGGCTCAAGCTTCAGTGCTTTCTTCCCATGGTCCCTATAATTTAGGCTTGACTAGGATCTGCGCATTATCCGGGGTCAGAGGCGAAGCAGACTGTCATGTTCCACTATGCATTTTAGTTCTGATAATTGCAGGAGGCCAAGCAGCTACCTCACAGCTGCACAGGAAACATGCCGTGACATCCTGAACCAGGTGACCCTTTTGCTTGGCAGGTATGTGTCCAATAGCCTGTTGCTACGGATCCGGCAATATCTTGGCTCTTTAAGACAATAGAGGCACCGCTGCCATCAATGTCAACTTTGGTCACAAGCTAGTGAATATTTGTATTGGGGCAGAAAGTGATGACATCAAGCATTGACATCATTGCCGCGTCGTTGCTTTCAGTGGCAAAGGTTGCGGTTGGAAGGATAAAACAATGAATGAATGAAAACAATTCTCAGTCAAAGTCCAATTATTGACCCAATTCACCACTATAACCTACAAATTTCAGGTAGGCAGCAACTTTAAGACTGCTACTATCTAAACTACTATCTGGATGCACAGCTGTTGCTGGACTTTGATTTCCTTAAGTGATTTTATTTCAAATGGCGAGCACCAGAAAGCAGCAACTAAAGGTTTGAGTTGCTGTTTAACCGATTTTATGGATTTAATCAGCGTGGTTTGACTATAATCCCTAGTTTCTTAATAATGTGCTCTTAAATGCACTTTGCACATACATGTACAGTAATGATGTCTATTTAAGTTTGGAAAATGATGTGTGCTTTCTAAGTAGTGGTGGTAAACTCGGTTCAGTTTATGGCTATTCTGTGTCACTCACTAAAATGATCTGGTTCACTTGCGTCACTTGAGTCAGTGTTGAATGATTGTGAAATTGCATCTTGAAGAAATTAAGGAAAAATGAAGTGCACTTCTAGGCTAGCAATAGAGCTGTTGATTTAGTCTCAACTATCTTATGCCACACCTATTTCTTTTTTTTATAGTCTCTGATGTCCTTTAATCAGGTTTGAAGGAAAATTTGGGTTGGAAATGCCCAGGATGCCCTTTTTCAAGCTATTTTACGTGGTCCAAAACGGAAGCTTTTTTTGGCGATTTCCACTGGGTCCTGTGAATCCCCCACGAGATTGGAGGGAATTTTACTATTAATCACAGGATTGGGCAGGAGTGGGTACAAAAGTCAAAGGGTGTAGATGGGTGTGGATAGGTTTCCAGTGACTTTCAAGACATTAATACAAACGGAGCAGGATGGACTGGGAGCAAAAATTATTGGGGGGGGGGGATTCTGTAAAATTTTGGCTCGGGATTCAGAGGGTATGGGATCAATCTCTGGGAGTGGGAGGGAGCGAATTAATCTCTGGAGGAGTGGAAAGGAGCAGGTGTCAAAATCCACTCCTGTGTCAACCTCTAGTCCATATATGTCAAACTCAGGCCCGGGGACCAAATTTGGCCCACGATGTAATTATATTTTGCCCGCAAGACCATATCAAATGTGTATTAGAGCTGGCCCGCCAGTATAAAGCACATGCGCCACTAATAATACAAATCCCAGAATGCTTTGCTGGTGTGTTGGCCCATCAGTCTAGACCGGCGAGCGCCCCTTCCCTTTCTGTTGCAGTTGTTAGCAACTCTGCTACCAGTCTCCTTGGGCAAATTTACACTTCCCCTTCCCAAAAATGGCCAAACGAAAGATGGAAAACAGTTAACTTCCAAGACAGATGGGAGGCAGATTATCTGTTCACTAAAGTAAAAGACAGACCTGTTTGTCGTGTGCGGAGCAACGTGGCTGTAACAAAGAATATAAAATCATTGAATTTTTTTTTTTTTTTTAATGCTCTTTATCAACTCCTAGGGTGGGACTGTTAATAGTTTGAAGTTTGGATTTTTATTGAAGGACATTCTTATTTTTTGGGGTTGTTTTGTTGTTGGCCTTTGAAAAAAGATCTACATCAAAAAGAAAGGTAGTTGGACGTAGATAAATAGAAGATAGAGAGAGAGACGAATTCATGTTATCCATTTAAATACAAAACAACAAACAAATACCACTGAGGTCTTTTATCGCAAATTTGATTTCTCATGTTTCTCATATTAAAGTTTGTTCATTCCAGATTCAGTGTTTAAGCAAAATGTAAGTTTGTTGTCATATGATAAACCTTAATGCTACATTTCTGCAGAGAAGGGAAATATGCACATCGCAGTGATTTTTCATTAAATATTGAGTTCAGCCCGTGACGTTGTCCCTGTTTTTAATTTTGGCCCACTGTGAATTTGATTTTGACACACCTCCTCTAGTCCAAAAGGCCTGGCAGATGAGGCAACTGGATGTTTCATTATTATTCAATATATAAATAAGCTTTGCTCTGATTGGATCCCTGCTCTCCTTAATTTGAATATGGGAAACTGCTTTGCTCTGATTGGTAACTGTTGGAGAAGACAAACCACTCAACGACTCGTTATTGCTGATCAAACCGCAATCAATTGGCACGATTGCCAAGGAGGAAACAAATTTCCCTGGCTGCTATAGCTATATTAAAATAATACAAAGCCAGGCAGTCTCAAAAATAAAGGAGAAAGTGTGGATATTTGAAAGGCTATTGGCAATTTTAGCCACAGGTACTTATGAAATTAAAAATACAGTTTAAATTTAGATTTTGTAAAAACACTATATATATATATATATATATATATATATACACACACACACACACATATAGTGTTGCCGACAGATTCGCACATCTCCTTCACAATTCTGATGTCATGGGTTCAAATCCGACCTCCCTGTGTGGAGTTGGCATGTTCTCCCCGTGCCTGCGTGGGTTTTCTCCGAGTACCCCGGTTTCCTTCCACATTCCAAAAGCATGCGTGGCCGGTTGACTGAAGACTCTAAATTGTACATAGGTGTGAATCTGAGTACAAATGGTTGTTTGTCTATATATATGCCCTGTGATTGGCTGGCGACCAGTTCAGGATGTACCCCGCCTCTCTCCTTATACACACACACACACACACGCACACACACACGCACACGCACGCACACACACACGCACACGCACACACACACACACACACACACACACACGCATATATCACATCTTGTCACCCTTCAAATAAGCCCACTGACAAGTTTGAAGACACCTGTGATGCTAATTAGAGGACACACCATGTTTGAACGAGTCCCTGTGGTCAGTTCAAATCATTATTATTATTTATTATTATTCTCCAAGTGCCATCATCATGCAGGTACCTTCAGTTTCATGAGTTTGTTTTTTAAAACAATTCCGAAATTTCAAAAGCAATGTCTGATTTTCATTGGTTTATTTTCATGAAATTTTCATTTCACTAATTAGAAGACACGCCTTTTTTAAAACATATTTTCAATCTTTTCTATGGATTGAAATCATTTGAAATAATTCTGTTCAACTACAATTCAAAAGCAACGTCTGATTTTCATTTGTTAATCATTTTTTTATGTATTACTTTTGTCAGATTCAAGTTATTTTGGTGACCACTGTGGGTTTTTCTTTCATTAACAGAGGGGTGTTCAATGCCTCCGTTTGCCTTTTTTTATTATTTTTGTAATTAAATCCTTTTGAGGATACTCCACTGCCTTGGCTTGTCTGTGTCGCGTGTGCGTTTGGTTCCACCTGCCTCTTGCCTTCGCTCCACCACAATGAATCTACGCGACACTTGTGTGGTCTGTAGATGTAGCTGAAGCGTGGTATTGCAGGTATGCACACCATCGTAAATTTAATAGGCAAATGCAGATGGTGCACACTCGCAGCTCCAGGTTTGATGCCATGAACTTGAGGCCAGCCATGAATTTGTACTCTTAGCCTCTAGAGGTCACCATTACACTATTGTACTTTTGTCTATTCCACATCCACTTCCAAAGCCTTAGATTTCTAAAAAAAAAAAAAAAAGAAAACAATTAGTGAGGGACTAAAAACCATATATACTAACCCACAGTAAACATCCACTGGCTTAAGCGGTTGCTTGTTGCATTCTACTTCCCGTAGTGTTAAACATGCACTGAGTACATATTCTATAAACGATTCCTTTAAAAAACTGGGAGAGATATTTAATCGTTTGACGATGTAGGGCAAATTGTCACAAACAACTGAACTGATATGTTGTACAGTTTACCATTTTAGATACAGCCCACTGTATCAAATATGGTGAATTATGTACACACAAATTAGACTATGAAAATACAACCCCAATACCAATGAAATTGGGACGTTGTGTTAAACAAATATAAAAACTGAATACAATGATTTGCAAATCACGTTCAACTTAAATTTAATTGAATACTCAACAAAGACAATATATTTAATGTTCAAACTGATAAACTTTATTGTTTTTAGCAAATAATCATGAACATGGAATCTTATGGCTGCAACACGTTTCAACAAAGCTGGGACAGGGTCATGTTTACCCCTGTGTTACATCACCTTTTCTTTTAACAACATTCAATAAACGTTTAAGAACTGAGGACACTAATTGTTGAAGCTTTGTAGGTGGAATTCTTTCCCATTCTTGGTTGATGTACTGCTTCAGCTGTTCAACAGTCCGGGGTCTCCGTTGTCGTATTTTACACTTCATAATGCGTCACACATTTTCAATGGGAGACAGGTCTGGACTGGAGGCAGGCCAGTCAAGTACCCGCACTCTTTTACGACGAAGACACGCTGTTGTAACACGTGCAGAATGTGGTTTGGCATGGTCTTGCTGAAATAAGCAGGGGCGTCCATGAAAAAGATGTTGCTTGGATGGCAGCATATGTTTCCTGTATGTACCTTTAAGCATTAATGGTGCCTTCACAGATTTGTAAGTTACCCATGCCATTGGCACTAACACAGCCCCATACCATCACAGATGCTGGCTTTGTCATGAACGGAACAGAGGATACGACCCAAAAATGCACGACTCCAAAACAAATGGATAGTTTCAAAAAGAGAGGTTTAATATACGGGCAGAGGTCAGTACACAGACAGGCAATCCAAAAAAGGCAACAGTATCCAAAAACGTGAGGCAAAAAGGCGAGGTCGATAATCGGAACAGGGTCTCGTCGTACTGTGAGTCTTTAACGTGGAAACAAGGAATGCTGGAACGCAACAACAAGGCACAACGAACTGGCGACAAAAAAGAATGAGACACAAGGTTAAATGCAAGGGGTAATTAGGGTGAACGAGGCACAGGTGGTGAAGATGCACTCAGGAGCAGGTGTGTATGAAACAGGGGGAAGGCAAAAACCGGAACACTTTGCGTCCATAACAGTTCGGATGTTTTTTCCCCTCTTTGGCCCAGAGGACACGATGTCCCCAATTTCCAAAAACAATTTGAAATGTGGACTCAGAATATTTTTCCACTTTGCACTATTTTTCCACTTTGCATCAGTCCATCTTAGATGAGCTCGGGCCCAGAGAAGCCGGCGGCGTTTCTGGGTGTTGTTGATAAATGGCTTTTGGTTTGCATCGTAAAGTTTCAAGTTGCACTTGCATCTGTAGCACCGAACTGTATTTATTGACATTGGTTTTCTGAAGTGCTCCTGAGCCCATGTGGTGATATCCTTTACACATTGATGCCAGTTTTTGATGCAGTGCCGCCTGAGGGATCGAAGGTCACGGGCATTCAATGTTGGTTTTCGGCCTTGCCGCTTACATGCAGTGATTTCTCCAGTTTCTCTAACCTTTTGATGATATTATGGACCGTATATGATGAAATCCCTAAATTCCTTGCAATTGTACATTGAGGAACATTTTCCTGAAATTGTTCGACTATTTTCTCACACACTTGTTCACAAAGAGGTGAACCTCGCCCCATCTTTGCTTGTGAATGACTGAGCAATTCAGGGAAGCTCCTTTTATCCCCAATCATGGCACCCACCTGTTCCCAATTAGCTTGTTCACCTGTGGGATGTTCCAAACAGGTGTTTGATGAGCATTCCTCAATTTTCTCAGTCTTTTTTGCCACCTGTCCCAGCTTTTTTGGAAGGTGTTGCAGCCCTAAAATTCTAAGTTAATGATTATTTGCTAAAAACAATACAGTTTATCAGTTTGAACATTAAATATCTTGTCTTTGTAGTGTATTCAATTTAATATAGGTTGAACATCCATCCATCCATCCATTTTTTGAGCCGCTTTTCCTCACTAGGGTCACGGGCGTGCGGGAGCCTATCCCAGCTATCATCGGGCAGGAGGTGGGGTACACCCTGAACTGGTTGCCAGCCAATCGCAGTCGCTTGAACATGATTTGCAAATCATTGTATTCTGTTTTTTTTTTAATTAACACAAAGTCCCAGTTTCATTGGAATTGGGGTTATATTATAATAAGTGAAAAATTAAATTGCACGCCCACATTCCCACTGAGCGGGAGCTGTTTACCATATATTTGTTTCACTTTTACCTCAAGTATAAATGCCCATCATCAATATACAGGAGCAACGAGAAGTTTACATACAGTTTAAAGAATAACACATACAACAAGTTAGAGATATTTTTTTATTTTTTTAACCTGTCCTGTTCAGCTGCCTGCGATTGGCTGGCAACCAGTTCAGGGTGTACCCCGCCTCCTGCCCGATGACAGCTGGGATAGGCTCCAGCACGCCCGCGACCCTAGTGAGGAGAAGCGGCTCGGAAAATGGATGGATGGATGTTCAGCTGCATGGCCATGCAGAATGGTGGCTCTGTATGCCTTTTGTGCTGGAACAGTTTTGCTGTGCTTATTTTTTTATTTTTTGTATACTCATTCATTCATTCATCTTCCGTTCCGCTTAGTGATGTTTATTTAAAATGCATCCGGACAGAAAAAGGTTTTAGGGGACAGAGGGACAGAATGGACAAGGGGACTAGGGATGCAAACCACAGCAGAACAATAGTTAGAGTGTCTATATTTGACCACGAGTAATGTTACAAAAGTCAAATTGTGTTCTTATTTGTGGACGGGGGGGCGGCCACTAACAGGGCCCAACTCAGGACCCAGCTGCCACCCAAAAAAGGTCACAGCTGGCCAAACGCAAGCCCATGCTAAGTGCCCACCGCGAGCAATGACAGTCGAGGGCGCCAGAAGAGGAATGTGTGGACCCAAGAGGGGGGATTGGAGGGAAGGGGTGACCTACAGCTTCCTGCGGAATACAACCGAAGGGGGGGCAGGCTCCAGGAATCAAGCCAAGAGAAATGTGAATACACACCACCCACCCTATTACTATGGTTACCAGGTCCCCGACTGGCAACCAGTATTCCTGTGCCGTGATTGTGTGTGGTGGGAGGGTGCATTCAAAATGGGGAGACTGGTGGAGGTGAAGCGAGACGATCACCTGCAACCGTCACTCCCACCCAGGCCAACCAGCTCCCCAAAGGATGTGTATGCGGTGCGTTAGAAATCCGCGGGGGAAACGCACAGCGGGCCAGAGAGCAGGCTGGAGTGTCAGAAGACATCAGTGGGGGATAATCAGTGTCACACTGAATGTCCGTTTAATAAAGTGAGATTGTGGGTTAAATACAGAAATGTAATTGCAGCCTCTGTACCTCATGACTACAGATCTCTAAAATAACTTAAAGCTATTTAGCCGTATAACACATACTGTATGCAAATATGCACGTAATTTGCTGGTTTGGCTTTGGTTCGACTTTGCTTTGTTGAGTGCCACAGTTGGTTATTTTGACATTCTGTAACTTCTGTGTGTCGAAATGAGCTACTTTCCACGAATGGAACCACAAGCAAGGACAGTATGACAAATGAGACACAAGAGTAAGCAGTGAAGACATTCTTTTTTTTTTTTTTTTTTTTTTTTTTTAAATCAATCCTAAACAAATTTTAAAGTCCTGAAATCTTTTTTTTTTTTTTTTTTTTTTTTTAAACAAACTAAATACAATGCTTTGTAAAATCCCACTCAATTCTCCTCTCAACTGATGTTGTATCATAGAATCCACTTCTCCAAACGTACCCTTAAGAAAAATGACTAACCCTCTGCGCATTTCCTATCTGGACTTTTTTTGGGGGGCCATCCCTTGCTATTGGTGCCTTTTTTCATCCCCTGGAAAATGTTTTCACATTTTACAAAATCAATCAATAAATAATGCCTATTATGAAGACATTTTATCATAGTTTATAGTCTTCTTAACATGAACACGTAATTGCCGTTGTAGCAAAATGCCGAACAGCCACGGGTACATGCAAACGTACGGCAGAACTCAAGATCGGCGGCAGAAGAACGACAAGGCAGGAAGGTCAAGGGTCAGCAATGGAAGAGCAATCCTTGGAGAATCTTTTATGGAAACAATCTGCAATGAGCAAGTGAGTCAGAGCTTTAAATAAGTGGGCATGGAGTGGTGAGTGGAAAAATCCATATCGATGTAATTTACTCTAATGTACAATATATAGAGTAACAATTTCGAATTTTAATCAGTAAGGGCATTTATTTGGCTTATTTTGCAACTGAGGATTTTTTTTTCAACAGTCTTTTAATCTGAAAACTGAGTCACGCTGCACTTGCCCCAAATGCATTTGAACCATCAGCTGATAAGCATTTACACAGTTATTGATCTTTTTATTGATTTTTTTGATATATGGTTTGAACCACTTGCATGTTTATACAAAATCAAACATTTAACATATTTGTTAAGAAATGGCTACCAGCACTAAGTGCAGCATGAAACAAATTATTGTTGAAATTTACTGCGGTAAGATTGGGAATTCCACCCTGTTAGGATCCTTTTCACACTATTGAACTCCTTTTTTTTTTTTTTGAATAACTCAACAAATATATAAAAGGTCTTGCATGTTTTCAAAAATAATTTACAGAATTGGAAAGGATAAAAAGCATTATTGTTGTTTTTTTGTACAAATGTTATTTATGGTTGTGGGTAAACTGTGTACAAACATGGTCGTTTGTTAGTTCTCTATAATTCTTACTTCATTGTTATTAAAATAATAATAATAAATAAATCACAAGATGAATAAGGGACACATAAAGTGAAAGTAAAGCTTGTTTTGTTGAATACAAACAATAGTGACACTTTGCAATACCTTTGTCCCTAACGGGGGAAACACTCACAATCAGCTAAGATCATAAACCATAAAGGGTGAGGTGATTGATTTTAACTATGGAAATATATAGTACAATAATACATATAATGATACCTATAATATTTTATCTCCCCCGTACTTGTGTGGGTTTTCTCCGGGCGCTCCGGTTTCCTCCCAACATCCCAAAAACATGCACGGTAGGTTTATTGACGACTCTAAATTGCCCGTAGGTGTGAAGGTGAGTGCAAATGGTTTTTTTTTTATGTGTGCCCTCTGATTGGCTGGCAACCAGTTCAGGGTGTACCGCGCCTCCTGCGCGATGACAGCTGGGATAGGCTCCAGCGCTCCCACGACCCTTGTGAGGATAAGTGGCTCGGAAAATGGATGGATGGATGAAAAGTGCTTTAAAAGTAAAATTGATGGATTGATTGATTGAAAACTCAGTCTAAACAATCCAGCCCCAATTAAAATTATTTAGGTGTTTGCACTTTATCAATACTTCCTGAAGGTCAAACATATCATCTGTCTGATTTAATGTTCAAAACCTAAAATAATATTTTCTTTTTTTCCCCAGAGGTCATCACACTGAAGAGTCACTATTAGCCAAGAAGGACTGTTTGATTTTCTGCAAACGTGGAGTTCTTTGTGTCGAACATTTCACAGCTCTGTAAACTACAATATTTCTCATAGTTTAGTTCCTGTGGAAAACTTCCCTTGTCATGGCCACTTCCTGATTGAGTAAGTGGATAAGAGGCATGTGCCGTCCTTCCACTTTCAGTCTTCTTGTAGGAAGTCGAAACAGCAGGACAAACTGTGTGGCTGTTTCAGGTAAGCGTGGACTCTCACAATGTATTATCGGTGACCTGATATTGTTGGATGTATACAGACCTCTTAAATGACCTTAAAAGTTTGGATGGTAGTGATAGTATGGACAAATACCTCAGGTGGAACATTTTATATGCCTTATATTTTTCATCTGAAAAAGCATGATACTGTTAAATTGCGAGAATCATCAAAAGAAATTTGGAACTGTTTCGAGGTTATTTATGCATGAACTGTACATTTTGTGTAAACGTTTTCTCCACTTATTTTCATATCAAAATGGACAGTGGATGTGCCCTTGAATCTGAGCTTAATTAAGTGCTAGGCTGCTGACTTAACTGGCATCATGTGGTTTCAATCAGTCATTCACAATGAATGGTGACTTTATAACTGATACAGGAAATTCCATTCTTAAAGTAGTACTTCTGTAGACTACACCCTCATGGAGTTTGATTCCTGTTTTGGATTTTGTTAGATTGTGTTGGTGTTCCTACTGAAGGGTCCGGTGATTGTAAATCATCTAATGCAAACATAAATGATTCATTTTGATGAGGAACTTAAGGTCCACTGAAATTCCCAGTGAGAAGGTTTTCATGTTTTGTTTTTTTTATTCAAAAGGTAACATGGCCCTGTGGTGTTGCCTGGCGTTGGTTGCCTTCAGTCATGTGACCTCAAGCGCCAATCCTGGAGTAAAAGTCCAACTGACGCATAATGGCATTGAATATGGTAAGGATTGTAGTTGAAACATAGGCTGACAAAGCACCAAGTTTCATTATCCGATGTTCCTCTCCTATAGGCAGGCAGCTCGGGATGGCTTCAATCCAGAAGAAACTCAACAGCATAAGAATCCCAGATATGTCTGGATCTCAGAGAGTGTCCGTCATTGGCAAGGTCAAGTACAGCTTGTCAAAGTAAGACAATGTATTGACCTGATCTGATCTACAGTATATGCTATATTTTGCTTTGTTCTCCAAGTACCATCATTAGCATGTTATTTCCTCTAGTATCCAAACAGTGGCTGTGGGATTACCATCCTCTGCTGTGGATCTGGTGCCTGGGACCAGTGTCAGACTGTCTGTTAGTAACGCATTCATCAGTATGAAGGGAAATTGGAGGGTCAAGTACCGCAGATTACTGTGAGTGAGTGAGGCAAGATGTTCCATACACAAAATACCTTCCTTCTTCTTCTTAGTCTGGTTTTACTAGAATTTGTATTTTTATTATTGCCATGTACATTTTGTTTTATGTAAATGTTTGTTTTATGAAAAAAAAAAAAAACTCCTAGTTGCGAACGTACCTTTCATTGACAATGGCAATAAAGCCGATACAGGTTCTGATGTCTCTTAACAGGAGGGACAGCGGTTCCTTTGATTTGAGTGTGAAAGGACTGTCCATCAGCACAGGCATCGCTGTCAAACGTGATGAGACAGGGCGACCTCAAGTCAGTAATGTCAACTGTGTGGCTACCGTTGGCAGCGTGACCATCAAATTCCACGGTGGAGCCAGGTGAAATAAGTACCGCTAGCCACTGCTGTCCAGAAGACATGGCTGAAGGCCTTTCCTCATTCATTGCGTTGTCTTTTATTTCAGCTGGCTGTACAATCTTTTCAGAAAGTTCCTCAGTAAGGCATTGCGCAATGCGCTGCAGAAAAAGGTGAGCACTTAAGCACTCTTGACCATGACCCTTGCATGCTGGTTTAACCATGAATCAAATTCTACCAGTAGGAATCTTATTTAACAGTAGCGAGTGCACTTATGTAATCAGTATAAAATGTTAACGTTTAAAAAAAAAAAAAAAGGATTCTAGTTTAGTACGCTGACAAAGCGCACAAAGTACCAATCTAACCAAACCTGATAGTGTTGCAAAATGCCAGACAATTTCTGGTAAATTATGAAAAAAAAACAAAAAAAACTGTCGTTGCACGCACATAAAATATCAACTTGCACCATGTCTCCTTCCTCAATCTAATGTTTCTTCCCCTTGTGTAATTGTTGCGTTATTTTGACTTACCTTATTCAAACAATACTTTACTATAGTAATATGATGGAATTTCCATTGAACGAGGAGCCAACTGTTTCACTTTGAACTCCCCCAGATTGTAAAAACAAAAACACTGAATTTATTTTATTTACAGTATACGTCTACTGAGTAACTCACCACAGTATTACCAACTGAAATGTCAGATGATTGAGACTGAATAAGTCTTATCGTCATAGTACTGTAGACCAAACAGCATTGCACCATAGTGGTTACCCCATCACATTACTACATAATGTGCACTTGGAATTCATTCTTCAATTGCACTTAGGTAGGCTTGATAAAATGTATTGAGTTACATAAATTGTATATAGTGAGGACAAATGAATGGTCGGGATGGAGATTTAAAAAAAACTGACTTACTGTATTTACAGGAATGCTGACTGATTTGTGTGCCTTTGATGGCTTGGTAGTTGTAGTTGGTAGTAAACATTTACAAAACAAGGCAGAAAATAATGTAGCTATCAATATGTATTTTATACGGGCGGCACTCAAACTCTACATCATTTCAAAAATCTTAAAACAGATTCACACCATTACCACAAAAAAAATCTAATGAAGAATAATCTGATTTACAATTTCAGATCTGCCCCCTGGTGAATGACGCCGTGTCTGATTTGAACCCTCGTTTGAAAACGCTCAATGGTAAACATCCCTCTTTTTGTCATATGTGAATGTCAGAACCTGTTCAATGCAGTTTATGATCTAATAATAACAGTTGGCAAGACTTGATGAGTACATATTGAGGTCCAATTGTTCACAAATCACAGAGATTATTCAACATAATTCAACGAGTGCCTGGAGAAAACCCACGCAGGCATGGGGAGAACATGCAAACGTCACACAGGCGGGGCCGGGATTTGAACCCCAGTCCTCAGAACTGTGAGGCAGGTGTGATAACCACCCTTTCATCATGCCGCAACTTTAGAGGTCTAATTACATTGACTTGTAAAGGTTATAGTCTGGATTAGAATCATAAATATTACCCCTAATTTCTGGGGTCCTGCATTCATTTTAGAGGGGGTGCATTTTAGGTTCTTGAAATTTTAACTCGAAAGCCGAAAATACCCTCAACTTTTTGTGAGAAGTGCATGTGCGCATGTCTCCGCCTCACAGTTTTCAGTAAAGCTCCAGGCATGAATTATAAGGGAGACATCTTGCTCTGTTGTAAGTGCTGTTTTTTGCAAAAAGTGATTCCAGGCCTCAGAGGGCTGGATTTTTTTATTTTATTTTTTTTTTTTTTGGGACAGTCAGCAAGAGTGTAAAAGTCGTGCTCGCAATGACGCAAACGCACAGTGCGAGCTGTCAAGTCGTGGCCTTCAGTCTGTCTGTACTGTGTAAACACTTCATTTCACTGGTTCGAAGTTTTGGTTGCAGGTTGTTCGCAGTTGAAATCTATGAATTTGTGAGGAAACAAGACTTTTGGGGATTACAAATATTACAGTGAATACTTGAATTACAGAATAAACAGCAAACAGTATTACAAAGCCATAGCCACTTATAATCATAATGTGCTCTGACTGAAAAGGCCTCAGGGCCTTAATTTTTTGGGATAATACAAGTAATATTCTTTTGTCCTGCAGTCTTAGCCCAAGTGGACAAGTATGCAGAGATTGAATATTCCATGGTCTCTGATCCTGAAATCTTGAACTCTTTCATAGGTTTGAGTTTGAAGGTAAAATCCCATCTAAAGGTTTAAAAGACATCTACATCTAAATTTAAAAAACTGAGTTACATATATCGATCGTCCCTCTCTGGTGTTTAGGGGGAATTCTACAACATCGGGACGCATCGGGAGCCTCCGTTCCCCGCTATGGTCTTTTCTCTGCCACCTCAGAACAACAAAATGTTGTACCTTGGTCTGTCTGCCTTCACCGCGAACTCTGCAGCTTTTGTCTACAACACAGCCGGAGCCCTGAGCTTGTACATTACTGACGATATGGTGGGCCGCAATATTCTCTTTTCAACTGTGTCTACTTTCACGCTGACCTGTAACTATTCTCGCTCCGTCGCCACAGATCCCTCAAAGCTCTCCAATCAGGCTCACCACCAGAACATTTGGAGTTTTCATCCCCCAGGTGACAGGACCTGAACCTCATCAAACTATTAACTTCAGGGGATGAAGAGGGAAGTGATTTATCAATAAATATTGCCGTGAACTTTCAGATTGCCAAATCCTTCCCGGGTTTATTGATGAAACTGCTGGTAAAGACGGTGAAAAATCCCATCACCACTTTTGAGCCCAACAACGTGACTATTCAAGCCACCACCACAGTGACGGCCTACGCAATCCAGCCCAACGGCACACTCTCTCCGCTATTTATCATTAACTCGGCATGTTACATATTTTCATGATGATACTCTTTTTGAAATATTGCATTCTTCTTTTTTTTGATAAAAAAAATAATCATAATAATGTCTTCACTCGAATTCATTGTGCCCTTACAGACGACCAGCGTGAGTGCCCGAGTGTTTGTCAATGGCATGAGGCTAGCTGGAGCTGTCACTTTGAACAAGTGAGTTCCGAAAAATAAATGACTCTTTGTTCTAAGAAGAGACGGTGGGGGCAAAAGTTCCTTGTGAGGATGAACGTCGCAGTCTAATTTTGCTTCATTTGCACAGAATGGATCTGACCCTGGGGACAAGTTATGTGGGAGACTTTCGGGTAAGAGTTGGATTCGGAGCCAAATTACAGCTTTTATAGTCCATAGCGATGAGAGGAACTAACCTGTGCTTAATTTACAGGTCAGATCTCTTGACAACATCCTGAACCTGGTCCTGAAAGTGGTTGTTTTACCCATACTGAATGGTAAGTTCTTACCACATGAGCCTGTGTTCCTCCATGGTGCCTTTTTCAATATACAATTGTGCACCGTGCCATATGGAATTGTGACAAACTAGGGTCTTCATATTAATATTATAGAATGAATATTTGACATTTCATACAGATCAAACTGCCATATCTTTGACATGTTTAGACGGTGTTCTGTATTTAGATCTATATTGTCTTGTCAACTAATCTAAATGCGTGGATTGCTCTGTAGTTCAACTTAGAAAAGGATATCCTCTCCCCTCCATTGGAAAGATGAACCTTGTCAACACTGACCTACAGATCCTTAAGGTTAGAGTGACTTTTCAGTAAAAAAGATAATGGCTAAATCATAGTCTTTCATATTTTAAATGTCGATCTTCTTCTTCTGTAGGACTACATGCTGATTGGGACAGATGTTCAGTTTACAGCGTGATGGGAGTAAAACACAAACAATGAAATAACTATAAGATACTACACATCTCCAGCCTTCATTTCAAACCAATATTATAACTCAACATTTATATTTTCCCTTTGTTAAATCAATTATTGTATGTTTTCTTTTCCTGGCAAATTAAATATCAATGAGGAAAGTGGGTTTTTGTTTGTTTTTTACTTCAGCACAGTGTTGCGTCACCCAAACTGTGCAGGACACTATTTGCTTCTGACCTGCGAATTGTCTTTGTTCCATTTCAATAGCATGCTAAATAAATGATGAATAAAATGTAACAAGATGTGCTGCTCCAAGACATTCTGCAGTGGGAGGAAAAAGTATGTGAACCCTTTGGAATGTCTTACAAATTGGTCATAAAATCTATTCTGATCATCTAAATCACAAGAATAAACAAACTGTCTGCTTAAACTAATACCACACTTTTTTTTTTTTTTTTTTTAATTGGAAATAACTTAAACATTCATAGGACAGCGATGGGAAAAAGTAAGTCAAGCTCCAGGCTACTGATTCTCCAAGAGCTAATTAGTCTGGGGTGAGCCAACCTGGAGTCCAATCAATGAAAGCAGATTGGCGATGTGGCTTAAAGCTTCTTTAACCACTAGAAAACACACACCAGTTTAGAATTGTCTCTTGTAGAGAAGCACTGCCTGATGTGGTGCATGCCTGCTCCAAAGAGCTCTCAGAAGACCGACAGTATCGCCATTTACCAAAACCCTGAAACTTAAATAACAAACCAAATATGTTTTCCTTAAATTTATGAACTCTACAGTTTCAACACTTTCAACCATAATAACGTTCTTAACAACTTGTACATACTAACTGGATGTGTTTTTGTAACAACACAAAGTTCAAAGATCACATTAGATCAACACAAACACAGAGGTCCCAAGTGACACAGATGGTTGAAATGTCTTTTTGACAAGATGACAGTTTGACATACTGTAGTTTGTTTCCTGAGTGTCGATCAAGGTCATATGGCAATCGTGGATGGGTAGAGGCAAATGATTATCATATTAATTGCTGGGCAGAAGTGCTGACTGCGTCATGTGACGTCTGTGACACAAGGCTTGACCTCTCAAACTCTGCGAGCTGGCCGACAATATCTACATAAGAGAAAGGACAGCCATTATTTATTGATAATATCATGAAACACCTCGTTGAAGATAGAGCCATTCAAATCTCTCAGTGTCTCACACAAATAACTGTGATACAGGGGACCCCTCGCCCAGTCGGCCCGCGACCCGAGTGAGGATAAGCGGTACGGAAAATGAATGAATGAATAAATAAATATGCAATGGAAGACGGGGATAACGGTCATCATCAAGTGGATAAAATGGTACAACAGTGACAGTCAGCACATACCTGTCACCATTTACAGTGCCTCTGATTAACCCCTCACATCAAGTTCAGCTGTTCATTTAGCTTCTCCTGCCATTTTTTCACTTTTTAGCAGAAGACTGAAGGTTATGTTTTAACACTGACTGGTACTTGGAACTACTCATAATTCTTCCACCATGTCTTTCAGCTGAAGAAAACAGCCTCAAAGCATGTGATGCTGCCACGACCATGCTTCGCTGTTCAATCTTATCTTTGCTCCAAACCTACCTTTTGGAATTATGGCCTAAAAATTCAACCTTAGTTTCATCGGACCACACAAACACAAACACACACACACACACACACACAAATAAATATCCCAAACGTGGGGAAATGAGTTACGGTCCGATGAAACCATATGAAAGCAAATACAACTTTCAATCGCATCTTCAAATCAGACACTGGCTGCCATGGTAATGAGAAAAGCGGAGACCGACAGGACGCAGGTAAGGACTTCTTTGCCTGTACTACAACTATACTAATGGTGGTGATTAAGCACTGAGCATTAGAAATGTATTAAAACCATTTGCAGTTACAGCTTAAAACAAATTGGCACGCTGTTTACCTTTCAAATACGGTTAACGTTTTTAGTATGACAGCCTGCTGGAGCAAATATTTGTATTTGCAATCCACTCTGCACGATATTGTGTCCTCTTCTCCACCACATTGACCCACGTGAGCACCTTTCAACGTCTATCGTGCAGCTGTTAAAAGTCGCCGCTAGCAGCCGTAATAAGACAGGCTCCGACATCCTGATCGGCTCAAACATGTAAGGTTTGACCACAAGTTGACCTGTTTATATACTGTAAATCCTCACCCTGCTTGTATTGTGCGTCCTCTGTCCACTGCTCTTCTCTACACGAACTTACGACTTCTACTCAACGCACCCGGCTGTCACACTCCTGAACTTTGCAGACGACACCACAGTCATCGGCCTCATCAAAGACTGTGACGAGACTGCGTATCGACAAGAAGTGGAGCGGCTGGAGCTGTGGTGCGGCCAACACAATCTGGAGCTGAATACGCTCAAGATGGAAGAGATGATCGTGAATTTCAGGAAACATCCTTCGCCACAGCTGCTCCTCACACTGTCCAACTGCCCTGTGTCAACCGTCGAGACCTTCAAATTCCAGTCTCTCAGGACCTGAAGTGGGAGACCAACATCAACTCCATCCTCAAAAAGGCCCAGCAGAGCAGGGTTCGCGTTGCCCGTTCAGCACTTCGCCAATGGCTAATTAAGCCCGCAGTAAGCGGCGTCACCTCCCCCCTCGCAGGAAAAACTTAAGTGAACTACCCCTTAATAGCGGCAAGAGGGAAATGTAAGTTAAGTACAAACCGTATGGTAGACGTTTTAACTGCGCACGTACACCTCTTTCTGCCATGCTCCCTCGCATGTCACGTTTTTTGAAAAATTATTATTTATTCTTTTTTTTTTTTTTTTTTTAAACAATTCACATACATAGGGCAAATGTTATTTAAAAATAATAATAATAAATCATACGCTGGAGTACTTTAAGCCATGGACGTCTCAAGATCAGGAACATTGGGAGTGTTCAATAAAACCTATTCTTTCGCCAATTTATGGTTGACAACTTGCTGGAAAATAACCTGTATGAATTACAAAACATTAACAATGCAAATATGACTTGTGACCGACCGCCATAAAATCCTTGCACCTTTGAACTTTAATGTACATCATTAATAAATATGTTGGTCTCGTCAATCATATTAGGAAAATGTGTCTAAACACCCTTTAAAACTGACAAAGTGCACTAATGCAAATCCCACCTTCACTAGCACATAGTCTCCAGTGTTGATTACAGCTGTGTTGGACTCTGCAGAATGAACAGCAACATCCTCTTTGGGGAAGATCACCCTCATATTGCCATCTGTTCTCCCACACAGCTCCTCGGCAGATCTCTTACTCTCCTGTAGATAACAGAATGGCATCATGAGCATTGTTGCTTGCTAAGGTTACACTAACCCAGTAGAGCATGTGCACCGTCTACTGCGAATGAGCTTTGTTACACATTACAAATCAATGTATCTATTTCTATAAACATCTGCTAGCTTTGCAAATAAAAAAAAATAAAAAGTTTTTTTTTTCAGGATGCTAATAAGATTCTAACGCAGCATCACTGCATGTGAATAAATGAAAAACTTGCAATGACTGTAGTCTACACAAAGCAACTACTGATAAGCAATCAGACAATATTCTTGAAAATAGTGACTAGAACAAATAACATTGTTATTATAACAATATATTTATTACACAAAATGATGACTACATATCCAAGGAAGCCCACACTTTTCCTTGGCAGAGTCCTGAAAAGTATCCTGTACTTTACTACAGCTTGAGAAGGATATACTCCAAACTCTTTGATTCTTATTGTTACATCGAAGAATAATTGATGAACGTTGAGTTAAAAAAGATTGTCAGAACATGCTGACTGGTACCTCTGCCGCGTTTTACTGGATGAAATGAGTGATGATTCAAAAGTGAATCCGTTTTTGCTCAAGAACAAAGAAACTCTGAAAGTATCAAGGTTGTTGAGTTTTTGATCATCTTAAACTTTTATAATACTGGTTAGTGGTTAACTTCTTTTTACACTTGTGTGAGAGTTAAAGACAACGCCCTCCTCATTTTTAAGAGTGTTTAAAGTGGTTTATTGTTTACGTCTATCAATATTTCTCTTAACTTATTTTTGCACTAAACATTTTACTTATTACTTGCTACATTTTGAACATGGACACTGGAACGGAATCAATTTCCATTTTTTACTATGGGAATTTGTTTTTTTTGAAACCCAAACAAATCAGAAGTCAACCAGAATCCCAGAACACTCCTCTGTAGTCCCCACACAAACCCCTTTCACATTGCCTGTTAAAGCAGGTATTTCCCCCCCCCCCCACCCTTTTTCGTGTCACTGTTCTCACAAGCAGCACTGACAGCATTGACATGGACTTGGGGGATGAAGTCTTCCCACAAATAATTAGCCTTCAAAGGTAATATCAGAGCCGTACGAGAGGAAGGATAGTGCCCATGAAAAGGAGACTGCCAGGACATGGGTGTGACACGGGAAAATAAAGCGCAGGCCTTATGTAAATGCAATGAGTACAGTACTGACCCCCTCCACCAGGACAAGTTGTGTGCTATCAATAAGAGTAGCGTTGACCCTTGCAGCTTCTTGTCTGAACACAGTGATACACTCTTCCAGCCTACGCTGCTTCACATCCACTGGCACATCATCTTTAAGGTTATGGAATGCAGGGGTTTTCTAGGTTGGACAACAAAGAGAGAAAATTCGAAGAAATTACTATGTGGCCATTGATTAATGGTGCCAGCATTTTCGTGAATTACTCGCCTTTCTCATGCTATAGGCAAAAAGGAACCCAATGTTGTAGCCCACTTCTCTAATGAGAGACAAGGTCTGCTGGTGATCTTCTTCTGTCTCGCCACAAAAGCCTGAGATGAAGTCACTGCTGAGACTTACCTCTGACACAAAGACGCACACAAACATACATTATAACAAACTAACAATCTCAAGTTAAAAAACAGAACATGCAAAAATACAGTGCCGTGAAAAAAATATTGGCCCCCCCTTCTCAAATTATTATATTTTTGCAGTTTCACCACTAAATGTTTAAAATCAAACAATTGTACATATCAGACCAATATAACGCAAGTGAACTTAAAATGTTGTTTTTAAATGATAATTTCATTGATTAAGGAAAAATAAATACTCAAAGTTACCTGACCATGTGTGAAAAAGTAATTACCCCCCTTGTTAAATCATTAATTAATTGTGGCTAATCACAATTTTTGGTTATTTTTCACTGATCACGCCCAAGCGTTCAATCAAGAAATCACTTAAACAGAATCTGTCCCGACAAAATCAAGTCAGGCAAAAGATCTAAAAAAGCTGCAACAAAATGACACGATTCTAAGAAACTCCAGAACAGTCGAGAAATTAAGTAATTGACATCTATCAGTCTCGAAATGGCTTTTGTAACCACAAAAGCCATTTCTGAAGCTTTAGGATTCCAGCGAACCATAGGGAGAGCCATTACCCTCACATGGAGAAAACATAGAACACTGGAGAACCTTCCCAGGAGTGGCCGGCCTACAAGGATTACCCCAAAAGAAGAGCAATGGCTCATCCAGGAGGCCACAAAGGAAATCAGGACAACTTCTAAAGAACTGCAGGCCTCCCTTGCCTTAGGTAAGGTCAGTGTTCATGACAGAACAATAAGGAAGAGACTGGGCAAAAATGGCATCCATGCCAGGGTTCCAAGGCGAAAACCACTGCTGACCGAAAAGAACAAACACATATCTGAATGATACCCTTTTGGGAGAATATTATATGGACTGACAAGATGAAAGTTGAGCTTTTTGGAAGGTGTGTCTCGTTATATCTGGCGTAAATGTAGCACAGCATTTCAGAAAAAGAACATCATACCAACAGTCAAACATGAGTGATGGTCTTGGGCTGCTTGTTCCTCACATGACCTTGACAACTTGCTGTGACTGATGGAACCATGAATTCTGCTCTTTAACAGAAAATCCTGAAGGAAAATGTTCAGCCATCAGTTTGTGACCTCAAGTTGAAGCGCACTTGGGTTCTGCAGAAGGATAACGATCCAAAACATGCCAGCAAGTTAACTTCTGAATGGCTTGGAAAAAAATAAAACATTTTTTTTTTTTTTTTAAATGAAGGTTTTACAGTGGCTTAGTCAAAGTCCAGACTTTAATCAGATTGAAATGCAGTGTCATGACCTTAAAAAGGCAATTCACACTTGAAACCTATTTTTGCTAAATTCAAACATTTCTGCAAGGAAGAGTGGACCAAAATATGTCCACAGAGATGTGAAAGACTCATTGCCAGTTATAGAAAACGCTTGATTGCAGTTGTTGCTGCTGAGGATGGCCCAACCACTTATTAGGTTTAGGGGGCCATTACTTTTACACACAGGGCCAGGTAACTTTGAAGTGTTTTTTTCCTTAATAAATGAAATTACCATTTTAAAACAGCCTTTTAAATTCACTTGGGTTATATTTGTTTGATATTTGCATTTGTTTGATGATCTTAAACATTAAAGTGGAGAAACTATGAAAAGACATAAGAATTTGAGAAGGGGGTCACGACTTTTTCTGTTTTTTTTTTTTTCCAATCAGAGTCTCCAGTATGGTTACAGACACAGCATTTTAAAAGTTATTACTTTATAAAGAAATGAAATGCTCAGTTTGGAGTAACGCTATTAGACAGGCAATAATGGATCAAGAAATAGTTATTATTGGCATTGTAATTTTGTAGTGATATAAACTGCAATGCATCATACAATCATGTTTCTAATATACGGTATTACCTTTATGAAGCTACAGTACATGAGGGGGGTACATTTTGAAAAGACTGTACAGTATGATACATCTTAGTTCTAAACCACGATAACAATATCTAACACATAACTTTATTAATGTCTTTAGAAAGGAACATTTACAGAGTATAACAGTGTGACCTTCAACAGGTTAGACTATCCCACATGACATGGAAAACCCGAGACTAGACCATTCGTACACGCATTCAGTCACTCATAAGCGTAACCTACCTTGAATAATATTCCTGATGTTCTGTACCAATTCAAGGTATGTCTCTCTTGTATACCTGCAATTTGTGTTTTAAACATCAGTTGCAAGAACTAGTATGTGAACCATGAAACTGCATTTGATTTAAAATGTGATCCGATGATCATCTAAGTCACAACAAAAGACAAACTGTCTGATTAAACTAGTCCTCCCCCACTCACACATCCACCCATCCATTTTCTGTACCGCTTTATCCTCACAAGGCCGGAGCCTATCCCAGCTATCTTCGGGCAGGAGGCGGGGTACACCCTGAACTGGTCGCCGGCCAATCGCAGGGCACATACAAACAAACAACCATTCGCACTCACATTCACACCTACGTACGGGCAATTTAGAGTCTTCAATCAACCTACCGTGCATGTTTTTGGGATGTGGGAGGAAACCGGAGTGCCCGGAGAAAAGCCACGCAGGGACGGGGAGAACATGCAAACTCCACACAGGCGAGGCCGGGATTTGAACCCAGGTCCTCAGAACTGTGAGGCAGGTGTGCTAACCAGTCGTACACCGTGCCGCCCTCCACTCACACAATTATATGTTTTTATAGGACACACCAAAACATTCACAGTGCAGAATACCGGATTACCAACAAAAAGAACTGTTAATTAGCATGAAGCAGCGGTTGCAAAAGTATTTCTAAAAGCCTTAATTTTCATCAGTCCATGGTAGAACGGATTGTTTATAAATGGCGAAAGGTCAGCACTCATGCTACTCTCCGTAGGACTAGCCGTCTTAATGAGGTGAAGAAAGAGAAAGACTGGCATATGGTAACATCATCATCTTTTCCTCTCGGCTTGTCCCGTTAGGGGTCATCACAGCGCATAATATTTTTCCATGTAAGCCTATCTCTTGCATCCTCCTCTCTCACATCAACTGCCCTCGTGTTTTCCCTCACTACATATATGAGTTGCACTTCGTGATTGCACTCTGTAATAGCATATTTGATTCCGTTAGCCCTTGGTAAATTTGAAATTGTTGTTTGTTTGTTTTTATTAGCATTTAATTATTCTTATTTAAAATTTCAATTTGCACTGAAATTGTTTCCATATTGTTTGTTGAAAAGTAGTGCAGTAAAAAACATTTCCCTAACATTAAGAATAATCGTCATTCATATTTGTGATTACAATATTGATCAAAATAATCCTGATTATCATTTTGGCCATAATCGTGCAGCCCTCCTTCTGACCATTGTGCATGTATGATCTGCAACTACAGGACACACATGGTTTGGTTGAGGTTGTTGTCAAATGAGGCTCAACCAGTTGATAAATCCAAAGGTATACATGCTGCATTCAGTAAAAACACAATTGTTTGTGGTATTAGTTTAAGAAAACTGTCTTTTTCTATTGTTGTGACTCAGATGAAGACCAGATCATATTTTATGAAGATGCAGATACCAGGTAATTCCAAAGGGCTTCCGTATAGTTTTTTGCAACAATATATATTTTCTTACCCACGGCGCATAGCTTTCAAGACCTGACTGCTCCCACTTTGAGCTGGAAGATGGATCTGCTTACAAATGTTTTCTCTCTCCGCAATTAGATGCAAAACCTATGCACACATGCAGAGAGGGAGAGAGGGAGGGGGGGGGAGAGAGAGAGAGAGAGAGAGAGAGAGAGAGAAAGGGATGAGAGAGCTGATCAATCACCAGTCAACTGGCCAAGCTTTTATATCTGAATATGTGTGATTGAAACAAACGCTCATTCATGAACCTCATCAGGAAAGTCTTTAGGATGGGGTGATGTGAATCTGATCCTCATATCAGGATCAACCTGTGACACTCTGTCCAGCAGGTCTGAGAAACGTAGACCTCCCAGTTTAGGCCGGTACACAGTCTTGAAGCCGCGGCTCAGCTTTGTCGGAACCGCACCACAGAACTGTTCTTCAGATGTGTCTCTGTAGCTGTTCACATTCTGACCAAGCAATGTCACTTCCTTCACTCCCTGAAAGCATGTACACCACATATAAGACTTGCTACTGATTAATTGAATAAATATTTCCACTTCCTATTCAGTTCAATTTGAACTATTTCTAACTTGCCTGATCGGAGAGGATACGGACTTCCTCGAGAATAGAGCTGGCAGGTCGACTCCTTTCGCGGCCTCGAGTGAAGGGAACAATGCAGTAACTGCACATATTGTCACAGCCCCGCATGATGGACCTGCAAGACATCATTTGAGTGTGTAATGTGGGTGAATAAAACCACCAGAAAAATGTCCTCTTGACAAAACATACACAAAAGCACTGTGTCCCTGAGAAGAGTGGTGGACAGGCATGATGTCAGCGTAGGTCTCCTCTAATGAAAGCAGCACATTGCTTGCCTGTTGACCTCCCTCGGCCACAGTCAATAGACGGGGGAGATCCCGGTAGGCGTCTGGCCCAGCGAGGACATCGACAAGTTTCTCTCGTTCCAAAAGCTCCGTCTTCAGTCTCTCTGCCATGCAACCTAGATGGACACGCACAAAACATGTTGAAAAGCGCTCTGTAGCCTGTGGTCATGTTTATTCATTTAGCATATCGCTCTATCTGTCCATCTTTCGAAGTTAAAAGAATACATTACAAACATTTTATATAATACATACACTAAAAACTAACGTACAACTAGAATATCACTTACCAGAGGACAAACCATTTAAAAAAGTAATTTGGATGTTCATAGATGGGATGACAAATATAAACTTTTAAAAATTAAAAAGAACTAGATCGTAACTAAAAGTTATTTCTTCTTTCCTTTGCCAAAGCGTCCACGCATCAACAATTCAGTAAAAGTTCCCATACCATCTATTTTTTTTTAACAATCTTTGATGTCCTTTTATTGTCTTTGGGATAGGCTCCAGCGGCCCGCAACCCTAGTGAGGATAAGCGGTAAAGATAATGGATGGAATGTATAAATATTATCAGAATCAGCAGAATTCATCATCAGAATCAGCTTCATTGGACAAGTATATAACAAAACACACAAGGACTTTGTCTCCGGTAGTTGGAGACACTCTAGTATCACAGCTAACGGCCACTATGACGAAATATACATTTAGGACATGGAGAACACATGTGGAGAGTCATTGAGCAATTAAAGTGTACCACTAGTGTGGTGATGCTCATAGCATGGCAATTGTGCAAATGATGCAGAGTCCTCAAGCAATTTAGAGCAATTTAAAGTTACTACTAGTGCAATGTTTTGATACAGTGAGGCTTGTGCAAATGTTGCAGAGAATTTAATCAACAACAACAAAATGCAAACAGTGCCGCGTCATAAAATAGTGAGTGTTTGAATAATGTAGTAATGTCCCGACAGAGATGTGCAAACTTGGCAATATGTTGAAATGATATTGTAAGTTAACTTTCAAATGTTTGTGACAAGAGGGAAGAAGCTGTTGGAATGTCTGCTGGTTTTAATTAAATACACTAATTCTGCTTCTGAAATGCTTAGGAATTTCTCCAAAAAGAAATGGAAGCCATTTATTCCTCAACTCCTTTGAGTTTGGCAGGTGATGCAAAGCTTTGCAGAAGAAACAGCTGCATTGTCATGCAGCCATTTTTCCTGAGATGAGTGGGTGGGTACCAACCACAAAGTGGGCAGGTACGTGAATAATTAGTAACTTTCTAAATCACAAACACATGGATGGTTTGAACGGTCAAACATAATGTAGTGGAGTGAATACAAAAAATTACAACCATACCTAAAATGCCAATTTTCATTGGTGTCCGATTCTTAAGGCGCTTATTCTTCATGGCTGTCAGCTGCCTAAGTCTGTTCCAAATTGTTTGTTCAGCTTTTTCTCTGTTACCAAAAAAAAAAAAAAAATGAAGTAGAATAAAATGAAAAAGCTACAAATAAGCATCAGTAACAAACATTTCTAAGAATTGCGATTTTGTAAAGACTACCTGATGGAGCATGTTACAAGAAGGACCACATCTGCCTGCAGATAAAGACGATACAAACTGAACATTTTTGTTATTAAGAGATTAAGTGGTGTTTAAAATAGTGAAGAAACACAACCAAGTCACATACCTCGCGTAAATGTGTCGTGCGTTGGTATCCACTCCTCTGCAATACGGACCAGGCAATATCCGTGTCACGGACATTCATTTGACAGCCATACGTTTCAAAATAGACTGCAACCAGACGCAAGGTTGGTTTACATCTCTCTCAAATCGTCCAAAGTAACGTGAAGATTGAACTTTACCCTTTCGAAAATTTCCCATCTCCAAGTCAGTAGAAAAACAATCGTGTTTGTCTTCTCCTTGTATGTCTGGAGTACATGTTTTATTAGCGGTGAGTCCTTGGATGAAATCATGAAAAGTTGGACCAGAAGAAATCCGAGTCTTGAAATGATCCGATGCTAGCCGCTTTTCCCTGGCACTAACTACACTGCTGCTTGAATTACAGCACGACCTGCCTTGTAAACATCTGACAGGCGGCCGCACTTTGAGAGCGGAAAACAACACACGTTGTTTCATGTTGAGTGGGCTGCCTTATTAGTTGCACTCGTGTAAATAGGAAACATTCAAGTTAATACATAAGCGTCAAGCATGAGCCGGCAAATGTCACCTAAACCAAGTACCGGTGGTCCACACATCAAGAGGACAATCCACTATTTTAAACGCATCGTCAGACATATCCAGATTTAACTGAGCTGTCAAAAATGTCACATCCAAAGGCTAGTCTTCTTTTTTAACTTACAGCTGTTGATTTTTACTTTTCAAAAAAATACAAATACAAATGTAATGTTTTGAATAATCGTATGCTGTCATTATTTCTTGTTGTCTGCAAATTTCAACGTGAAACGAATACGGAAATACACATTTGGGAACGCTCTTGGAGTCCGTCAGAAAAAGGTTTCCCTCTGCAGTCCGTCTACAAATACGGTCCGTCGAGTCAAGTCAATGCAAATTTTATTTTCCCAAAGTACGTTTTGGTAATTTGTCAAACCTTAATCCAAGAGACCTGTGATGAGTGGGATTTAAAGAATGCTCGACATTTATCGCAATCATCAACGTCCCATCCTCAAGCAAAACTGCGGCGTTTAAATGGCTTGCTATTTTGCATTTGCCAAATCTCAGATGGTCAAGAGTTCGACGTAATTAGCACGTTGGACGTGCCTGAGCACTGTAATGTATGTGTTAAGACTGTCAGTCCTTATTGATAATTGTCTTTACATACATCTGATAAGATGTCAGTTATAGAAACGTTACATTTACAAAATGTATTTTCACATCAGTTTTGTCTAACCCTAGCCTTATTTGGGTGTTTTTAAGAA
The DNA here is from genome assembly GCF_024500275.1 of Phycodurus eques. Lineage (NCBI taxonomy): Eukaryota > Metazoa > Chordata > Actinopteri > Syngnathiformes > Syngnathidae > Phycodurus > Phycodurus eques. The sequence continues at coordinate 4,226,549 of NC_084534.1, read as the reverse complement.
AATACAACACATATTTTTAGAAATATTTTGATTTGTTCTACTTCATCACAATGTGTAGAAACATTAAGTGATAGTGGTTGTAATTAAATTACATAAATATATATATTTTTTGCCATTTTAGTCTAGCATTCAGAGGAAAGCATCATTTCCATTACACCACCAAAAAAGGTGTTTTTCAAACAAAATTACTAGCATAATGAAATTTCACACATATATGTACCCAAATGTATAACTGTACTTATTTTAAGCATTTAAAAGATATTTTCTCGTCATCTCGATGACAAACACCTTTTTACTATCTTACTGAAGTCTTTCAATCAAGTTTTTACATGACAGAATCATGAGTTTTCCAATCCCAGACATGAATTGTAACGATAACTGCATAATTTTCAAAACTCCTAAAGATTATTTGTGTAGCTGTGTTATTATTTTTACTTTTGTGTAAAGATTTGTGTTGTGATGGACATGACATTGTGTGGTGGAAAAGACAGCACGTTGGAAATGACGTGTGACACAGAGCATTGCTGAACATCGGTAACTTTTATTGTCCTTGACATCAAGTGACATCATTTTTCAAATTGAATGTTGTTTAAACGTAAAAAAAATAATGCACATGAATCAGATGGTAGAACATTGCTCCTCTTTTTGTGCTGAAACCTACAAACAAGTTGCAAAACTAGGGCTGGCTGTTGGAAGCAAAAAAAAAAAAAACATTCATTAATCTCTCTGTAATTAGTCATTTAATCTTTTAAACAAACTGCCAAACTTCACAAAGTATGAAATCGTGTATAAAGTCTTTTACATAATTGAATACACAGTATTTTAAGTAATATAAGCCAAATAAATGCATTTATAACACTAACATTGTCATTTCCATCACAACACGTATTTTCCATCACAATAAATAAAGTGATGGAAATGACAATGTTTAGCATTTCTTTTAAAATCTCATGACATATTAGCATGCTAATCTCTGTTTTTCGAGTTAGCATAAAATATACTCAAAATACACAACAACATTTTTTATTTTTCCTCATTATTTGTACATTCAAAGGAAATATGAGGTGTTTGGAAATGACGACCAATGAACCTACTCTTGGTTTTGCAAAACTTTACCTTGATTTTTTTCGTTTCCTTTCCTTCCACTGCTATCCTGCCATGAGCTCTCCTGTCACATGACAACTGATGTGGTTGCAAGTAGAAAAAGGTTAAAAAAACAAAAAGTTAAAAGTTACATTTTGTGGTGGGTGGTGGAAATGACAGTGATCCCAAGGGACAGGTGTTCTTTTGATGAAAAATAAATAAAATACTAATATATCTTTAAAGCACATGATATTTTTCATTAAAATAAGGAATTTCTGTGCCATTTGTCAATAAAGTTACTGTTGAATCAAATTTAATTTCAGTCTTAGGAGGAACTGAGAGTCCAAAAGCTGGCCAAGGTACAAAGGACATAGAGTAAAAGCACTCAATAGAAAACCATATTTTATATAATAAAAATAGTAATTTATCCATCCATCCATCCATTTTCTGAGCCGCTTCTCCTCACTAGGGTCGCGGGCGTGCTGGAGCCTATCCCAGCTGTCATCGGGCAGGAGGCGGGGTACACCCTGAACTGGTTGCCAGCCAATCGCAGGGCACATACAAACAAACAACCATTCGCACACCCAGTGTCATGACCCTGTGTTTCAAGTTGTTTTTCTTTGTGTTGCAGTGTCTGGGTGGGCGTGGACATCGGTGACGCACCTGTCATGCATTGTAATCATCAGCCTTTTTAGGGGCCACCGTGACAGTGTGTGGGCGTCGGAATATTCACTCGTTTTTGCCGCCGTTCTGACCGCTGTCCAAATTTAGGCTCAATACGATGATACCACACGTACCGTTTGTCGTGTCTCCCTGCGTTATCTGTTTTTGATTCTCTCTGGTTGTGAGTTCCTTTAGTTTCGTATGTTTCGCCATCACATGCTCTGCCATTAAAGTAAAATTGTTTGGACCTCTGACCTGGAGTCTATTTCTTGGGATCTGCCCTTACGGCATTGCTGATCGTGACACACAGTCACACCCACGGGCAATTTAGAGTCTTCAATTAATGCATGTTTTTGGGATGTGGGAGGAAACCGGAGTGCCCGGAGAAAACCCACGCAGGCACGGGGAGAACATGTAAACTCCACACAGGCGGGGCCGGGGATTGAACCCGGGTCCTCAGAACTGTGAGGCTGACGCTAGTAATTTATCTGTCGTAAAAAAATTTCTAATTTCGTCTTTGTGTCTAGTAAGTGCAGCATGAATAAAAAAATGACAAACGTGTTTTTGTTTTTCTTATTTCTGCCTGGGACACAAATTATTTGATAGTTGGAGAATCGCCTATATATATATATATATATAGATAGATAGATAGATAGATAGATATATAGAAATATATATCTATCTATCCATCCATCCATCCATTTTCTACCGCTTATCCGGGTCAGGTCGCGGGGGCAGTAGCTTTAGCAGGGACGCCCAGACTTCCCTCTCCCCAGCCACTTCATCCAGCTCTTCCAGGGGGATCCCGAGGTGTTCCCAGGCCACTCTCCAGTGTGTCCTGGGTCGTCCCCGGGGACGCATGTAGACTGGTTGGGCGAACTGTCACAACAATAGAAAGACTGGTTGGGCGAACTCCCATGCACCCTCGAGAACCATGCCGAGGGTGTAGAGCTGGTCCACTGTTCCACGGCCAGGACGAAAACCACACTGCTCCTCCTGAATCTGAGATTCGACTTCCCGATGGACCCTCCTCTCCAGCACCCCTGAATAGACCTTACTAGGGAGGCTGAGGAGTGTGATCCCCCTGTAGTTGGAACACACCCTCCGGTCCCCCTTCTTAAAAAGGGGGACCACCACCCCAGTCTGCCAATCCAGAGGCACTGTCCCCGATGTCCACGCGATGTTGCAGAGGCGTATCAACCAGGACAGCCCCACAACATCCAGAGCCTTTAGGAACTCCGGCCGAATCTCATCCACCCCCGGGGCCCTGCCACCAAGGAGCTTTTTGTAACCACCTCGGTGACCTCAAACCCAGAGACAGGAGAGCCCGCCTCAGAGAACCCACACTCTGCTTCCTCATGGGAAGGCGCGTCGGTGGAATTGAGGAGGTCTTCGAAGTATTCTCCCCACCGACTCACAACGTCCCGAGTCGAGGTCAGCAGCGCCCCATCCCCAAATTACACAGTGTTGGTGGTGCACTGCTTTCCTCTCCTGAGACGTCGGATGGTGGACCAGAATTTCCTCGAAGCCGTCCGGAAGTCTTTCTCCATGGCCTCACCGAACTCCTCCCATACCAGAGTTTTTGCTTCAGCGACCACCAGAGCTGCATTCCGCTTGGCCAGCCGGTACCCATCAGCTGCCTCAGGAGTCCCACAGGCCAAAAAGGCCCAATAGGACTCCTTCTTCAGCTTGACGGCATCCCTCACCGTTGGTGTCCACCAACGGGTTCGGGGATTGCCGCCACGACAGGCACCGACCACCTTACGGCCACAGCTCCGGTCGGCCGCCTCAGCAATGGAGGCGTGGAACATGGTCCACTCGGACTCGATGTCCCCCACCTCCCCCGTAACATGAGCAAAGTTCTGTCGGATGTGGGAGTTGAAACGCCTTCTGACAAGCGATCTGCCAGAATATTCCCAGCAGACCCTCACAATACGTTTGGGCCTGCCACGTCGGACCGGCATCTTCCCCCACCATCCGAGCCAACTCACCACCAGGTGGTGATCAGTTGACAGCTCCGCCCCTCTCTTCACCCGAGTGTCCAAGACATGCGGCCGCAAGTCCGATGACACGACCACAAAGTCGATCATCGAACTGCGACCTAGGGTGTCCTGGTGCCAAGTGCACATGTGGACACACTTATGCTTGAACATGGTGTTCGTTATGGACAATCCGTGACGAGCACAGAAGTCCAACAACAGAACACCGCTCTGGTTCTGACCGGGGGGGCCGTTCCTCCCAATCACGCCCTTCCAGGTCTCACTGTCATTGCCCACGTGGGCATTGAAGTCCTCCAACAGAACAATGGAGTCCCCAGCGGGAGCGCTCTCCAGCACCCCCTCCAAGGACTCCAAAAAGGGTGGGTACTCTGAACTGCTATTTGGTCCATAGGCACAAACAACAGTCAGGACCCGTCCCCCCCACCCGAAGGCGGAGGGAGGCTACCCTCTCGTCCACCGGGGTGAACCCCAACGTACAGGCGCCGAGCCGGGGGGCAATAAGTATACCCACACCTGCTCTTCGACTCCAGAGTGGAAGAGAGTCCAACCCCTCTCGAGAGGACTGGTACCAGAGCCCAAGCTGTGTGTGGAGGAGAGTCCGACTATATCTAGTTGGAACTTCTCGACCTCACACACCAGCTCGGGCTCCTTCCCTGCCAGAGAGGTGACATTCCACGTGCCGAGAGCCAGCTTCTGTAGCCGGGGATCGGATCGCCAAGGTCCCCGCCTTCGGCCACCGCCCAGCTCACAATGCACTCAACCCCTATGGCCCCTCCCACAGGTGGTGAGCCCATGGGAAGGGTGACCCACGTTACCCTTTCAGGCTGTGCCCGGCCGGGGCCCATGGGTGCAGGCCTGGCCACCAGGCATTCGCCTTCGAGCCCCACCACCAGACCTGGGTCCAGTGGGGGGCCCCGGTGACCCGCGTCCGGGCAAGGGAAAACAAAGTCCATTGTTTGTCGTCATCATTAGGGGTCTTTGAGCCGTGCTTTGTCTGGTCCCTCACCTAGGACCTGTTTGTCATGGGTGACCCTGCCAGGGGCATAAAGCCCCAGACAACTTAGCTCCTAGGATCACTGGGACACACAAACCCCTACACCACGACAAGGTGACGGCTCAAGGAGGGGTATATATATATATACATATATATATATATATATATATATATATATATAAATGGAAAGTGACATAACCAACTTAATAAAATGCTAGCAGTAAACCTATGCAGATCCACTGGGGAAATTATAAATAGGGGGTGTCTATTTCAACATATATCGAGGCATAATTTTGATAACCCCAATTATACACTTATACAGTTTCTTTTCATTGTAGCTTTTATTTGACAAGGTACACCAATGCAGTGTATGCCCTAATATGCACTTTTTCGAATTTTAATTATTAACTTTTTTCCAATGCCTTTTGCATTGATCATAACAGGAACACATTAAACCAAATGTTTAGATAGTGTAGATAGATCGACAGACAGACCGACTTATTTTAAAAGGTAGTGTGACAATGAGAGCCTGAGAGAGTGAGCATGCCAAGTCAAGAAGGGGGAGTGATCACTGGGAGGTTGAGTATAAACTGACCATGGATGCAGGGCGAAGCATCACTTGTGTTCCAGTAGTTTGTGGTAATGAGAGCTAATGAAAGTGGGTAGCAAATCATAAAGAGGAACTGCAAGGACTCTCCGAAATCACATACAATATTGAGGTAAGTGAGCATAAACCTATATAAGAATACAATGAATATGTAATGTCTGCTTTGAAAATGTTGAACATGCCGAGTTTTTTTTTTCTTCCTATTTTTGTTATTTTATTTATTTTTTCAGATAAGTTGTGGCTCATGGAGGAAAACTGGGGTTTCAGCATTTTTCTCCAATTTAATTTTCTACTGCTGTCATTTCCTTTAGCAGTCCATTCTTCTGCAGGACAACCTTTATGATGAACAAAGCTACACTGCTGCTGTTTTATTGCCTGTTCATGTCTACATCAGGCTCCCCACTATACCCTTCCATCAGGTAAGCTTTACTATAACTCCTGTCTATTCATCTCCCTAATGATATAAAGTGTCATTGTGGAAGTGATTTAAAATTCCTTTCATGCCAGTCAATGGCTTGTTTTTCATTTCAATTCATACATGTGCATTTTAATTTAAAAATTGCTGAGATGAACAAGTAGACCATCTTGTCTTAGTTGTTAAGATGTAAGAAGTACAAAGAAGCAGCATTTGCCAAGCTATTGTAGCGAAGGATTTTATTATTTTTTTTACCCCATTGCATGTCACAACTGCACCCTTTACAATTGTTATGCTAATAGGGTCAGAGTGTAATTGCACTTTAATCTTGCAATTAGTGGAAACATGTCAAATCCTTTTAAAGTGCAAGATTATTTTTGTGAAATATTCTTAGTCTAAGATTTATCTACATCATAAAAAAACATTTGTTAATGACTGCAGTAATTTCTTCTGTGATTCTGTGAATGAAGACATATACCATACAATAGAATGTGGGGAAATTGTTTTACAATTGAATGCAGTAAATTAATTACTATTAGTTTATTGGTATTCTTCAGATTTGGCCAAAGGGACACATCGATCCTGATGACATCTTCTCTAAAGAATCCAGAGCAGGTGGATGACGCAAGTTCTCCCCAAGACAGAACCGACCTACGGTCAGTGTAATTCCACACTCCCCTCCTAATGTATTGGAAGAGTGAGGTCGATTCCTCTATTTTTGCTGTAGACCGAAAAACATTTGGGTTTGATGATTATGAGACGATAGACCAGCAGTTAAGCTTTTACTTCAAGGTATTCACATATGGATATAAAACATAAATTAGAAGATAACATTATTTGTAAAGGAACACCAAATGTATTGGTGAACAAAGGTATTAGAACAGAATAGATAGACTTATAAAGTGAATAGGAACACAAAACATTATTGCACCGCTGAAAACATTATGCAGCTACTCGCCCAATGTTTCCTAAACACACATACAAAAGGGAAAGGGGTGGGGTTTAAGCAACTGTCACCTACTTTTCATTCTTTTTTTTCTTTTTTTTTTTTGTCCTGTTCGGCTGTTAGATCAAGCGGAATGTAAGGTCTGTATCCCTTTTATGCCGGAACAGTTTTACTGTCACAGTGGAGTTTTTAAGCTTCCGCTGTGGTTTCTTAGTATTATATTGAAGTTTATTGAGAATCAGAGTCGAACAGAACAAAGTTTCGAGAGGGGAGAGAGAAACGAAGACAAAAGACAAAGCACTAATTGTAAACAGGATGAGAAAAGTAAGTCATTACATTATCTACAACAATGAAACATTAAATATGACTGTTGCATGGGGCTGCAGTGCACCCTGTGAGGGAAGGACAGGACAAGATAGAACAGGACAAGATAAAACAGGACAAGGACAGGAGAAGAAGCATGCAGGACAAGGGTCGGGAACCCGGCTGTACAACTGAAGTGTGGTGGGATTGACTATGTAAATTCTAAAAGTCTACAGGACGAGAGGATGAGTGAGGGGATACACAAGCAATTCGCATATTCATGAGTTATTTGTCACAATAAGTGAGTGGCCCCACACCCAGTGAAAGAGTGCGGACACATGCAAGTGAATTGACACTGTTTTACATGCACAAAGACTGACAGAAGTGTCCTGTAATTGCTGTGTCCGCACCACGGAGGCAGAGGACCCCAACCAATCAATTGAGGGGCGGGATCGGGCCCAGGGGTCCACCCGAGAGCAGCCCGGTGGACGGGACACGTCCCACACCGAGGGACCCAGGGCGGTCCGCCGACCCCACCGAAGCGCCCCGACAACTGACCCACCGTCCCCCAGAGATGGGTGTATGTGTTGCATTAAAACGTGGGGATGAGTGTGTGTGATGCATTTAAAATCCAGGGGGGCAGGCAGGGCGGAGGGGCAGGGCGCACAGACTGGGAAACAGCTCAGACATGCTGAAACCCGGTCCGACACCCACACCCTTCCGACCCCATACCAGTCCCCCAGGAACCATTTGATATGTATATGTGTCCAGATGTGATTAGTGAGAAAAATATATAAAATATAATATATTCAGTAAGTGGTGTGAGTGTGTGGTAAGTGAGTGATTAAGAGGCATGGCTCCTGCAGGTCGGGCCCATCAGGCCGGACAACCACCAACGAAGAGGGCTGCCCCACCCAGACCCACAGCAACGACCCCGGGACCCCCCATTCCCGCCAGCACCCACGACCCGCCCCCGAGTGTGGGACTGGCTACATTGTGGGTATAGTGGGCTGGTGGGGGGGGCGCCTCGCTCTTCTGGGGGTGGGGCAGAGGTGGCGGGGGGCGGATTTCAGTTGGCTGGGGACTGGCGTTGCGTGGCCGGGTTTGGAGACACCTCGGTGGCGTCAGTGGACCACCATGGATTCCTCGGTGTGGGAGTTATCCCGTCCACCAGGCCGCTCTCGGTTGGACTACTTGGCCTGACCCCGCCTCTCGATTGGGTGGGGTGGGGTGGGGTCCTCAGCCCCCTCGGTGCAGGCACAGCAATTACAGGACACTTCTGACGGTTATGTGCATGCGAAACGGTGTAAATTCACTTGCAGACACACACCCCTGGAACTTATTCGCTGGGTGCGGGGCCACTCACTCATTGCGACAAATCATTTGTAACTATGCAAATTTCTTGGGTATCCCCTCACTTACACTGGTCCTACAGATGTATATAATTTACATAGCCACTGCCACCACACTTCAGTTGTACAGCCGGGTATACGACCCCTGTCCTGCATGCTTCCCCTCTGGTCCTGTCTAGTCCTGTCCTATATTGTCCTGTCCTTCCCTCACTACCGACCCATACATCACTCAAATCCAATGTGTCATTGTACTAGTTATATAATGCTTTGCTTTCCTCATTTTGTTTACAGCTAGTGCTTTGTCTTTTGTTGTCTTCTTTTCCTATATTATTTAGTTGCCTTTTCACTCTCTCACCTTTGTTTTTTTTTCTGTCACTCCCCTTTAAAAACTTTGCTCTGTTCAAAAAAAGAAAAGAAAAAATTGACCACGTATTTACAGTATACAGTATGTATAGAACATAAATCATTAATTTTTTTGTATCCCTGGTCTAATTTCAGCTTCGGCCGCCATGCTGATGCCATCTTTACAAACAGTTATAGGAAAGTGTTGGGCCAAATCTCTGCCAGGAAGTTCCTTCAAACCATCATGGGCAAGCGTCTCAGGTAGGTTTCACTGGGGAAATTAAAATCCTTTGAACTGTGTGCAAATCTAGCTGAAAGCACCACGGAAGATCTCATTGTGGCCATGGGGTGACTGTGACACAGTGAATCATCATTATTTATCCACAGAGACGAAAGTGAGAGCTATATAAAACGCCAGTCAGATCTCTACGAAGGAACCTATAAAGAAGATCTGACGTCCATCCAGAGCAATCAGAGATACAGAGGACTTCATGGAATGCCATGAGGCACAGGTAAATGGTCGTGATACTCCGCAGAAAGCAGAGAACGGCATGTCAGACTTGCTCGAACCCAACTCTTTGTTCCCTCCAGACTGCAGAGCGGAAAGGACACAGATTGAAAAGCAGCTCATTCTCAAAACCATCACGGCTTGTTTTATTGTACCTCTATCTTCACAGACAATATGATGTGCTTTTTTCATTCTCATTGAAGCTGTTCCAAATGTTCCAAACAAATGTTGTTGTTTTTTTTTTATTCCTCAACTTTCCCAGTCTTTTGTTGCCCCTGTCCCAGCTTACTTGGAACATGTTGCATGCATCAAATTCAAAATTAGAGAATATTTGCAACAACAAAAAAAGTAGTGTATTCAGTTGAAAATAGGTTGAAAATGATTTGCAAATCATTGTATTCTGTTTTTATTCACATTTTACACAACGCCGCAACATCATTGGAATTGGGGTTTGTACATTTACACTATAACATCTAGAACAGTGATTTCCAACCACTCTGCAGTGTGGCACATTAGTGTGCCATGAGAGATCATCAGGTGTGCTGTGGATCCACTTGTTGGCATTCAAACCACAGAATAATGGCCGTTTAGTTGAATACAAATTCAACTAAACACACCCGTAATTCACACTGATTAAATACCGTAAATTTTGATCCCCATTCAATGCGGGAGTTATGTTCCAGACCAACCATGATATGTGATTTTTTTTTTTTTTGGGGGGGAGGGAATACTATAAGCCCTAAAACACCCTTCCCGCACAGTTAAAAGACATTTAAACTAATTGAAACACACTTTACACACTTTTTTGCTGAGTAAATGGACAAATATTGTATTTGAACTCAATAAACATTTGCAAGCATAAAATGATAGAAAATTTGTAATAATCGATAAAAAAAAAACATTGGCTATATACAACCCCAATTCCAATGCAGTTGGGTTGTTGTGTGAGGTGAACCTCGCCCCATCTTTGCTTGTGAATGACTGAGCAATTCAGGGAAGCTCCTTTTATACCCAATCATGGCACCCACCTGTTCCCAATTAGCCTGTTCACCCGTGGGATGTTCCAAACAGGTGTTTGATGAGCGTTCCTCAACTTTCTCAGTCTTTTTTGCCACCTGTCCCAGCTTTTTTGGAACGTGTTGCAGCCATAAAATTCTAAGTTAATGATTATTTGCTAAAAACAATAAAGTTAATCAGTTTGAAAATTAAATATCTTGTCTTTTTAGTCTATTCAATTAAATATAGGTTGAACATGATTTGCAAATCACTGTATTCTGTTTTTATTTATGTTTAACACGTGGTCCCAACTTCATTGGAATTGGGGTTGTAGTTCAATCCTTAAAATACCCCTCCCACACACTATAGTCAAACCGATTATTCATTATTATAGGATTATTATTATATAGGATTATTAGGGATTATAATAATAATCCCTCACAAGGAGAAATTCAATTCAATTTAATAAACAAAAATGAAACAATAATATTAAGTCTGACAGTTTGTTGCCTCCTCGTTCCAGATACAGATGAAAGGGCATGTTAAAGTAACACACTAGCATGAAAAACTAGAGAATTTCTGCAGAAATTGCATGTGAATGTTGAAGCTGAACTGCAATGCACTGGAATTACTTGAATTGTTGAAATGTGGAATGAAACTTCAAGTTGGAATGATCTGAATAAGTCAAGAAACATAGAAGGAGTAAATATGTCGTGTATCGCTTAGTTTGGTAAATTTATTGTGAAAATTTGGGGAATGTGATAAATAATTCCCAAGATGTCCTTGAATGAACTGAACAGTTTTGAGTCGGCATGGTTTGAATCAGTCAAGGAATGTGGAAGGAGGAGGTACTGTAAATGTGTAAATATTTAATTATTTATAAATATGTGATTGAATTTGGGAATGTTGTCATAGAAACTTTGGAACAATGAAGATTTTGGGAAAGATGAAAAATACAGTAGATCCCAAGAAGTCCTCAATGAGATGACCATTTTGGAGTTGGAATAATTTGAATTGGTCAAGAAGTGAGAGGAGGTAAATATGTAAAATACCGTATTGCTTAATTTGGGATTTTTTTTTGTGTGAACATTTGGGAATTTGGGGAATGTCATGAATAGCTCTGAATACTGGTATGTCTTGCATGACCGAAACAGTTTGAAGTAAGTGGTTTGAATGGCTCATGATATGTGAGGAAGGAGGTAGTAAATGTGTAAAATGTCTGCATTGATTTGGGGTTATCATAGAAAATGTGAAATCATGAAAAATGTGGAAATTTGGGGAATGTGAAAAATAGTTACGAATATGTCCTGAATGAGCTGAACAGTTTGAAGTTGAAATCATTTGAATCAGTTAAAAATATGGAAAGATGAGTGACATTTGGAAAATATCACCATTCATTTCAATGGGTGTTATTATCATTGAAAATGTAGATTTGACGGGGTGGGCAGGAATTTAGGGAATGTGGAAAATAATTATTTGGATTTTCTGAATGATGTGAATACGTTGAAGTTGGAATGGTTTGAATCGGTGAACAAATTGCAAAGGAATAGAACAGCGAAAATTGGCAGAATAATTAATTTGTAAGTAAAGTAATTCCCAGTAAAATCCCAAACACTTGGGTCATGGGCTAAGTAGGTACTGAAAATAAATAAAGCCCCGCAAAACCTATAGAAAAGTGAGCTAATGTGGTTTCACAAGTTTGCAGCTGTTATTAACCAAAAACATTGAAACTCGTTTAGGTGTTCTAGTAGGCTTTTCTTGACATTTTGTAGTCAAATCTAACAGCACAAGCCAAAACCAGGCATTTTCACAGGGTTGTGCCCTTTTTATATCCACTGTGGACACAAGTGGACAAAATTGTTGTTACCCCTGTTAATGAAATAACAAAACCACAGTCGTCACAGATATAAATTGAATCTGACAGAAGTAAGAATAATAAAAAAATAATGAAAATTAACCAATGAAAATCAGACATTGCTTTTGAATTGTGGTTCAACAGACATTAAAAAAAAACTAAACTCATGAGACAGGCCTGGACAAAAATAATGGTACCATTTTCTGAGCCGCTTCTCCTCACTAGGGTCGCGGGCGTGCTGGAGCCTATTCCAGCTATCATCGGGCATGAGGAGGGGTACACCCTGAACTGGTTGCCAGCCAATCACATACAAACAAACAACCATTCGCACTCACTTTCACACCTACGGGCAATTTAGAGTCTCCAATTAATGCATGTTTTTGGGAGGAAACCGGAGTGCCCGGAGAAAACCCATGCAGGCACGGGGAGAACATGCAAACTCCACACAGGCGGGGCCGGGGATTGAACCCCTGTCCTCAGAACTGTGAGGCTGACGCTCTAACCAGTCGTCCACCGTGCCGCTATAATGGTACCATTAACTTAATATTTTGCTGCACATCATTTTGAAGCGGGCGGCACGGTGGTGGACTGGTTACCACATCTGCCTCAGAGTTCTGAGGACTGGGGAACAAATCCCGGCCACACCTGTGTGGAGTTTGCATTTCTCCGGGTATTCTGGTTTCCGCCCACATCCCAAACACATGCATGGTAGGTTGATTAAAGACTCTAAATTGCCCGTAGGTGTGAATGTGAGTGCAAATGGTTGTTTGTTTATATGTGCCCTGCGATTGGCTGGCGACCAGTTCAGGCTGTCCCCCACCTCTCCGGAATAGGGATATGCTACAGCACACCCGCGACCCGAGTAAGGATAAGCGGTACAGAAAATGGATAGAAGGATGGAACGTTTTGAAGCAATCAAACAATATTTGTAACTTTCAATGAGACTTCTGCACCTCTCAGCAGGTATTTTGGCCTACTTCTCATGAGTGGGCTACTCCAGTTGTTCAACTCTTGGTCGGTCGGTTTTAATTGCGTGTTTAGGGTCATTAACATCTTGCAAAAGATGTTTTAAAATTAAAAGCACCTGTGACTGAGATTAAGCTTTCTGACACTGGGCAGCACATTTCTTTCTAGAATACCTTTGACAGTCCTGAGTTTTTAATTCTACTCTGCACAGATTAAAGACACCCTGTGTCAGATGTAGCAAAGGAGCCCCAGAACATTATAGCCTCCTCCACGTTTCACAGTAGGGACAGTGTTTTTCTGGGTATGCTTCATTTTTGCATCTGTGAACATTGAGCTGATGTGACTTGTTAAAAAGTTCCAGTTTTGTCTTATCATTTCATAGGACATTCTCCCAGAGGCTACGTTACCTTTCGTATTATCTGTTCCTTCAATTCATCAATTTTCCTCCGGCAGCCACTTCCAGGGAGGTTGGCTACACACCCGTGGATCTTAAATTTCTCAGTATGTGCAACTGTAGTCACAGGAACATCAAGCTGTATGGAGGTAAAGGCTATGAGACCATTCTCATAGCCTTTACCTTTAACATGATTGTCTATAAAAAAAAAATCTTACCTACTGAGACAACTCTTATTTGCTTCCGCTGGTCCATGTTTAGTGTGGTCTTCACCATGTCACCAAACAGCACAGTGATAAAGTTTGAAGACACCTGTGATGCTAATTAGAAGACACACCTTTTTTTAAACATATTTTCAATCTTTTCTATGGGTACCATCATTTGAAATAATTCTGTTCAATTACAATTCAAAAGCAACGTCTGATTTTCATTTGTTAATCGTTTTTTTATGTCTTACTTTTGTCAGATTCAAGTTATTTCTATGACCACTGTGGATTTTTCTTACATTAACAGAGGGGTACCAACAATTTTGAAGACTGCTGACTTGACAGTTGTGCAGATAACCATCATTGACACCCTCCATAAGTGTATCAAAGTACATTAACAGTGTGTTAAGATTAAGTGGAAAATTTGGCCGGAAAAGGTGCACAAGTGAGAGGGATGACCACAGCCTTGAGAGGACTGTCAAGGAATGGCGATTCAGAAATCTGGGGGTGCTTCATAAGAAGTGGACTGAGGCTGGTGTCAGTAGACCAAGAACCACCACATACAGATGTCTGCATAACATGGGCTACACCTGTACAATTCCATGTGTCAAGCCACTCCTGAACCAAAACCATCAGAAGCATCTGTGCTGGGCTAAGGAGAAAAAGTACTGGTCTGTTGCCCAGTGGTATAAAGTCCTCTTTTCAGATGAAAGTACATTTTGCATTTCATTTGGCAATCAAGGTCCCAAAATATGGAGGAAAACCAAAGCACAAAAGTCTAGCTGCTTAAAGTCCAGTGTGAAGTTTCCACAGTCAATAATGGTTTGAGGACCAATGTCATTTGCTGATGTGGGTCCATTGTCTTTGATCAAGCCCACAGTCAACGCAGCTGTCTACCAGGACATTTTAGAGCACTTCATGCTTCCCGCTGATCTTTTTGGAGATAACGATTTTATTTTCCAGCGGGATTTAGCACCTGTCCACAAAGCCAAAACTACAAATACCTGGTTTAATAGCCATGGAATAACAGGACTTGATTGGCCATAAAATGCACCTGACTTGAAGCCCATTTAAAATGTGGTATTTTCAAGAGGAAGATGAGGGAATGGAAACCCCGAAATGCAGATGACCTGAAGGCAAATATCAACTTGGGCTACACCACCACCTGATCGGTGCCAAAGGCTTATCACCTCCATGCCACACTGCATTAGTTCTGTAATTAATGCAAAAGGAGGCCCCACAAAGTACTGAGGGCATATTACTTTAATACACTTTTCAGAAAGCAAACATTTCTGTTTAAGATCTGTTGTTGATCATGTGAAATATTCAAATTTTGTCAAATACTGGATTTTTTTCTTTTTTTGTCTTTTTGCCATAATCATCAAAATTGAAACAAATAGACTTGAAATATTTCACTTTGTATGTAGTTAATAGAAAAAGTTTCACTTTTTGAAACAAATTATTGAAATAAATTGACTTTCCTTTGATATTCTATTTTGGCATATACCTCTACACATACTGTACGACCTTTGATACATACAAAAGAGAACACCAATTGACCATTTCTTTATTTCTTAAGAAAAATTCTCAAATTCCCACACGTTACGAACAATTTATCTTGGAGATGCAAATTTGTATCACACAGGAAACAAGCTCTGCCTTGACACACACTCAAACAGTTGGTACAGTTTGAAGTACTGTAAAAGTACAGCAGTGAGTAAGGATCAGCATGTCAGATCTGCTGGCATGCTTACAAGCAGGTGAGACAAAGGGTAATGTACAAAGAAAAACTAAACAAAAACCTTAATTCCATTAAGAAACCATACCCAAAAAAATAAATCAGGCACACCAAGACAGCACTAACAATGTTGTACAACAAGTAAAATAATCTCACAGGAAGATGAAGTGCAATGATCAATCGCGCTGCAACACAGCGGAGCAGTCAGATAGAACTTGTCTGATCTCAAAGACGTTTGATAGTTCCTGAATTTCCTTCCATTCGGCAACATACAAATTCTTCAAATGTTATGATGTTCCAAAGTGAGATGAGATGTATTGGTGATCGAATCCAAGGGGGGGGGGGGGGGGGGGGGGGGGGGGGTAAACGTGTGCTCCTTCAGTGTCTTTGTTCAATGTCTTGCGTCTATTTTTTCTCAATTCTGTGGTGAGAAAAAGGGGAGAATATTGATATTATGCATTCTCTTCAGGAGCGAAACACTCTTGTTTTGTAAAAATCAGGAACAATGTGAAGAGGCTGAACATGCATTTAAATATACCAACAACAAAAAAACAACTTATATTTAGGATGCAAACAAGGCTGATGAGTTTGGCTCACAACACAGCACTCTTTTGATTTAGATGTATAAAAATGTAAAAAATAAATTTAAAAAATAAATAAAAAAGGAGGGATTAGTGCACATGTAGGCCTGTCACACTGGCAAAGTTTTTAGGACGATACACTTTCCCCAAAACTATCATAAATCATAGTATCGTTTTTGATGCCACTAATAAATATAAATGGTATTAGAGTATAATAATTCAAGTACGCTTTTTAACTTATAGTTCCAAAAAATACTAAACCTTGACGTTGAAATGTAAAACAATAAATGAAGTATCTTGGATGAATACAAAAAAAAAAAAAAAAAAAAAAAAAGACAGCTCTGTTCACAAAAACTGCACTAAAAAAAAAAAAAAAAAAATACTAGACATTTGGCACAGAGGTATGCGTCATTGACTTACTAAGGAGGTCAAAAAGTTTTTTAAAAAGCCTGCCAAATTTAAATGAAGAAACAAACAAAAAATAATCACCATGTAAAACAAGGCTCTGAAATCATGAAAAACTCTCCGCGCTGGAGTCAAGCCCTTCACCTGTCAATCAAATATGTTTGCTGTCGCCAACTACTGGCTGAATAACATATGCCACTGTGGTTATGGTTAATAAACAGTTAACTTTCTAGTGTGCGTAATGTGGGGAATAAGCACCAACGAGCACTAAGGTTGTTTTTTTTTACTGACCTCCCCACGGTTGAGCGAGCTGTTTGCAGTGCTGTGAGAAACCATTGGCCCCCTTCTTAATTTCTTATATTTTTGCCCTTTCCCCACTTGAATGTTTAAGATCAAACAATTGTAAATGGTCAAATATAACCCAAGTGAACTTAAAATGCTGTTTAAATTGTGATTTAATTTAAGGGGAAAAAAACTTTTCAAAAACGAAAAAGTAATTACCCCACTTGTTAAATCACAAATTAACTGATCACACCCAAGCCTGATTGCCTCCAGACCTGTTCAATCAAGAAGTCACTTTAAGAGAATCAGTCCTGACAAAATCAAGTCAGACAAAAGATCTAAAAAAGCTGCAACAAAATGACACAATCCAAAGAAATTCCAGAAATACAATAATTGATATCTATCAGTCTGGAAAGGGTTACAAAAGCCATTTCTAAAGCTTTAGGAATCCAGCGAACCGTAGGGAGAGCCATTATCCTCACATGGAGAAAACATGAAAGTGACTTCCCATGAGTGACTGGCCTAACAAGATTACCCCAAGAGAACAGCAATGACTCATACAAGAGGCCAAAGGAACTCAGAACAACTTCTAAAGAACTGCAGGCCTCCCTTGCCTCAGTTAAGGTCAGTGTTCATGACACAAAAATAAGAAAGAGACTGGGCAAAAATGGCATCCTTGGCAGAGTTCCAAGGCGAAAACCACTGCTGACCAAAAAGAACAAAGGCTCATCTTACTTTGGGGGAAAAACAAAAAACAAAAACATTTGAATGATTCCCAAGACCGTTGGGAGAATATTATATTGACTGAGGAGGAGGGTGTGCATCTCCTTACATCTGGTGTAAATACAGCACAGCATTTCAGAAAAAGAACATACCAACAATCAAACGTGGTGGTGGTAGCGTGATGTTCTTGGGCTGCACTGCTCCTTCAGGTCCTGGACAACTTGTTGTGATTGATGGAACTATGAAGTCTGCTCTTTAACAGAAAACCCTGAAGGAGAATCTTCAGCCATGAGTTTGTGACCTCAAGCTGAAGTGCACTTGGTTTCTGCAGCAGGATAACGATCCAAAACACACCAGCAAGTCAACTTCTGAATGGCTTAAAAAAACAACGAAGGTTTTACAGTGGCCTAGTCGAAGTTCAGACTTGAATTCCACTGAAATGCAGCGGCATGACCTTAAAAAGGCCGTTCATGCTCAAAAACCCTCAATTTTTGCTGAATTCTAACAATTCTGCAAAGAAGAGTGGGCCAAAAATATATCCAACAGAGATGTGAAAGACTCATTGCTAGTTATAGAAAACACTTGATTTCAGTTGCTCCTGCTGAGGATCGCCCAACCAGTTATTAGGTTTAGGGGGCGATTACTTTTTCACACAGGGCCAGGTAACTTTGAATTTTTTTCCCCTTCCCTTAATAAATGAAATCACAAATTTAAAAAAGCATTTTAAGTTCACTTGGGTTATATTTGTATGATATTTACATTTGTTTGATGATCTTAAAGTGGGGAAACTATGCTAAAAATATAATAATTTGAGAAGTGGGCAAATACCTTTTCACGGCACTGTATCTCCTGAGCTCGCTAGCTCCTTAGTTCGCGGACTAGCGAACATATTTCCTTTAAGTGTCTCTGCTGTGTGGATCTGCATGCAGGTGGATGGAGCAAGGCTGTGGAGTATAGGACGGAGCAACGCTGAGCCGCCGGTGCTCCACGCGCACACTAGCGACTAAGCCGTACTAGCCTTGCCGCTAATAGCCGGCCACTTTGCAGTGGAGCTGGCGAACTTGCTGTTGGCTCGTATCACCACAACAATGAGAATTTATTGTTTCCGGAAAAGTTTATCATGTCCATTTTATTTATCGAACGATAAGTTGAGATAGTAATTATCGTGACAGGCCGAGGCACATGGCTAAACAGTAGTCTATGTATATGGAGTGTTAAGTACAAGACGAACCAGCAAGTTGGCGAGTACATGAGTGGGCTCAGTTAGGATGAGTGAGCACCACAGAGCTATGCATGCTGCCAACCATTATACAGATGCACTAGAGATACGATCTAGGGGATGCCCTTACTTTAGCCTGGGAGCACAACCAGCTCTTTTGTTACAAATGGACGCTTTATCGGAGGCTCCTATACTTTGCCAACCTACTACTTTGCTCAGCGGCAATCCTGAAAGAGTAAAGAGACAGCGGCATGTGGATGAAGGAGACAAAGACGACGGCACAAATCTGCTGAAATTAGGATGTCCTCAGTGAGTCCTCATTTGTTGGCTACTTGAGTAAAAAGGATTAGAAAGAGGAACAAGAAGAGGTAAATGTGAAGAAAAACATGTTCAGGCAGTGACACAAGTGACAAATGGCTCACTCTGACACTTTAAGGGCTCTACAAGAAATTGCCCACTCACACCGTCTCTCTTGCAGTCAGGCGTCTTCCCTAAAGCAGATCCTGGCACCGATAGGCTTGCGGGCGAATCCACAAGGAGAGCACTTTTCCCCCTCTTTTGGACCAAAGAACTATCAAGAGGCCTTAGACCACCAATGTACTTAACATCTGAAGGACTATGATTGCTCTCTCTCCCTCTCAAGGACTAAGAAGTCTCTAAGAAATCTTTTGTGCCAGGTGCAATCGACACACTTACCTCTTCACTGCTTTATGTGCCAGCATGCGGTTCCCAGCCAGGAATGTTACACCACCGATAATCGCCAGGTACTTAAGAGTCTGGAACATGTTCAAGTGGGTCCAGTAGACGTACATCAGGCCCAGTAGAGCTGATTACCAGAATGTTTGAGCATGAATATCAAATGAAAACGAGTATGTTACATCATTCAAGCAGATTTATTGCTATGAAGTTCTTGTACCATTGCTAAAAATATGCTAGTCTGTTGTTTTCCCATTACGACTGTTGAACTGTTCAATGTTTCAGTAGTTTTTGCACAACCGTCTGTTCTGGAACAAGGAGCTGAAAGGGAAAATCCACAACAGGTTTTTGATCCATGAATGGACCAAAACATTTCCTGGTATTTCAACACCCCTCTTCATCACGTCGTTTACATTTTGACATCTTAAGACAAAGACAACGGCAAAAAATTTATCAACCGTACCTTGCAATTGAGGGGCTTTACACAGGGTGTTCTCAGAGGAAAGTGGCCAAAAAGTATGTGAACCCTTTGGAAGTTTTTAACAGAAATGCAAACACCAAGCCAACCCACCAGCCTATGATGACAATGACAACGACGGCGGCGAGCTCCCCCCCCCAGGAAAAACTCATCGACTCAATACGATTGACATAAATGGCCTATTTTGAGTTCAAAACGGCGAATTTCGCCAAAAGGCCACTTATTTGCATGCATGCTTTAAATATACGCAAACATTTGTCATAAAATGTGGTCTAACCTTCATATAAAAGCAAAAAAAATTGACAGTTTGCTTTAAACTAATACCACACAAACAATTATATTCTCATATTTTTAAAGAAAAGGACAGCCAGGGGAAAGTATGTGAACCTCTCGGCTACACATTCTTCAAGAGCTAATCAGAGTCAGGTGTGAGCCAAATTTAATGAATGAGACAAGATTGAATGTATGGCTTAACTGGCTTAAATTTGAGGTGTGGCTTAAACTGCTCTGGCATTAGAAACACTGGTTTAGAATTGTGTCTTGTCAAGAAGCATTGTCTGATGTGTATACCATGCCTTGGAATTGATGAGTTGTATAAAGCTAGAAAAGGTTACAAAAGGATCTCTAAAAGTCTTGTTCAGTCCATGGTTAGACATATTCCCTAATAAATGGAGAAAGTTCAGCACTGTTTCTGGAGTGGCTGTCCTGTAAAGATGACTGCAAGAGCACAGCGCAGAATGCTCAATGAGGGGGAAAAGAACCCTAGCGTGTCAGCGCAAGACTTGAAAGATACCACTGGCACATGCCAACATCTGTTGACAAATCTACCATGTCAAACAAGAACAGGAGGACAACGAGGAGGAAGCCCTTGCGGTCTAAAAAACATTGCAGAATGTTACAGGTTTCACTTAGACGTTCCACAACACTACTGGTAAAATATAGTGTGGAGAGATAAAAACAAAGTTGAAATGTTTGGGGAGGAACACACAAATGCCATGTGTGGAGGAAAAATGGCATAGCACATCAATATCAAAACCTTATCCCAACTGTGAAGCATGGTATGAGAGAGCATCATGGTATGTGTGTGCTCTGCTTTCTCAGGGCCTGGACAGCTTGCGATCATCAATGGAAAACTGAATTCACAAGACATTTTGCAGAAGAACTTGAGGACATCTGTCCAAAAGTTTAAGCTAAAACGAGGATGGTGTTGCAACAGGACAATGAACCCAAAAAAACCCAGAACCAAATAACAGAATGGCTTCAGAAGAAAAGTTATGTTCTGGAGTGGCCCAGTCAAAGTATCTAAAGTCTTCCACCCTCTCTCTCTCTTCTCCCTGTAGCCTCACACTTCCTCCACCACCACCTCTCATTCATGCACATATATTCTGTGTTACTTCGGCTCATCTTCATTCCTCTGCTTTCCAGTGCATGCCTCCATCTTTCTTACTGTTCCTCCACCTGCTCCCTGCTTTCACTGCAGATCACAATGTCATCTGCAAACATCATGGTCCACGGGGATTGCAGTCTAAACTCATCTGTCAGCCTATCCATCACCACTGCATACAGGAAGGGCCAGTCCCACCTCCACCTTAAATTAGTCTGTCACACCGACAGCACACCTCACCGCTGTTCTGCTGGCCTCGTACATGTCCTGTTTTATTCTAACATACTTCTCTGCCACTCCAGACTTCCGCATGCAGTACCACAGTTCCTCTCTGGGTACTCTGTCATAGGCTTTCTCTAGAGCTACAAAGACACAATGTAGCTCCTTCTGACCTTCTCTGTACTTTTCCATCAACATTCTCAAGGCAAATAATGCATCTGTGGTACTCTTTCTAGGCATGAAACCATACTGTTGCTCACAAATACTCACTTCTGTCCTGAGTCTAGCCTCCACTACTCTTTCCCATAACTTCATTGTGTGGCTCATCAACTTTATTCCTCTATAGTTCCCACAGCTCTGCACATCACCCTTGCTCTTAAAAATGGGCACCAGCACACTTTTCCTCCATTCCTCAGGCATCTTCTCACCCGCTAGAATTCTATTGAATAAGCTGGTCAAAAACTCCACAGCCACCTCTCCTATATGCATCCATACCTCCACAGGAATGTCATCCGGACCAACTGCCTTTCCATTTTTCATCCTCTTTAATGCCTTTCTAACTTCCCACTTCCTGGTCCATCACACTTGCCTCTTCTACTCTCCCTTCTCTCTCATTTTCCTCATTCATAAACTCCTCGAAGTATTCTTTCCGTCTAGCTAACACACTGCTGGCACCAGTCAACATATTTCCATCTCTATCCTTAATCACCCTAACCTGCTGCACATCCTTCCCATCTCTATCCCTCTGTCTGGCCAGCTTGTATAGATCCTTTTCTCCTTCTTTAGTGTCCAACCTGCCATACGTGTCATCATATGCCTCTTGTTTGGCCTTTTCCACCTCTACCTTTGCCCTCAATGTATTCCTTTCGCCTCTCCTCGGTCCTCTCAGTGTCCCACTTCTTCTTAGCTAACCTTTTTCCTTGTATGATTTCCTGTCCTGTGAGGTTCCACCACCAAGTCTCCTTCTCTCCTTTCCTGCCAGAAGATACACCAAGTACTCTCCTGCCTGCCTCTCTGATCACCTTGGCTGCAGTGGTCCAGCCTTCTGGAAGCTCCTCCTGTCCACCGAGAGCCTGTCTCACCTTTTTCCGAAAAGCCGCACAACACTCGTCCTGTCTCAGCTTCCACCACATGGTTCTCTCCTCTCCCCTACCACTACCTTACAGTCGATAACCTCCTTCAGATTACGTCGTCTGCACAAGATGTAAACCAGCTGCGTCCTTCTACCTCCACTCTTGTAGGTCACCCTATGTTCGTGTCTCGTCTGGAAAAAAGTGTTCACTACAGCCATTTGCATCCTTTTTGCAAAGTCTACCACCATCTGTCCCTCCAAGTTTCTTTCCTGGATGACGTACTTACCCATCACTTCCTCATCACCCCTGTTTCCTTCACCAACATGTCCATTACAATCTGCACCAAACACGACTCTCTCTCTGTCTGGGATGCTCAGAACTACTTCGTCTACCTCCTTCCAGAATTTCTCTTTCACCTCTAGGTCACATCCTACCTGTGGGGCATAGCCACTAATCACACTATACATAACACCCTCAAGTTCAAGTTTCAGCCTCATCACTCGATCTGATACTCTTTTCACCTCCAAGACATTCTTAGTCAACTCTTCTTTTAAAATAACCCCGACTCCATTTCTCTTCCCATTTACACCATGGTAAAATAATTTAAACCCTGGCCCTAAACTTCTAGCCTTACTGCCTTTCCACCTGGTCTCCTGGACACACAATATATCAACCTTTCTCCAAATCATCATGTCAACCAACTCCCGAGATTTTCCTGTCATAGTCCCCACATTCAGTTCTAGGCTCTGTGCTTTCCTCCTCTCTTTCTGCCGAAGAACCCGCTTTCCACCTCTTCTTCTTCGACTTTGATCCACAGTAGCTGAATTTCTACATTATGCTCTATAAAAATATGAAAACATAATTGTTTCTGTGGTATTAGTTTTAAGAGCACTCCCGTTTATTCCTGTGATTTAGATGAAGATCAGATTATATTTTATGAATGATTTAGGCAGAAATTGAAGAAACTTAAAGGGTTAATCTTTCCTCCCACCTGAGCCTAGAGTGTCAGAGTATCATCAACAGGATGCAGAGGTTGTGCAAAAAGTAATGAAACATTGAACAGTTCGATACATACATTCAAAAGTTGATAAATGTTCATCCTGAAATGTCACTGGAAAGCCGAATATTCCTTTTTTCAAGTATATATACGTGGGTGTTCAATACACAAATGACAGTAAATGTCATACATTTAGAGAGAAAAAATAAATAAAAAAGGAGACAACACTTTTGGGTTTGGCCCCTACTAAGATTTCAATAGAAGCTTGATTAAATTAGGCATAGTATCGTCACTGATTTATGACAGCCACATACGAAAAAGAGGGACTGAACAACGATCTATAGTTAACATTGTACAGATGGAGACCAACCTGCATGGCCAACATGGAAGAGAATGGTGCTGGGAGAAAAGCTAAAGTTGGAAATGTTTGCTCCAAGCTTAATCCACTGCAAAGAGAGAACAGAAAGAGCGTGTCATTCTTCTTGTATTGAAAGGATGTAAACAAGGCATTGGAAAAAATTGTTCAACACCTGACGGTAACAATTAACGACTACTGAGTACTACATATTCTAGGAAAAAGATTGAGATTTAAATTTAGGAAGTATTGTAATTAATCTTCAATTTATTAACAAATAAAAAAACATTGTTGAGCTGATTTTGTAAGGGGAAAACAACTGGACAATAGGGCATTCAGCAATAACTCAGGTCCATAACAGATTTTTCCATGTTTACTTGATAAATATGAAAATAAGATATGGAGTCCATTGTTACCAGAATAAGCAAAAGCAGGAGGGGAGACAGGACGAGTGCAGTGAATGTGTTGGAAACAACCGTAGGAGGCTTCTTCTCTGGTTCCCTGAATAAGTGCTGCAGAGGCAGGATAACATTTCAATCTACTATAAAATGTCTGATTTCACCTTGTCGAGCAGAGCATGCAACAAAGATTTACTTGGATCTCTGGTTTGGGTATGTAAAGAGTCTTTGGTTGAATTGTTGCTGGGGCATCTTCATCAACAAACCTGAGCACAACATCAGCCTGAGAAAAGATGAATGGCGAATATTAATGTCAGGCATCATTTGGAAGAGAAGAATTACCGCACGATGCTGACACTAACCACATTCCACAAGATGGGGTTCTCCAGTGTGGCATCCCCAACCATGAGATACAGCAAATAGGTACCAGAGATGAGGGCAAATTCTGTTTTACGCTCTGCTGCGTCCAACTCAAACTTGTACAGACCCTTGGTATCGGGCTCGGCAACAAAAACAACCTCTTGGCCAGTTTTCTGATTGTGCAGCCGGACAAAAGTCTGTAAAAGAGAATACAAATCAGAGCTTTATGGGCTTAGGAAGCTGAAATGTTCACATCCTGTATTGATTTCATACCTGGTGGGGGGTAAGTTCAACGCCGGTATTGACATCAACCAGCTGGAAGGCCATGGCAAAGTTCTGGTGGCTATCAGCGGTGAATGAGCTCTTGGCCTTGGATGGATAGTCGACCCTGGATCATTTGAAAAGAACATTTAGTCGTTCACTACCAGTCAATAAAAGGTGTAACGGTCTTGATTTCAAACCTGGTGGTCTTTGTGCCAATGCTCTGGTCCTTATCCACCACAGAGAGGTCCATATTGGTAACCGCCACCTCAGTCGACACTTTCACTTTGAGCTACAGGTGGACCAGCATCAAAGCAAAATAGCAAAGGAAGTCGAGTTTACAGCCGTCGATGCACCAAATGTAGACTTCAAAGTGATTGAAAGTAGTATTAGGACCATACACAAATGATTGTTGAGATTTAAAGGGGACATTATGAATTAATTATAAATCAATGGAGTATACAATACTGTAAATCAAAACACTGAGTATTAACACTTAAGTGGAAAGGCCTACCTTTTACAAAAATTTGAGCGAGAACTACTGAGGACAGTTTCCATTCGCATTATAACATTTTAACTGAAGCAATATGGAATATTTGTGACAGACCCAAACTTAGCATATCAATTTTGTGAGAGTCAAAAGTTGCAAAACGTTTAAAGATATAGTGAACTGCAAGATAGCCGCTCCACACTCTTTAAACTAAGGTGGTTGTAAAAGCCATCTTTAGAGACAATACAACTTTCCTTTCATTTGCAAAACGCTTCCATTGTCATACATATCAGCATCAACTATTTCAACTGCTACAGGTTTAAATGGTGGAGTGGCAATAAAAGACTTAGACTTTTGAAAAGGCAGGTAACTTTAATTGAGCCTCAAGGATAGTAAGATTTATATATAAAAAATAAATAAATAATTGTTTTAAATGGAAACTCACCTCAACATGATTAGCAATCAATCGGCTATCACCAGTCACAGAAACAGTTAACTGGTAATAGCCACTGGTTGGCTGCTGGGACATGAAGTTCAGTTCAAAGACACCACTGAAAAGCAAGAAATATGAATCTTATTTAATATGTTCACAGTCAAAAGTTGATTACATACCAACAGACCCTACCATAATTAACACTAAAATGAATTTAAAATAAATCCATCCAAACCATGAATGTAAAAGACAAAGACAAACTGTAGATTTAAGTTTGGTGACATATGGATTAGTGATGCACCGAAATGAAAATTCTTGAACGAAACTGAAAACCCCCAGGCTGAAAACCAAGAGACCGGAAGAAATTATAAATCAATCAAACTTGATTTGTAAGCTTTTTTCATAGAAAAAAATGCAAAACAAAACACTTTGGATTAATTACAATATATTATAAAAAATCATTCCTGCCAATTATTAAAGATTAAACTAAACCAATTAAGTGAAACTGCATTTATGGCTTCGACTGCAGTGTTGAGAACCTATAGAAATTCACTTTCAGAACAATTTGTCTGAATGTCCATATTTTCCAAATTATGTCAAGAGCATTATCATGGGAACAGTTATTAAAGTCCATCCATCCATCCATCTGCATTTCCTATATCCACTATTGCTGCTGAAATGATGCAAATCTCCCCATAGTGGGACTGATAAAAGTTATATTATAAAGATTTATTATAGTAATACTTTTAAAAAGTACTTTTAAATTATAGGTTCCTTTTCTCAAGCAACATAACAGCGGTGACGTACTAATTTGTTTCCGGTCCCTCCTTTTATGTAGCTCTCTAGTGTTATCGTATATTACAGTATTTTCCTCTATAAAGGCGTACCATTTGTCTGCTATTTTGCTCTTCAAAGTTGACTGATCTCCGCTATAACGAGTTTTCACCTAGACTAATGCAGTGAACCACACAATCACATATTTTGGTGTTTTGCGACTTCATGTGATAGCTGAGCGATGTGCATGGTGTTACCGTCTTTCTCTTGTCTTATTCTCCACCCGTCCTTCATTATTACCATACTTGTCTAAAAGTGTAGTTTATTCGCTGTCATGGAGGCGATGATTAATGACTTATGCTGCATTGACAACGGACGCAATGCGCAAGTTCGCCTCCGCACTTGGTATCATATTTAGGCCCATTAGCTGTAGCTCGTAGGTACAGGTGTCAAAAAGTGTTTGCACCCTTCCTGATTTTTTTCTTTGCATGTTTGTCACACTTAAATGTTTCCCATCGTCACACAAATTTAAATACTAGTCAGAGAAAAAAAGTAATCACAAAGTGCAGTTTTTAAATGCAGGTTATTATTAAGGGAGAAAAAAATCCAAACCTACAGGGCCCTGTGTGGCCCCTTAAACCTAGTAACTGGTTGGGCCAACCTCGTTTGCGATAACTTGTAGTTCTGTGGAGGAATTTTGGCCCATTTGCAGAATTGTTGCAATTCAGCCATATTGGAGGGTTTTCAAGCATCAAACGCCTTTTTAAGGTCATGCGACAGCATCTCAGTAGGAGTCAGGCCACACCAAAGTCTTCATTTTGTTTTTCTTCAGCCATTCAGAGGTGGACTTGGTGTGTTTTGGATCATTGTCCTGCTGCAGAACCCAAGTTATTTTCAGCTTGAGGTCACGAACAGATCGCCGGACATTCTCCTTCAGGAGTTTTTGGTAGACAGCAGAATTTATGGTTCCATTTATCACAGCATGTCTTCCAGGTCTTAAAACAGCAAAACAGCCCCATACCATCAAACTACCACCACCGTATTTTACTGTGGGTATGAGCTTTTACCTGAAATGCAGTGTTACTTTTACATCATATGTAATGGGAATTACACCTTCCAAAAAAATCTGTTTTGTCTCATCACACCATAGAGTATTTTCTCATGAATCTTGGGGATCATCAAGATGTCTTTTGGCAAAATTGAGGCAAGCCTTAATGTTATTTTTGCTCAGCAGTAGTTTTCATCTTGGAACTCTGCCATGTAGGCCATTGTTGCCCAGTCTCTTTCTTATGGTGTAGCTATGAACACTGCCCTTAACTGAGGCAAGTGAGGCCTGCAGTTCTTTGGATGTTGTGGGGTCTTTTGTGACCTCTTGAATGAGTCGTCGCTGCGCTCTTGGGGTAATTTTGGCCGGTCGGCCGCTCCTGGGAAGGTTCACCACTGTTTGATGCTTTCGCCATTTGTCGATAATGGCTCTCACTGTGGTTCGCTGGAGTCCCAAAGCTTTAGAAATGGCTTTATAACCTTTTCCACACTGACAGAGCTCAATTACTTCCGTTCTCATTTGTTCCTGATTTTCTTTACATCTCGGCATGATGATTCTCTCTTAATAGTAAGTCTTTATGTATCCTGTTTTATATTATATTGTCTTGTAGATGTATTTTACTGCTTTTTTACATCATGGCCAGGGGACTACAGATGAAAACTAGCCTTCTGGCTAATTCTGGCTTTTTTAACCATGTGTATTTCATGTGTTTTATGAAATTGCATTGTCCCCTTTCAAATAAACTGATTAATAATGATGTGTAGCTTTTGAGGATCTTTTGGTCAACTTCGCTTCATCAGGCAGGTGCTACTTAAGTGATTTCTTCACTGAGAACAGGTGTGGCAGGCCTAGGTTTGGCTAAAGAAATTAAACTCGGGTATGATAAACAACAGTTAAGTTAGGTTTTAATGAGGGGGGCAATCAGTCACACAGGGCCATGTAGGTTTTTTTTCCCTCCCTTAATAAAAAGAAAAACATTAAAAACTGCACATTGTCTTAATGTTGTCTTTGACTAATATTTCAATTCTTTTGACGATTGGAAACATTGAAGTGTGACTAACACACACAAAAAATCTGAAATTAGGAAGGGGGGGCAAACAATTTTTCACACCACTGTAGCTGAGGATGGCTGCCTCAAAATAGCATTCAACTCGTGTTCAGCTTACCCGAACAGCAGAAACCAGCAAGGTTGGGCGACAATAGGGGCACTCCGTTTGGGTTAATAGCCAACTAGCATAATGACGGAAAACCCACACGGTTCCCATAATTTATCGCGACATGCAAATTTGATTAAAGTAATAAAGTTATTAAAACGTGTATATGTTACTAGTAGTTTGCTGAATGTGTTATTTAACATTTATGCTTATTTCACATTTATGGTTGATTTCTGGCACTATGTCATGATCGAACCCTGAGTGTAGGCTGTGTGTAATAAAGTGACCTTCCAGTCATTTCAACTGGATATTCCACCATGCTGTCCAGGGCATTGGTTGTTAATAGTAAATGATTCTTTACTCGTCTACGGACTCTTGTGCCCGTCATCAGTGATCAACGTTGCATGTTATGCATGAGACATTATTTTGGTGAATTACTAATAAAGCTACAGTGGCGTGAAAAAGTATTGTCCCCCTTCTCAAATTATATATTCTTTATATATAAAAGTTGTCCTGAGTTCCTTTGTGGCCTCCTGGATGAGTTATTGCTGTTCTGTCAGGGTAATCTTTGTAGGCCGCCTACTCCTGGGAAGATTCACCACTGTTCCATGTTTTCTCCATGTGAGGATAATGGCTCTCCCTATGGTTCGGTGGAATCATAAAGCTTTAGAAAAGGTTTTTGTAACACTTTCCAGACTGTTAGATGTCAATTTCTTTATTTTTCAACTGTTATGGAATTTCTTTGGATCGAGTCATTATGTTGCAGCTTTTCTTTTTTTTTTTTTTTTAAAGCTTTATGTCAGACTTGATTTGGTTGGGACAGATTCTGGTCTGGAGTTAATCAGGCTTGGGTCTGATCGGTGAAAATTAACCAAAAATTGTGATTAGCAACAAAAATGAAATCACCATTTAAAAACAGCATTTCTAGTTCACTTGGGTTATATTTGTCTGATGACCTTAAAGTGGGAAACTATGCAAAAAGAAGGGGGCAAATACTTTTCATGGTACTGTAAGCTAGTTCTTTATGACGCTTACTCATTGAGAGTGAATTGTGCTTGGCCAAGAATTATACTCTTCGTGGCCACTGCATATGCAGAATCCAGCTGCACATTAGCTGAGGCCAGAGGCTGAGACATGACGTCAGTAACTAGGATCTGAGAATCAGAAAGAAAACCAGAATGACTGAAATAATTCCATATGCCGTCCACATAAATACTGAGGTGACATCCTGCATTTATACCTGCAGGGTTGGCTGGCTGTGTGACACGGTGGGCGGGCCATGAGTGTTGACGACCACTGGAACATGGAAACGGTTGTTGGAGAGGGTAGCGGCAGCATTTGCCACACTGAAGGCCTCAGCCAGAGAATCCCAGGACTTTTTGCTGAAAATGGAGTTCACTAGCTGAATTACTTGATCCTGTGAAAAGAACAAAGTCACCCAAACATTTCAGTGACAGGCTAGAACAGGAGTGAACAAAATAAGCCCCACAGGCAATGTCACCCAAACATTTCAGTGACAGGCTAGAACAGGAGTGGGCAAAATAAACCCCACAGGCAACATACACCCTGCTCCATTCTTTAATTCGGTAATTAATTCTAATTAAATTACATTTTGATATAGCCGACTGTCCATTACATTGAAGCACAATTTCTTTTAGGCCATATGCACCCATATTACTGTATAGTACAAAATTGTTTTGTAGTTTTTTTCATGGCCTAAAACGCCCAGTTATTGTAAATATAAAGAAAGCTTAAAAATTTTTAGTTTCACATTGTATCCAAACTTACCACGCCAGTGTGCTTGATTTCAGTTGTTGATGACAGACATGCAACCAGAGGCATGAAAAAAGTGACCCAAAAAATAAAGAAAACATTGTGGGGAGGGGGACTGGGGGGGGTCCTCCGGGCCCCCACAGAGAGTTTTCTTGATTCTAACATAAATTAAGCAATCTGGAAGACTCTGAAGAGTACAATAAGGTAAAAAAAATATAATTCTTCAAGCTAATTTACACCGCTCAAGTACATGCTGTGCAATTTTAAAATTAAAATGAAATTTGCCTCATTTCTTTGTTTTTTTTGTTCTAGCCTCCAACTTGAGCCAGGCCCTTCTCTACTTGCACCTGATGCATGCTTCAAGCTGTGCCACATAAATTGCATCCACCTCTTTAAGCACTCTCATTTTGGAAAGCAAGTGACTCAAATCATTGCCTGTTTCACTGTTACGAACTTCAAAGGCTATTCCCTAATGCACCCTCCAGCAAAATATTAAGTACAATATTTTTCCATTTTCATTGTCCATTTCTGACTTTGAAGTTATTCCATTCTGTGTTGTGACATAATCCCTAACATCGCTCAGTCGCTTAACACATTTAATATTAACAGCCGTAAACTAATTAGATAATTGTAGCAGTGTTTCCTAATTAATACAAGATGCACTCGTGGATCAAATAGTCACTGATGTTACGTGTGGTTCGCGGTTCCGCCGGGACCACAACCCGCATGACCTAAACGCGAAAATACAAAAGACCAGTGCAACAAATACTACACTGGCTGATCTGATGAGCACAAATGTTGCTTAAACATAAGAGTAGCAATAGAAGATGTCCGCTCCAAAGGTGGATAAAGTAGCCAAATATTGTACTCAAGTAAGAGTACTGTTACTTAACAATGATGTGATTCAAGTAAAAGTAAAAATAGTCCTACAAAAAAATGACTTGAGTACGAGTAAAAGCTACACAGTGAAATTATTACGCAAGTACTGGGTAAATAGTAACTTCTGAATTTCACCACAGCATGAACATAATTTTTTTTTTTAATTACAAAATAAAATGTGAATGCGCAAATTCTGATGTTGCAGTTTGTGTGCGTGTATGTATGCACAGTCAAAACTACAACAACACATCTGCAATTTACTGCATGGTGTTTTCTAAAGTTATAAGTGAGCTGAAATATCCGCGTTTGGGCAGACAGTGCTAGACAAATACTACAATACATGAAAGCTGTTGTTTTTGTTCGTCTAAATGTAAACAAGAGCAGCACGCAGTTGCCTTCAGGGTGACCATTTAAAAACAGCATTTTAAGTTCACTTGGGTTATATTTATCTAATATTTACATTTGTTTGATGATACTGAACAAAGTGGAGAAAATATGCACAAATATAAGAATTTGAGAAGGGGCCCAATACTTTTTTACAGCACTGTACATCTGCCGGAAAAACTGTGGCAGTTATGGCACTCGAGCCCAGGCCCGCATGCTTTTAACTGTACCCAAGATCTGCACTGAGCTGGTGAAACATTATTTTTAATATGGAGCTCCTTCCTCATCATCCGCTTTTCCTCTGTATAAGCAGCATCGTCAGGAAATTCTCCCAGTCAGTTAAGCGCAGCGCTCATCACACAACAACATTTATAGATGTTGGAACTCGGTGCACACATAAGGCGCGCCGTCTTATAAGGTGCCCCCGTCCATTTTGGAGATAATTTAAGACTTTTAAGTGTGCCTTATGGTCGTGAAAATACAGTACCTACTTTTGTTGGAACCTTTTCAAAATTATTTTGCTGAAGAACTTAACTTGTGGGTTTACAGAATGAGTGCCGTGGCAGTATGAAGTGGGACGCTGACGTTCACAGTTGCATATCTATCCTTATTTGTTTCACAAGATTGTTTACATAAATTTGAAAATGAATAATTGTGGATAAAGGAGTCAACGGAGTTAGGTTATGCATGGGGGGAACTTGCCGTGCTCAGCGCTGCAGCGTGAGTTTGCTTCCTGTCATTGTCTTTTCGCTGCATAATCCTAAACCCTAAAGGTCCTGACGACTGTACGTAGGCTTTTCCCAACATTGAGTGCCATTTCCAAGCGAAAATACACACCAATACAAACAAAAACAGCAAAGAATGTGCTGTGACGAGGCCCCATTATCCGCCGGCTGGAGCAGCGTCCCAAATGTGGGGAAGGATCAATACTGTCTCAAATGTCGATGCCGCGGATACCAGAAGATCGATTTTCAAAATTAAATATCGATACTTTTGATATTTCAGTCATTTTAGGGGCTGTGTTTTCAGGATCATATTAGAAAGACAATCGGATGGTATGGATCACCAACAGACACACAGAAGGAGCACATCAAGGCACAAATTCGTGCAGCAAAAGACAAAATCAATTTTGTGGCCCGCCACAATTAAATGTAGATGTGGGGAAACCCTGTATAAGGTGAATAAGTGTTTTAAGACATACCTCAACAAGTCAGTACTACAGTATATTGTTCCCAGTCTTTGTAATTTTTTTCAGCACTTGTCTTCAAATATATTTAATGCATTTAAAAACAAAACATGAAAATGAGCTTGGTTGCACTTTTATTTGGTTTTGGATTTTGATAAGCTGACTTGCTGATTGTTGTATTATGAGATTGAATGTTTTACCTTGTACTATCAAACCTATTTTATGTCTTTGTTGTCTGTCCTGACCAGGACACTCTTGTAAAATAGATTTTTTTGTTTTTATCTCAAGGAGGTTTCCCTTGATAAATAAAGGTTAAACAAATAAAATACAAACATTTTATCCACCCTTGGGATATGACATTCAACAAAGCAAATGATCTTACCTGTTTGAGGGGGGGCTCCATATCCACATGATCTGACAGGGAATACGCAGCAGTTACAAACAAGGCAGTGGCCTCAAGTCCCTCTTCAAAATGGAGGTAGATCCCCCCAAGATCATCTAAACGTGCTGTCAGATCCTGAGAGAAAAAAATGGCACGCTGGTGTTGTCAGAGACAAGTGTCACAGCACCACCTGGTGGAGGTTAAAGACCTCACCTCAATTTCTTCAAGTATTCTTCCAAGTTCTGCCTGCTGAGACAGACGAGTGGCTGTTTGCAGAGCTGAAGTAATGCTGTCCAAAAAGTTAATCGTAAGCACAAAAACAATCTGGTCCCAAACACACACGTACAAAATCCAACCAATTATTTTTCCAACACAACTTACGCCATGACACTGTCCTCCTTGTTGATGCGAGCTGTTAGTGCACCAACGACCTCCTGAGAGGTCAGAGGAAGTCCCAAAGAGCTAAGCGCGCTCACAGCACGGTGAATCTGAGTCATGGTGGAGTCTTCACTGACAGCAGCCAAAAGCATATCCCTGGTTTCATTGGTCACATGGATCTAAGCAGTGACGAAAAAGGGTTAGGTCGTCCACAGGTTTACATTATACAGTGGTGTGAAAAAGTGTATGCCCCCTTCCTGATTTTCTTATTTTTTGCATTTTTGTCACACTTAAATGTTTCCCATCATCAAACAAATGTAAATATTAGTCAAATACAACACAAGTAAACACAAAATGTGTTTAAATGAAGGTTTTGATTATTAAGGGAGGAAAGATCTATCAGTGTGCAAAAGGTTATAAAGCCATTTCTGAAGCTTTGGGACTCCAGCGAACCACAGTGACAGCAGATGACAGTGACAGCAAATGACAAAAACATACAGTCCCCTCCAAATGTATTAGAAGGGCATGGTCAACTTCTTTGTTTTTGTTGTATACTGAAGACATTTGGGTTTCAGATCAAAAGATTAATATGAGACAAAAGTTCAGAATTACAGCTTTTATTTCATGGTATTTACATCTAGATGTGTTGAACAAGTCAGGGCAGAGCACCTTTCGTTTGAAGCCACCCACTTTTAAAGTGAGCAAAAGTATTGGAACAGACATTATTAAATTAACTTAAGAGTGAATAACGTTTAATATTTGATGGCATAACTCTTAATTGCAGTAACTGCATCAAGCCTGCGACCCATTGACTTCACCAGACAACACGTTACATTCTTCATTTGAAATGCTTTTGCAGGCCTTGGCTGCAGCCTCTTTCAGTTCTTGTTTGTTTCTGGGGTTTCTCCCCTCAGTCTCCTCTTCAGGAAGTAAAATGCATGCAATTAAGGTCTGGTGATTGACTTGGCAAGTCTAGGACCTTCCAGTTTTTCCCCAGATGAAGTCCTTTGTTGTGTTGGCAGTGTGTTTTGGGTCAGTCTTGTTGCATGATGAAACTTCTCCCAATTAGTTTGGATGGATTTTTCTTTAATTTGCCTGAGCCATGACATTACCTCCAGACCATGCTTCACAGGTGAGCTTCTGTGTTTTGTATCATAAGCAGATCCTTTCTTTCTCCATACTTTGGCCTTTCCATCACTTTGGTAGAGGTTAATCTTGGTCTCATCAGTCCATAAAACTTTGTTCCAAAACTTGTGTGGCTAATCTCTGTACTTCTTTGCAAAATCAAATCTGGCCATATGATTCTTTTTGCCAATGAGGGGTTTGCATCTTGTGGTATGGCCTGTATATTTCTTCTCTTTAAGTTTTCTTCGAACAGTGGATTGTGATACCCTCACCCCTTCCCCGTGGAGGTTGGCAGTGATATCACTGACTGTAGTCTTTGGGTTTCCTCACAGCGTTCACATTGTTTCTGTCATTAACTGCTGTTGATACCCTCGGGCGACCTGTTCAATGTCTGTTGCTCAGTACACCAGCAGTTAGTTTCTTTTTCAGGACATTAACATTTTTTGCATTGGCTATGCCCAATGTTTGCGCAATAGCTCTGATGAATTTTCCCTCATCTCTCAGCTTCAAAATGGTTTGCTTTTCTCCCATAGACAGCTCTCCGGTATTCATGTTTGCTTAACAGCAAATGCAGTTTTCACAGGTGAAACCGAAAGCCAAAAACAAGCATGATCTAATGTTTAAGGAATCAATCTAAAAGGCAACTCCTGAGCAACTAGAAACAGCCATCAGTCACTTGCTGCAATACTTTTTTGCTCACTTGAAAAGTGGGTGGGTTCAAACAAAAGGTGATCGGTCCTGAGTTGTTGAACACATCTAGATGCAAATACCATTAAATAAAAGCTGGAATTCTAAACTTTTGTCTCATATTCATCTTTTGACCTAAAACAAAAATGTCTTCAGTATAGAACAAAAACAAAGGAATTGACCTTGCCGTTCCAATACTTTTGGAGGGGACTATAGAACAGAGGTGCTTAGGATGGCCCAACCAGTTATTCGGTTTAGGGGGCACTCACTTTTTCACACAGGCGGATGCAGGTTTGGATTTTTTTCCTCCCTTAATAATAAAAGGCATCTAAAAACTGCATTTTGTATTTACTTGTGTTGTCTTTGACTAATAGTTCAATTTGTTTGATGATGGGAAACATTTAAGTGTGACAAACATGCAAAAGTAAAAATAATAATAATCAGGAAAGGGGCAAACACATTCAAACCACTGCAAAGCTACGAACCTAGAAAAATTCACTTCCAGAACAATTTGTTCAAATTTGTCTGAATTTCCATATTTTCTAAATTTTGTCAAGAAAA
Source organism: Phycodurus eques (assembly GCF_024500275.1). Lineage (NCBI taxonomy): Eukaryota > Metazoa > Chordata > Actinopteri > Syngnathiformes > Syngnathidae > Phycodurus > Phycodurus eques. The sequence continues at coordinate 4,190,499 of NC_084534.1, read as the reverse complement.
TTTCTGTGCGACACCAGACATAATCGTTAATACATTATGGCTTCAATATTTTTTATTTTGTTTTTATTAGATCAATCTCATAACTGTGGACACAGTTGGAGTCTGAATCAAAGTACCCATCAGTATTCTTTGGTAGTAAATATTAGTAGGCTAACTTCAGCTGTGAGATCGTTTTAACAGATTTCAGGAGGAGGACAATGTGGTCTAAATTGCATAAGATTGGAGGGGGCGTGACTGTGTTTGCCTTGGGCTCCCCAAATGAAAAGCTAGGTATGTCCCGGTTCGAGTCAGCGTCACTGCTCGGCATGCCAACCAAAGTGGGATTAGCAGATCGTGCATTGATGAAGAAGGCAGCTAGGTAGCTGCGAGAACAAATGTGAATTGCAGGACACATTGACCATCGACACTTCAAATGTACATCACGATAATAAATATGCATGCTTCAATTTAGCGCCAAGCAGCATTGGGTCTCGTCTTCCCCGACGCACCGATCCCTGCAGCTGGAAAAGCCCATGACCCGGACTGGTTAGCCAGCAGCGGCTGGACGACAAAACGCCTTTTACGAAGCGGGGAAGGGGGTTTGGGGGGGGACATTAACACGGTTCACACATGGCAGAATGAGCTTGCTCACATGAACCTTTATCACAAAAGGATTTTGAGTTTTGACGGAGGCACTTTTGATTCCCCATCGTGGCGAACGTGGGCAATATTCGCGTCGCTACATCAGGTTTTAAATTAGCCAATGGTGAGGGCAGCGCAAACCCTGACTCATGCCTTCAGTTCCAATGTATGCACTTCAAAGCAAGACACCGCTTCCCCCACAACTCAAAAATCATCACAGACCTATATGACTGAGAATGTCTCACTATAAATAGTTCAACAATACACAAAACTAAGTTATTACACCATTATGATGCTATGTGTTTGTATTCTACAGTGATTTTTTTTGTTGCACTTTTGAGTATGTGAATTCTACAAAAAATATATTTAAAAAAAAAATAATAATTTAAAATTCATAAGGTGATTGACATCTTTAAGGCGTCATATTGGAAATTGTGTGCCCTGTGGTCATACCTCACATCCGGATATGGCTTGGCTTGTCTCTGCAGCAAAGAAGACTGAGTCTACATTAGTGGGATCAAGCTCGGAATTCAGGAACTGGCATACATCCTGTAAAATAGCCATTAATTGATTTACATCAAGGCCAAGTCAAACAACAAATGTGTACAATCTGAAGCCACATAGCTAAAGCCTAGGCCAGTCTTTCAGGATAGAACAGTATTGGATATGTAAGCCCCTCCTTGAGCCATCACCTTATCGTGGTGGAGGGGTTTGTGTGTCCCAATGATCCTCGGAGCCAAGTTGTCTGGGGCTTTATGCCCCTGGCAGGGTCACCCATGGCAAACAGGTCGTAGGGGAGGGACCAGACAAAGCACGGGTCAAAGACCCCATATGATGACGACAAAAAATGGACACAGGTTTCCCTTGTCCGGACGTGGGTCACCAGGGCCCCCCTCTGGAGGTGGGGCTCGAAGACCGGGCCTGCACCCATGGGGCCCGGCCGGGGACAGCCCGAAAGGGTAACGTGGGTCCCCCTTCCCATGGTCTCACCACCTGTGGGAGGGGCCATAGGGGTCAGGTGCAGTGCGAGCTGGGCGGTGGCCGAAGGCGGGAACCTTGTCGATCCGATCCCCGGCTACAGAAGCTGGCTCTCTAGGTGAGGTGTTCCGGGCACGTCCCACCGGGAAGAGACCCCGGGGACGACCCAGGACACGCTGGAGAGACTACATCTTTCGGCTGGCCTGGGAATGCCTCGGGATCCCCCCGGAAGAGCTGGATGAAGTGGCTGGGGAGAGGGAAGTCTGGGTGTGTCCCTGCTAAAGCTACTGGTCCCGCCACCCCAACCTCGGATAAGAGGTAGAAAATGAATGGATGGATGGATATGTAAGAGGATAAAATAAAGCTATTACGTACCTTGTGATCTGGAACAGTGGTTCCAAGTTTAGTGAGACCGACAACAGAATAGTATGCCGATTCCAGGTCTGTGAAGGTCTGACTGAAGACGTTTTGAAGTCGAGCAATATCAGAGAGGGAAAGATAGTGAGCTGGCGAGAGCGTCTGAGCTCCAGTCAGAGCTAGGCTGAGGAAGACCAACCCGACAAGCCCTGTGAACAGAGGGAAATAAAGGTTGACCCTGTACCTGGCCGGGAGTGCGTTTTAAAGATATGCTTAGTATTGACCGTTACAGTTTTGACTTCATCGATACATTTATGTTTTCCATTTAGTCGCGCTTTCATTGCAGACGTTCACTACACAGTAAAAGCTAGCTAGCTCGCGACCACATGAGTAGGAAAGCTGCACACTAATACAGACGCCGTGAGCTACTTTCTCATATAGTCAGTGCAATGCAACGCCACATTGCATACCCAATAGAATGGACATTAAGATGAAGAAGAAGAAAAAATAAGGGTATGTATAATAAAACAACGACTCATTCACTCACTGAACAGTTCCATGTCTAGCAGTCTTAATGCCGCGTCACCGAAACCGACGATTACTTCCGGTGCAGAGCCCAACCTATCAAGACTGATGTAATATCCGGTTGACCTTCCACAATAATGGTAACTTTTGAGCATTCATACAATTCAAGACTGTCTTCATTTGACAATATTCATCCATTTTCTATAACCGCTTGTCCTGTTCAGGGTTGCAGAGTTCCGTAGCTGACTTCGGGTGAAGGGCAGACAACACCCTGGACTGGTCGCCACACAATACTGCAAAAGATTAACTGTCTAAATTTAAGAAATCTATTCTTGGCTTGAGAAGATTTAAGCTATAAACAAGTGAAATAGTCGTTCTGCACAAGCAATAGGTCAAATAACATTTTCCCGGGTTTCTTTAAATATACAATATAAATAAATATACAAATGAATATAAAACGTAGTTTCACACAAGACGTCTTCAAGAGCGAACAAAGATGACTTATTCGATGTTTAGGCTTCATGGGTTTGCATAATCATATCATATCGTATCATACCACATCATGTATGTACAAATACAAAATACAAATATTTTTTTAAAAATTGTCAGAAACCACCATCCGTAAATATTTTGTTTTATTAGCTTATTTTCATTTTCCAGTTTTCCCTCTCATAGTAACATGCAGGTACAGGTATAGGGAGGAGCTGGTGCATCAGAAGAAAATCTTACCAGACGTGCAGCTGGATTTGTCATCAATATCCAGGAAAGAAAGTCGATTGTCCCAGGTATTGAATTACAATACCCCACAGTGCTCTTTTTCTCTTTTTTTTCAATTAACTGACAGTCCCTCTTCAACTGAACCATACATAGGTGCTGTAAGTGATATATTTGTATCAAAAAGTGTTACAGAGCTGGATTTTCCAATATTCGCGGTCACAAACTGGTCAATAATCCACAGCACAATCAGTAAACGAGCGTCAGTTAGAGCGTCAGCCTCACAGTTCTGAGGACCCGGATTCAATACCCGGTCCCGCCTGTGTGGAGTTTGCATGTTCTCCTCGTACCTGCGTGGGTTTTCTCCGGGCACTCCGGTTTCCTCCCACATCCCAAAAACATGCATTAATTGGAGACTCTAAATTGCCCGTAGGCATGACTGTGAGTGTGAATGGTTGTTTGTTTCTATGTGCCCTGCGATTGGCTGGCAACCAGTTCAGGGTGTACCCTGCCTCCTGCCCGATGACACCTGGGATAGGCTCCAGCACGCCCACGACCCTAGTGAGGAGAAGCGGCTCAGAAAATGGATGGATGGATGGATGAATTTCTGTTGCTGTTGGGGCTAGTCAAAAAATAGTAATTACTATCTTTCAATAAATACACTCAATTGATGATTGAAGACAACTACATTAAATTAGTGGTTCTCATACTTTGTACACCAACTACCACCTTTAAAAAAACCTTACACTGTAGCTCTCCAAAGCAAATTTATTTTGTATAGCGCATTTCATCCACAAGGGAACTCAATATGCTTTAGATTTTAAAAAGCATTAAAAAAGAAAGCTTTTAAACATTTAAAACAAAGAGGAAAAATAAAAGGAAAATTAAAACAGTTTAAAGTGCAAGAAATATAATCTAAAAGTGGAAATGCTCAAAAAAGAATGAGAAAAAAAGAGGAGTTTTTAACCTGGACTTAAAAACATTCACACTTGGGGCTGACGTCACTTCTGTTGGCAACTTATTCCATTTGTGTGCAGCATAATAGCTAAATGGTGCTTCACCATGTTTGCTTTGGACTCTGTGTTCCACTATTTGACCCGAATCTGTCGATCTCAGAGCCCAACTGGGTTTATATTCCATTAGCATTTCTTTCATGTATTTACCATTTAGTGATTTATAGACCAGTAGCAGAACTTTAAAATATATTCTAAAACTGATCTGGAGCTAGTGTAAAGACTTTAGAATTGGAGTGATAGCCTCTGACCTCTTTGTTCTGGTCAGAACCCGAGCTGCAGCATCTGAATGAGCTGCAGCTTTTTAATACTCTTTTTGGGGAGTTGAGTCAGAAGACCATTACAGTAGTCAAGTCTACTTGAGATAAAAGCATGGATGAGTCTGCTTGACTGGTTTCGTTAATACATACAAGCCTTCACTCTGGATATGTTCTTCAGATGGTAGGAGGCAGTTTTAGTAATTGATTTGATATGACTGTTGAAAGTCAGGTCGGAATCTATCAGTACACCAAGGTTTCAGAATTTGTCTTTGGTTTTTAAAGAGAGTGACTCCAGTATGTACTAACACCCATCCTCTTTTCTTTATTGCCAAAAACAATTATCTTAGTTTTGTTGTGGTTGAATTGAAGAACATTTTGGCTCATCCAGTTATTTATCTGTTTTTGACAGTGACACCTCAATTGAACTGTAGTCATCTGGAGACACTGCTAGATATAACTGTGTCATCTGCATAGCTATGATAGTCAAAATTAAAGTTCTGAAGAATTTGACCCAAGGGTAGCATTTACAGGCTGAACAGGAGGGGTCCAAGAAGTGATCCTTGAGGGAACCCATAGGCCATTGCCATTCGATGATATTGAACACTTCCAATGGTTACAAAATAACTCCTTTCCTCCAGGTAGGACCTCAACCATTTAAGGACTGTTCCATCTAGTCCTCCAAGTACCACCATCACGACTAGCATAATACCTTATGGAGACAAATTCCTTGTGTGTTTTTGGACATACTTGGCAAATAAAGATGATTCTGATTCTGACCTTAGTGTAGTACTGTAGGCCCAAGTATCAATCAAAAACAAGATTTAGGTTTAAGGTTTAATTCCTAAAAAGTCAATTTAATATTATTTTCAAGCTATTGTAGTATTATTCATAGTTTAAACATTAACACTATGCTTAAATATGGGAAAAGAAAAACCAGTGATTCAATTAAAATAAATGAGAGAGAGAGAGCGCGAGTGAGAGAAACAAAGGGGGTTCGGCCTTTTTATCCGCTTCAGAGAGCGAGGCCGGCCCCTTTTGACCAAATGGAAGGGAGACCGCGCCTCTAGAATCACATTTCAATTTAGTATAATTTGAGGTTTAAAACCAGTGAAATAAAAAAAAACTAATTATTGGATTTAAGATAACGAGACCATTGTTCCGCTTTGCATTGTCGCGCGCCCATCCTCTTTAATCCCTGTAACGAATGTTTCAAGTGTATGTGTATGCAATGTGGCATTCGTGTTGTGGGGTGAAACATTTCATCCGGTTCAGTTGACAACAGATTTGACATCAGTTCAATTCAAGTTTGCAGAAATACAGAGGTGTTACCGAGGTGGTCTGCGGCAGCCCTGTGGTCGTTGCTGTCGCTGTCACCATGGAAAAACTTTGTATTGATGCCAAAAGGGCTCTGCCGATGTTCTCTGCTAACGCCGTTTCAGCAGACATGTTTGCAGAATGAGCAGCATGGATATTGGCCAACAGCACCTGTCGCCCGGTGGAGGTGGCCGGCAAAGGCTCCCACGTGTCCTAAATACTGCAGCCGTTCTTAAAAGTGACGGCCAAACACTAAAATTACATGTCAAATAAAGTTTCTCATGTAGTTATTATAACTATCATCTGTGTCCAATAGTCCATTTCCTCAGATAAGATGTTTTTTATATGTTTTTTGTTTTTTTGGGACTATAGACACACTCTGACGTTGAGCTTTTATTTAGGTACTTCCGCCTGTCGGCAGTTTGATTTGCATTTTAGCTAAATATTAAGTTCCACCAGAAACATGTAGCTTTAACATTTAGATTTAACATTTAGATCTAACATTTCACATTTAGATTTAACATTTCACATTTAGATATAGATTGAACATTTGTATATATATATATATATATATATATATATATATATATATATATTTGTATATATATATATATATATATATATAAAACATTTAGCTATATATTAAACATTTACATTCAACATTTAGATATAGATTTAACATTTACATTTAACATTGAGAAATGTTCTTCACCTTTAGATATAGTTAACATTTAGATATATATTTCACATTTAGATTTAACATTTAACTAAAAAATTTAACATTTATATTCAACAATTAGATTTAGCATTGATCATTTACATATATATTTAACATTTAGAATTAAGGTTAAGATTTAAATACGTATTTAACATTTATATTTAAGATTTATATTTAGATATATTTAACATTTATATTTATTATATATTTAAATTGATATTTAACATTTGAATTTAAAATTTCGGTGCAACATTTAATATTTGGATTTAACAATCTTCTTCTTTTCCTTTCTGCTTGTCCCTTTAGGGACAAGCAGAAACAGCGTGTCATCCTTTTCGTCATGTCATGCCTTTTCCATGTAAGCCTATCTCCTGCATCCTCCTCTCGAACACCAACTGCCCTCATGTCTTCCCTCACGACATCCGTCAACCTTCGCTTTGGTCTTCCTCTAGCTCTCTTGCCTGGCAGCTGCATCATCATCCTTCTACCAATATACTCACTATTTATCCCCTGCACGTGTCCAAACCATCAAGGTCTGCTCTCTCTAACTTTGTCTCCAAAAACATCGAACCTTGGCTGTCCCTCTGATGAGCTCATTTCTAATTTTATCTAACGTGGTCACGCCGAGAGCGAACCTCAACATCTTAATTTCTGCCACCTCCACCGCTGCTTCCTGTTGTCTCTTCAGTGCCACTGTCTCTAATCCGTACATCATGGCTGGCCTCACCACTGTTTTATAAACTTTGCCCATCATCCTTTCAGAGACTCTTCTGTCACATAACACACCTGACACCTTCCTCCACCCGTTCCAACCTGCTGGGACCCGTTTCTTCACTTCCTGACGACACTCACCATTGCTCTGGACGGTTGACCCCAAGTATCTAAGGTCCTGCACCCTTGCTTTCTCTTCTCCCTGTAGTCTCACTCTTCCCCCACCACCTCTCTCATTCATGCACATATATTCTGTTTTACTTCGGCTAATCTTCATTCCTCTGCTTTCCAGTGCATGCCTCCATCTTTCTAACTGTTCCTCCACCTGCTCCCTGCTTTCACTGCAGATCACAATGTCATCTGCAAACATCATGGTCCACGGGGATTCCAGTCTAACCTCATCTGTCAGCCTATCCATCACCACTGCAAACAGAAAGGGGCTCAGGGCTGATCCTAGATGCAGTCCCACCTCCACCTTCAATTCATCTGTCACACCTGCAGCACACCTCACCGCTGTTCTGCTGCCCTCGTACATGTCCTGTATTATTTTAACATACTTCTCTGCCACTCCAGACTTCTGCATGCAGTACCACAGTTCCTCTCTGGGTACTCTGTCATAGGCTTTCTCTAGATCTACAAAGACACAATGTAGCTCCTTCTGACCTTCTCTGTATTTTTCCATCAACATCCTCAAGGAAAATAATGCATCTGTGGTACTCTTTCTAGGCATGAAACCATACTGTTTCTCACAAATACTCACTTCTGTCCTGAGTCGAGCCTCCACTACTCTTACCCATAACTTCATTGTGTGTCTCATCAACTTTATTCCTCTATAGTTCCCACAACTCTGCACATCACCCTTGTTCTTAAAAAATGGGCGCCAGCGCAATTTTCCTCCATTCCTCAGGCATCTTCTTACGCACAAGAATTCTATTGAACAAGCTGGTCAAACCTCCACAGCCACCTCTCCTAGATGCTTCCATACCTCCACAGGAATGTCATCAGGACCAACTGCCTTTCAATTTTTCATCCTCTTTAATGCCTTTCTAACTTCCCCGTAACTAATCATTGCCATTTCCTGGTCCACCACACTTGCCTCTTCTACTCTCCCCTCTCTCTCATTTTCCTCATTCATCAACTTCTCGAAGTATTCTTTCCATCTAGCTAGCACACTGCTGGCACCAGTCAACATATTTCCATCTCTATCCTTAATCACCCTAACCTGCTGGACATCCTTCCCATCTCTATCCCTCTGTCTGGCCAGCCTGTATAGATCCTTTTCTCCTTCTTTAGTGTCCAAACTGCCATGCATGTCATCATATGCCTCTTGTTTGGGCTTTGCCATCTCTACCTTTGCCCTGTGTCACATCTCAATGTATTCCCTTCGCCTCTCCTCGGTCCTTTCGGTGTCCCACTTCTTCTTAGCTAACCTTTTTTCCTTGTATGATTTCCTGCTGAAAGGATTGTCGGTACCCCCCTACCCACCATTGAGGACTTGCACGCTGCCAGAACTAAGACAAGGGCATGCAAAATCCTCTCGGACCCTCCGCACCCCGGTTACCAGCTCTTCCAGCTCCTTCCCTCAGGTAGGCGCTACCGATCAATGCAAACTAGAACGAGTAGACATTCCAACAGCTTCTTCCCTCTTGCGATCAACTTCTTAAACACCTAACCTATAATTCCATTACAATAAGCTGGCAATTTTTTGACTTGAGTTCATTGTCACATTTCTGTGGGGCCAATTATGTATTACTCGTGCACTCACTGTAGTTGTCTCGCCATGCTGCACTATTTGCATATACTGGCCACTCATGCCAGAGTAGCATCTGCTCCATTTGCACACTGATTGAGGAGTATCTGTAACATTTGCACAACCAACATTGTCCCAGATGATCGCACTACTCGTCACTTTAAACCGCATACACTCCTTGAAGTCTCAGCGTCCTTTGCACAATGGTCATTGCACCGGACTATTGCAATATTAGTCATTCGAACTGCTCTAAGTGCTAGAGGACTCTGCATCTTTTTGCACAATTGTTTTTTGTCAATGTCTTTATGTCTCCAAAGTGTTCTGTAAATTGACTGTCTGTTGTACTTGAGCGGCTCCAACTACCGGAGACAAATTCCTTGTGTGTTTTGGACATACTTGGCAAATAAAGATGATTCTGATTCTGATTCTGTACTGTGAGGTTCCACCACCAAGTCTCATTCTCTCCTTTCCTGCCAGAAGATACACCAAGTACTCTCCTGCCTGCCTCTCTGATCACCTTGGCTGCAGTGGTCCAGTCTTCTGGAAGCTCCTCCTGTCCACCGAGAGCCTGTCTCACCTCTTCCCGAAAAGCTGCACAACACTCGTCCTGTCTCAGCTTCCACCACATGGTTCTCTGCTCTCCCTTTGTCTTCCTAATCTTCCTCCCCACCGTCAGAGTCATCTTACACACCAGCATCCTATGCTGTCTAGCCACACTCTCCCCTACCACTACCTTACAGTCGGTAACCTCCTTCAGATTATATTGTCTGCACAAAATGTAATCCACCTGCATGCTTCTACCTCTGCTCTTGTAGGTCACCCTATGTTCGTGCCTCTTCTGGAAAAAAGTGTTCACTACAGCCATTTGCATCCTTTTTGCAAAGTCGCCATCTGTCCCTCCAAGTTCCTTTCCTGGATACCGTACTTACCCATCACTTCTTCATCATCCCTATTTCCTTCACAAACATGTCTATTACAATCTGCACCAATCACAACTCTCTGTCTGGGATGCTCAGAACTACTTCGTCTCGCTCAGGGGTGGCCAACCCGCGGCTCACGAGCCTCATGCGGCTCTTTAACTAGTTTCATGCGGCTCTTCAGGAGCTGTCACATGACATGCGTCAAAAATGAACTGAGAGTCCGTGTGTGTGAGACAGTGGACACAATGTTAACTGTTGAAAATTACTGATATTATCATGTTGGCGTGGTTATTTTCATTAGATCTGGGTGAGCAGAGGTCTGTGTATGCGTGCATACATGATTAAAAGATGATGTTCATGTGTACCCATGTGTATGATGTGGCTCTTTGCAGTAACACAGAAAAAAAAGTGGCTCTTAGTCTCTGACTAGTTAGCCACCCCTGGTCTAGCTCCTTCCAGAATTTCTCTTTCAACTACCCGTGGGGCATAGCCACTAATCACATTATACATAACACCCTCAATTTCAAGTTTCAGCCTCATCACTCGATCTGATACTCTTTTCACCTCCAAGACATTCTTAGCCAACTCTTCTTTTAAAATAACCCCGACTCCATTTCTCTTCCCATCTACACCATGGTAAAATAGTTTAAACCCTGCTCCTAAACTTCTAGCCTTACTGCCTTTCCACCTGGTCTCCTGGACACACAATATATCAACCTTTCTGCTAATCATCATGTCAACCAACTCCCGAGATTTTCCTGTCATAGTCCCCAAATTCAGTTCTAGGCTCTGAGCTTTCCTCTTCTCTTTCTGCCGAAGAACCCGCTTTCGACCTCTTCTTCTTCGACTTCGAACCACAGTAGCTGAATTTCCAACAGCGCCATGGAGGTTGCCGGCGCCGGTGGCGGACGTTGTTAACCCAGGCCACGACCGATCCGGTATGGAATTCTTTGGATGAACACTCATATTTTTTGGCAAAGTTTTAAGCCGGATGCCCTTCCTGACGCAACCCTCTGCATTTATTCTGGGTTGGGAATACTGTTTGCACTGGCTTGTGCCCCCCATAGGGCTGCATTTAACAGCCAAGCTGCATTGGCCGGGAATCGAACCCGGACCCTCCCGTGTGGCAGGAGAGAATTCTACGACTGAATCACCAATGCTTTTGCAAACAATAGCGTTGACAAATATAGTTCTAAATGTGCAGAAAAGTGACTCGAAAATTCTCACCAGTTTTTTCAAACACTGAGACTAAATGTGACAAAGTGTTATTTCCAGAGCGAGCCGCTTTACAAACGGCACCCCATACGCTCAGTTACTCACACAAACTTGTTTTCATCCATAGGTTGAACACGTCTTGTCAGTCAGATAGTCTTATCAAAGACCTGTCAAATACCTTTAAAGCATTTCTTGTCATTTTGATGTCTGTAAAGCACTTGGTCTTACATTTGTAATGTATAAAAGGTGCTAGATAAATAAATTTGCTTTGATCATTTGACAGCAGTTAAAAGAAAGATTGTTTCAAACAAAACTGTCAAATCTATGAGTGCAAATAAATAGTGGTTTTGTAGATTTGTTCTAGCAGTTCCAACCTGCTACACCTTATGTCCTAGACCAAACATCTACACGGGGAATAGATCCTCAGACTATTACAAGTAATGATTCTACATTTCAGATAGTTCAATATTCTTATCTGCATTAGTCATGGTTGTTGTGATGGGAGGTCATCTTTCTTATTCAAAGGGATCGATCAATTATACTTCATAGTTGCATACATTAACTCCATAAGTGTGTAAATGAATGTCTGGTGGTGACTGTAAATTAAATAACTAGACTAAGCGAAGCAGTGTTATCAGTGCCAAGCGTGTCTTCATTGCAAAAAATAACAAAAAGAAACAACAATGTTGAATGCAATATGTGTGTCTGTATATCTCCGCTCTGTCTTTGGGGCCGCCGGGAGTCAGCCAGAGGTCAGACGAACTGGGTCCCCCACCATCGATCGCCACCATGAGTGCAAATGTCTTGCCCTTTTATTTATCTTCTTCGGAGAGTCTCTGATCCAGTGTTCATCCAATGTCCCTTCTTTCCACAATGGAAGCATCTTCACCCCCTTCTCGTCCCCTCCCTTGTCCAGTATCCGGCCTCAACCTCCTCAAATCGGGTTCAGCGATGCTTTGCTGTCCATTAGTTGTTAAGTACATTCCGCAAGTCCAGGCGGTGTGGGAGGGAGGCAGCTGCTCTTGAGGTAGGAGAAGAGGGGTGCGCAGAAGTGCTGCATGTGGAGTGACGTGCTGTGGGTCACAGGAGACGGTTGTATTGTTGGTCTTCTTCCAGATTTCACTCTTCTAGATTTTTGTCAAAAGGTGATTGATTTGTGGAGACCACTATGGAACCCAGCTTGCGACCACAAACTGACCAGGACACAAGGTATCCACCTGCATGGCAAGACCTTCACGGGGAAGGGACGCTACGCGTTCCAAGCAGAGCGCCCAGGTGGGGGTGACAGCGCCTTCTGCCTCCGGAAAGAACGTCTCATCGTGTGAGTATTTTGATGAAGACTTGGTACCCGGTGAATTGAGAACTGGATCGAACAACAGGAGACTGCAATTGCCGGGCGAAGTATCGGGATTTGGCGGCAGTGTGAAGGTTTCCGCGTTGATTGACTCCGGAGCTGATGAGTGTTTTGTGGACTCCTGTGTGATAGAGACTCTAAATTGTCCACTGTATAGACTTAGCAAACCGAGAAAAGTTCTTGATTTGGATGGGCGTCTCCTGGCAGTTACAACACATATTACGGCTCCTCTGTGTTTAAAGCTCTCCGGTAACCACATCGAGTCGCGGCGATTTTTTGTAATGCCCTGTCAATCTGCTCCAGTTGTGCTGGGATTAACGTGGTTAAAACTTCATAATCCAGATATTAATTGGGATCAACTACAGATTGTGAATTGGAGCCTATTTTGTCATTCTCATTGTCTGCAGTCTGCCATGTCGACTACCACCCCCCGTGTTCAAGACGAGCACATCGAATTGGCTAAAGTACCGGCTGAGTATCATGATTTGCAACTAGTGTTCAGTAAGTAAAGAATTATATTTCGACTTCGCTAGCTGCTGGGTTGATTCGTCCCTCATCGTCGCCAGTGGGTGCCGGATTTTTTTTATCGATAAAAAGGACGGGACCCTGCGACCCTGTGTCGATTTCCGGGGTCTTAACGACATCACGATAAAAAATAAGTATCCTCTCCCGCTGTTGGACTCGGCGTTTGCACCTTTGCAGTCTGCAAAGGTGTTCACAAAATTAGATCTGCGAAATGCCTATCACCTGGTGAGGATGAAGGAGGGAGATGAGTGGAAGACGGCGTTTAATACTCCATTACGTCATTTTGAGTACTTAGTCATGCCTTTTGGACTCACGAATGCTCCCGCTGTGTTTCAGTGTCTTATTAATGATGTGCTCTGGGACATGATAAATGTATTCTGTTTTGTGTACTTGGACGACATCTTAATCTTTTCCCGTGATCAACGTGAACATCACCAACATGTCCGCATGGTGTTGTAGCGCTTGATGGAAAACCGTCTTTACGTCAAGGCTGAGAAGTGTGAGTTCCATGCGGAGTCGGTACAGTTTTTGGGGTTCATTGTGGAGAAGGGCCAGCTTCGGGCCGATCCGGCCAAGATCCAGGCTGTGGTTGATTGGCCAACTCCAACGTCTAGGAAGCAGTTGCAGAGGTTTTTGGGTTTTGCTAATTTTTATAGGCGTTTTATACGTGATTACAGCCTTAAAGTGGGACCTCTGACAAGACTCACTTCCAATAAAATACCATTTGTATGGACCCCTAAGGCGGAAGTGACTTTTGATCATATGAAACAATTGTTTGTGAAGGCTCCTGTGTTACATCATCCTAATCCTGACCTTCCTTTTGTTGTCGAGGTGGACGCATCTGATTCAGGGGTGGGGGCGGTCCTGTCCCAGAGGTCCCCGGTCGACCAAAGGCTGCACCCCTACGCCTTCTTCTCTAGGCGCCTGAGCCCTGCAGAGGCCAATTACGATGTGGGAAATAGAGAGCTGCTGGCCATTGTCCTGGCGCTGCAGGAGTGGAGGCATTGGCTGGATGGTACAAGGGAACCTTTTCAAGTTTTCACCGACCACAAGAACCTGTCTTACCTCCGCACTGCTAAAAGACTCAACCCCCGTCAAGCACGTTGGGCCCTGTTCCTTACCCGTTTCAATTTCATCATCACTTACCGCCCTGGGTTGAAGAACGGCAAACCTGATGCCTTATCTAGACTGCATGGCCCGGCTGCTGTTCAGCCTGTTGTGGAGACCATTCTACCTGGAACCCGGGTGGTGGGAGCGCTTCAGTGGAAGGTTGAGAAGAAGGTGGTGGAGGCGGGGAGGGACGTCCAGGCCCCAGGAGGTGTTCCTGATGGCATTTGTTCCGGTCGTTTTACGTCCAGAGGTGTTGAAGTGGGGACACACGTCGAGAGTCGCTTTCCATCCTGGGGTCAGTCGGACACCTTTCCTCATTTCCCAACGGTTCTGGTGGCAGGGACTACGCAGGGACGTTAAAGAGTATGTTTCGGCATGCTCAGTGTGTGCCCGTAGCAAGATGTCCCATCGTCCTCCAGCTGGTCTTCTTCGTCCACTGCCCATTCCTTCCCGCCCCTGGTCCCACATCGCCTTGGACTTCATCACAGGCCTTCCGCTGTCCGGAGGGAACTCGGTCATCCTGAGTGTTGTCGACAGATTCTCCAAGATGGCCCATTTCGTTGCTCTGCCGAAGCTGCCGTCCTCCTTTGAGACTGCTAATCTCCTTGTCGACCATGTCTTCCGAGTTCATGGTATTCCTGCTGATCTGGTGTCGGACAGGGGGCCGGAGTTCATCTCTCTGGTCTGGAGCTTGTTCTGCAAAGCGCTGGGGGCGTCCTCCAGTCGTTCATCCGGTTTCCACCCGCAGACCAACTGCCAGGCTGAGAGGGCGAATCAAGATGTGGAGGCTGCTCTTCGCTGTGTTTGCCATCAGCACCCCTCCTCGTGGTCTTCTCACCTGCCTTGGGTGGAATATGCGCATAACACCCTCGTTTGCTCTGCCACTGGACGGTCGCCATTCATGACTGCATACGGTTACCAGCCGCCGTTGTTCCCTTCTCAAGAGAGGGAGGTGGTCGTCCCATCTGCACAGGTCCATCTCCGAAGGGCTCATCAGGTGTGGCGGGATGCAAGGGCGGCCTTGTCCCGTACTGAGGCCCGCAACAGGCAGTTAGCTGATAGTCATCGGATCTCAGCTCCTCCCGACCGTCCTGGTGAGAAGGTCTGGTATGTCCACACGAGATTTGCATTTAGCCGGGGGTTCTAAAAAACTGGGTCCTCGGTATATTGGTCCTTTCGAAATTGACTCTGTTGTTAACCCGGTGGCAGTTAAACTTCGGCTCCCTCCCACTATGAAAGTTCACCCTGTATTCCATGTCTCCTTGCTTAAACCGGTTTCCTCCAGCCCTCTGTGTCCTCCAGCGGTGCCTCCTCCTCCTCCGCGGGTGGTTGATGGTGAGCCAGTGTACACGGTGGGTGAACTATTGGATTCCAGAAGAAGGGGCAGGGGTGTGCAGTATTTGGTCGACTGGGAGGGTTACGGCCCTGAGGAGCATTCCTGGGTTCCCCGCTCTTGGATTCTAGATCCGTCCCTTCTCCGGGCCTTCCACTCTCTCCACCCGCAGAAGCCGGGTGGTCCGCCAGGGGGCGTCCTTTGAGGGGGGGGATACTGTCATGGCCCTGTGTTTCAAGTTGTTTTTCTTTGTGTTGCAGTGTCTGGGTGAGCGAAGGTGGGCGTGGACATCGGTGACACACCTGTCATGCATTGCAATCATCAGCCTTTTTAGGGGGCACCGTGACAGTGTGTGGGCGTCGGAATATTCACTCGTTTTTGTCCCGTGTTTGCCGCCGTTCTGACCACTGTCCAAATTTAGGCTCACTCCGATTATACCACACGGACCGTTTGTCGTGTCTCCCTGCGTTTGTCGTGCCATCACCTGCTCGGCCATTCAATTAAAATTGTTCGGACCTCTAACTTGGAGTCTATTCTTTGGGATCTGCCCTTACGGCATTGCCGATTGTGACACATTCACTGCCGTTGACCAGTGTTGAATTCAAATATCCATGTTAACATGGAGGACTGGGAGTGAATGAGAACAATTCTGGAGAAAACTAAATATGATAATTTTGTTTTGGACTTGGTCTTGATAGTTCAGATCATTTTTACACCTTTTTATTTATTTATTTTTTACTCAAACACAACTCTAATTGAAATGCATCTGAAGCAGTACAAGTTACTTTTTCCTGAGAAGAATATAATTCCTAAGCAACATTACCTGTTGCATCTCCATGCTCAAATTCTGTCTTGGTTCTTTGATAAAGCATATGTGCATGAGATTTGAGTCAAAGCACTCTTTTTCTAAACAGTGGTCATCTAATCTGAACTACAAAAACATCTGTAAAGCAATTGTCAACCATAATCAGCTTTCTAAATGTAAAAAATAACATTTCTAAATGTA
This sequence comes from Phycodurus eques, assembly GCF_024500275.1. Classification (NCBI taxonomy): domain Eukaryota; kingdom Metazoa; phylum Chordata; class Actinopteri; order Syngnathiformes; family Syngnathidae; genus Phycodurus; species Phycodurus eques. Next base: position 4,174,075 of record NC_084534.1, on the reverse strand, counting down.
AAAAATAAAACTAAAAAAATATGGGCAGAGAGCATCTGATTTTTATTTTTGGCATGAGAAGGAATTGGTTGTCAAAGTGGGTTATCCTCAATGGGAGCAAGTACATAAGTGGCAGGTATTTAATAATCACCAATGTGAAAGAGGCAATGGCTGTCTGTGCTATAGTTAAAAATAAATAAATAAATAACGTGGTTGACTGTTTATTGTATTATTTTGAATACCAGACTTTAAGACTGAATAAAGATCCTTTAGCCTATGACATTGCAGTACCTTATCTTGCCCCGCAAGCAACTTAATTGAAATGCTGAACATTTCAGTGATCTTACTGTTTCAAAAGCAGTGTTTGTTTTAGTGAAATATAACCTTAATGTAATAGCTGTGCTGTTACTTTCTGTATTCTATAACCTGTAATTTTACACTTTACTACAGCTTTGTAAATAAACGTGTGGATGTTTGCATGCATTACAATAATGGGACCAGGGTCCAACCAAGTATATCACTTGTCACTAGGTCTTGAAACAAGGTTTTAAATGGTCTGAAAAGATAAATTGTGGCATTTTAGAGAAATGTATCATATTTTCCGTATAAAATAACTATTTGTAGGATTTATAATCTAAGAAATAAAGGCCAAATCTTGAAACAATATTAATCATTTTACAAATTCTGCTCTTGCTTAGTATATTATTCTCAAAACATGATAAAAAAATACATTTTTGGCTAGATTTAAGATAGTAAGTCCAGGTTATATAGCTATTTTTTTTGCGGTGCAGTCATTCAGAGACCCCCGGCCACACTCAACACGCACACACTCAAACAACAGTGATGGGTTTTATCTGATAAAAGGGATATTGTGTATTCAGGTTATTTCACTGGCTGGGTGGGCCATGCCTTCCAGGCTTATTGTCACAAAACTGTTGAATAAAGCACACAAAAACAACAACTTGTGAATATGACAAAATCATTGCTATCAATTTTAAACCTATGAATGACTTTAAAAAGCCAGTCCTTCCTTGCAGCATGAACTTTGTTCAATGTGTTTCATGTACAGTATGTCATGTCCCAGTTTTTATTTTAGATGGATTAGCATTTAAGCCACATACAAAACCAAATGTTTCTGGATAACTGCAACCTTTGTATACCAGTTTGCACAAGTGAATAGAAAAATTACAGATGCATGCGGATATGCAATTTAAAAACATTTTCATTTATTGCAAAAGTATCCAGGCATGATTTTCTTCATTGAACGTTCATATTTCTTTACAAAGATGTTTGACTGCTATTCTGATGAAATCTAATTAAACTGGTTTCAGGCCTTTAAGTGGCTTTTAGAATTAGACAAAAATCTAAAAGCACTTATATTTCAATGTGTCCCTGCAGATGTTATCAATTTAAACTATACTGTAAAAACATGTAGAATACTAATAAATTGTTAAAGCATGTTTATAACATTCACAAGGCGCATACAGTACTTTTCTTCACAACCACACAACAGCAAACAACAGAACATTCTGTTGTGTTTGTGTAACAACTTTGTACAAAGGTGCAAGTAGTCTCAGGACAACAGCAGAGCTCTGTTTGGAGTGCGAGCTTTTAAGGAGCGCAGGTAGCGCCTAGCTTTCTCTGTCATAATGAGCTGATCTTTCGTTTGTCCACATGCAACGGTCTCCCATTCTTTGGACATCTAGCAAGAATGAAAAAGATAATGATAGCATGAGGCCATAGCAAATACCTTTCCAATGAAGAAGAAAAAGGAAAGTATCTGAAGATGTAACTTGCCGGAATTGGGGGCACCACACTAGGAAAAATAGCGCTGTCACTTGGCCCCAAAAGGAATCCCTGATCCAAAATATTTTCATGGGTTTTAGGACAAAATGAGGAGCTTATATGAACAGTCACAGGTTCTTCCTGTGAGCAAGGTGGGGGGGAAAAACCATGAATCAAGTATACTTATGTCAAAAACACTTTCAGGATTTTTTTTTATTTTTTTATTTTTTTAAGTAGTCACCTTGAAGCAATTTCTGGCTTCAGTCTTAGATTTGCGTTTGGACTTGGGCATCACCTGGCAGTCATCTAGTGCCAATGACTTCCGTACTTTCTTTATAGGTGGGCGATGCTGTGAACAAAATCAAATCAAGTCAAAATGATCAACAAAGTAAAAAAAAAAAAAAAAAAAACATGAATAAGTAAGAGGTCTTGAATAACGGGGGATATACCCACCCAAATAATAAACAAGTAGGTGAATTTTTGAATGTCTAACCCTGAATATGAGTGGGTCCACTGTATACGAGCATACTGTATAAATGAGGATTGCACGCTCATTTGCCTTCATGAAAGTGACTCCCGACAAAAACTAGAGGACCAATATGTCATTTGTCTACACAACATTGTTCAAATGCCAAGTTCTTATGATACAAAAAAAATTAGACCAAGATAATCATTTTAAAGCCTTTTCTATCATTAATAACTGAGGTATAGAGGTTATACTGTCGGTCACAACCTACAGTACGACCTGTACAACTCAACAGTGAAAACAAACTCTTGTAACTGGGATGTTGCATTCAAACTCGTGTTAAATATGAGTCTGCAGACACCTGCCACCATTTAAAGTGCCTGTGTCTGTGCGCTGACTCCCACTTAACACGGGTTTGAATGTCAGTAGTTAATTTTGAATACAGCCACAGCCCAGTTATAAGAGGGTCTGCACACTTTTGCAACCGCTTCATTTCAGCTGTTTATTTTTACTCCCCTCAATAAAAGATTTGTTTAGTTAATTGATTTGCAGAAGTTATAGTTCATATTAATGGTGGAATTTTTTTTGAAATTTAGACCAAGATTGTTCTCTGTATCATTTTTTTAATATGACAAAAACCTGGCATTCGAACAGAGGTGTGTGGACCTTTTACTTATATTCTATACGTGTGAAATATAGAATATATATTCTGAAAAGGGTACTCCATCAGCTCAAACAGCTGAACCTGAATATACCTCTGAAAATGATGAAGCAGACATATGACGTGACAATAGTAGCCCACCCCTGATTATTATGAATTTGGCACTTTAACGCACGCACATAAAATATAACAACAGTATATGATGGAATAAAACTATGAAAGTTACCATTGCTTTGCGTCTTTGCTCAGGAACAGCTGGAAGTTCAGCCGCCATGTCAATCCCCACATCTCTTAGGATCACTTCATTAATGTCCTCCTCAAGGTTCGGAGTCTGAGGCTGAGGCAGCAGAAGAGAAAACATAATATGCATGCCAGGCCAGTAGTTAGCCCTTTATACAGGAACACTATACACATGCCCATTAACTGCGTGTCCTCACGGGTCCTATCCTAAACCATCTTTAGAATAGCCTTTTTGGCACATCTGGAAATATAGAAAATTAACCACTCAGCTAAATGTAGCAATGGCATAGTAATACACTTTGGTAACATAACATATTCAGAGATGCCCAGACCTAATACTGAACACACACGTGCCTGTGTCTGTTCCACAGGCTACCGTTTGTAGCTTTTACACAGAAAGTCAAAATATATACACTGTATATATTTTTAAAACATACCTATATCTTGGAATTTTTTACTCCAAATGCTATGGTGTCATGCAAATTAAAGGTCAGAATGAAACTATGTATTTATTTATTTTAAAATCAGTTTTCAGTTAAAATGTCACAGAAACCCCAGCGACATAAGCTTACCAGAGGCTGCAGAGGGCCGTATTTCTCCATGGCATTTTTGAACGGTGTTGGAGTGCGTGGCATCGTGCAAAGCTCAGACTTGTGGTTGGGTGTAATGAATCTACACGAAGACAAACTCTGAATACTTGACACTAACAAATGTATAACAAAGACCACCTCAGCATAGCGCATCAGATCAGAGCCCTTACACTGAGTTTTCCTTTAGATTGATTGGGGTCTTGTCTCTCTGTAGAGGTGTGGTAACGATGGCTTTCTGGCTGCACACTGGTGTGGATGTGAGCGATGGGTTCTCCAGGTCATGAGTATCCTGCTTTGTCCACATGTTCAGGAACTGATCCAACATTTGGAAGTTAAGAGATGTCCTTAATGGACATTGGCAGAACCATTGCCAGAGGAGAACACTTACTTGAGAGGGTGAAAAGGGCAATATCTTTACTGGTGTGCTCTTCGGTGTCATTAAGCTATTACCATCAGGAGACAAATGTCTCCGACTTCGATGATTCAGTATGGAAGGTGTGACCCCACCAGGAGAGATCGGTATGAGTTCTCCTTTGCTGCATTTGCTCAACTCCTGCAGGGCGCTGCCTTCAAGGCGGAACTGGTGGCGTTCTGGGCTTGGGCTCTCTTCAGCCAAGTCAAATGCTGCTAGGTTACACCAGCCATCGAGGTCCTACCATACAAAAAAAAAAATTCCATATACTGTAAACATTTAGGAACACAGTACAATATTATGCAAACATTTCAAGTCATTGCTCTAAACGATGTAAAATCAAAAGGCTGAACTGTACGCAAAAATTCAAAAAAAAATAATTGTCGCGCCTTGCATTTGTTGTCCATCTCTTTATTAGTTTAGCAGGTTGCTTTCTGGTTCACAGATGAGTACACAAGTGGTCCACTCATGGGATCGTGACTTCAATGAAGAAAACAAATGTACATTCCACACCTTGATCCAGATCATGTCCTAAATCGCATAGGTTATTCCTTGAACCACGTGGCACACCACTAGTTTCCTGGAAATCAATTTTGTATTTCTTACATAATCTGTCGTACTGCAGTGAAACCTTGATAAAACGGATCCCGATATAATGGATATAGGATAAAACGGACCGCCGGGACTGAACAATGTGTCTAAAAATAGTTTGCATTTGTCACTTAAAATGCCGTTGACAAAGTCTGTTAGTTCCAGAATTGGGCGTTGTTGTTTCCTGGTGCTGTGGGGTAATGCAGGCAGAGAATGGGACTGACGTATTTCCGGGTCACAAATATACAGTATGACTATATCCAATTCTAAAAGCGTGCGTCCCATGCCTATGTGGTGGCCATGTTGAATGTGGGTGGTATTGACGTGGCAGTCATGGGATGATGGTTCTATTTATTGTCTATTGTGCTTAGAGCACTGGCAGAGAGAGAGCGGCAAGGCTGCGGCGTTACAAAACAAGTCTTTGGAGTCTGGAATATGCTATTTTTGGTACAGTAACAATTTTTCTTGTCAAGATGTTTGGCTTTGGCAACGGATGTGGAACTAGGAAGCACACTAATTCCTCGTACTGTATGTGAGCAATGTCACCATGACAAAGCACACCGGCGTGGTAATTTTTGACAAAACGTAAAACTTTCAAACATTCAAGCGTTTCTTTGTACTGTATTGGGCCACAAAAAACTGGGCTACAAAACAATAATTTCGTACTCTACAGTAATATGGGTGCATATAGCCTATAAGAAAAAGTGCTTCAATGTCCTGGACAATCGGCGATATTGGACGACCCCCTGCCCCTATTAGGCCGTTCTATTCAGGTTCTACTGTTTCCTTTGTCAAAATGGCTGATCTAAAAAAATTTTTAAAAGGTCCCATTCCATCAAAAAAAAAAAAAAATGTTCTACTGTTTTATGCATAACATAGTAGCACTGGGCAGTGGTGTCACGATATCAAAATTCTGACTTGGTTACTATACCTGCATAAAGTACCTCGATACCGGTATTGAAATGATACCACAAAAATGATACCACAAAAAAAAATTTTTACGTCAAAAGCAGTGCAATTAAAAACTGACAAAACAACTTCAAATACGTTTGGATTTATTTTTATTCATTCAAAACATTACGATAATCTTCAAAAAATGACAACGTATGTAATAATGGAATCAGTCTGTTCTTAACATTCGTCATTTTTAAATGAGATAAATTCCTGCATTATCATATATCATTTATTCTTCTCGAACTCCCCGATTTCCGTACTGGTCTCGGATGAGGAGTCTAGCTTGTATCTGGGTTGGAGCCCTCAAAGCTGGGTATCCGTGCTGCGCGCACCCGTGCGAAGTCGTCTCATGCTATTGATGCTATCGATCTCCTGCTGGTAACAATGACTCTCGTGTGGATTGAATGCAGTTTCCCTAACAGCACAGGAGAATCCACTGCATAGAACACTGACTTTGCTCAGATAGCCTTGTGAGCTGCCGACTCTTGAGTTTACGTCCCCGTGGCTAACGCGTGTTAACTTCTCCGCGGGAGTTAGTGAACAGTTTGAAGCCATTTCATTTTCCCGGCTCCCACACAGTCGGGCGCACACAACATGTCTGAAGGCATTGGCTGACTATCAGCTTTTTGGGTACTGGCCTTTAAGACTCCGTATAAATTGAGTGCTGTCGCATAATTATTATATATTTTTTTTTAAATACGAGAACTAAGAAAAAGTCGTACCGTGCTGTTTTTTATGTCAAAATACCTCGTTACGGTACTGGTATCGGTATTGGGTGCAACACGAATGCTGGGCGTAGATCATGAAGTTCGATTCGATCAATATTTTATTAATGCCCACTATGAAAAAGTGGATCATCAATGTTATTTTCTATAATTTTCACTACTCCGTGAGATTTCGTTGCGCCGCGAGACTTCCGCGGAAGATCTTGTTGTGCAGAGACAGCATGGAGGAGAAGATGCTAACGACTACCGAGTCAGAAATAGTCCCAAAAAGGACACGTAACGTCTATCAGATCACCCATCCATCCATCTTCTTTACCGTTGCTCCTCACTAGGGTCGCAGGCTGCCGGGGCCTATCCCACCTATTTTCTGGCGGGAGGCGGGGTACACCCTGAACCGGTCGCCAGGCAATCACAGGGCACATAGAAACAAACAACCATTCGCACTCACATTCACACCTACGGGCAATTTAGTCTTCAATCAACCTACCACGCATGTTTTTGGAATGTGGGAGGAAACCGGAGTGCCCGGAGAAAACCCACCCAGGCACGGGGAAGACATGCAAACTCCACACAGGCGGGGCCGGGATTTGAACCCCAGTCCCCAGAACTGTGAGGCAGATGTGCTAAGTCACCCACCATGCCGGCGCCATCAGATCAATGATACAATTGTATTACATATTATTTATTAATGAAAAATCTGTCTGTTTCAACTGCCAGCCATAAAAGACCAACTACAATAGCTTGAAAAAGGGCGTCCGGGGCAAATACTCTTGCCAACCCGATAAACGGACGTTAAAGACTACATTTATTTATTATTATTTTTTTTTATAAGATGGAATGGGACCTGCGGCCGACTGTTTAGACCGTCAGCCTCACAGTTCTGAGGACCCGGGTTCAATCCCCGGCCCTGCCTGTGTGGAGTTTGCATGTTCTCCCTGCGTGGGTTTTTTCCGGGCACTCCGGTTTCCTCCCACATCCCAAAAATATTCATTAATTGGAGACTCTAAAAGTTGCCCGTAGGTGTGACTGTGAGTGTGAATGGGTGCTTGTTTGTATGTGCCCTGCGATTGGCTGGCAACCAGTTCAGGGTGTACCCCGCCTCCTGCCTGATGACAGCTGGGATAGGCTCCAGCACCCCCACGACCCTAGTGAGGAGAAGCGGCTCAGAAAATGGATTGATGGATGGAATGGCACCTTTAAAACAATAATAATGAAAGACTAGTGCGGTATATTTTCTGACTAATTTCATTAAATGCTTCATAAACAACAAAAGGCAAACTTTATAATGGGAGAATTTGGAATCAGAGATTGATACTTTAAACATTGTGTAAACATGTGTTGCTCTGCTTTACTATTTTGCTGGACATTGAGTATTCCTACCCCATCCACCATGTCCAGGACCTCCCTCAATGCTGGTCCCGTGGGGGAGAGAAAGCCAGAGTTGTCCACAACCCAGTTCGTAGAATTCATCTCTCCCGTATGGTCTGCTTCTGACAGAGGGCTTGAACTTTCCTTCGGAGAGGGCACAACCCGGGAAGGACCTGCCTCGTCATCACCATTCACAGTGATTGAGTCTGGCATTTCCTGCAACTTATGGAGGTATAGACACTTAGAGCACTGACAGTATTTACTGTATATATACTGATAATGATGATGATGATGATGATTATAATTAACATAGTGCAGATTGATTTTGTAGAATTACAGTTATAATACAGAATTTATTCAAGTGACAGCTGTTAAAATACAAAACAAAATGTAAGAATAGCTGCTTACTGGGGGATGTGTTTCCTGCTCTGAATCCAGGTCAGCAGGCTCTTGAGAGCAATTGGGTATCTGCATAATAAAAAATCTTAACATGAGGAGGATATCAATACTGTATGGACTAAATGTATAATAATGTAGTCATTACACTGAACACAGGGGATAATTTAGGATAACACCCCACCTGCACATCTTTAACATGGGCTAACACCTCTTCAAGCTCACTTGGTGTAAAATCCTCTCTTGAATAGAAGCCCATTTCCAGTTTGCGCTTAATGGTTGAATTCCAGTGATTCTTCACCGCGTTATCAGTCCTGTTAGAAAATATGTCCATAGAGTATGTAAAAGCACCTTTTCAAATGACAAAAACTCAGCCCCTGTTGATCACAGCAAAATTACCTTCCTGGCAATAACTTTGCTATCTCAGCCCAGCGATTTCCAAGGATACAGTGAGCCTTATAGATGATGAGGTCCTCCTCAGCTGTCCATGAAGACTTCTTCACACAGGGGTTGAGGTGGTTGTGCCAACGCTCTCGACACTGCTTCCCAACCCTACCCTTCAGATGCTTGGCTACCACTGCCCATTGTTTGTTACCATAGAGATTTACAAGCTCTATGACCTAAAGGAAAACAATGCATGGACTGTAACTAAGTATCTTTCCGATTAGGGATGTCCCGATCCGATCATGTGATAAAAAAAATTGGGGTCGATCATGTGATGTTCAGCTGATTGAGATCAGGTGAAAGAGATCGGTTTTATTCATTTTAAATGTCACTAAGTGACAAAATAATCCAAAAGGTACAAAGATCTTACCAAATAGAACAGTAATAGCTTCGTTTTATATTAAACAACGTAACTTTTCGGGGTATTATTCGTATCAGTATACGTACGGTGGCCCTGAAGTGCAAAACACAACAGCAAATAACTAAACACAACGGCAAGTTAAAAAATACGACAGTAAGTAACTAGTCACAATGACAAATAACTAAATACAACAGCAAATCCAAAAACAACAGCAAATGAAAACCAACAACCGCAAATAAAACAAAATTAAGTTAAGCTACCGGAAGAGGTAGGTACTGGTGGGGGAGATAAGACTAATCGCTGATTGGACAAAAGGGAGGACTTGATTGGATGCTTTGACCAGGAAGTTATTCCACGTCTGGCGTGGTTTTTGAAATGAGCGTTACTGGTGATTCAAACCTATTGATTTTGTGGCTCTGCATTACATAACTACAGCGACACTTCCTGCGCAGTCGACCACACCGGGGTTTGAACCCACGCTGCCACCGTATAATCTATTGGGAGACGAGTGCCCGTGCGTCACCTTCTTTTCAGGATTGGGAAGTGGGGTTTCTTAACGTACAACCCCAATTCCAATGAAGTCGGGGCAGAATACAATGATTTCCAAATCATGTTCAACCTATATTTAATTGAATACATTACAAAGACAAGATATTTAATGTTCAAACTGATAAACTTTCATTTTTAGCAAATAATCATTAACTTAGAATTTTATTGCTGCAACACGTTCTAAAAAAGCTGGGACAGTATCATGTTTACGACTGTGTTACTTCACCTTTTCTTTTAACAACATTCAATAAACGTTTGGGAACTGACGACACTAATTGTTGAAGCTTTGTAGGTGGAATTCTTTCCCATTCTTGCTTGATGTACAGCTTCAGCTGTTCAACAGTCCGGGGTCTCCGTTGTCGTATTTTACGCTTCATTATGCGCCACACATTTTCAATGGGAGACATGTCTGGACTGCAGGCAGGCCAGTCTAGTACCCGCAGTCTTGTACTACGAAGCCACACTGTTGTAACACGTGCAGAATGTGGTTTGGCATTGTCTTGTTGAAATAAGCAGGGGCTTCCATGAAAAAGACGTTGCTTGGATGGCAGCATAGGTTTCTCCAAAACATGTATGTCTTCACAGATGTTACCCATGCCATTGGCACTAACACAGCCCCATACCATCACAGATGCTGGCTTTTGAACTTTGCGTCCGTAACAGTCCGGATGGTTCTTTTCCTCTTTGGCCTGGAGGACACGACGTCCACAATTTCCAAAAACAATTTGAAATGTGGACTTGTCGGACCACAGAACACTTTTCCACTTTGCATCAGTCCATCTTTGATGGCCTCGGGCCCAGAGAAGCCGGCGGCGTTTCTGGGTGTTGTTGATAAATGGCTTTTGGTTTGCATAGTAAAGTTTCAAGTTGCACTTACGGATGTAGCGCCGAACTGTATTTACTGACACTGGTTTTCTGAAGTGTTCCTGAGCCCATGTGGTGATAGCCTTTCCACACTGATGTCGGTTTTTGATGCAGTGCCGCCTGAGTGATCAAAGGTCACGGGCATTCAATTTTGGTTTTCGGCCTTGCGGCTTACATGCAGTAATTTTTCCAGATTCTCTGAACCTTTTGATGATACTATGGACCGTAGATGAAATCCCTAAAATTCCTTGCAATTGTACGTTGAGGAACATTGTCCTTAAACTGTTCGTCTATTTTCTCACGCAGTTGCTCACAAAGAGGTGAACCTCGCCCCATCTTTGCTTGTGAATGACTGAGCAATTCAGTGAAGCTCCTTTTATACCCAATCATGGCACCCACCTGTTCCCAATTAGCCTGTTCATCTGTGGGATGTTCCAAACAAGTGTTTGATGAGCATTCCTCAACTTTCTCTTTTTTGCCACCTGTCCCAGCTTTTTTGGAACGTGTTGCAGCCATGAAATTCTAAGTTAATGATTATTTGCTAAAAACAATCAAGTTTATCAATTTGAACATTAAATAGCTTGTCTTTGTAGTGTATTCAATTAGATATAGGTTGAACATGGTTTGCAAATCATTGTATTATGTTGTTATTTATGTTTAACACAACGTCCCAACTTAATTGGAATTGGGGTTGTACATCCGCACCCCCTCGCTTGCTCCCGTTACACATACATATGAAGTGATAGTGGCTAGATATGCTCAGGACTAAATCACGACATTCAAATAATTATTTGCATGCTGACAACGCATTTAAAAGAGGTTGGGCTACACAGACAGCTCTCTCTTTTGTCCAATCAGTGATGAGTCTTACAGGTATCTCCCTCAGCAGTACCTACCTCTTCCTGTAGATTCGTCCAATTAGCGATGAGTCTTACCCCCGACCACCTTTTGTTTTTTCATTTGCTGTTGTGTTAAGTTACTTGTTGTTGTGATTAGTTATTTGATTTGCTGTTGCGTTTAGTTATTTGTTCTTGTTTTTTGTATTTGCTGTTGTGTTTTACACTTCAGGGCCACCGTATAAGTGACTGAAAGTGACATACAGACTCTGTGGGTGCATGTGTGCATGACACAAACACAGTCTATGCCCTCCCAGAGCGTGCTTTAAACTGTTTAACGACACCCCAGACAAGACAGACATCGTTTGAGAAATCACCAGCTTAATGCTAATAGTCAATGCAAACCCCCATTGACGTGCTAGCTAGGATTAGCATGAGATCACTGGTGGGATTTACCTTCAAATAACGAATATTTATACACAAACTCCATAGTAACACATACAGACCGGTAATATAACAATACTTACAGGCATATATTCTTCCTAATCTGTATAAAACAAGTTAAACTGTTTTATTGCGACGTTCTTCTTCTAGTCTTTTTTACTACAAACGTGAAGCTCCATGCTTGCATCGCACCACACTGCACCTTAGCGACCACGGCGCGCACAGCAGAAACAGCAGATTTTTACCCTCTGAATGACTGACATGAAATCAGACAGAAATTTCCCGTTTTAGGTCAAAAAGGATTACCAAATTTTATTCTATATTTGCTAAATATATATTGTTTTTTTTCTATTTTTAAATATTATTTTACTTGTTACTAGTTAATTTTTTGGTTGATCTTTTTAATATTCAAACTTGAGTTTTGGTAGTTAAATGTATCGGGTTGGGACTATCGGCAGATATTTAAAATCAAAGACTCTGACTTGGGTGCAAAAAAGGTGATCGAGGCATCCCTATTTCTGACATCAAACTGTGTACCAAATACCAACCTACCTTTTCATCTTCTTCTTTTGTCCAAGGACCTTTAATTAATTCTGGATCCAAAACCTTCAGCCAACGATGCTGACATTGGTGTTCAGTTCGATTCTAAACAAGAAATGACAAAAGTGATCCAAATGTCAAGCTAAACCTTGCACACGTTAAATAATATTGGCTAATGGCTATGGTGTTAAAAAAAAAAAAAAAGTATTAAATAGACATGTTTGACAAACACACTGGTATATGGATGGCAACATTTCTCCAATCATTCTGTCCCAGTTTTTGAACCAGTGTCCTCAACTTGTCATCCTGTAGGGAATCAAGAATGTTTAGTCTCACAAAAGAGTCCTAAATTCTGTAGTAAGATGTGAATCCATTCATAGAATGAAAACGCTGTGTCAAATCACCTCGTCTTGTGTCCACCTCACTTTCACTTTCCCACCATCCTTCTGCTCTGCAACATCCGAATCAGTGTCAGGATGCTGATTGTCTTCCCCCTCCTCACTGAAAAAACAAAAGCACCAGACAGACCTCAACTCAACAAAATTTTATTCACACATCACTTTATGACCAAATGTAGCTGAAATAAAGTGTTGTACATAAATATAAATCGAACATGAGACAATTCATCATCACATAATTTAGGAACAGTAAAAAAAATAGGCAGTGCGGGCGCTTCTCTGATGTGCACTCGGAGGTCATTCCACAGTTTATGACAGTTTATGACCAGCAATGGAAAAGGCTCTATCCCTTCTAAGCTTTCGCTTAGACTTTGGATCCTCCTTGAGCAGCTGGTCAGAGGCACACGACAGGCGCATATGGATTCAGGCTGCACGATATTGGAAAGAGTTTTTTTTTTTAAACCTTCGATATATATTGCGATGTGAAATAATACAGGATCACTGTTGGAAAAGTTCATGTTCTACACAAAATAGTTCAAATTTCAGTTCATTGTTCCAAAAATGAACTAGTTCAATTCATAGTAAGTTCGCCGGTCCAAAAACGAACTAGTTCGTCGTTCTCCCCCCCCCCCCCACCCCAATATGTTGCCACCCATTCAGTCCACACTAGTAGCCAGCTGCAGCTTTCACCTTACAATCTGAAAAACATGAGGAAAAACTTGTTGTTTGAATAGTGTTTTTTTTTAATGAGAAATGAAAACAAAAACAGGCAACACAATATGACGGGAATGACGGTGAAATGACATTGATAACTTTGCATTCCTCGCAGCTCTGGCTGACCATATTAACAAAATTAATTATCTATTATAATATCACAAAAAAAAAATCTATATTAATCACAGTGTGATCGTACAGTGTTTTCACCCAAAAAATTCTGATACAAAGACACACATAGGCCTCAGTTATTTGGAAGGACAATGTCATTGAAAACTCTGAATAAAGCTGACTCTGTGGTATGCAGCATTTTAAAACCACCCAGACTGGAAGATCTTCAGGACATAAAGTTCATCCAGTAATGCCTTCAAGTGAGTGTGTGCGACTTTTTGCAGGATTTTTGACATGAGAGGTAACTTTGAGATGCGTGTAAAATGTAATAGCACGCTACAATCAAGGCCAGGTTTCTTGAGCAGGGGTTGCACCATAGCACGTTTAAAACTTTGGGGAACAACACCAGATGACAGACTGCTTCAATAGCCAAAACCGATTCCACTGTACTAGGGAAAATCTCCTTTTAAAAATAAACAACCAAAAAAATGAGAGGAGGGACAGAGTAAAAAGGAGAATCTGCTGCTTGATCTGGCTAACTACTTTTTCTAAAAACATTAAAGGGGGGGGGGGGGGGGGGGGGATCAACTGAATCAAACACCTTCAAAGAAAAAACAGGTTCAAAGGTTTACAATTCTGTGAACCTACAGAAGAATCACCGCGGAAATGTACAACACGAGAGCCTGTTATACTTGCTGGTCCAGCCGGAAAAGGCGGCATACACAACAGTCAATGAAGTCCAATATTCTCCAACAGAAACCAAAACTTTACGTTAGTCAGTCAGATGTCGTAAATCTTGTAACGTCGACACAATTAGGTGAGGTCAAATAATGTCGCTTCTGCGGTTAATGTAAATAACAACGAGCAGCATCTTACCCGCGCGGCCAACAGGACATTGCTCCCCGTTTTTCTGTTGTTTAGGACCCGATGGCTTGTTATGCTGCCCTTGCACGTCATGTGCGTAAATGTCCCGGTTGTTTTGGAATGCACTGCCTTGATGAAGCGGTCGGATGTTGTTGTGATTTAGGCTTGGTGCTGTTTTGCTAATGCCTTTTAGCAACGAGCCAGCTGTACCTCCGCCCGCCTGTCTCTGTCCGCGCTCCTGGATTTCTATCTCGCGCCTTTCCCTCGTCGTCGTTCGCGAAGTGACGTCTTTGCGCAGTACATATGCGCGTCGACACCATGGCGTTCCCTCGCCGTACCGCTCACCGCGATCGTCATACCGGAAGCGCGAGGCTGCTACCGGATGCCATAATTGTTTTCAAAATAAAAGTACATCTGGCCCACTATATCTTACTATCGAACAGCGAAATAACTGTAGAAATATTGAGGTGGGAGGGGACTGAATACTGAGCGCTTTACATATTGGGCAAACAGCAGAATTGAAAGAATGCAGTTTGAGCATTTATTCCGTATCAGTGTACCCAGTTGAAGGCCTATCTCCTACTACTGCTATCTACTAATAGTAAAATGTTTTTCCTATTACTAGTGCTACTTTTGGAACGCTAGTACTGTGGTAGTGCTAAAGACTGCGCAATTAAACATGACTAGTAAAGCAGCACTTGTAACATGCCCAACTAGCACTAACACACAAGTAGCCTCCTTAATGAATGCTCAAACGGCTTTCTATAGTCATCTGAGCGTTTATTAATATAATATCATATCATATCATATCATATATTCATATCCGATAGCTAATATATATATATATATATATTTTTTTTTATTTATTATTTTTTTTTTTTACCTGTCCTGTTCAGCTGCACGGCCATGCAGAATGGTGGCTCTTTATGCCTTTTGTGCTGGAACATTTTTGCTGTCCAGCAGGGAATTTTGAAATACTCCTTCTGCTTATTTTTTTTAAATTTTTAATTATTCTGTTTATTGAAAATGCAGGTGGACAGAAAAAGGTTTTAAGGGACAGAGAGAGGGATAGAACGGCCAAGGGGAATAGGGGCGCGAACCACAGCAGAACAATCGATATTTGACCACAAGTAACGTGGTCAGCAGTCAAATCGTGTTCATATTTGTGGATGGGGGGGTCGGGGGATGCAACAACTAACCAACAGAACAAGATGGGAAAAGACAGAAAAAGGGAGTACAGGACAGGATGTGGGAAATGAGAAAGGCAGTGCTACTGATGAGTGGGGCTGTGGGATGCTTTTATCGTGTCTAAACACCTGTAAGAACCTGTGAGTTGATATCTTAATATAATATATGTTATTATTAGTGGTCCCAGCACAAGCAATTAAAGCCAATAGCAAATGGGAAAGAGAAGTGGAGGCTAGACTTAGGACAGAAGTATTTGCAAGCAACAGTATGGTTTCATGCCTAGAAAGAGTACCACAGATGCATGATTTGCCTTGAGGGTGTTGATGGAGAAGAGAGAAGGCCAGAATGAGCTACATTGTGTCTTTGTTGAGCTAGAGAAAGCCTTTGACAGAGGGCAGCACAACAGTTGTAGGTGTGACAGAGGAGTTGAAAGTGAGACATCTGGAGGAAAGATAGTGAGTATATTGGTAGAAGGATAATAAGGATGTAGCTGCCAGGCAAGAGAGCTAGAGGAAGACCAAAGGGAAGGTTGATAGATGTAGTGTGGGAAGAAATGAGGGCAGTTGGTGTTAGAGAGGATGATGCCGGAGATAGGCTTACATTGAAAAGGATGACGTGCTGTGGAGACCCCCAACGGGACAAGCCAAAAAGAAGAGAACAGCAAGATGTTTCCTATCAGAATTTCTGAATTTCTAGTACTGGTAGCACACATTTGTCAACTAGTGCAGTTTTGCCTCACAAGTAACAGGTGTCCTACTAATATGCCAAAGTTTTCCAACTAGTGAGGACAAAGAGCATACTAGTCTATAATATCAAGGCTATCTCATAATAAATGCGCAATATATTTTTTATTACTTTTTGTTATAATTCAATAACCTCGATAAGGAGGCTATTAGCGCACGAGGCGCTAGATGGGCCTAGTAATATTACTAGTACAGCACAGTAGTCTACTAAAAAGGTTTAGTTGCATGCTAGTAGGCCAAAAGTGGCAGTAGTATTGGATAAAATATTACTAGTAAGGAAGACATTCTAATATCTAGAGCGCCATCATCGTTTTATTAGTGTTGTGCTTTTTTTTTTTTTTTTTTTTAGGACAAAGAGCATACAAGTACATGGTACCTTCAGATATTGAATAAATGCTCAAATGGTTTTCCATAGAATTGTGAGTGCTGTGCCTGTGTTCTTCATGCAGACTATCTGGTACCAAGTGGAAAAACACAGATTTGACCACATTCAGTGTTATTACAGTACCCATTTTTCTTCAAAAAAATTGGACAGTGACTATGCCATTATTTCTGCTGCAGTGTTTGCTTTGTGTTTATTATTTGCTGTAGTGTTCTGCTTTGGGCGGCCGACTGGTTAGAGCGTCAGCCTCACAGTTCTGAGGACCCGGGTTCAATCCCCGGCCCTGCCTGTGTGGAGTTTGCATGTTGTCCCCGTGCCTGCGTGGGTTTTTTCCGGGCTCTCCGGTTTCCTCCCACATCCCAAAAACATGCATGAATTGGAGTCTCTAAATTGCCCGTAGGCATGACTGTGAGTGTGAATGGTTGTTTGTTCCTATGTGCCCTGCGATTGGCTGGCAACCAGTTCAGGGTGTACCCCGCCTCCTGCCCGATGACAGCTGGGATAGGCTCCAGCACCCCCGCGACCCTAGTGAGGAGAAGCGGCTCGGAAAATGGATGGATGGATGTTCTGCTTTGTGTTTGACATCAAAAGCTAAATATGAGAAAGGAGTTCAACACAAAATGTTCTTCAGGATTTATGGAATGTACCAATGACTTAATATATTTACAACATTGTGAGCATTTTAATATATATAAAATATTGAGCTCTTCCAAAAACATTATAATCGTGCTTGTTGCAGTTGACAACAAATATGCCAACATCAGGACAGTAATGGTAGTGTTTATCAAAAAGTCTGGAATATTAAAAGTAATATTTAATGCAAGTCAAGATGGGATGAACCGTGCCTCAGTGTTGACATCATGCTCCTGGAAGAAAATAATTTAGATTTAGTTGAATACATTAATGTAGAGTAAATCTATATTTTTAAGAGTTCTCACTTGATTCAGTTTCTTGAACTCTGCAAGTTGGAAGAAAACGTGTTCCAATATGTGTTTTGCATCCCTCTGATCTTTGTCCAACTTGGGAGTCACGCCCAGAATTTCACCACATTTCCTGATGTAAAACTCAAGGTCATCATCTGTACCTGTAAGAAGGGCCAGGCAAAAATGTCAAGATTATCCCTTAAACATAAACCGTCCACTCCTTTTATTTCAAAGACTGAACTTACATTTATTGGTGAGCTGTGCTAGGCGCACTTTCTCTGAAGAGAAAGCTTCATCTAAATCAAACAGGTCCAGCATTGGTGGGGACAAATCACTCAAGATTGGAGGAAAGACCTGGAAAGTAGAACTGTAGTTTAAAACTGTTGCCTTGCTAAAAATGTTATATGACACAATTCAATTAAAAAAACATCAACTTTCAATTATTAGTTATCTAGGACAAGAAAAATACTTCACTACTATTGAGTCGGGCACTTAATGAACGATGACATGATTAAAGTGCATAATACAACAGTGTAAAAAAAAAATAGCAAACATAGGAAACTACATAAAATCAATTTTAATTCATGAAAAGTCTTCCTAAAAAGTGGCTTGTGGTTCCACTTGAACATGATCAGCACCATTGCAGCCTGATATTTCTTTGGTATTCAGTTCCATAGTTGGAGGCCAAGGGCGCAACCAACAAAACACCAGATTAGAGAGGTAGCGCTACGGCAATAGAAACTTTATTCCCACCGACCAACCGATTGATAGACAGACACACACTTTATAAATAATTCCAGGAAAATGCCAGATAAACTGAGCAGTTAGTGAGCTTCAGGATCATAGTTAATCAAATTCAAAGCGCGCAAGTTGTAGTTTCTGTCTCAAGTAATTGTCCTTTTATCACCTAGGGGTGATAAGGTTTAACCAGCAAATTGACTTACTTATTTCGCATCTGTGTGTGTGGGAGGAAGGCAGACAGTACACATAGGGACACAAACACGTCGTTAGACTGTTGTTGATGTTCCCCATGTGCTAATTTGATATGGTGCTGTGCCCTACGAGTAGGTATATACATGCACACGTCTGTAAACACAGGTCATTGCTCATGAATTACAAATGGTTTTCATGTAATATGACTTTCTGGTTGTTTAATTTTTTTCTATTGTTGTAATTTAAAAAATATATATTTCTTATAGTATCCCATCTTCATATGTTTTTCATAATTATTTCACTTTATTTCTATAAACCTTGTGGTGTTGTTTTCCCCCATAATATCACATTTTTGTCATACTTAGTTTTTTTGTCATAATGTTAGGACTATGCGTAATTTTAAGTTTTTCCACATTAAATTTGGACTTTATTCTTGGAAATGCTTTTTTATCTTCTAATATTAAAACTTTAGGAATAAAACCTTTTTGATAAATATTTTGGGCCAACTATGCTCTTATATTTTAATGTTGGTCATTATAGTGGTGCTTGGAGAGCCAATCATTTTCTTTGGAGTGGTACTTGGTGTAACAAGTTTGAGGACCACTGCAAGAGCATACTGGGAGGTAGGATTTTCCCAATACCTTAAAATAGGGCTATGCTGTCTATTTTTCAAGTGTACAGTACATTGAATCATTATTCATGAAATAAAACTTATGTGAGATTAAGCCATGGCTTTTTATTTGATTTTATTTGTTGTGAAATAATACAGAGGAAGGTAGAACAGATACTTACAGCAGGTTGCAACTGAGGCAGGGGGGTCTCAAACTGTGGTGCGATCAGCTGCAGTGGTTCATCTTTGACATTAAGATGCTTATACACACTGTGGAAAACAGGACATCCTTAAGGAAAACAAAGACAAAAGGAAGTCTGTAACACTGTTAACACTGTAATGCTCCCCAATGAATTACCATTTTACCTGAGGACTTGGGGTAAAGTGTCTGTTGACAGACTGAAAAAAGAAACATCCAGAAGAGAAGTGAAGTCCCTGGGGTTTTCGTCACCCTCTTGGAAGTACTGCGTGAGTTGTTCTGACAAACACCCAATGTGTGGCAACATGGTGTAATCTGTGATCTAGATAGTATAAAGAACAGCTGTTTTAAAGGGTCTACTTGCTTGTCAGTGCCCTTTTCCACTAAATTGCACAGCCTCACCTCTGGGTCTTCTGCATCAATCTGATTCAGCTGAATAGTATCAGTCATGAGCCACTGGAGCACAACACCCTGCAGTGACAATGTAGAGTTTTATATATATATATATATATATATATATATATATATATATAATATAATATATAAATAATAATAAAAAAATATATAATATAATATATAAATAAATAATATATATTTATAATATATAATATAATATATAAATAAATAAAGTTTGTTTTTTGCAGCGCAGCCAAATAATAAATAATTAAAATAATATCGATATTATGCAGCAGCACAGTGATACAGTGATTAGCACGTCTGTCACAAAGTCAGGAGATCCATGTTTGAATCTCATTGGAATGTCTGTGTGAGGAGTTTGGATGTGGAGCAGCACAGAGGGTTGTGGTTTGAATGTATGTCTGGGTTCAGATCTCATCCCTGGCCTTTCTGTTGAGTTTGTATGTTCTCCTTGTGGTTGTTTGGATTTACCAATTCCTAATTATTTTTGTGTCCATGGGCCTCATTCACTAACAGTGCGTATGCAGAGATTTGTGGACGTACGCACGTTTGATGCAGAAATACATGATTCATCAATATGTTCAAACTTGTATTTGTGCGTTGTCTGCGACCAAATTTAGAACCTCCTCAGATCATGCATATGCACAAACAATGAAGGATCAGCTTTCGAAAAAACGTCAAACATCTTTTATCCAAGATGCCCAATGTATTGAAACTACAGTCATTTATAAAAACTATAATAATATTTTTTAATGACAATGACTTAAACTAGGACTTTGCTAATGAGTTGACTAACGTCCTAAATAACTGTTAAACCTTTACCCATGTTCCGTTCAAGTGCTTGTATGTGCATTGATCTATCATGCTGCGTGCGATACGATGTTGTCTCTCAACAAGCAGGAAATGCGACCGCTTGCATTCCCTAGTATATCCAAGGCTTCATCCATTTATTCTTTCAAATCCCTACAATAATCTGATTTAGGATATATTTTTCTTTGACTTTGTATGTGCAAATGTGATGTGTGTAAATAGATCGATTCAGGCACACACTGCCACTGCCGTGGTTGCTAGTGACGTAACTCAAATCGGCATGGCTCATCTATTTTCTGTCACGTCCAACACAAATTTCATGAACTTTATCAACTACAAATGCTTTGCTGCTGTCCTATATTTATTCCTTACTAGTAGTAAGGAATAAAATAATTAGGCCTGTCACGAGAATTTATTTTTCAAGATGATTGCAATTGGCTGGGTGTACCCCGCCTCTCGCCTGAAGATAGCTGGGATAGGCTTCAGCACGCCCGCGACCCTAGTGAGGATAAACGGTCAGAAAATGTATGGATGGATATATGTTTTTAATGCCTCTGAAATCATGAAAAATAAGGCCCGCCATTATTATCTTTTATGCATTTTTTTTTTGCTTTTAAATCAGTATTGTTGTTTTTATTATTATTGTTGTTCTAATTTCCTCTCGTTTCTCTGTTAAATTGTACTTCTTTACTCTGTGATATGGATCCTCCTGGGTCTGAAATGAAGAATAAAGCCCTGCAAGACTAGCCTGGTTTATATGGAGCCTTCAATTCTGATTATAATCCGTATAGAATCCCACACCAAACGAAAATGCTCCATATCAAACACTTTAATTGGAATAAACGGGCCGAATCCAAATGGAATTTCATTTGGTTTCACAGGGGCGAAATATTCCTTTTGCCAAACCAATAAGAAGTATTTGCCATGTATAGAGTCATTCGGAAGAGCTTGGAAAAGCTCCCCCAATCTTTATTGAAAACATTAAAAAGAAAAAGCTGTCAGCATATGCTTCGTCTAGACGTAAATGCAGTGATGTCATCGTTTACACACGGTGTAAATATGGCTGCTCCCGACCGACCTCGTGTGCAATTGAGATCTTGTTTTTAACACTTAACACACTTTTTCACCGAGCATTTTTTTTTAATAAACAAAAACAATCCCAGCGACTGTGCTGAATAGAGCACAGACCTCCATCTTGATAAATGACGTGACGTTCGCGACGAAGTGTGCATGTCTCATGGTTCTTCTGATTAAATGTACTGTACATAAAGTATACAGTGGGTACGGAAAGTATTCAGACCCCCTAAAAATTTTTCACTCTTTGTTACATTGCAGCCATTTGCTAAAATCATTTTAAGTTCATTTTCCCCCTCATTAATGTGCACACAGCACCTCATATTGACAGAAAAAAACAGAACTGTTGAAATTTTTCCAGATTTATTAAAAAGGAAAACTATCACACAGCCATAAGTATTCAGACCCTTTGCTCAGTAATTAGTTGAAGCACCCTTTTGAGCTAATGAAGCCATGAGTCTTTTAGGGAGTGATGTAACAAGTTTTTGACAGCTGGATTCAGGGATCATCTGCCATTCCTCCTTGCAAATCCTCTCCAGGTCTGTCAGGTTGGATGGTGAATGTTAGTGGACAGCCATTATCAGGTCTCTCCAGAGATGCTCAACTGGGTTTAAGTCAGGGCTCTGGCATTCAAGAACAGTCAATGAGTTGTTCTGAAGCCACTCCAATATTTTTGCTGTGTGTTTAGGGTCATTGTCTTGTTGGAAGGTGAACCTTCGGCCCAGTCTGAGATCCTGAGCATTCATCTTTCCTTCGATTGCAACCAGTCGTCCTGTCCATGCAGCTGAAAAACACCCCCCACAGCATGATGCTGCCACCACCGCGCTTCACTGTTGGGACTGTATTGGACAGGTGATGAGCAGTGCCTGGTTTTCTCCACACATGCCGCTTAGAATTAAGGCCAAAAAGTTCGATCTTGGTCTCATCAGACAGATAATCTTATTTGTCACCATCTTGGAGTCCTTCAGGCATTTTATTTTTATTTTTTTAAGCAAACTCCATGCGGGCTTTCATGTGCCTTGCACTGAGGAGAGGCTTCAGTCGGGCCACTCTGCCATGAAGCCCCGACTGGTGGAGGGCTGCAGTGATGGTTGACTTTCTAGAACTTTCTCCCATCTCGTGACTGCATCTCTGGAGCTCAGCCACAGTGATCTTTGGGTTCTTCTTTACCTCTCTCACCAAGACACTTCTCCCCCAATTGCGGAGTTTGGCCAGATGGCCAGCTCTAGGAAGGGTTCTGGTCGTCCCAAACGTCTTCCATTTAAGGATTATGGAGGCCACTGTGCTCTTAGGAACCTTAAGTGGAGCAGAAATTTTTTTGTAACCTTGGCCAGATCTGTGCCTTGCCACAATTCTCTCTCTGAGTTTTTCTGGCAGTTGCCTTGACCTCATAATTGCATTTGCTCTGACATGGACTGTGAGCTGTAAGGTCTTATATAGACAGGTGTGGCTTTCCTAAACAAGTCCAATCAGTATAATCAAACATAGCTGATGTCCATTTAAGGTGTAGAACCATCTCAAGGATGATCAGCAGAAATGGACAGAACCCGAGTTAAATATATAAATATGAGTGTCACAGCAAAGGGTCTGAATACTTACAGTTTTACTTTTTTAATAAAACTGCAAAAATTTCAACAGAGATCTTGAATCAAAATGATTTCAATCTGAATGACAAAAAAGTCTCCATGTAAACCCCGCTAATGTGTGGATGGTCCGCTGAAGATGAGCCCTTTGCTTGTGAATCAAATATAAGTTGATTTTCGCTGTAGTCAACTACTGGCTGAATGATGTGTGCTACTGAGGCTATGCTTAATAAACCTTTAACATTCGAGTGTTTGTGTTAATTGGGGACTAACACACAACAACTCGGAGAGGCGTTGACGTTTTAAACGACTTTGCCGCGATGCAGCGAGCTGTTTAGCGGCTTAGCTTGCAGGTTAGCTCGTTAGCTCACGCCAGGCTAGCGAACATAACAAACCGTTAGCCTTCCCTTCAGTGTCTCTGTTGGGTGAATCTATGTGCTGCACATAGAGCAAAATTGTGGAGTATTGGACGGAGCCAACACCGCCAAGAGTGTACTGGTCCGCCGGCGTTCCATCAGCCCACTAGTGGCTAATGACACACCCGTTCACCTCTGTCGGCTCACCACAACAATGGCAATTTATCGAGTGCGGAAAAACTATCGTGTGCATTTTATTTATCAAACGATAAGACGAGATAGTAATTATCGTGACAGGCTTACTTACTATTATGCATTTGAACAACATATACTGTCTTTGTTCATGCTAAGCTCTTAAATTGTTTTATGTATATGTATGTTTTGTGCCACACGCTCTAATTTGACTTAGGAATGAATTAAAAATTATTATTATATATTGTCGGTTTCTGTTTTTAGCGCAAGCTTTCCAATGATACCAATCTTTTTTAAATAGGATAATGATTGGGAAATTTATTAAAGTTCTGGGGCCTCATATCTCTTGTGCCTATAAACCTCCATACATTGGCTTAGATGTGTCCTTTTATAGGGAGAGAAGCGGTTTGCGCAGATTGCAGACACAAGCTTGTCTTTAGAATTAATTCTGATTTACGAACATGCACGGAGGTGCAAAGACAACGGACCGCTACACAAGTGTCCTGAATTTGATGGTGACTTTGCGTATATGTTCAACTTGTGCGCAGAGTGACAACATTTCTACGCATTTATTAGTGAATGAGGCCCAATGTTAGAATGTTTGGCAGGTTTCCTCTGGAAATCGCTGTGCTGCCTAAATTCCACTGTAAACTTCAGCTGTACAGATGACGCGTGCTGTGCAGGGAGTGTATGCTTCAATGACTTGCGGGTGTAATGTATAAGATGCCGTAGTTAAAGTAATTACAGCAACCTTGTGGTACTGCCTGTAACCTTTTTCCTCGACCTGAAGGTGAGGTGCTACCAAGAGTAGAGGCCACTCTTTGAGGATACATGGTAAGGTATATAGACAGCCATACTCACCAGGATTTTACTATTCTCCTCTTTGTCGATGAACTGATCACTGAACATGTGGCAGGAACCAACTACAACCAATTTGCCCGTCTCCTAAATAAGACATGAGACATTGTTTTAATGTCACCCCTCAAGTAAAACATGAGTATTTACTGCATTGAGTACAAAATGACTATTTAGAATGCTGACTTTTCCTTGATAAAAGGCCACGACCGGCCGGTGGAGGGGGAAGCAGATAGAGCCAGTTGAAAGAACAGCCACAGCTGGCTTTATCACATTCAGGGTGGCACCATATGGGTACACAAATGAGAGAGCCCTGCATGAATACAGAAATGCTCAGGGTTATATAAAAATAATAATAATAAAGAGTAAAATGTAGCATTCAACTGAGAAGAATCATATGAAAATAAACAATTTACTGTGTATTATTTCCAACATTGTCATCTTCACTTATTCCAGACATTGATTTGCCAGAAGCCCGGCTGATCTCCCTAAACAAGAACAATGCAGATAATTGTGTGTCACAAGAGAAGTCATCTATCACTATAACATTCAAATAAATAGGGATGATATAGACAATATACATTTGTATGATCAAACAGCAACTAACCTGTTCAACACACCATCAGACACAAGAGCTTCCTTAGGATGATAGTACTTGTAGTACCGGGTCCGAAAAACGGCATCTGTCATATGGCAAATAAACAAAAACACACATACCAGTATTTAATAATAACATCAACTGACAATTCCAACAGTAATGAGGAATATTATATTCATTTGCACCATTGTTAACCATAATTCCAAACTCTTCCAGGAGAAAGTTAATGTTTGTGTCAAATTTCTTTTCTCCTCCTTCCCCAAGCATGACCAGGACAGTTCCTCCATCATCCAGGTAGTGTTTCAGAACTTCCAGCTAAAAGAAAATGAGACAGCAGTTGTGAGATCCTGCCTATGCAGGTCAAGCAGCAAGTATAATTTGGTGCGGGCAACCCTACCATTTCCACTATCCCCCCACAGCAAAACAATGTTTACTGTGTAATCAATTACCAGTTTTCTTTTGACATCTCACCTCTGATGCTGTAAACTTCTCCCTTGGCCCTGCAGTTATCCACAACTTGACACCTTTTAGTTTGTCTGATGACAGCTCTTCCTTCATACTGGAAGAAACATTTCCCACAGAAAACAGATTAACTCAAGCCAGTAGTTTTACACACAACACCAAAAGTCTGACCCCCTTACCTTTGAATTTTCCATTGAGTCCTAATGTGCTTCTGCATGGATTTGTATCCACTGTTTGTGGTAAAGCACTCTCTTTTTGACGCGTTGAAGACAACCGTATTGTGCTGTTCCTTCTCCATGATGATAATAACAAGGTTCGACCACTAAACATTCGTTCTTGTACGACTCTATATACCCACAATTGAGTCTCGACAAGCCCGACTCTACCTTTACTGCTTATTATTATTATTATTATTATTATACAACGCCAGCCTGTATCAAGTTAGCACGTTTGTCCGCCAGCGAAGGGTTGCTTAAATGTTAGCTTTCTTTCGATTATTTTTTGTGAACATTCCACAAGAAGCAAAAGCTACAGTTTAGCAAAACAAAAACAAAAAAGCCGTGCTAAATCTAAGTGTAAATCATGATTAGCTGTGTAGCTAATAGGTTACCATCCGTTCGCTTCCGATGCTCCTCACCGACGTATCTGCTAAATTCCACCTAAATCATCAACACGGCGACGATACAGTTTCACTTACGCGAACACGCGTTTATCGGTAAGTATATATGTATCCAAAGGAGTTCACTGCTTCTAGAGAAGGAGAAACTGTTGGAGAAATCGGTTACCATGTACGCTACCGCTTCTTCTTCGTCTCATCCCCGGGTTTACACAATCCACATCCGTTCAAGTTTCCACTAGAAATAAAACGTAAAACCCACTAACGCAATAAAAAAAAAAAAAAAAAAAAAAAATAAAAATGGCGAGAATCACAATCTCTCTAGAAAATCATATTAAAGTCGTCGTAAAACTATTACATGAGAAGAACAGGTGACAACTGCACTAAATAGCCAGACACACAACCGTCTCCTACGACTACAACTCTTAATATCCCCAAGAGGACGTCGATGGGCTGCACAATGATGGTGTCATAGCAACCATTAAAAAAGTACAATACTGGCATGAAACGTGAGCAGTGTTACACTATTCAATACATATCATGCACAAACGTCTGTAAAACCGTCGACCCCATTTTTTGGAAGTATTTGATTTTAAGTCAACAAAGAATAAATTCACTGTCTGCCATCGATGTCATACATAGGTTCCAGAATTGGAGGACATTTGTTTTTTTGGTACTCTAACCCCCATTAAGTTCCAAATAATTAATGCAGAAAATACAGAAACATGCGCTTGTTGTTCTGAGACAAAATGTAACTGTCGCTCAAGTAAAAGTGATTCCTAGATATTATATTACAAGCACTACCCAAATGGCAATTTTTATTTTAACCCTTCCTCTTGATGACCAACTTTATAAAATAAGATTTAATTCGGCTTTTCTTGATACATCTTGTAATTAAAACATTTTGTTCTAGCATGGACAACGTAACCCTATTGTCAAGACATAATAATCTTTCACAGGTAAAACATAATTTTAAATGTTCTGTATTGATAGC
The DNA here is from genome assembly GCF_024500275.1 of Phycodurus eques. NCBI lineage: Eukaryota > Metazoa > Chordata > Actinopteri > Syngnathiformes > Syngnathidae > Phycodurus > Phycodurus eques. The sequence continues at coordinate 4,146,848 of NC_084534.1, read as the reverse complement.
TCACGGTTTGCCATTGACAAAAAAAATAGTAAACCTCATGAAAATCGGTTACGAAAAGAGCACGTTACAACTTAACTTCAACGTTCCTGCATTGCCTTTGATTGGAACGTCGCCTCTGCCAACATGGCCGCCATGTAGGCACGTCATTTAGTCAGGCCGCTATAGCGCGCTGGCTTGTCTAGTCGTCACTTCATGTCTGTGGAGCAAACTTCAGCATTGATTTGCAACCCTGTTACTTGCAGCCCTATTACGTTAATTAAAGTAATACTAAAATTAAGTATTGGAGCATTGACATAAAATTTAAGTTTGTTCAATCAGAAAAGATTTATATATTTCAGATGTAAGAGCAAAAATGTGATATAACACATTTAAAAAATCTCATAACATGTTTATGGTTGATTGTTGAACTGTACAAACTAAATCGTTTGATGATCAATTACCCGCTTTTTTACAAAAAAATAAATAAAATTGTCTCATTTCCCCCCCCCCCCAAAAATGTCAGTGCTTATATTGCCCTTCAATTCTTGAAGGACCCATGTACAGTATTGGTTAAGGGTAGGGTTCTCTTCTCCGCCCCCTCTTGATGACTTGCTTTGCATCCAGCTGGGTCAATTAGCGAGTATCCTTAACAGTTTAAGAGCCATCTGGAGCCCATGTCGCACTCACTCACTGCCTACCAACATGGAAAAAGTGGTTCTTCTTAAAGGTAAGGTTAGAATCTTTGTTCACTAGTGGAGCTCAGTAGTCTAATTAGATATGTAACTTTTTTTCTTTTCTTTTAGATATGAGCAGTTTTGACTGTTTGTCACCATCGGAACTTGATAGGAAGTTCTTTGGGGAGCAGAGTTTTCCATCTACTTTGTCGCTGGACCAACTGTCAAGATCAAGAGTTTCGTCTGATGGTTTCGTTGACGGATCTGATGTCAAACCATTGATCCAGCCTTCTCTCAGCGTGTCAACTGCTCCAACATCTCTGTCTCAGGTCAATGACTTGAACACCCAAGAGACTGAAAATTGTCACCCATTATTGCCATTACAGGTCAACTCATCCACTCCCTACATCCTCGTGCAAAAGAAAGCTCATTTGGACCACTCATACAGTGACCTCGCAGTCTCTCGAATGTCTTTGGATGTGTCTGTGATTAAACCGGACGGCAACAGCCCAAAACCCTTCATGGAGTCGAGCACCCTAGAGCTGTGGAGCCCAAAACTGCAATGTGGGCCACATTCAAGGTCTGAAGTTTCTCCCTGACCCGATCAACTCTTCATATATATATATATATATATATATACTTACAATTGGGTGGGAGGGGGGAATGTTTTTAAACAAGTGGTAATAAATCTATTTTGCTCAACTTAAATTGTGAAACTTCTTAAAATATGACACACCTGGCCCTTTTTGAGGTCCTAACACTGCCTCCTCACATTTGTGTAGTCATGGTAGTGTCTGTTTTCATCACTCAGCAAATCTGAACTGATTGGTAAGTGCATATTCGTGTTCAGCGCTATGGATTTTCAAAATATTTAAAGTTTCAAAACTTCTCATACAAGAAGTTGACATTCCCTTTAAATGGTATAATCCAAAACAGGTGGGACTGTGATGGGGTCAAAATAATTGGCACTTCAAAATCTTAATTTTAAGCATGCATTCTTATAAGACATTGCATGTCATCTCTTTATTTTATAGATTTAATAAGTGATCACTCTGCGGGTAATATAAATGGTTATCTGTGACAGTTCTCTAAAATCAGATTACTGATTTTCAACTGTGGATGAAGGTATCATTGTTGACTTTATACCTTAAGGAAACAAAATCATAGATGAGGCCTCAGTTTAGCTCCGCAAGTTTGACCATAAATGTGTTTTGTGTACCTTTTTTAGCTCAGTAACATTCAGAATAATTTCACTACATTCACATCATCAGGACCTTTGTGTAGAACCATTAAAGTGACTGTCATTTTAAATGTTTTTTTTTTTTTTTTATTTCCTAGCACAACCCATTAGAAGGAAAGCTCACCATGCATGATGATGCATGGAACCTTTGAACCTACTTATTTGATCTACACCATTTCATTTCTGCCATTCTGAATTTATAGTTACCGTACAAGAGCCAAACGTCCCCTTAATCAGGAGTGTTGCATTACAAATACTGTTTGCATTGTGTAGTGTTAAATTGTGGTTGACAAGAAAAATGGTGATGTACAGTATTCACAAGTCTGTTCAAAGGTGGTATAAAGATAAATGCAATGCCATTTACCATTGACAAATCTTAGAATCTGGGAGCCATTGATGAAATATTTTACAGCAGTTACAGTGTTTGTCTAAAACATGTTTCTATAAGTGAAAACTTCCCAAGCTAATGCTTTTATGTTATACTAAACACGACAAAATAAATACTTTACAAAAATATTTGTCTGGAATTAAAGTAGCTGCACAAAATGTTGTAAACAAATGGGGAATAACAATCAAACTGCTTTGATGTAAATCAACAAATACGTCTAAAACCTTGTGAGAAAGGTGCCTATAGTTTGCTGGGCTCAGGAACTACTTTGACTCTCAGGACCCCTTCCTGTGCACACGAGGCAGCCAGCACGCCATCTCTTCTCCACAGTCTGCCTTGAACCAGTCCCCTACTGCCCCCTGTGAGACCAAAAGTCAAAAACATTGGTATCATGTCCTTGAAACAAAAGAGGAAAATCACAACTCCATTACATAAAGCACCGAGATAGCATTTGTGGCAACATTTCTGACTAAAATAGTATGCAGTTGTGGACTCTCCTGAACATGTGTGGTGATTCATTAATTGGAGAGCAGTAACACAAAGTCTCATTGTTCACCAGAATTATTATTAATGCATGTATACATTTAGTGTGCCCACCAGAGTCACAAATAATGGTAAGCGATGAAAATGCTGACCTGCCCATGGGCTCTCACACTCGTACAACATCCATTCATCACTGCGGAAAGTGTTGTGGAACCACATGGCGTGGTCCAGGGAGGCTGAGAACTTGACCCTGTAGGTGGGGTAGGGCAGCATTGCAGTAGCCAGAAAGGCAAAGTCTGATACATAGGCAGCCACGCAGCAATGCAACTTCATGTTGCCTTCACCTGTGTACAAACAAAAACGCAAATTAAGTGTTCCCTTTAAATTCACTGAACACTGAAACTGCTTCGATCATCATCAAACGGATTAGACAACTTTACCAATGTATCCTTTAGCTCGCACCCAAAACAGTTTCTTTGGCTCTGCTCCAGCAAGCCTGTGAAACTGTGGAGGGTTGACTGGCTTGATCTCAATTGGGACTTCAATTGCCAGCAGTTTGTTAAGAGCTTGTTTTAAAGTTTCAGCCAGGCCAGGTTTACTGCAAAAGTAAACTGGTCAAATCATACAATAAACCAAACCTGTTTTCATGTATACATGTACTTCAATCATTCTACTTAAAATATTTCCTTAACATTCATGTCTATTTTGAGTGTACAGTATACATATTTCTAAAAAGAAATGTTATTTAATGGAATCTGACCTTTGTAAAAGTACAATAACAGTCACCTCCACCTTTTCCATTGTACTTGCCTTGTAGCTTTTTATTCGCCACATATGTTTTGGACATATTTTGCACAAGACCTTCATGAAATCCCTTTTTTAAATGTAGAATTTAATAATTACATTTTCTACCTGAGATAAAGGTGGATAAGTGCCTCTGCAGTAAGGAGCTCTTCAGGCTTAGGGACCACTGGCATGGTGAACTGGTGTTGCAACGTGCTTGGCTGTAACATTTGGAAGGACGCTTGGCAGATCAGTATAGGAAGTCCGTGCTGGAGGGCTTTCACGGAGCGCACTGTAAAACTGCGACCATCTCTTGTGCGGTCTACCTGGTACAACACTGGAACCTTAGGATCTCCTTAAATAAAACACAGGATCATGTCAACTGGGAACAAACTAAGTGACTGAATTGAATACAGCCCAAAAAACAAAACAAAAAAGGCCATCGAGTCATGGTTTCATCCACAGCTTACCAAATGTTATGCTAAACAGGAAAGGCTTAATGTTCAACCTTTTAATGGCGTGACCAATTTGCAATTCATTTAAACTCAAAGAACTAAATATACAGCTTGTTTGCCATTATTTTTGTTAACTCAAGCATTAGTCAATTCTGAAATATTGAGCCAAAAGAAGATCAAAGTCAAACTAATACGGATAGGCATTGATGCCATGGCATTGCCGCAAAGTCATAGCACTTATTAAATATGATGTCATCCCTATCATCCTCATTTGACCGTTATAACTAGTGATGGGTAGATGAGGCCTCGTGAAGTGTTACGGCACATTGGGCAAACTGTATTGTATTGATATTGGGCGGCAAATCTTTTTTCACATACTGTATGTTTATTAAAAAGAAATTCTAGTGTTTTGGCATTCAGGTGATTCCTTTTTTTTTTTTTAAAGCAAATTCTCGAGCTTTGGAGAACTCTCTCCCACACGAAGCATTGATGGGGCTTGTGTGCCTAAAAACTGGAGAGACTGCCAAAAGAGGTTTCTATATATATTTACATAAAATATTAATTAAATTTATAAACTCTAAACATTTTCTACACAAACCTTCCAAAACATGATGGCTCATAATGCGATTGAGCTCTACCTGGTCCAACGCAGGTTTCCTGGAAACATGAGGTTAAAAAATAAAATAGGCTAATTTTGAAAAATATTTATCATTAATAAAGCGGCCACAAGGAAGATGTAAAATCTCTATACACTTGTGTTTATTCTAATTGTATTTGTGACTTCTTTTCCATGCCTCGATTGCGTTGTGCGGGGAGGTGCTTGAATTTACTTTTGACGGTCAGTTGAACAAATGCGACAAACCTTCAGAAAATAAAACAAATAATTAAAACTATACACATAACCTTTGGATCACCTTTTACTAAAAAAACTGAGATATTCAAAAGAGCTAAATTCAGCCAGTATAGTTGATTTACACTGAAATCAGACATGCAAACACCAAAGTCATGAAAAAGGTTCCAAAAAAAAAAAAAAAACATTGTAGGGGGTCCGGGGAGATCCCCCAGGACTCTGCAGAGAATGTTTTTGATTTTAACATAAATTAAGCAATCTAGAAGACTCTGAAGAGGATAATAAGGCAACATCAAAAACAATTATTTTCTTTTTACCGCTCAAGTACAATGATGTACAAATTTAAATTTGCCTCATTTCTTTGCTTTTTTTGTTTTGGCCCCCAACTTGAGCCAGGCCCATCTCCACCTGCACCTGATGCCTGCTTCAAACTGTGCCACATGAATAGCATCCTCCTCATTAAGCACTCTCATTCTGGAAAATAATTGGCTAAAATAATTGTCTGTTTCACTTCCTTTTTCACTATTACCAACTTTAAAGGCTAATCCCAAATGCATCCTCCAGGAAAATATTAAGTACAATATTTTTCTGTTTTTATTGGCCATTTCTGAATTTGAAGTTAGTTCATTCTGTGTTGTGACATAATCCCTAACATCGCTCCGTCGCTTAATACATTTCACATTAACATCCGTAAACTAATTAGATAATTGTAGGCGCGTTTCCTCATTAATACAAGATGTACAAGCGGATCAGCTCTTGTCGCCAACGTTATGTGTGCTTGGCGGGTCCGCTGGGACCACAACCAGGGCCACGACCCGCAGCGCCTCAACGTGAAAATACAAAAGACCAGTGCAACAAATACGACACTGGATGATCTGACGAGCAAAAAATGTTGCTTAAACGTAAGAGTAGCAATGGAGGATGTCTGCTCCCGAGGTGGGTAGAGTAGCCAAATATTGTACTCAAGTAAGAGTACTGTTATTCCACAATAGTGTTACTCAAGTAAAAAGTAGTCCTCCAAAAAAATACTTGAGTATGATGTAAACGTACACAGTGAAATAATTACTCTACTACAATACATGAAAGCTGTTGCTTTTGTTCATCTAAATTTAAAAAAGAGTAGCGCGCCGCTGACTTCATGGTAACGACGACCTTCCCAAAATGGCGGCCATTCAGGCACGACGATCAGCCGGGCTGGTTTATCTAGTGTTAATAGCTATGCCTGGGAAGCCCAATAGAAGACGTTGTAAGAGGTCATGTGACTTTCTTTTGTCCTTTGATTGGTGAACTAGACTTAAACGTCACTAGCGCTAGATTGGTGTAAACAGCGCCCTTTTTTTCCAATACGACACTTGTTCATAAAATTAAAATTTGCTGGTGTCGCCTCTTTTAAAATGGTATTACAGCTACTTTCTGTTAACTTTGTTTCATTTAGTAGTAAAAAGTTGAGATCATGGGTTGTAATGATATCATTAATCAGCACTGATTTATGACACAGTGATCTAATATCGATTGGAGCGAGTCTCGCAGAGATAACTGGAGACAATGGTTTGATAGATTCACATTTTATCCTCACTAAGCTTGTAGCTCTCCTTTCTTTGTGCCATATTTCTTGACCAACTGTCTGTCACTTGTAATGCATTGGTCACGTGACTTTCTTAAGGGGTTTCATCCGAAGAGCTCGGCACCTCAGTCGACGCGTAGTTGTTGCCGGATCTATCACTACTTAGAACCATATCTACGGGGTAAATGGGAGCTACTATGATTTGCTTTTATGTCTTGTCATTCCCACGCTTTTGTCGGAGAACCAAAACGTCAGTTACAATATACTTTTGCACATTAATATCAGGCTACAGCTTACCTGCTCTTACAAAGTAGCAGTGTAGAGAGTGAGCATAAAGATCATCACTGACTGATTTGGCAGCAGCAACAAGAGCTTGACCAATGATTTGTCCCCCAAATAAGCGCTGAGTGCGGGGCACCCAGTGATGTGTCCCCCTGAGGAGAAAAATGGATCATGAATTAAATACTGTAAAGCCATTTCACATGCTGTATGGGAAGTTGTTTGAGCATTTATTCAACATCCTAAAAGTGCACTGAATGGAATCTATGTGTACATTCAGAAATTCAGTCCAAGCGGGCTCTATAAACTCCAGAACGTTCGGAAACTCAGAGCATTGTTGGAGTGTGCCGTTCGGTTATTCGGAGTGCAAAACTGTGGGAGTGCCGAAGCCCACTCCCGCCGCTGTCAGGCAGGAAGAGATGTTTACAGGCAGAACTGACACATTCAATATGGCGCACGCACTGATGTATCCCTGCTAAAGCCCAACACACTTAAATTCATAGAAAATGGAGCGCGCTCTGCCTCTCTAAACATTGCACTCTCAGGGTGCAGTGAGAGCGTCAGATTTAATTTTCGACCATATCCTATCCTATAATTGTGTTGTTATTTATGCTGCTACCTGGCATTTTTTCTTAACAAACTGGAAACTTGATTTGCAGTATATTGCCCTTTAAGGCATTAATGACTGCTTATCTCTCTGTGCCAAATGTTTAATATTGGTTTTAGCGCAATTTTCTGTCTGAGTCTGCTTTATTTGTATTTATTTATTAGTTTTTTTAAATCAAAGATATTTTATTTATAGTTCCATATTACAATGTCAATGTTCATTATTCTTAGAATTAAAAGTGAATTGTCCTTAAAAAGGATGTACTTGTATTATTATGCTTTAATATCATTCTATCAGTGGCATAAAACCTAACCACACTAGTGTTTGTCATTGGGGGGAATATATATCGATCGTCCAAAAACATTTGTTATCATGACAGGCCTAAACACATACAGTATTATAACATATTGAGCGACTGCAAGAGCATTGGATAACACAAAGATATTGTACAACCCCAATTCCAATGAAGTTGGGACCTTGTGTTAAGGGATTGAACCCCGGTCCTCAGAACTGTGTGGCAGACGCTCTAACCAGTCATCCACCGTGCTGCCCGTTGTGTTAAACATAAATAAAAACAGAATACAATGATTTGCAAATCATGTTCAACCTATATTTAATTGGATACACTACAATTACAAAATATTTAATGTGCAAACTGATAAACTTTATTGTTTTTAGCAAATAATCATGAACTTAGAATTTTATGGTTGCAACACATTCCAAAAAAGCTGGGACAGGCTCATGTTTACCACTGTGTTAAATCACCTTTTCTTTTAACAACATTCAATAAACGTTTGGGAACTGAGCACACTAATTGTTGAAGCTTTGTAGGTGGATTTTTTTACCATTCTTGCTTGATGTACAGCTTCAGCTGTTCAACAGTCTTCATTGTCGTATTTTACGCTTCATAATGCGCCACACATTTTCAATGGGAGACAGGCCAGTCTAGTACCCGCACTCTTTTGCTCCGAAGCCACGCTGTTGTAACACGTGCAGAATGTGGTTAGGCATTGTCTTGCTGAAATAAGCAGGGGCGTCCACGAAAAAGACGTTGCTTGGATGGCAGCATATGTTTCTCCAAAACCTGTATGTACCTTTCAGCATTAATGGTGCCTTCACAGATCTGTAAGTTACCCATGCCATTGGCACCAACACAGCCCCATACCATCACAGATGCTGGCTTTTGAACTTTGCGTCCATAACAGTCCGGATGGTTTCTTTTCCTCTTTGGTCCGGAGGACACGAGGTCCACAATTTCCAAAAACAATTTAAAATGTGGACTTGTCGAACCACAGAACACCTTTCCACTTTGCATCAGTCCATCTTAGATGAGCTCGGGCCCAGAGAAACCGCCGGCGTTTCTAGGTGCTGTTGATAAATGGCTTTTGCTTTGCAGAGTAGTTTCAAGTTGCACTTACGGATGTAGCGCCGAACTGTATTTACTGACAGTGGTTTTCTGCAGTGTTCCTGACCCCATCTGGTGATATCCTTCACACATTAATCTCGGTTTTTGATGCAGTGCCGCCTGAGGGATCGAAGGTCACAGGCATTCAATAGCCTTGCCACTTACATGCAGTGATTTCTCCAGATTCTCTGAACCTTTTGATGACATTATGGACCGTAGATGATGAAATCCCTAAATTCCTTGCAATTGTACGTTGGGGAACGATTGTCCTTAAACTGCTCAACTATTTTCTCACGCATTTGTTCACAAAGAGGTGAATCTCGCCCATCTTTGCTTGTCAATGACTGAGCAATTCAGGGAAGCTCCTTTTATACCCTATCATGGCACCCACCTGTTCCCAATTTGCCTGTTCACCAGTGGGATGTTCCAAACAGGTGTTTGATGAGCATTCCTCAACTTTCTCAGTCTTTTTTGCCACCTGTCCCAGCTTTTTTGGAACGTGTTGCAGCCATAAAATTCTAAGTTAATGATTACCCACATCCCAAAAACATGCATGAATTGGAGACTCTAAATTGCCCGTAGGTGTGACTGTGAGTGCGAATGGTTGTTTGTTTGTCATGTGCCCTGCGATTGGCTGGCAACCAGTTCAGGGTGTACCCCGCCTCCTGCCCGATGACAGCTGGGATAGGCTCCAGCACGCCCGCGACCCTAGTGAGGAGAAGCGGCTCAGAAAATGGATGGATGATTATTTGCTAAAAACAAAAAAGTTTACCAGTTTGAACATTAAATATCTTTGTAGTGTATTCAATTAAAGATAGGTTGATCATGATTTGCAAATCATTGTATTCTGTTTTTATTTATGTTTAACACAACGTCCCAACTTCATCGGAATTGGGGTTGTAAAAATGCTTAATCCTTATCTGATTCTTACAAACTACGGCTCATTTTATTCGTTTCAAACCTCTGTCCAATAATATCCTCTATTTCAATATGCAGGTGGTTTGAAATTTTTAGTCACATACCTCCATATCGAGTCTGCTGTTAATATCAGCCTTGCCATAATTACAACACTATGTATTTGACCATTTGTGATATTTTCAATAAATCTAAATCTGCGCCACCTATTAAAACGAGATTTCTTAAACTGGAGCCAACGACACATTAACATGCTTGTATTTATACTTTCATAAAAAATTACTTTTACATATGACGTATTACTAGCCCACAACCAAGCTACCTGTACAGGTCTTCGTCGAGCTTCTCCACGTTCAAAACGCTGGTAACAAGGACGCTTCGAAGGTCTGGGTTGTATTCAAGTGCAGAACTGCCGGACTTGGAGTTTTTATCTTCTGATGACTGCTTTGAATTGGATGTTGCTGGAGAATCAGTGGCAGAGGGACGATCAACTTTTTCTTCCGCCATGTTACCCGACGCAACTTCCGCTTGTGTTGCGCAGCTCCAGGACAACATTGGCTGCGTTCGAATAGGCTCGTCCTGAATCCTAGCAAGGCCACTTTGCATCCACCAATCAATCTGGGCGAGCGCTGGGGGACACCCGGAACTGGTCGCCAGCCAATCGCAGGGCACACATGGACAAACAAACATTCGCATTCACATTCACACCTACGGGCAATTTAGAGTCTTCAATTAACCTACCATGCATGTTTTTCGGATGTGGGAGGAAACAGAGAGAAACTCAAGCAGAGAACATGCAAACTCCACACAGACGAGGACGGACTTGAACCCGGGTCCTCAGAACCGTGAGGCAGATGTGCTAAGCAGTCGTCCACCGTGGAATAATAATAATAATTATTATTATATACTACTACTACTAATAATTATTATTATATCTATTTATTCAATACATTATACAAATCTAATTTATTGTCAGAAAAACTCACACCTTTTGATACAGTATGAATACAACATGAGTATTTCATCTCAGAGGAAAGAAAAATAAAAACATTTGGCTAGCTCTCTAGCTCTCTTAAAGAATAAATTAGTTTGCAGACAACACCACAGTCATCGGCCTCATCAAAGATGGTGACAAGTCGGCGTGTTGGCAGGAAGTGGAGCGGCTGGAGCTTTGGTCCGGCCGACACAACAACAAGACTGTGGAGGTGATCGTGGACTTCAGGAGGCATCCTTCGCCACAGCTGCCCCTCACGCTGTCCAGCTGCCCTGTGTCGAGACCTTCAAGTTCCTGGGAATTACAGTCTCTCAGGATCAGAAGTGGCAGACCAACATCAACTCCATCCTCAAAAAGGCCCAGCAGAGGATGTACTTCCTGCGGCTTCTGAGGAAGCACGGCCTGCCACAGGAGCTGTTGAGGCAGTTCTACACAGCGGTCATTGAATCAGTCCTGTGTTCTTCCATCACAGTCTGGTTTGGTGATGCTCCAAAAAAAGGACAAACTCCCACTGCAACTGACAATCAAAACACGCTGCCTGAACTCAGGCAAGAACATGCAAAATCCTCTTGGACCCTCCACATCCTGGTCACCAGCTCTTCCAGCTCCTTCCCTTAATTTTTTGTCTTGAGTTTGTTGTCACATTTCTGTCGGGCCAATTATACATACTCGTGCACTCACTGTAGTAGTTTCGCCACGCTGCACCATTTGTATTTCTGTTGTTGACCAATACCGGCCACTCATGTGCCTGAGTAGCATCTGCACCATTTGTACAATCGACTGAGTAGCATCTGCAACATTTGCACAATCGACATTGTCCCAGATTATCGCACTACTAGTCACTTTAAACGCCATACATTTCTTGAAGTCTCGGGGGCCTTTGCACAATGGTCATTGCACCGGACTATTGTTCTATTAGTCATTTCAAACTGTTCTAATTGCTAGAGGACTCTGCATCATTTTGCATAATTGTCAAAAATAAATAAATAAAACATTGTACCGGCATTACCAGATAACTAGCAACCATTTATTGCTCAGTGATTGTTGTTTTTTTTTTTACTCAATGTCTTTATGCCTCAAAAGTATTCTCTGTCAATTGGCTGTCTGTTGTCGTAATAGAGCGGCTCCAACTACCGGAGACAAATGCTTTGTGTTTTTGACATACTTGGCGAATAAAGATGATTCTGATTCTGAATATACTCACGATTTGGTCTGTGTGACCTGTGTGTTACTACTTTGCTTTTACACAGACATGCCCAAAGTCCGGCCCCCGGGCCAAATCCGGCCCGTGTTCATATTTCCACTGGCCCGAAGCCTCTGTCATAAAACCAATAATATGTGGCCCGGCAATGCAAAATACACGCGCAATTTTATATTTCACCACAGGATGGCAGTAAACTTGTAGCTGAACTCTCGCGTTTTGCGCATGATCTGTTTTTTGCCCATTTCTAAAATGGCAACTGGAAGTAAGAAAAGGAAAGTTGATAGCGAGGGTCGACGTTTCCAGGACAAATGGAAGTCTGAATATTTTTTCACTGAGTTTCGAAACAACTGCGTCTGCCTAATTTGCCAAGAGACTGTGGCTGTGTTCAAGGAGTTCAATATAAAGAGGCACTATCACATGCTAATTACGACAAGCTAACTGGGAACGAACGCAGTGAAAAATTGAAGCAACTGGAAGCTGGTTTAACGGCACAGCAACACTTTTTCAAAAGAGCCAGTGAGTCAAATGGAAATACAACAAAGGCAAGCTATGAGGTGGCAACGCTGATTGCCAAGCACTGCAAACCTTTTACTGAGGGTGAATTTATTAAAGACTGTGTGATGAAAATGGTGGAGAACATTTGTCCTGAGAAAAAGCAACAGTTCGCCAATGTTTTCCTGGCTTGTAGCACTGTGGCACGAAGGATCGAAGAAGTTTCTTCTGATATTAAGAGACAGTTGGATGCAAAAGGAGTGGAGTTAGAATTCTTTTCGTGAGCCTGTGATGAAAGCACGGATGCATCCGACAGCGCTCAGTTACTGATTTTTTTGAGAGGAGTGGACAGTGAAATGAACATGCGTGAAGAGCTACTTGACCTCCAGAGCCTTCAGGACCAAACAAGAGGGAAAGATTTATTTGCTTCTGTTTGTTCCGCCGTACATGACATCAAATTAAAGTGGAATAAAATCACGGGGATTATTACGGATGGCGCACCTGCCATGGTTGGCGAGCACAGTGGATTATTGTTGGATTTATCTTGCCCAACATTATAAAAAATAGACACAAAAGGAATGAAGACGCTGGTTTCTTTTTCTCATGAGGAGGGCGCATGGGAGATTGTTCAGATTACAGCCTCTCAACACGCTCTAAACAATCTCTCCCGTCGCTCCTGCATTTATTTGAAAATAGGGAGGTTTCTAAGTTTACAAGACATAACGTACTAAGCTACAAGACACAACACACTAAGGGGAGGGTTTCAAGGTGAAAACATGGCACCAACACCTGCCACGTCCTTCTCTCAGATGTTTCCTGCTGAGTCATCTTCTTGAAGGCGAGACATCTTTCTTTCTAAAAATTGTCCATAATACTAATGCAAGCTAAGCAAATAAATGATAACTTCTACAATATATCCAACATTTCCTTCCTGTTTATCAAATTCTCATATCATCTTACAGTCACTTCATTTCGATTTTTAACTGTAGAATCATTTTTATGAAACAAATACATTTACACTCAGAGTAAATTTGTCATACATGAATGTTGTAGTTTAAACATCGTAATCATCTGGATCAGGAAACAAATCAGTTAAAGCAAAATCATTATCATCATCATTATCTTTATCATCAAACAGTAATGGATACATCAGCTCCATACGGTTCTCCATGGGGGTTATGGCTGTGGTGATTAATTTACTGATTAAAGCCCGAATGCATGGGATACAACAACATCCACAAAATGTCAGAATGGCTGCAAAAACAGCAATTGATATCAATGTTGGTGAAATTAGGGTTTTGTATTTACCAAAAACGTCCATCCAGCTGTCCCACAAGGAGTGTTGATTGAGGGTCCGTAGACCATCGATGGCTCTGGTCAAGCTGCCATCTGAAGCAGTATTGTTTGTTCTCCAAACATACCGCAAACACCTCCCTCTCTTGCAAGGAGCATGTCGACAGCTATGCGGTTTTGGAACGTCCTTGAAGAGGTAGCTTTGAGCTGCTCATGCACAGCTTCCAACCCACTCTGAGTCCAATTTCCTAATCTCTGTACATTGAAGTGGATATAGTTTACCCCATCAACATTTTTATTAATCGTACACCACCAGCATATGAAGTATTCAAATCCTCCTGCAACTTGGTCAGCTAATTTGTATTGATTAGGAACCCCACGAGGAACACCTATGGCGTTGATGTATATTTTATGTTGGATAATTTTGCCTCTGCCAGGATAAATCTATTTTTTGTCTATGTTCTAGATTGGACAAAAACATTGGTGCCCTTTCCATTAAATCTTGAACAGGCATAGGGTATACTGACACATGCAATATCAAGGTGATAATAGTGCACAATCCAGATTTATCTTTAGGTAATCTATCAAACAGTCTATCATCTCCGGACCACCACCAGCTGCCGCTCCGTGATACTGGCATCAATTCTGGTCCGACTTTTAAGGTTACTTTACACTGTGTGTCGTTAAGTGGTCCTATTTTATTATTTTTTTTCCTTTACTAATCATGTTTATACAAGTGAAATTATTTGGTGCTACTAAAGTAGAAAACATTGGTTTGTGTTTATCTGCTTTTGTTACGGGATATATAGGATCCCACGATTTACACCTCGCAGTTGGTACAGTAGCGTTCATTAATGGAATAATACAATCTTGTGATAATTGTGCCGGAACTATGCGCAACAAAGGCCTGGGACCCATGCAAACCACACAATCTTTTCTCGCTACATTTGCTGCTTGTTCCACCAATAGTAACCAATTGTTATTTTGTCCTGAAACTCCTGTGACTACAAGGAACCAATCATCAGTAGTTATGTTATTAACCATTAAAATGTGTTCACTTTTCTTTGAAGTTTTTTAATGGCATTTCTGGTTCAATACGGTTGCCATAACACAATGCTACTCGGAAGTGGGGATCTTTTCCGCCAGAATATGCCCACAAACTCATCATCAAACACACTGGGTGACTTGATTTGTATTTCAATATTAAACTATGGGCCGTTTTGCTTATGTTAAACTTCTTTCTATATTCTTTTGCTATTTTTTGTGACCAACTGGACCAATCATAACCTGTTTCACCAATCCCCAATTCTGCCCATTCTCTTGAGCATCATTGGTGAGAGCCGCATATGGAATTATGATTAAAGTATCTTGATTTTGGGGGGCACAAAATATTAAACTGTTTTGCCGCATTTGGAGGTCATGCCCACAGTTCTGATCATCAACTGTACTCCTTTTGATACGAGTTAATGATTCCAAATTTTTTATTATTGGGTTGGTCATATTGGTCCAGTTGGTAGGTGATTTCCTATCTAAAAAATGCGTTGTATCATTTAGGGTGGGACGTCCCATGTACCACAAAACAAAATCAACACTATAGTAACCAAAGTTGCTATGTAACAACTCATCGAATCTCGTAACCAACGCGGGTGTGCCATTCTGCTGAGTTCTCACTAAACGGGTTGGTGTCTTTTTTCTTCACTGACCAGCAAGCGTTTTCAGAATCTACACATCTGCTCCCGCTCCGTTATCAGACTTTTGCTCACCTTCCCTATTTGAGTACTCAGCTGAAATGACCTCTTTTACAGTGTGTTAAATGAACCCACGTGTTTCTTTCTGCTATTTTTTATTGTCCCGTTCATTCTTTCCACTCGACCTACACTCTGAGGGTGGTAAGCACAATGGTTTTTCAAGTGGATGTGGAACATGGTTCCTATTTCATTGATTATTTGATTTACAAAATGAGTCCCATTATCGCTGTAAATGGTTTCAGGTATGCCATATCTTGGAATGATGTCTTTACATAGTGCTTTTGCCACCGTCAGAGCATCAGGTGATTTTTTGGGAGAATAATTCGATCTATTTAGAAAATGCATCTATGATAACCAAACAGTACTTCTTTCCTTCACTTTGACTTAATTCTATGTAATCCATGTGAATGCGTTGGAAAGGGTATGTAGACACTAGAAATTTACCTTGAGTAGGTCGCAATTGCCCTTGCGGATTATGTCGTGCACAGATCATGCATGCTCTACAATAATTCTTTGAATATAAATTGAAACCATAGGTTGTAAAGTGTCGATGTATCTGTGCCACCATCCCTCCTGTTGAGACATGTGACACACCATGGCTCAATATAGCAGCCCATTTGAATAGGTTTTTTTTTCTTTCTCTTTGCTAATGTAAATTTCATTTTGTAGTTTTGCACTTTGAATTGCTTTCTTGTTGTGGAACCCTCATACTGGCTATCAGTATAGATTGTACCATCTTTATTTATTTTTAGTTTGCATGCCTCGGTTAATGCTACTAATTCAGCAGTTTGTTCGGCCAATTCCTGACAATCATGCTGCGTGCCTTCATCAGGTAAGGGTATTAGTGTGGCTGGATTTAAGGTTGTGCATCGCTCAACAGTCAAATGTGGTTGTGACAGCAAGATGGCCATGCAAGATAAATGTTTTGCAGGTGATAAAAACGCCATATTGGTTTGCAATAGGAGAGCAGACACTGTATGTGGGACCTTAAGAGTTAATGGATGAAATAACACAATCGTGGAACTGCTCTCAATTGCCATCGAAGCTGCCACAACTGCTCCGACACAATGCAGTAATGTACACGTCACGTTGTCCAATTTAGTCAAAAAATAAGCCCAGAGTCTTAGCATATCACCGTATTGTTGTGTAAGTACGGAGGTCATGTCATAGCTTTTACAATCTACCATTTGAATGAATGTTTTATCATGAAATTTGGAAGGCCGAGCGCAGCACTGGACACCAAATGTTGTTTAATGTCACAGAAGGTCTTTTCCGCCTCTGTATTCCATAGAACAGGTGATGTCATTTTAAGGTTTGCTTCATACATCAATTTTGACAATGGTGCAATAATTTTTTGCATAGTTTTGAATCCATGCTCTCCCTTAATTTGTCAGACCTAAAAATTACATCATATGTTTCTTTGTTTGTGGTTTAGGGTTTTTTAAAACTGTAGCTTTTCTGTCTTTAATATAGTCCTTCCTCCTACACTTAGATTATGTACCAGATATTTGACTTGTTTTTTACACCATTGCAATTTATTCTTGTTAACTTTATGTGCCTCCTCTGCTAGATGACACAGTAAGGCTAATGAATCTTTGCATGTCGCTCCCTCCTGGGGGAGTGAATTTAGACATGCTTGTTATTATTACTTGTGAATAAATGGTTGGACTTTCACAGTAACCTTGTGGTAATCTAGTAAATATATATTTTCTCCCTCAAATTTAAATGCAAACCAAATTTGACTGTTCTTTTCTATTGGTATAGAAAAGAAGGCATTGCTTATGTCAATATTTCTTCATCAATTTCAGTGAGGATCATTTGGTCCAATCATACAGGATGCATGTGTCTCCCTTCATCAGCCTGCGTTGTCCAAAACATCGCATTCCTGATTAGACCAGTTGACGCACTGTATTCCAGTTTGTTTTCTACTTGTCGCCAATCATTTGTCTCCTATCCTTGTTTCAGTAATGTTCCCACATGTTTCCATTGTGACCCATAATCTTTGCACAATGAAATACGTGGGACACGTATTTCAATTTTCCTTTAATTTGTTCGCTAAAATAATTCCTGTCGCGACTTTTGCTTCATTGTCTGAGTACAGATAATCTACAATAATTTTATCAGGTGTCGCATGTCGTAACTTGTTTTCATCTACTGGGTCTTGCATTGGCGTGTTTTTGTACCACAGTGTTATATGCAGCTCATTATTGTTTATTATTATTATTTTTTAATCTTCTATTTGTGTGATAAGCTGCAAGGCTGCAGACAACAGGGCCTCTCCCATGTTTAACGGTGGTTTGTCTGGGATATCGATTGTATAATAGAATGTACTCTCTCTGTTTTCTCGTGTCATATCGAGGTTGTCTCTTTTTAAGTCATGTTTTCACTACAATATTTCCATTTGATGATGGAATGAGTATAAATCCTAGTTGGAATAAGCCATCTCTTCCCAACAAATTCACAGGGCACTCCGGGACTTCGAAAATTGGTATTTTACAAGTTCTCCCCTGAGGGAGAACTCTCTCTAATCCACACAGGCTCACACAAGTTCCATGGCAAAAAAAAGTTCCATGGCAAAAGTAATTTGCCTATTTGTAAATTTAACTATTGCCTTATGTCCCGATAGTTTGGAACCTGGGATCTTTTCCCTACATGCTTTTGTATCGCAAGGAAATTTCATTTCTTTCCCATTTATTGACAAGGTTATTTCAGGTTTTTTTTTTTTTTGTGTCCAAACTCAGAATGTCCTGTAAATTGAAATCCACTTCCTCATTCTCTGTAATAATTAAACAAGAGGATTTGTTGAGTTGGGAATCAGGTTGGCTTAGTCATGCGGTTGTTTGTCCGTATTCTCTGTTATATTTCTTAGGGCAGTTACGTGCGATGTGGCCTTTATCTCCACAGCACCAACAGATGGTATTATCATAACATTTTCGACCATATCTTACTCTCCCACGGCCTCTGCCGCGTCCTCTAAAATGATTTCCCTCTTTGCCTCGATAGTATTTCTTTTTGTCCTCTCCTTTTTCTCTTTTAGACGCCATGTTTAGCCAAAAAGTAAGTCGTCAAATCCATCTTTTTCCATTTGTGATGTATTATTTTTGTGTCGGCCCTCTATTTCGTTTCGAAGTTGAACTAATTTTTGCGAATTTAGCTGGACAGCGAAACCGTATTTGGTGATCCACGTGTTTAAATGTTTTATTTTGGAAGGGTTTTGAAGTTGTACACATTTCCAATCTTTACACGTCAGGCTTTCTGTTGGATTCGTTTTATTGTTATTGTTTCCCATTTTTGTGAATTTGGAAGTCAGTTTATTCGCACCTAGAGTGACCTAATACTGACTTTATTAAAAAAATGACTGGGCGACAATGAATGTCTGAGTTCTGGTAAACCTCAACCTTCTACCCCAAATGGGGCGGAGGATTCTTGCCTCTGCTTCCAAACTCAGTTGTCACTTACAATCCAGTCTCATACATCCATACTTTTACACACACACACACACGATATTAGTAACGTTTTAACAAACACACGAAAACATGGAAACACGGAAACACAAAGGCACGGAATTTTAAGCACGTCTAGGACTCCGCCGTCCTTTATTTTTTTAAATTTTTTTATTTTATTTAACACGGAATTTTAGCACGTATAGGACTCCGCCGTCCATCAGTTACTTGCCAGTGACTAGTATTACACAAGGTTTATTTCGCCGCAGACTTCTTTGTCGCGCAATACATTCATCCGACTCGAAGGACCAATTTAATGTTGGATTTATCTTGCCCAACATTATAAAAAATAGACACAAAAGGAATGAAGACGCTGGTTTCTTTTTCTCATGAGGAGGGCGCATGGGAGATTGTTCAGATTACAGCCTCTCAACATGCTCTAAACAATCTCTCCCGTCGCTCCTGCATTTATTTGAAAATAGGGAGGTTTCTAAGTTTACAAGACATAACGTACTAAGCTACAAGACACAACACACTAAGGGGAGGGTTTCAAGGTGAAAACATGGCACCAACACCTGCCACGTCCCGGCCACGTCCTTCTCTCAGATGTTTCCTGCTGAGTCATCTTCTTGAAGGCGAGACATCTTTCTTTCTAAAAATTGTCCATAATACTAATGCAAGCTAAGCAAATAAATGATAACTTCTACAATATATCCAACATTTATCAACCCGAGTGTGTCACAAAGAAAGCGAAGAAGGAGGTAAAGCTATAAAACTCCATTGTATTATTCACCAAAAAGTTCTATGTGCCAAACCGTTTCCGTGGATCTCGTTTCCGTGGACGTTCCAGCCCACCTGCAGTTGGAGCTCATTGAGCTGCAGTGTGACACGGAGTGTCGCAGCCGGTACCAACGACTCCCTCTTGTCAACTTTTACCAGCAGCTGGATAAAGACAGGTTCCAAGAGATTCGTACATTTGCTAAGAAAATGTTGAGCTTGTTTGGCTCGACATACTTGTGAGAAGACATTCTCAGTCATGAACATGAATAAGAACCGCGTGAGGACACGACTAAGTGACTCCCACCTGCGTGACATCTTGCGTATTAAAACCACCGCTTTTGAGCCAGACCTGCCCCATTTACTGCAGTCGAGATCTCAGTATCACCCTTCACATGAATGCAAACATGTTGTTTGTTGATTCTGATGAATAAAGTTTGAGTTTGAGTCAAATTTCATAAAAATACTTTATTTTGCATTTCATTCATTTTTATTTTAACATTCATTTATCCAGGTCAGGCAGTTATAAGATCTACCTAGCAGCAGACAGCATAGTAAAATAAAAATACAAAAAAGCATTTCCCTCGTCGGTAGCATGCCAAATTAATGCTGGCCCGCATGACAATTTTTTTACAGCAATGTGGCCCCTGAGCCAAAAAGTTTGGGCACCCCTGTTTTTGCATGTCTCACCCAATAGATAGCAGAGTGAGCTAAATAATGCACTTCTGAGCCACTAAAGTGATGAAAAGAAACAGGACCGTTTGGAAGAAGGAATAATTAAATGGAAGTGAACTGTAACGACAAATTTGAGATATATAAAAATGTTTCACTCAAACAATGACCATGTTATATTTTATCCTGTTTCGTATTTACACAGTTACTATAACACATTGGGTTTCAATATAAACTATACATTAAAATGTGCCTAATTTTAATTAGTTTTGACTAGAAATAAAATATTCTTGATAAGATTTTGAGTTTTTGCAGAGTATGTCCATTTTTTCTGACCCATACTCTTAAAAAAAACATGTACGAACACACCCTATCTTGGCATAAGATACTTCACAGAGACAATTCATATCGTATCAGATACACTGGCAAAACTCTTTGCTAGTCAATTAGCTAGCGATAGCGCCAAGTACCTAATTAGCTTATTAGCTAACAGCTACGCAGTAGGCACCATTACAAGCCGCTGCCGACATACAGCAATTCAAGAGGAGGTGTTGAAACATCGCCGTGCGGTCAACTGTCATTTCATAGATTGTGTCAGTGTTGTAAATCAAGCATTACCAGGTCATGAGCATTAACACAGCTGAAAATGTGTGTCGTGGTTCTGACTATAGATATGAAGACTTTTATAGACCAGCGGGTTGCAGCAGCCCAGCTAACCGACGTCCCTATGTGGCAGCCATGATGGGAAGGTCGATGTTCCCTTCAAAGGCAATGCATGGACATTGAAATTAAGTCATAACTTGCTCATTTTCAACCGATTTTCACAAGGTTTACTTTTTTTGTCAACTAAAAAACACGTGTTATCACCACAAAACATTTATTAAAAAAAAAAAAGAAAGATAAAAAAATTATTTCAAATTAATTTGAGGACCAATTTACAAGTGAAAATAGGGCTGGCCGAGCCACTGGTCCTATCTCAGCCGATGGCAGGGCACATATACACCGTTTACAACCATTCCCACTCACATTCACATGCTCCTAAGGATAATTTAGAGTCTTCAATAAATCTACTATCAATTTTTTAACTTTATATTATTATTATTATTAGTATTAGTAGTAGAAGTATTAATATAGAAGCACTATCAATAAACCACACGGGGTCACTCAGGGTATCACAAACTCATTCCCACACATCTCCCCAAAACACAAAGTAACCATGAAATTGGAAGGGCACATATAGCCAAACAACCATTCAACGCTCACGTTCATGCCCCCCGTTTCCATTTAACCGAATAAGCCTGTTTTTGGAATGTGGAAGGAAACCCAGAGAAAATCTATTTGAGCAAGGGGAGAACATGCAAACTCTACACCCAGAGAGACACAACGGATCCACTATTCAACTTTCTGATGTGTTATTTAATATTTAGTTTTTGAATTTCAGTTCATCCCACTGAATAAAGCAATAGGTGTCAAACTCAAAGTCTGGGGTCATCATTTTATATGGCCCATCCATCCATCCATCCATCCATCCATTTTCTACCATACTTGGCAAATAAAGATGATTCTGATTCTGAAGCACCCCCCACAGGACCCCCCGAGGGACACGGTCGAATGCCTTCTCCAAGTCCACAAAACACATGTAGACTGGTTGGGCGAATTCCCATGCACCCTCGAGGACCCTGCCAAGGGTGTAGAGCTGGTCCACTGTTCCACGGCCAGGACGAAAACCACACTGCTCCTCCTGAATCTGAGATTCGACTTCCCGATGGACCCTCCTCTCCAGCACCCCTAAATAGACCTTACCAGGGAGGCTGAGGAGTGTGATCCCCCTATAGTTGGAACACACCCTCCGGTCACCTTTCTTAAAAAGGGGGACCCCCACCCCAGTCTGCCAATCCAGAGGCACTGTCTCCGATGTCCACGCGATGTTGCAGAGGCGTGTCAACCAGGACAGTCCTACAACATCCAGAGCCTTGAGGAACTCCGGGTGAATCTCATCCACCCCCGGGGCCTTGCCACCGAGGAGCTTTTTAACCACCTCGGTGACCTCAACCCCAGAGATAGGAGAGCCCGCCTCAGAGAACCCAGACTCTGCTCCCTCATGGGAAGGCATGTCGGTGGAATTTAGGAGGTCTTCAAAGTATTCTCCCCACCGGCTCACAACGTCCCGAGTCGAGGTCAGCAGAGCCCCATCCCCACTATACACAGTGTTGGTGGTGCACTGCTTCCCCCTCCTGAGATGCCGGATGGTGGACCAGAATTTCCTCGAAGCCGTCCGGAAGTCTTTCTCCATGGCCTCACCGAACTCCTCCCATGTCGGAGTTTTTGCTTCAGTGACCACCAAAGCTGCATCCGCTTGGCCAGCCGATACCCATCAGCTGCCTCAGGAGTCGCACAGGCCAAAAAGGCCCGATAGGACTCCTTCTTCAGCTTGACGGCATCCCTCACCATTGGTGTCCACCAACGGGTTCGGGGATTGCCGCCACGACAGGCACCGACCACCTTACGGCCACAGCTCCGGTCGGCCGCCTCAGCAATGGAGGCGCGGAACATGGTCCACTCGGACTCGATGTCCCCCGCCTCCCTCGGAACATGAGCAAAGTTCTGTTGGAGGTGGGAGTTGAAACTCCTTCTGACAGGGGATTCCGCCAGACGTTCCCAGCAGACCCTCACAATACGTTTGGGCCTGCCACGTCGGGCCGGCATCTTCCCCCACCATCGGAGCCAACTCACCACCAGGTGGTGATCAGTTGACAGCTCCGCCCCTCTCTTTACCCGAGTGTACAAGACATGCGGCCACAAGTCCGATGCCACGACCACAAAGTCGATCATCGAACTGCGACCTAGGGTGTCCTGGTGCCAAGTGCACGTGTGGAGACCCTTATGCTTGAACATGGTGTTCGTTATGGACAATCCGTGATGAGCACAGAAGTCCAATAACAGAACACCGCTCGGGTTCTGATCGGGGGGAGGGGCGTTCCTCCCAATCACGCCCTTCCAGGTCGCACTGTCATTTCCCACATGAGCATTGAAGTCCCCCAGCAGAACGATGGAGTCCCCAGCGGGAGTGCTCTCCAGCACCCCCTCCAACGACTCCAAAAAGGGTGGGCACTCTGAACTGCTGTTTGGTGCATAGGCACAAACAACAATCAGGACCCGTCCCCCCACTCGAAGGCGGAGGGAGGCTACCCTCTCGTCCACTGGGGTGAACCCCAACGTACAGGCGCCGAGCCGGGGAGCAATAAGTATACCCACACCTGCTCGGCGCCTCTCACCGTGGGCAACTCCAGAGTGGAAGAGAGTCCAACCCCTCTCGAGAGGACTGGTACAAGAGCCCAAGCTGTGCGTGGAGGCGAGTCCGACTATATCTAGTCGGAACTTCTCGAACCTCACACACCAGCTCGGGCTCCTTCCCTGCCAGAGAGGTGACATTCCACGTCCCTAGAGCCAGCTTCTGTAGCCGGGGATCGGATCGCCAAGGTCCTCGCCTTCGGCCACCGCCTTCGGCCACCGCCCAGCTTGCACTGCACCCGACCCCTATGGCCCCTCCCACAGGTGGTGAGCCCATGGGAAGGGGGACCCACGTTACCCTTTCGGGCTGTGCCCGGCCTGGCCACATGGGTGCAGGCCCGGCCACCAGGCGCTCGCCTTCGAGCCCCAACTCCAGGCCTGGGTCCAGAGGGGTCCCCGGTGACCCGCGTCCGGGCAAGGGAAACCGAAATCCATTAATTGTACTCGTCATAGGGGTTTTTGGAGCCGTGCTTTGTCTGGTCCCTCACCTAGGACCTGTTTGCCATGGGTGACCCTGCCAGGGGCATAAAGCCCCAGACAACGTAGCTCCTACGATCATTGGGACACACAAACCCCGCCACCACGATAAGGTAATGGCTCAAGGAGGGGATGTGGCCCACTAAAGCAAAAAATAAATAAAAAACAAACAAAAAAGTTTGTCGACTTCACGTTTTTTGTTAAATATATTTGTTCATTATTTTGGTAGTTCTATATTAAAATTGCAATTTTTGTATCCTTTTAACATATACAAACATTTTGCCCCCACCAAATCACTTCTGAACATTAACTGAACAATAGTTGTCACTGTTATTAAATATTTGCCCGCCAAAATGTTCATGACTTCCGATTTCAAAATCAATTTGTTGCTGATCTATAAAAACAATCAACTGTGTGTCATTGGTGTGACTTTCAGCTTGTCCCACCAGGGGTCGCCACGGAGAGTCACTCGCATTTGACACAGCATTTATTTCTTTATTATTTAATTTCTTTATTATTATTTTATTTTTTTAATTTATTCCTGACGCAACACATCCTGACCTGGGATCGGCCTGTGCAGTGGCTGGGCAATCAAACCGCGTGTAAACAGATCTGAACGAAATGCATACACCTGTACATTTATATGCTTTTCACAGTCACATATAGGCCCTCTGAGGGAAATCATAATTACGATTTGGCCCGTGACGAAAAATAGTTTGACACCATACAGTCAACATTTATGGCTAATTTGGAAAGCAACCTCCTGCATTACCTATACCTAAAAATGTAAGCAGCATTTAAAATGTCAAGAGAGAGAGAGAGAGAGAGAGAGAGAGAGAGAGAGAGAGAGAGAGAGAGAGAGAGAGAGAGAGAACCTATCAACTGAAATTTAATATTGGGTTGTTGGTTGTTTTTTCTTGCCTATGCACGTCCTCCACATAGGTGTTGCATCATTCCCCCCCCCCCCCCCCCTTTCTCCCCCCACGCACATACAAACATTGAAGAAAGCAATTCTGTCACATACTCTCGACAGAATGGGTAATCTCGTTGACAAGAAGTGGTTAATAGGGTTGTATGTATCTGCGGGTGTACGCGTGGTACTTGAAGGCGGCATGATGCGACGTGCGTGATGACTTTCCTCCGCGCTGCTTCTCAGCGAGGACCAGAAACCGCATCATCGCGCTGGTCCAGCTGCATTATTACATCGTCTGCACCACTTGATGCTGGTCACCTTGGTCGGCGCTGGGCACGACTACCGGCTTTCTCTTTATCATGGCATCGTCAGACTGCTCTGGAGATGACTGCATCTTACAGCGGGGGAGATCTCAGAGTGACCCGAGCAGCACCACCGAGGTCCGCCTGGGTGAGGCGCACCGAGCAGGTAAGAAGAGAAGGGGGGGCACTTACACGCACGTTTATCCGCTATCTCATCCATTAGCAGGTTGGTTTGGAAATGTTATTTCACGCCCGGGATCACTTGCAGCGCGTGGACGCATCGGTCAAATCACCTCACAGCGATGGTCAGTGGAGAACGTGCGTCACGGCATTACCCCGTTGTGTATGTACAGTATGAGTCCTCACAGTTCCATGATGCAATTCGCAGTATTCCATCATACATTGCAGAAAAATAGCAGATGACGTCCAACTGCTGTGGTGTAGTCAGAACTGGAGTGATTTCCCCTTATAGTCACTCTGGAATGCACGAGGTTGCAGATCACACCCACATTTATAATAATGTTTATTAGAGTATACATATGTAGTTTCCCCAGCTGAGTTCTCTTCCGTCCGTTTAAACTAACCCATTTTCTGCCATAACACCAATTTGGTTGGAAAAGCGCTTTTCCATGAGTCATGATGATGACGATAGACAGAAAGAAAGAAATTGGTATCATGCAGATAAATGAACCAATGTTATTTGTTTTACTGTACTCGTTTGGGGTACAGCGTTGACAGATTGGGAGCAAAATCTGCAATCACATATGAATTGTAGTATGTTGAGTTGAAGCTGATGGGAGTGCTCCTTGTGTATTTGGTTGTTTCCATGGTGATATAAATGGCAGGAGGCAGTACTTGGCATTCTAAATGTGAGCTGTCATGGTGTTTGTTCCACTAAGTGGACATTTTGTTTCAGAATACACAGTGTAAAACAACACGCTTTTAGCAGTTAAATATCACACACAGTAATTTGTGCGATTAACACAGATTGAGTTGATCTAGTTAGATTCCCCTGACATTTTGGTAGTAGCATCTCCACAAACTGTATAAATTACATCAATTTGGCCTAATCTGCGGCCAGTGGTACTGTATGTCTCAATCGAAAGCTTACATGCCAAATTAGTCAGCCCGTGTAATACTGTGAAGAGTTTGCATGCTGTGCTTGTGTGGGTTGTTTCCAGGTACTGTACTGAAGTATTCTCCCACACTCCAAAAACATGCACATCAAGTTCATTGAAGACTCTAAATTGTTCATACAATTGTGAATGGTTGTCTCTATAGCAGCCTGATTGATGGGCAGTTAGTTTGTCTTATATACGTGCATTGTAATTGATTTATAAAGTAGTATCTGTTGTGTGGTGAATACATACATGCACAGCCTGAGGTGTGGGGCAGGTGGAGTAGAACATTTGTACACTTGTACAAGGTTTATGTCTGTATTTTTCTGTACGTGATGCCCAGAGACATAGAACACAGAGGATGTTCAAGTACTGTCCACGAGATATTATTGAGTCTGTGCCCTCCATTGTGAATCCAGTACTTGGTTACATAATGTGAAAGTAGCAGGATCGCCCCGTGATGCATCATTCTTTTAACTCTAAGTCAACTTCAAAGACAGCCTCAAGAAGAACTGCAGCAAATTTCATCTGGAGCTGATGACTTGTGCAGGAAGATGTGGAAGATAATACAGCAGTAAAATGTCACATGCAATCTTTCTGTTAGCTCTCCTTAGAAATAATACTTTTGTAGCACTGCTAGCACTTATTAGGCTCCGATCAGCCATGTTTCCTGGAAAAAGAGTACATTTATTGAGACATTTTCATGGAACCATGTTTGCTAAATAAGACAGAATTGAATGAATATAAAAATGACTTCTAATGGATGGTGGGAGTAAAGTAAATTCCCCCTCCCCCTCCCCCCATGTTATCACAGCCTTAACCTGACGTTTTGATGTGATGCCGTAGTTATTTAGGTCATTCCACCTGAGATCAGCTTTGACAATGCCTTCGTCTCCCAGAGACTGTGCAAGATTTTCTCTGCTAGCCATAAGCACGTACTATATAATAATGATACCATTCGTTCTCATGGCATGCATAATGAGCTGTGTTAGAGATGAATAAATGCATTAGTGCTGTCCGAACATTGCATCTCAATCGAAATGTTGCATCTGTACTATATCAAACATATAATGAAAGGACCGGGACACTAACGCTTTCATTCAACTGAATATGAAGGGTTGTTGTATGCCATTATGTCTGTATGCCAAGCGTGGTACAATGAGCGCTACTCCCCAGACAGCAAGCCACTCATAAGGCAGCACTTGTCCTTTTTAACAATGAAATGTGCATTTTGTTAAAATGTTATGGGGAAATTATAATGGGATATAACTATCGAATCTTGGACGCCAAAGCGGACTACCAAGGATGAGCAATTAAACAGGGCTTTATTGAACAACGGTAGCATGTTATTGTGATAAACAAACACAAAATACCAATGAAAAACAACGACGCCAAATAGTCGACTGGACTAATTGCACAAACAATAGAAAATAGTGATGAATGGAGCCACATTGGAAGGAACACGCCACTAAATAGCAAAGAAACAAAATCTCAATTACAGAAGTTAAGAAAACCAAACTAGCACAACAGAGGACACAATCCTAATTACACAAGTTAAGTATCAACGAGGAAACAAAAAACAATAGTTAAACTACTTTCGTCAACAGAAGTAAACCAATAAGGTTCAAGCAAACAACCAAACTCTAGAAGAGGCAATGCTAGCAAGTAAGCAGTAATCATGGAAAAATCTGTGTCCCATCATAAATTGTGACCCTACGGGCCAATGTTGTTTGAGCTGTTTTTGCTTGGGAGCTTAAGGGTTCTGCGCAGGATCTTAGGTGTTCCAAGTATTGCGCTCTTTTAGACGGAGATCTCGGATGTCCTTCCTGGTATCTGCTGGAGCCATCCCCAGTTTGGGGGTTACTGCCCCAAGTGCCCCAATCACTACGGGCACCACTGCGATTGGCCGGCAACCAGGTCAGGGTGTACCCCACCTCTCGCCCAGACTCAGCTGGGATAGTCTCCAGCTCACCCGTGACCCTATTGAGGATAAGCAGTACGGAAAATGGATGGATGGATGGATTTTATGATTATTTTATTTTGGCAGGGAGACCCTTGCCAGTTGTCCGACGATATGACAGCTGATGTTGCCCGTGGATCTGTCACACAATGCCACAGTGCACCCTAAAGTACCGTTTGTCAACCATAGTACCTCTTTTCAAACATCGTTGAGGCATTTGTGATGCAATCGATACCAAATTAAGCTGACAAAACCCTTTTATATCTGCAACCACTTACCTCAGAGACGGCACCAAGTCATTGCTTTGCAAGTCACAAGTAAGTTTCAACTCTTGCCCTCAAGTCCCTAGTCAAGTCTCAAGTCGCACGTTTTGCGTTTTGAGTCCTTTCGAGTCACAAAATAAAAATCTATTTTAATATATATAATATTTAAATTTATTTAATATGTATGTATTATATACTGCATTTATATATCTAATATATTTAAAACTCAATATTTATTTATCAAAACAAATTTGATAAACAAGACATGATCATTAAACATAACATAACCATAAAGAAATTAATGATGGTTGTTCAGTCATCAGTCATATTTAAAAAAAAATAAATAATAATAATAATATTTCAGGCGGCACAGAGAGCGTCTGCCTCACAGTTCTGAGGACCATGGTTTCAATACCCGGCCCCGCCTGGGGGGAGTTTGCATGTTCTCCCCGTGCCTGTGCGGGTTTTCTCCGGGCACTCCGGTTTCCTCCCACATCCCCAAAACATGCGTTGTAGGTTGATTGAAGACTCTAAATTGCCCGTAGGTGTGCATGTGAGTGCGAATAGTTGTTTGTTTATATATGCCCTGCCACTGCTGACGACCAGTTCAGGGTGTACCCCGCCTCCTGCCCGATGACAGCTGGGATAGGCTCCAGCACGCCCACGACCCTAGTGAGGAGAAGCGGCTCAGAAAATGGATGGATGGAAGTGCAATTGCATTGAAACTTTTTAAGAAAACTAGGGGGCAGATAAATACCACTTGGCGTGTTCCATACTTATTACCTGTCATTTCACATTGTTACACATAACTTAATTTCTGAGCTTATTTGTTCTTCTTTCTTTGGATATATGGATTACTTGAGCTGTTCCCAACATCTGGTGAAATTTTCATGTCAATAGCACCTTTGGAAATATAGTTAGTGTGAAAAATAGTGACGTGTTAAATACTGTAGTATTGCACAAGGTAGGTAAGTGAATGTACAGCAGACAGAACAGTGCTAAATTAAAGTGCTCACCAGCTCTACTTTCCTTTCTTCGTGCAATTTCAGATCTCAAACGTTTTCGTTTGTCTTTGAGTTTTGGGGGTAAGTCAGTCTTTTCAAGTCAAAGGGCTCAAATCCAAATGAAGTCTAGAGTCATTGCTTTTCAAGTCCAAAAGTCGAGTTGCAAGTCTTGTAACATTTTCAACTCGAGCTGAAAGTCATCAAATTCATAACTCGAGTCTGACTCGAGTCCAAGTCATGTGACTCGAATCCACACCTCTTGCCATCTTCATACTAAACACAAACACACCTAGGGCTATATTCTCCCGTCTGATTAAGTCAGAAAAGGCCAGCAGCCCTGCGCTTTTCGCTCTCTGCCATCCACTTACTGTAAGTCTATCACTTATGCGTCTTCTGGCCATGTGCGCACTTCAGGTGGAGGAACCCTAAAATGTGGCCGTTCCCTTCCATATCTGGCCTTGCACGTATTCTGCCCAAGACTTAAGCGGGGTAAGTGTAGCGTCCCGGGGTGGTGAAACATCATATTGCACATTTTGATTCGCTCGTGTTCTCCGAGCCTCTGACGGCTGGTGGCGGCCGGGCGACTCACTCGGCATGCTGACGGACACCTGGCCCATATACGCTCACAGACTGCCCAACGGCCGTAAAGTGTCCTTGCCACATTACGCCGAACGACGTCAGAATGACGTCAGAACATCGACATTCAGTCATTCATTGATTCTCTGTATCGCTTCTCCTCACTAGGGTCATGGGCGTGCGAAATGATTACAAGCCAATCGTAGGGCACATATAAACAAACAACCATTCACATGCACATTCACACCTATGGGCAATTTAGAGTCTACAATTAACCCTGGTCCTCAGAACTGTGAGGCAGATGTGCTAACCAGCGTGACATAGTTCCCAAATAGATTTCTACGTGATTCAAATGTCTCAGGAAAACTCCACATTCTGGGAATTCTACCCACCCGCAGACTTCAATAAGTCACACCTCTCAAACTGGCCGGGTACCTCATAATGGGAGAATCGGGGCATCTTGACAACGCACAAGCCAGGCGCGTAAAATATCGACTTACGCACCAATGGGAGAATATGGCCCCTATGCAGTATATACTGTAGTGTACATCATATCAAAAACAACTATAAAGCAAAGGTGTGTCTTGGTTAGAGACGTTAATCTACGGAACAATTATGAAACAGAATTGAAAAGCAGTGAATCACTCGCTGTGTTCAAAAAATATAGTAAACAATATATGTAACTCAGGTATAAACATGAGAATGTGCCAAAATCTCAGAATTTCTGGTTGCTTTAGTATGAGCGTAACAAAAATATATGTATGTATAAATGTGTATGTAGGAGTACAAGGGTTAAATGATAGAGGGGCATGATTTTTGTTTTCTTTTGAGATACATAACGACATATGAATAATCTATTGAGTATTAACATTATATGAGTCAAGATGTATAGGCAACTAGGGGTAGGACTAGGTGAGTTTTTTTTACTTCTTCCTAATTCTGTTTGAACATGTAAAGGAAGAAATCTATTGATGTTCTTTTCCTTTTTAAAAAAATACTTTTGTTATTATGAATGAGTGTTACGTTTATATGTTCAATAAAAAAAAAAACACTCAAATATATATAAAAATACAGATTTAAACATACACATATTTACAAATGCACATATATACTGTACATGTAAGTGTCCAAATATAGAGATGGCATGTCTAAAGATTGATTTAATGACTGATGGAGAGAGTGAGACATCAATTTCCACATGTAATATACTGTACAAGCATGAGCAGGGACAACACAGCAGTGAACAATCATATATAATACAAATATCAAACTTGCATACTCTTTACTTGACCTTGGCTGACTTGTGTCCTCATTGATTTAACTATGAGGTAATTTCTCCACTGGCCACCGTCAGCAATCATCTATTTAATGACCAAACTCCTCTAATCACCCACATCAAGACCATATTTAATAGTCTATGCCAGCAGTTAAGATTCACAGCGAGTGTTTTTTGTGTCTGTTTATACATCTTGTATTTTGAGCAAATTGAGTAGTTTGAGACGACTGGTTAGCCCATCTGCCTCTCAGTTCTGAGGACCGGGGTTCAAATCTGTTCTTCCTGTGCCTGCGTGGGTTTTCTCCAGGTACTCCGGTTTCCTCCCACATCCCCAAAACATGCGTTGTAGGTTGATTGAAGACTCTAAATTGCCCGTAGGTGTGCATGTGAGTGCGAATAGTTGTTTGTTTATATGTGCCCTGCCACTGCTGACGACCAGTTCAGGGTGTACCCCGCCTCTCGCCCGAAGATAGTTGGGTTCGGCTCCAGCACGGCTGCGACGCTAATGAGGATATGCGGTACAGAAAATGGATGGCTGGATGTCCAGTGTAAATTTGCCACTTACTGACCCAATGTCAGTTACGGTGAGAAACCTGAAATGACAAGATGGCCACTTTATTTTGCCGAGCCATGTATCCTCATTTTGTGACTCTATGACCTCCACGAGAAACAGACACAGCACACCTTTTTAGCAGAGAAGAGGAAAAACTCTAATCACACTTTTGTATGTTTGCCGATACCAGAACATTACGTTTACTGGCCGTGACTGTGACTATCACCCCCCCCCTCCACCTCCCACGTGGGCTCAAGCAGTAAGAAAAGGAGCATGATTTCATATCATATTGCTTTCAATGGTACATTTTAAGTTGCTTGACCATATGTACAAATTCAATCACCGAATACCACAGGATTTAATTACTGTATATTATCTTAATGACATACAGTAATGTGTTGTGGTATCACTCGTCTCATCCCCTTCCCCCACTACACACATATGACACAAGCACACACACACACACACACACACACACACACACACACACACACACACACACACACACACAACCCTGTCAACCCTCCCCCAACAAAATTCATAGTCTGGCATCAGTAAAGTGCAAATGCCACACATACAGTACAGTAGGTCTTAAAATGCTCTCTGTTGTGTTTTTGGGTGACATTTCAAACAGAGAAGTTCTCAAACCATGGCAAAAAATACTCTATTCCCATCAACAATTATCATTTGTTTTGAAAATTTCATATCGTGTTTTCTTATTGTACCCACTCCCCCCATGTTTTCTCTCATAACACTTCTTCAATCCATTTTCCATACACATGTCTGCCCTTTATGTGTTGGCATTTGCAGTGGTGGAATTACAATCCTGTTTGCCCCATTAGGCGTAATCTTGAGGGTTGATGTACACATGAGATCTACCCAGTGACTGAGTTAATGGGCCATATTGGAAGATTTGACTTAATTTGTCAACCATTTACATCAGGGAGTGTCCAAAGTCCGGTCTGACTCCCCAGGCCATTTCAGTGACTATATAATAACAAGCAGGTTGGCGAATAATGTTTTAAGTGCAGGAAAATCGTCATGAAATCAAGAGATGTGCTAACTGTTTAACGTCATTGCAGTATGATATACTGTAATTTTAGAAGACACGATGAAGAGGCAGCACAACATGGGTGGCACATCTACATTTTGAGTTTTGGGATTTGTACAGTTTTGGCCGTAGAAAAGGGATGGAAGGATGGATGGACGTTATGAAAACAAACATGTATGTGTGTCAACAGAAAGTCAGACAGAAAACTGCTAATATGATAGATCAACAAATGTTTTATGGTGCTGAAAAACAAATGCAACAACCACCAGCCATGATGTAACTCATTTTAAGTTCCTGTTGTAGGAAATGAAACTGAACTTTATTTGAGATTAATCAGAGGCACATTAAATGGTGGCATGTGTGTGCTGACTCCCTTTGAAAGAGTTTCAATGTGATTGGTTAATTCTGGACAGAGCCGCATCCGCATTCCCAGCTATAAGAGAGTGTGCACAGTTGTGCAACTGCATTACATCAGGTTTTTATTTTTACTTCCCCTCTCGAAATGATGAAAAAAATCAATTGAGTTGTAGAGGGTTTAGGACACATTAATTTCGTCTTGCTGTTGTTGTTGTTTTCAGAATCAGAATCAGAATCATCTTTATTTGCCAAGTATGTCCAAAACACACAAGGAATTTGTCTCCGGTAGTTGGATAGTAGTTTAGTTTAGTTTGATTTTTAAAATGTTTTACTTTCAAAACGCAAAGCCATTATAAAAAAATGCCCGTTATTCATGTAATTGGTTCACTTCACCACAATCAATGATGATTAATTACTTTACAGCTCCCACTGGATCCAATGTAATTTGAACTCTGGCAGACACTTCTCCTCTCAGTATGGTTTTCAAATTCCAATTTTAAACGTTACGTCCGCATTGGCATATTGATAGACATAGCACACTTCATTTCACTTCATGCGACAAGTGTGTGTGTTTTGCAGGTCTTTATAGCTGTCTGACAAGGGTTTGTGTTTGAACTTGTCATCGTTGACTTTGGATTTTCTTCCAGTACTTGACTGTGCTCTGTTCAGTCGCATTCTCTCACAGATGGAAAATATACTAGCTAGGTTAAATGGCCATTCCAGATTTCCTCAAAAGCAGGGGTGTCAAACTCAGTTGTGTCGGAGGCTACAATGTAGTAATTGCTTCAGTTAAAGGCCTTTTATGACTATGAAAACATCTAAATGTATCATATTATGTCATATACACACCAAAAGAAATGATGGATAATTTTGAAATATGAAGGTAGACAATTACTTCAATTTTTGTTCAATTTATTTTAAAAAGTGTTTTGGTAACGAAGAAATGCTTGCAATCTCTTCATGTTATTAAACGTGAAGACAATTTGCTAGTTTGGAAACGATTTAGCACATGAAACATGAAGTAGATGCACATGATTTGCTTTCGTGGGCCACATAAAATGATAAAAATGAAAAGAGAAAGAGTGAAACCTGGCTAGCTGCAGTTTACAAGTCCGGCCTTCCTGGCAAGTTTAAGGCCTGGATATACCAACATGGCATTCTCCCATGGATTCTCTGGCCACTCTTGGTCCACGAAGTTCCCACTTCTAAAGTAGAGGGCTTTGAGAGGAGAGTCAGCAGATTCCTTTGGAGGTGGCTGGGACAACCGTGGAGCATGAGCAGCATCGCTGCGTACGGTCATAACAACAAGCTGAATCTCCCTAGCAGCCTGAGTGACGAGTTCATGGTGACCCGTTTCAAGGGCGTGCTGCAATACCGAGGGTCCAGTGACCCAAAAGTAGCCCAGGCGGGCATCGAGTTCAAGATGGAGAGGAAGCACAGTTAAAGCACACAAATCATGGTTAAGGTAAAAGGTGCTGGTGGGCACGGTTGTCCTGACCTGGCCAGCAGCAAAACACCCTACTACGACAAGGAACAGGGGAAAGACAGGAGGTGCGAGCAGCAGTTGATTAGAGCCAAGCCAGATGGTTGGAATGTGGCAGCAGGGAGCCTGGACAAGATGGAAACAAGCGGAGGGTCTCATCAACTGAACTTTGGAAAGCTGAGCTCCATCGGATAGTTCTTGATCCAGGCTGTCTACTGTATGATGTTTTGCCAAGCCCATCAAACTTGTTCTGCTGGGGTAAAATGGAGTCCAGCCCAGTGTGCCCTCTGTGCCTGAAGAGAAGAACCCTAGAGCTCAGCTGCTGTTCAAAAGCCTTGGGTGAATGGTGCTACTGTTGGTGGCATGACCAAGTCCTCAAGGCCATAGCTGATGCTATCTGCAGTGGGATCAGCCAGAGCACGTCCCTTTGTCCAGTAGGGAACACCATCTGTTTTACCAGAACTGAGTAGAAGCCTACAGCAGCCGCTTGAACTACCTCCTCTGGCCTATTAGCAATGGCACAAGACTGGTAGCTCAAAGTTGATGTGGGGAGGCAAATGAAGTTCTCAAAAGCTGTCGCCACAATATTGCTCAGGCTGGACATAGTGTTCATCTTAGAAGCCTCCAAGGGGGTCATTCTCATGGAACTCACCATGCCTTGAGTGGACTGCATCGAGGAGGCCATTGAGAGGAAGAGGCTTCTACTACGAGTTGGTGGAGGAATGCTGGAGCAATGGGTGGAGGGCGAGGTGTGGGCCTATTGAGGACGGATGCAGACAGTTTGTGGGCCAGTCCCTATGGAAGGACTACAGGATGATGGGCATCACAGGGGTTAGCATGAGAAGGGCAATCAAGGTGGCACCTAGGCAGCAGACGTTGCATTGTGGTGGCTGTGACTCAGGAGAGGAGAGCCGTGGATGGGGTAAGTTGGGGCTTGATCAATCCCGGCTGGGTAGCCTGGGTAAGGGTGTCTGATAATTGAAAGACCCGACACACTCAACGACCCCAGGTTACATCTCTGAAGATCTGTCCAGGTGCATCCCTCGTTGATGTATGCCAAAATAATCAGTCCAGTTGCTATTTTTAAGCAGCACACAAGTTTTAAATGTTTTTTTTTTTTTAATCAGTAAGGAACATAAGAATGCCTACCTAGCAAATTACACTGTATATGTACCTGTACATCATATGATGGATGCATAGATCAACTGGGCCGGCAATACTGTCATGATCCAAAGTTGATTAGTTTTGTACCACTACCGTGAACTGGCCTTGGACAGATGAATGACATCTCTACTGAGGTCAATTCCGTCAGTTTCAGTAGTTGTGGGGAAGAGACTCTACAGTGACAGTTCGACTATGCATAGGTTATGGAAATTGTTTCCAAGGATATAATCCATCATGTAAAATATGTTGAAAACCCTTATTTCCAATGTCCTGTCTATGATTAACTGTTTTTGGATGAAGCAAAACAAAAATACTTTTTTATATATAAAATAGGTAGCTCAACTGTTACTGACCAATGGTTGTTCCGTAAACTGTGTCAAAATATGCCTCTATACTTCATTTTTGTTTTATTTTATATATATATTTTTTGTTGTATTTTGTTGACAGGAATATTACTTGACTGGCCCAAAATCTGTACTCTTGGTTGGTCCATAAATTAAATTCAGTTCCGCCAAGAAGGGTTTCGATAGCTTTTATCTACAGTAGCTACAAAAAGCAACCAGAGGAATTAAAACTTACCAAGGCACATTTAACCAAATATTAAATGTGGTGTATATATAATTTTTAAACCCTGCACTGAAACAGATATAATTTAGAAATGTTTTGCTTGGTGTATGTAACCTGGACACAGTGAAGAATCTGTGCGGCGGAACTACCAAGTTATAATACATATAGTACATTACTGTTGATCAAGTATAATACATTCAAACAGATCACACTTTACTGAACCCGGAATCCTCTTTAGTTTGTAAAGGGACAGTATCAATCAATCAATCAGTGAAGACACATTATACTTGAGTGTGGCAGTTATTTCTAAAGTATTTTGCTACAAATTGCTCCACAAATGAGCACTCTAGATATTGCTGATCGAACCCACATTTCTCTGTTCTCTCCCTGGTGGCTCAACACACCCACCATCCATCGTGTAAAGTGACAATGATGAAGGACCACACCAGTGACACTTTATTCACTGCAGTGTCAGCAGAATAAGAAAAACACCAACACGTTGTTATATTAGTCTTCATAACAAATGCACTTTTGTATCATAACATTGCATTTGGACCTTTTAGATCATTTCAATTAAATACAGAATTGGAATTTATTTATACTGAGCCCCTTGTCTGTTTGTGTATTCTTTATTGGAAGGGAGGCAATGTAGTAGATTTGTCCCAGTAGCTCAGGCTTATGGACTTAATAACAAGGGAGGAATTCAGGGGTAGGAGATAAATTACACTAATAACATGAATGTCAGTGAGTTGAATGGACAGGTCAGGGCCTTGCGAGTAGCGAGAACAGAGTCGCGTAGAATAGAATACAATACAATACAATACAATTCCACTAGATCTTATTGTACTTTTATTTTTATTCTTATCCTCAACACATCTTACTTCAGTTTTTAATGTTTATTATGTTTTGCTTTGTTTTTAATTTCATATATGTAATTATCTGTATTTTAGTGCTGTCTTCTTTATTGGTGAGCGAAAGACAAATTTCCACCACAGTGGACAATAAAGAATGATTCTATTCTAGTCAAAATTTTAAAAATAAAACAAAAATGCACATATACATAAATAGTTAATTTGGAAATGCAGTCATGTACAGCATAAAATGAAAAATACAGCAGAAGTGGAGGTTAGTAACAATGAGAACTTGTAATTTCCTGAATTGAAAATTTACTTTCTGATGGCTTGGTGGATGGAGCTATTACAGAACCTGGGGGTCCTGCACCGAATGCTACGGTATCTCTTTCCAGAGGTCAGCAGGGAAAACAGACCATACTGGAGTTATTACTTTCTTGATGTTTTAAATACTGCAGTTGTACCCCACCTCTCACCCTGCGTTAGCTGGGATACGGCCCCAGCATGCCCGCAATCCTAGTGAGGATCAGCGGAACGGAAAATGAATGAAGGAATGAATACTACAGTATGTTGAGTAATGTCACTGGCCAGTCAGTGATTGTATGAATGTGAATGTGAATTGTCTCTATATGCTCCCTGTGGTTGACTACCGTCCGTCCATAGTCAGTATAGAAAATGGATGGATGGATGTTGAATAAGCTCTGGATTGTTTGTTGTTCTTATTCATCCTCAAATCTTCTGTTAGGTTGTTATTAACCTGTTGTCAATTTCTGTTGATATTTGACCCACTGTTTTAAATCAAGCCTTGTGAATATTGAATGAAATCCATATTCACAGAGTAGTCTTTGGCTTTGTTTATGTTCTTTGCTTACTGCTTGTATCCCAGGGGAGAAATCCAGCCATTGACTTTTATTGTCTGTGATGTACTCAGCTTTCCTGCTGTTGTGTTTGAGTGGCCCTTGTGAAGATCGATATGGAACCGCAAAGCTTCTGTTTACACATCTAGTAATGTTGTCTGAATAATTGATTAGGTGCAAGCGAACGCAGGCAGCTCATTTTAAAACAATCACCGACCACAGGATTAGATACGTCTTCACAATCTTAGACATTTCAGTATGATACAGAGCATCAAAGAGAACAAATAAACAAACAAACAAACAAACTAACTAACTAAGGTAACTGAGTGAGTGAGTGAGTGAGTGAGTGACTTAAAGGCTTGGTTTTTCGTGTTAAAACTGCGAGCAATATTTGCATGTAGCCCCACTTCACGAATCTCTCCACCCCCTCGAGTCTCTGTCCAAAGCCACAGCCCTTACCATTGTGCAGATCTGTGCTCTCCTCATTAGTCAACTTTCAAAATTTGAATTGCCGGCACACACCCTCGCAACGTTAGAGATTACAAAGCAAAGCAAATCAAAGCAAATGTATTTATATAGTGCATTTCACACACCAGGTAACTCAATGTGCGTTACATGATTAAAAGTATTTGAAAACAAAGAAAAACAAAAAACAGCTGATAAACATTTAAAACAAAGAGAAAAAATAAAATACAATAAAAACAATGTATATTCTCAACGAGCTGCAGCTGTTTCATGGTCTTTTTGGGGAGTCCAGTCAGGAGACCATTACAGTAGGCAAGTATACTTGAGATTAAAAACATGGATGAGATTATCCAGGTCTGCATGGCAAATTCATTTTGGATATGTTCTTCAACTGGTAGAAGGCTGTTTTAGTAATCGATTTGATATGACTACAGCTATATGACTACGACTACCTCCTTGAGCCGTCACCTTATCGTGGTGGAGGGGTTTGTGTGTCCCAATGATCCTAGGAGCTAAATTGTCTGGGGCTTCACGGCCCTGGTGGGGTCACCCATGGTAAACAGGTCCTAGATGAGGGAACAGAAAACATGAATACAATAAATGGAAATAGATTTCCCTTGCCCAGACGCGAGTCACCGGGGCCCCCCTCTGGAGCCAGGCCTGGAGGTGGGGCTCGAAGGCGAGCGCCTGGTGCCCGTGCCTGCACCCATGGGGCCTGGCTGGGCATAGCCCGAAAGTAACTTGGGTTCACCTTCCAATGGGCTCACCACCTGTGGGAGGGGCCATAGGGGTCGGGTTCAGTATGAGTTGGGTGGTGGCCGAAAGCGCGGACCTTAGCGATACGATCCCCGGCTCCAGAAGCTGGCTCTAGGGATGTGGAATGTCACCTCTCTGGCACGGAAGGAGCCCGAGTTGGTGTGTGAGGTTGAGAAGTTCCGACTAGATATAGTCCAGCTCACCTCCACACATGGCTTGGGCTCTGGTACTAGTCCTCTTGAGAGGGGATGGACTCTCTTCCACTCTGGAGTTGCCCACAGTGAGACGCGCCAAGCAGGTGTGGGTACCGTATTTTCACGACCATAAGGCACACTTAAAAGTCTTCAATTTTCTCAAAATGGACGGGGTGCCTAATAATGCGGCGCGCCTTATGTGTGCACCAAGTTCCAAAATCTGTAAATGTTGTTGTGTGACTTTAATGAGCGCTCCGCTTGACTGACTGGGAGCATTTCCTGCCGACACGCTGCTTATATAGAGGAAGGCGGACGTTACTGAGGACAGCATGTTGACGTAAAGCGGGAAGGGTGCGCGTGACAGAGGACGCTAAAGACACGCCCCAGTAGGTATATAATTCCGGTATGTGCATCGGTTTGGCTAAGGACCCCTGAAAACGGCACCTACGAAGAGACACGCTTACGAAGCACCGTTTAAACTGCAAGCTATTAGTTACACAGAGGAACATGGGAATAAAGCAGCCGCGAGAGAATTTAAGATCAACGAATCACTGGTTCGCAAGTCAAGAAGACGAATCTGAATTTCCGCGGAAACAAGGCGAGGTGGCCCGAATTGGAAGACCAACTCGAGCAATGGATGAAAAGAACAGCCGGGAGAAGAGTCTCTCCAGTCACCATTCAATTGAGGGCAATAACGCTTGCATAAGAAATGAAAATCGAACATTTTCAAGGAAGTCCGTCTTCGTGTTTTTGTTTTATGAAACGGCGGCATCTATACATCCGGGCAAGGACTACCGTGGCGCAGCAACTTCCGGCGGATTACAAGGAAAAGCTGGCCATTTTCCGCTCCTACTGCAGTAAAAAGATTGCTGACAAACACATCTAGCCCAACCACATTACCAACATGGACGAGTTGCTGCTCACTTTCAACATCCCGGGGAACCACACTGTAGAGAAGAAGGGGACCACCACGGTAGCGATACGCACAACGGGGCACGAGAAGTCGGGCTTTTACTGTTATGCTTGGTTGTCATGGTAATGGACAGAAACTGCCACCTATGGTGATTTTTAAGAGGAAGACGCTGCCTAAAAAAAGGTTTCCAGGCAAAGTCATCGTTGAGAGAGTGGCTGAGTGAGGTGTACGTAAAGAGACCAGATGGTTTTTTCCACGCGTCACCATCCCTGTTGATCTGTGACTCCATGCGTGCCCATCTCACAGCCGCTGTGAGAAACCAAGTGCAACTAAGACTGGGAGGCAATGCCGGGCGAGTTACGCCACCATATGTGAATGGATTGTGGATGCTTGGGCTAAGGAATCTGCTTTGACAGTTGTCCGAGCGTTCGTGAAAGCTGAACAGCCCCCCGGCAACGAGACTGACTCTGACAATGGCGGGAGGGAACCCGGCATGTTTGTTGGAGAATTTGCCCAGCTGTTCATTTCGGATACAGAAGATGAGGACTTTGATGGATTTGTGGATGAGGGTTGATCAAAAAATAACGTGAAAAATAACGTGAAACATTGTTAAATACTTCAATAAAGTACAACCCGCCGCCTTTTTAAAAACATTGTTTTAGCGTGCACGCATGCTACCGTATGTTTTAAGCTAGCATATGTTTTACCATGCCTGCCAATAATACGGTGCGTATTATGTATGTGTTAAATACAGAAATAGACCCTGTAACTGAGACTGCATCTTTTAATACCTATACCTATGGGCGTGAAAATGCAGTATACTTATTGCCCCCCAGCTCAGCGCCTGTACATTGGGGTTCACCCCAGTGGACGAGAGGGTAGCCTCCTTCCGCATTCAGGTGCGGGGACGGGTCCTGACTGTTGTTTGTGCCTATGCACCAAACAGCAGTTCAGAGTACCCACCCTTTTTGGAGTCCTTGGAGGGGGTGCTGGAGAGCGCTCCCGCTGGGGACTCCATCGTTCTGATGGGTGACTTCGATGCTCACGTGGGCAATGACAGTGAGACCTGGAAGGGCGTGATAGGGAGGAACGGCCCCCCCGATCATAACCCGAGTGGTGCTCCGTTATTGGACTTCTGTGCTCACCACGGATTGTCCATAACGAACACAATGTTCAAGCATAAGGGTGTCCAGACGTGTACTTGGCACCAGGACACCCTAGGTCGCAGTTCGATGATCGACTTTGTGGTCGTGCCATCGGACTTGTGGCCGCATGTCTTGGACACTCGGGTGAAGAGAGGGGCGGAGCTGTCAACTGATCACCACCAAGGTGGTGAGTGGGCTCTGATGGTGGGGAAGATGCCGGTCCGACCTGGCAGATCCAAACGTTTTGTGAGGGTCCGCTGGGAACATCTGGCAGAATCTCCTGTCAGAAGGAGTTTCAACTCCCACCTCCGGCAGAACTTCACCCATGTCCTAGGGGAGGCGGGGGACATTGAGTCCGGTGGGGAGAATACTTCGAAGACCTCCTCAATTCCACTAACACGCCTTTCTATGAGGAAGCAGAGTCTGGGCTCTCTGAGGCGGGCTCTTCTATCTCTGGGGTTGAGGTCACCGAGGTGGTTAAAAAGCTCCTCGGTGGATGAGATTCATCTGGAATTCCTAAAGGCTCTGGATGTTGTCTGTTTGACACGCCTCTGCAACATTGCGTGGACATCGGGGACAGTGCCTCTGGATTGGTAGACCGGGGTGGTGGTCCCCCCTTTTAAGAAGGGAGGTTGTGTTCCAACTCCAGGGGTATCACACTCCTCAGGCTCCCTTGACTCCGCCAATGCTGCCCTCTGGTACCGATTCTGTTCATAACTTTTATGGAGAGAATTTCTAGGTGCAGCTGCCTTTTTAAAAACATTGTTTTAGCGTGCATGCATGTTACTGTATGTTTTAAGCTAGCATATGTTTTACCATGCCTGCGCCCAATAATACGGTGCACCTTATGTATGTGTTAAATACAGAAATAGACCCCGTAACTGAGACTGCGCCTTTTAATATGGTGCCCCCTATGGTCGTGAAAATACGGTAGTTCATATTTCGTCTTGTTTTATCTCAGTACAGTATGTTGCTGACGGGCTATTCCCCTAAAATACTGGCATTTCATTTTTCCATTGTTGCCACCCATTC
Organism: Phycodurus eques; assembly: GCF_024500275.1. Taxonomy (NCBI): domain Eukaryota; kingdom Metazoa; phylum Chordata; class Actinopteri; order Syngnathiformes; family Syngnathidae; genus Phycodurus; species Phycodurus eques. Next base: position 4,104,035 of record NC_084534.1, on the reverse strand, counting down.
TGTCCACACTATTAGCCAGCTGTAGCTTTCACCCTACAATCTCAAAAACATGAAGAAAAACTTGTTGATCGAATGGTCTTTTTAAAAATCATTCAAACAAAAAAAACAAAAAAAAACTGGACTTTTGTCCTTAATGCGCAAAAACAGGCAACACAGTATGACAGGAACAATGCTGAAAGGATATTGATAACTTTGCATTCCTCCCAGCTCTGGCTGACTATATTAACAAAATATTATTCCATCTATTCTTATACATTATATTCTTATATTACAAAACAAAATACATTCCATATCATAACAGCGGCACGGGGAACGACTGGTTAGCATGTCTGCCTCATAGTTCTGAGGACCGGGGTTCAAATGCCGGCCTCGCCTGTGTGCCGTTTGCATGTTCTTCCCGTGCCTGTGTGGGTTTTCTCCAGGTACTCTGGTTTCCTCCCACATTCCCAAAAAGATGCATGCTAGGTTAATTGAAAACGCAAAATTGTCCGTAGGTGTGAATGTGAGTGCGAATGGTTGTTAGTTTATATGTGCCCTACGATTGGCTGATCTTCTCGCCCAAAGATAGCTGAGATAGGCTCCAGCACGCCCGCGACCCTGGTGAGGATAAGCGGCACAAAAAATGGATGTCCATCATCAATTGTCTCAGTGCACTGCAATGACTCATGTACACACAAGGAAATGGAGAGTTGAGTAAAAAAATTAGACCTTGCCATGGAGCAGGAAGTGGAACAATTTGTAATTCTCGTGATTTGGTTCTGAAACGTGGCACGGTGGACGACTGGTTAGAGCGTTAGCCTCACAGTTCTGAGGACCCGGGTTCAATCCCTCCTGTGTGGAGTTTGCATGTTCTCCCCGTGCCTGCGTGGGTTTTCTCCGGGCACTCCGGTTTCCTCCCACATCCCATAAACATGCATTCATTGGAGACTCTAAATTGCCCGTAGGTGTGAATGTGAGTGCGCATGGTTGTTTGTTTGTTTGTATGTGCCCTGCGATTGGCTGGCAACCAGTTCAGGGTGTACCCCGCCTCCTGCCCGAACACAGCTGGGATAGGCTCCAGCACGCCCGCGACCCTAGTGAGGAGAAGCGGCTCAGAAAATGGATGGATGGATGGTTCTGAAACGGATCTCCTTGTCAGTGAGGGCGGCACCGTGGGCGACTGGTTAACACAGCCGCCTCGCAGTTCTGAGGAGCTTTTTGCGTGTTCTCCCCGTGCCCATGTGGGTTTTCTGCACGTACTTCGGTTTCCTCCCACATTCCAAAAACATGCATGGTAGGTTAAGTGAAGACTCTAAATTGCCCGTAGTTGTGAATGTGAGTGCAAGTGGTTGTTTGTTTATATGTGCCCTGTGATTGGCCGGCGACCGGTTCAGGGTGTACCCCGCCTCTCGCCCGAAGATAGCGGATAGGCACACCTGTGACCCTAGTGAGGATAACCGGTTTAGAGAATGGATGCATAGTTTCTTTGCATTTTTGCATAAAATCTGAATAAATGTTTTTTTTGTTATATTACTGCATCGCCCTGTAAGAAGCGCGATACTTGCCTTGGGCCTTGTTAAATGTTACTTTTAGTATATGACAAGGACTGCGGAAAAAAAAATGGACGTTGGGCCACAAATGGCCCCCAAGCTGCATTTTGTCTCTTTCTTTATCGACCATACTTTTTGCACACAAAGGTACCCTTCCCAAGCTATTCAAACAGAGTTGGAAGCATAGACTAGTCCGGTGTGTCTCGGTGAAAATGAAGAATTCTAAATTTGGGACTTAACTCCTCTGATTGATTTATTGTTTGATAGGTTGGTTGGTTGAGAGTGGCATCTTGTATATTTTGTCGATATTGTATAGTGTTTGATGAGTGTGCTTAACAGGAACTAAACGCTTGAACAGTGCACGCACTGTGTCGCGCGCGCGTGTGCGCGTGTGTATGTGTGCTGGTTTAGTTTCCCCATGCTGTCCGGAGGGGCGGGGTCCACATGGCGCGTCGCGCTTGCAGCCTCCGAGGCTGCTTTTTCACTCCTGATTCCAACCACCCCCCGCCCCCATCGCCGTGAAAGCAGATTTTCAGGCGTTTTAGCTATATTCTCTTTTACTTTCGTAGACAGATGTGGAATGATAGGTCGAAGAGTACAGCGGTGCAGCGTTTTACACGTGAGTGACATTTTCCGATTCGCTCAGTACTACTGAGATGTGTGTTCTTTTACTTAATTTACTTATAAAACATGTTTCTGTTGGGCGTTAATGAGTTAAAAGCATTGCAGTTGCTGATGGTACTTGTTTTTGTTATTTTGAGCAACAGTCATCCAGCACCACTGAATGCAGAATTGAGTATGCGTGCGATGGATGTGCAGTACTACTACTACTTGTAGTAATGTTCTGTTTCCTGAATGGTGCTTGATTTCTCCTCTTTGTGCTCGCAGAAAAATACAAGAAAATACAGTTTTTAATAAATATTTCAAGAAAAGTTGCAAATTAAAAATACAGTGGCTTACATTATGCATTATTATCTGCTGAGCTATGATTGGTTGCAGTTTTCTGTCTCTCTGTGTGGCAACAGCCTTCCCATCCACCCAGCAACTCCCAATTTCTTCTGCTGTGGTGATTCTCTGCCTTCCAGGGTCTTTTTCTGCAGCATCCAGTGTGGTAACCATGGCAACGGCAGCCTAACCCTGTGCGTGCTGTAATAGCGATGGCACGCTTGACCTAAATTTCTCATCACATCATATGGAGGCAGACATTACTTGGGCAGTTGACCTGCTTCTGATTGTTGGTGGTCAAGGAGCTTTGTATCACTGAGAGTCAAAACATTTATTTGATGCCTGTGGATCAAATCGATGATTGGTTGTGGTTGGTGTTGTGTTTTTCATCAGGTCTCTAGCTCGTTTGTTGAGTTTTTACACGATGCCTCGGTAGGCAGATGGAAGAGCTGCAACAGTCAAGAGCTTGCATGTTTTCATAAAAAGTGTATGTTCAACATAGACGATAAAGGGAACCTGTGTATTAGTAATTTTATATTGTAATTCACATACGACTTTGACATTTCTCTGGAAATAATCTTATGTAGCTGGGGATGGTAAGTGTATATGCTTTATTAATTTCTTAGGTGACGAGTGAGCATATTTTGTGGATTTAGGAGTTACTGACAGAGACGTGAAAAATTCATGGAGCGATACTTTTGCGCAGCCCACGACTCAGCTGTAGCCTCCCTGAGGTGTCAGCATGTTGTCAGAGCCAGACTGTGTAGGAGTGCCTATTTTTGTCTGTTCTCAAAGGAACATAGTTCTCACTGTACGTTCAATGCAGCACCACAGAAGTGGTCTCAATAAACTTGGGTATCCATCACAATGATCAATCCTCTTGCGTAGCACAGCTTACAAGTGCAGGGACAGCTGTTGGTAATCCACCTCTAACAGCACATTGTATAGTAGCTCTTCTCACTGATAGATATCAATGCTAATATACATTTTGTCTACAGAATCAGCCTTAACAAACAGCTTTTCCTGATTTACTTTTACATTATAATGAACATTAATCAGAAAAATCCATAATGTAAAAAGATCAGCACAGCTCTCATCATCTGTGCTGAAGCTTTTGGTGATCCACAAAGCCCAATCTTCGGAGTTCCCCTTTTTTTTCTGAGACTCAAACGAGAAGTTTGTTTCCTGTTTGAGACCCAAACTGACTACAATACACATCTATTGGCATAAAATCTGTGAATGATGTACATATAAACAACGTACATAGAAACAGAAAGAGAACACAGCCCTATGGGGGCACAAACCAATGCAAACTGTAGGCCGGTCCAAGCCCGGATAAATGCAGATAGTTGTGTCAGGAAGGGCATCCGGCTTAAAACTTTGCCAAACAAATATGAGCATTCATCCAAAGAATTCCATACCGGATCGGTCGTGGCCAGGGTTAACAACATCAGCCAACGGCGCCGTCAACCTGCAGGGTGCCGGTGGAAATTCAGCTACTGTGGGTCGAAGTCGAAGAAGAGATGGAAAGCAGGTTCTTTGGCAGGAAGAGAAGAGGAAAGCACAGAGCCTAGAACTGAATGTGGGGACTTTGAATGTTGGGACTATGACAGGAAAATCTCAGGAGTTGGTTGACATGATGATTAGGAGAAAGGTTGATATATTGTGTGCCCAGGAGACGAGGTGGATAGGCAGTAAGGCTAGAAGTTTAGGGGCAGGGTTTGAATTATTTTACCATTGTGTAGATGGGAAGAGAAATGGAGTCGGGGGTATTTTAAAAGAAGAGTTGACTAAGAATGTCTTGGAGGTGAAAAGATTATCAGATCGAGTGATGAGGCTGAAACTTGAAATTGAGGGTGTTATGTATAATGTTATTAGTGGCTATGCCCCACGGGTAGGTGAAAGAGAAATTCTGGAAGGAGCTAGACGAAGTAGTTCTGAGCATCCCAGACTGAGAGAGAATCGTGATTGGTGTAGATTGTAATGGACATGTTGGTGAAGGAAATTATGAAGTGATGGTTAAGTACGGCATCCAGGAAACGAACTTGGAGGGACAGATGGTGGTAGACTTTGCAAAAAGGATGCAAATGGCTGTAGTGAACACTTTTTTTCAGGCAGGAACATAGGGGGGCCTACAAGAGCGGAGGTAGAAGCACGCAGGTGGATTACATCTTGTGCAGACAATGTAATTTGAAGGAGGTTACCGACTGTAAGGTAGTGGTAGGGGAGAGTGTGGCTAGACAGCATAGGATGGTGGTGTGTAAGATGACTCTGGTGGTGGGGAGGAAGATTAGGAAGACAAAGGGAGAGCAGAGAACCATGTGGTGGAAGCTGAGACAGGACGAGGTGGCAAAGGCCAAACAAGAGGCATATGATGACATGTATGCCAGGTTGGACACTAAAGAAGGAGAAAAGGATCTATACAGGTTGGCCAGACAGAGGGATAGAGATGGGAAGGATGTGCAGCAGGTTGGGCTGATTAAGGATAGAGATGGAAATATGTTGACTGGTGCCAGTAGTGTGCTAGATAGATGGAAAGAATACTTTGAGGAGTTGATGAATGAGGGAAATGAGAGAGAAGGAAGAGTAGAAGAGGTGGTGTGGACCAGGAAGTGGCAATGATTAGTAAGGGGGAAGTTAGAAAGGCATTAAAGAGGATGAAAAATTGAAAGGCAGTTGGTCCTGATGACATTCCTGTGGAGGTATGGAAGCATCTAGGAGAGGTGGCTATGGAGTTTTGGACCAGCTTGTTCAATAGAATTCTAGCGCGTGAGACGATGCCTGAGGAATGGAGGAAAATTGCGCTGGCGCCCATTTTTTAAGAACAAGGGTGATGTGCAGAGTTGTGGGAACTATAGAGGAATAAAGTTGATGAGACACACAATGAAGTTATGGGAAAGAGTAGTGGAGGCTCGACTCAGGACAGAAGTGAGTATTTGTGAGCAACAGTATGGTTTCATGCCTAGAATGAGTACCACAGATGCATTATTTGCATTGAGGATGTTGATCGAAAATTACAGAGAAGGTCAGAAGGAGTTAAATTGTGTCTTTGTAGATCTCGAGAAAGCCTATGACAGAGTACCCAGAGAGGAACTGTGGTACTGCATGCAGAAGTCTGGAGTGGCAGACTATGGCAGACTATAATTAGTGGTATGTTAGAATAATACAGGACATGTACGAGGGCAGCAGAACAGTGGAGAGGTGTGCTGTAGGTGTGACAGATGAATTTAAGGTGGAGGTGGGACTGCGTCAGGGATCAGCCTTGAGCCCCTTCCTGTTTGCAGTGGTGATGGATAGGCTGACAGATGAGGTTAGACTGGAATCCCTGTGGACCATGATGTTTGCAGATGACATTGTGATCTGCAGTGAAAGCAGGGAGCAGGTGGAGGAACAGTTAGAAAGATCGAGGCATGCACTGGAAAGCAGAGGAATGAAGATTAGCCGAAGTAAGACAGCATATATGTGCATGAATGACAGGGGTGATGGGGGAAGAGTGAGGCTACAGGGAGAAGAGATAGCAAGGGTGGAGGACTTTAAATACTTGGAGTCAACCGTTCCGAGCAATGGTGAGTGTGGTCAGGAATTGAAGAAACAGGTCCAAGCAGGTTGGAACGGGTGAAGGAAGGTGTCAGGTGTGTTATGTGACAGAAGAGTCTCTGCTAGGATGAAGGGCAAAGTTTATAAAACAGTGGTGAGGCCAGCCATGATGTACGGATAAGAGACAGTGTCACTGAAAAGACAACAGGTAGCAGAGCTAGAGGTGGCGGAAATGAAGATGTTGATGTTCGCTCTCGGAATGACCAGGTTGGATAAAATTAGAAATGAGCTCATCAGAGGGACAGCCAAGGTTCGATGTTTTGGAGATAAAGTTAGAGAGAGCAGACTTTGATGGTTTGGACATGTCTAGAGGAGAAATAGTGAGTATATTGGTAGAAGGATGATGAGGATGGAGCTGCCAGGCAAGAGAGCTCGAGGAAGATGGATGTCGTGAGGGAAGACATGAGGGCAGTTGGTGTTCGAGAGTAGGATGCAGGAGATAGGCTTATATGGAAAAGGATGACGAGCTGTGGTGACCCTTAAAGGGACAAGCCGAAAGGAAAAGAAGAAGTTTGCAGCCTGCTGAAACTTTTGTTTACCTTTAGAAAAGGCCTTTATGCTGTCTTAAACATTGATCCATTTTCTATACTGCTTGTATTATTAAGTTCACTGGTAAATTTGAGTCTAACTCAGCTGACGTCAGGCAAGAGGTGGAGGAAATCCTGGCTCCTCAGCAGTCAGTTATTGTTGGACATATACTGTCGACAATTTAGAGTCTTCAAATAACCTAACATGCATGGTTTTGCAATGTGGGAGGTAGACCCAGAAACTTCACACAAGAAGGTCCATATTCAAACCCAGAACCTCTTGACTTGGATGCAGATGTACTAACCTCTGGAACACTGTCCTGCCCTTGCCTTAATCAGATTTCATTCACAATGTCAAATTTTCTGTAGGGCGGGCGCGCTGGCTCCTCGCCTTCTCCTGGATCTTCTGATTACGGGTGCTACCTGTCCCAACGGCTTTGGTTGGGTGTCTGTGTTGTGGGTGGAGTTTCTTTCATTTCCTTTGGGCCTGTCCGCCCAGGGTACTTTTGCCTGTGCACTTTGGTGGCACCGGATGGCATGGGCTCCTGGGCCCCCTGTACCTTCTCAGGGATGGGGTCCAGGTTCTTCCTTGGCTTCTGTGTTTTGGAAACTAGCCTTGCTTGGGCTAGCGATGGGCACGGCAGTTCTTTTGAGTATAGTAAATCAGTAAATCACTAGAATCAGTTTGTTAAAAAAATTTGTTCAAAAGATTCCTTCACCGAATTGTTCTGTTATTTTTCATAAATCATTCAAGTGCTTCCTCATTCAGTTCATGATTCAGCACTGAGGATCATGTTCACTCAGCACGTTCACTGAAGGACGATGCCCTGTTGTCACATATTGTAAATTAGGAAAGGTGGGGAGATTTAAAAAAAAAAAAAAAATCACCTACCTCTCTCTCTCTCAGCAAGCTCTCGAACACCCAGCTTCGTTTGTGAATTGTGAACATCTGTGCGGCGAGCTCAGCTACCTCACAGATCCTTCCGCATCACCTCTACATCAGCACAGGCTCCTGCCGGCCGGCAAGACTTCTCTTCATTCCACCGCGGTGGACAGCTTTGTTGACACCAGCACCCCGCCAGCCGAGCTTCCTGCTCACTCTACCTTACTGTTATTGTCATCTGATTGGTGTAAAGCATCTTTTAGTGTCTTGAGAAGCGCAATATAAGCTTGATGTATTATTATTATTATTATTATTATTGTCACTCATCGTACTGGTTCGCAGTGAACTTCTGCAGAATAGTTCACTGCATACGTAATAGTATGTCGATCCGTTTCAACAAACGCAAAGCAAAGGAAAGTAAATTTATGTATGTAGCGCATTTCATACACAAGATAACTCAATGTGCTTTACATGATTAAAAGCATTAAAAACAAAGAAAAAAAAATGCTTATAAACATTTAAAACAAAGAGGGAACAATAAAAATACAATTAAAATAGCATAGAATGCAATAAATATAATTTAAAAGTGGAAATGCTCTAAAAAGCATGAGGGGAAAAAAACCTGGACTTAAAAACATGCACACTTGGGGTTGACGTCACTTCTGTTGGCAACTTATTCCATTTGTGTGCAGCATAATAGCTAAATGCTGCTTCACAACTCTGTGCTCCACTATTTGACCTGAGTCTGTCGATCTCAGAACCCTACTGGGTTTATATCCCATTAGCATTTCTTTCATGTATTCAGGACATAAGCCATTTAGAGATTTATAGACCAGTAGCAGAACTTTAAAATATATTCTAAAGCTGACTGGGAGCCAGTGCATAGACTTTAGAATTGGTGTAATATGCTCTGACCTCTTTGTTCTGGTCAGAACCCGAGCTGCAGCATTCTGAATGAGCTGCAGCTGTTTAATGCTCTTTTTGGGGAGTCCAGTCAGAAGACCATTACAATAGTCAAGTCTACTTGAGATAAAGGCATGGATGAGCTTCTCCTGGTCTGCTTGACACATGCAAGCCTTCACTCTGGATATGTTCTTCAGATGTTAGACGGCAGATTTAGTAATTGCTTTGATATGACTGTTGAAAGTCAGGTCAGAATCCCTCTCCCATCTGCACGCTGGCTGCTCATTGGCTATTTGACGAAGATTCAGAAGTGAGTGACGGAATGCTGCAGCAATTCAGTTTCCACTCCCAGCCGACTTGCTCACGGTGGAGGCCAAGCTCAAAGAATGAATCATTTCATAAACTGATTCAATTCAGTACGTTCACTAAAAAGATTCGTTATTTTGAGCGAAATGTTCGCGAATGATACAACACTGACATGGGGTCGGGATGGTCTTACCACCTTGTTGCACTTGTGAGAGGTTGTCTGAGTGATCTCAGCCCAATACATTATCAACTACTGTATGCTGGTCTTGGCAGGACTGGAAAAATGTTCAGCAAACGAGCCTGCAAATGGCAAAAAAAAATAACTTGCATGTATTCTTCCAACAAAGCCATGTACGTAGAATAACTCTGTTGGTAATGTCATAATGATAATAGTAATGATAAAATAAATAAATAATAATAATAGCAATTTATGGCCCAAAGTGTGGGCCACCGTATTTGTTGACCCACCTAATTAGCACAATATATCTCTAATTATCAATTAGGAATCTCCAAGCTGTGATTGATTGGAATGTGTAAAAATGATGTCTTGAAAGTAATTGGGCTGTTTCACTGTTCAGCTTTACATTTCAATATTTGCACATGATTTGACTGTGTTAATTCTTATCATGCTGATGCATAAAAAATTTGCATGTGTTGATTTATGAAGTTTAGAAAGTGTGAAGTGGATTGATTATTAATGAGCATATTTATACCCCCATGTTCACATACACTTATTGGGGTTATAAAAACTACTGTATATATGGTATTTAGCAATTATAGCCGTATATGTTGATAAGAGCTGTGATTTAAGGTTTTGGTGTGAGTCCAGAGGATTTTCAGCTTTCAAATTGGACCCTGGCACTTTTTAATTTTGGGAATGATGAAATTAGTATTTGATTTGAAACATGTCAGAACATGAGAAACGCTGTTGATCAGTTTTCCAAGCAGCCCAAACTTTTGATGTCCATGAATGTCTTGTTTTACTTAAAATGCATCGAATTTGTCTAAAAATAATGACAAACATAATTTAAAACATTTATACTTGCTTTTCATTTTATGTGCAACAAATGGGTGGGACAAATGATCTTTTACATTTTATTTATTTTTGTGTACAGTGTTCCCGTTGGGCATAATAATTAATATAATTATTTGGCTACCTAGGCTTTACTATCATTGTCAAAACAGAGTTTGACAGTTTTGTTAATTTGGTCTTTGGACACTATGGCGAGGAGCAGTTAAATGCGAGAGGATGATGATTTGCTCATAAAAGTTGGCTTACTCCTGAACAATTTCTCCCCACCCACTTTTGAAATGCAGGCTTCAGACCAATGCCTGCCTCAGATCATCCGAGTTTCACATAAACAATGCAATTCTCTGTCTTTCCCCGCATCCTTAGTTTCCCCTCCAGATTTAGACGAGAATCTACTGTATTTAGCATGTATCGCCTGTGACCCACATACACGGCTCTCACGTGATGAGGTCTCAGCCAATTGTGTGAGAAGGGATACGAATAAGAAATTGCCTGGTTCTTATTTTAGTGTTCCACTGTCTGCTCTTATCTTGAAGATGTGATGGACCAACAGAGGGTACTGCAGTCTGGCTGCCTGGTCTCGGGGGTTCGCACACCTCCTGTAAGACGCAACAGTAAGTTAGCCAACCTGGGACGCATCTTCAAGCCATGGAAATGGAGGAAAAAGAAAAATGAGAAGCTGAAGCCCTCAGTGGGTGAGTTGATCTATTTTGTGTTCCATCAGTGATAGTAAATACTGTACTTTCAATTTGAGCTGGCATTGGCACTTCAACTAGAACTTTTACACTATTCGGTTCCATCACTGGACTCTTTTCACAAGTGCTTTATTTTGCAGTTGTGGAGAAAAAGGCAGCAGTACGACAGAAGCGAGATGACCTCCTTAAACAGAACCCTGGGAAGATGGAAGCAGGTGAAAAAATTAGACACACAATCACGCACGTATGCCCGTGTGCACGCACGCACACACACTCACACTCACACGCACACACAGACACTCACACATTCAAGTTAATTACAGGTTATTACTTTTCATTTGTTTTGCCAAATGATGTCTGCATGCATCAAAAGTCATTCTTGCGTGCAGATTCAGACCTTGCTTGTGGAGGTAACAATGAAGATCAGGACACTCCAAACCACTCAGATGGAGATGACAGAGATGAGGAGCCCATAGCATCGCCGGCCAGTACCACTGAAGACCCGGGCCATGATTTTGAAGCTTTAACAGGTATAAAAGGAGAAGGACCACTGCAAATGGGGCTCGCAAAACATTAGAAACTACAAGATAAGATCCACCGGCACCCAACATTTCCAAAGGTTTCTACACCTGTCCCTTCTGTCCTGCTAACTTTATGGTTCAATCTTTCCCCTTGTGACAGACATCCCTGACCTTATTCCGGATTCCAAATCTTCTACTTATCTTGATGCTCGAAAATTCTTGCCATCCTCATCTAACCTACCGATTCTCTTCAAAATACAGCATCTCAGCTGGTACAAATCACTAATGTCCAATTCATAGTACCAGATTCTGGAATTTGATCTCATCCTTCTTGATCTGAATGTGGCATTTGACACCATTTCCTAAAATATCTGCATTGGCTTCTTGTCTTCCCTTGGACTCATAAATATACCCTCCACCCACACTTACAGTAAGTCATAAAACTGCAGTGCTTCAATTTTCATCCATCTCCTGTTAGCCACTTTGAAGTTTGACAGTTTTGAGGATTTTGTAGACGATTATAATAATATTAGATTTTCTTTTCTAACAGCCTTATTTTATTTAATAATTGTTCATTGAAATGTATTATTCCATTCAGAATTGTTTACATCTGCATTACAATACATCTAAGAATAGAATAATTTCTCCCTCACTAATAATAATAATAATAGTAACAAATCAGTTATTGCACACACACACAAAAAGTCTCTTTGGTAGGTATGCTATGCAGGCAGATATCCATCCATTCTCGGAGCCGCTTCTCCTCACAAGGGTCGCAGGAGTGCTGGAGCCTATCCCAGCTGTCATTGGGCAGGAGGCGGGGTACACGCTGAACTGGATGCCAGCCAATCGCAGGGCACATATAAATAAACAACCATTCACACTCACATTCACACCTACGGGCAATTTAGAGTCTTCAATTAACCTACCATGCATTTTTCTGGGATGTGGGAGGAAACCGGTGCGCCCGGAGAACACCCACGCAGGCACGGAGAGAACATGCAAACTCCACATCGGCGGGGCCGGGAATTGAATACCAGTCCTCAGAACAGTGAGGCAGACGCTCTAACCAGTGCTTTCGCCGCAGGCAGCTATGTAATAATTCAATCCAAACAAATATAATTCAAATAAAGGTTCAAGATGTTTGTTTTGCTTATATTACAATACTGAATACACTGAAACAAAACAGAGAATTTTCCATATGTAGTAGTTCCAAAAAGTGTGCTCTTGGTGGAGACAGAGATGTCTCAAACGGAACTATTCAATTCTGCCACTTTTAGTGCAAGATGTGATGGAGGATTGCAAGGCAGTGGAAGATCCCAGTCAAAGTGAAAACGGAGGTCCCTTTGATGAGCATTTGGTGGAGTTCTCTGACTGCAGAAAGGAACCGGCCCCTCCTCAGAGACGTGCCAGCACCCCTCCAGGACCCAACCTCCAAGTCAAAGTGCTCACCAGACTGGGCAGCCTTGATGGTGAGTTTAGATAGTCGTACTCATCTTGGGCGTCCGTGCTGCTTCATCTTCCACTCGCATCTGACGCTGGCTCATATATATCCCTTCTCAGGTGCGCCACCAGTGCGAGTGAAAAAATCTCCAGCCACCTTACCCAGGAATTTCACGCTTCCCAAAGACCCTCATGGCTCCCTGTTGAGAGGCCGAATGTCCACACCAACTGGCTCCCCCCACCTTGGCGCAATCCATTCTCAACTACCCCCCAGCTGCATAATCGAGGAACTGCACCGTGCGCTGGCCACCAAACATCGACAGGACAGGTTGGACAGTGTGTTATATATTATATTGAAATCACAAATATACGCTACAAGTATTATATGAATAACAAACATTCATTTATGAATTGACAAGAATAGGACAATGGCAGTTTTACGTTATTGAGTTAGTTTTTTTGTCTCTCTCTAGCGCTCTCTCTCTCTCTCTCTGTTTGTTGGTTTGTCTCTCTGTCTGTCTGTCTCTCTCTATTAGTACTGATTAGCCCTCAATTAAAAATTTTTTGCATCGTTTCCCCACGTTACTTGGGCTTCCTTTCTCAATTATTAGGTTCATTTAAAGGTTTAAATTGTCCATAGGTGTTATTGTGAGTCTGAATGGTTGTTTGTCAGCCCTGCGGTTGGCCGGCGACCAGTCCAGAGTGAACCCTTTGTCTCGCCCACTCATCTGGGATAGGTTAATGAGAATGAGCAGTTTGAAAAAAAAAAAAGATTGGGTATACAGTATATAATATCCTAATAGTTTTGTCCCTGTCATGTAACTAATGGAGCTTACTGTGTGTTCGAAACATATTGTTAATTAACACCTCTAAATTAAGACTTCCCTGACAGTGTCAGTTATGATTACCTTTATAAAAGCAGAACATTTGATACAGGTCTTGGATAAAATATCATACTGCCATTGGAAGTGAGAACATTTTCTGGATGTTTTGCTGAATGACTTTTGACCTAATATACATAAATTATATCGTGTTAGATACCTTCGAAGATAGTGTCTGTACTTGACGTGGAAATCATCTTTAAACATCTAAGAAAGATTAGAAATGTCTTATCTGACCTTTGACATTTACAACTTTGGCCCATGTTTCGACCTCAAATTTGCCAAACCTACTAATTTAACACAATGAGCTTGCCACATTTCTCCACTCTGAAGTTATTTTAAACTATTGAGTATATTCATGGCGGCACGGTGGACAACTGGTTAGAGCGTCAGCCTCACAGTTCTGAGGAGTGGGGTTCAATCCCCGCCTGTGTGGAGTTTGCATGTTCTCCCCGTGCCCGCGTGGGTTTTCTCCGGGCACTCCGGTTTTCTCCCACATCCCAAAAACATGCATGAATTGGAGACTCTAAATTGCCCATAGGTGTGAATGTGAGTGCGAAGGGTTGTTTGTTTGTATGTGCCCTGCGATTGGCTGGCAACCGGTTCAAGGTGTACCCCGCCTCCTGCCCGATGACAGCTGGGATAGGCTCCAGCACGCCCGCGACCCTAGTGAGGAGAAGCAGCTTAGAAAATGGATGGATGGAGTATATTCATCCAACGTAATGAACTGTTAAATCAAAGCCATGTTTTCCTCAGTGGCTATAACATATCTGTAATCTTTGTGTCAAGGTGATACTAATTGTATGCATTTGAAATGGTTCCTGATGTTGTCATTTTGTATTTGGCTTCAGCTTCCAAATGAAGGAGGTGCGTGTATCTCCCAAACGCAGGCTAGATGGTCGCCTCTCCCGCACCTCCAGCACAGAGAGGGAGCCTGCTGGCGAGCCGGAGACCAAGAAGCAGTCTGATGAGAACAAGGAGAACCGGCGTCTGGATGAGTACTTGAGTGATCAGGACAGCTGGAACGAGTCTGTGATCTCTGGTACGTCTCCTCACTACGAACAGGGCTTTAGTATAATCCAGTCGTGTATGGACAAAGCCAGCTAAAGTTTGACATGCAGTTGTTGGATAGTGAGGCAGCATAATCTCTGCTGATGTTAACCGTATTTACATTGAGTGCATCCAATGACAGACTTACTCATGTTAAGTTTCATTGTCCTGCCAACGTCTGTTGGTAGGGACTTAATTTTTAACTCGTGATATGGGTCAGTAGTGCACAGCAGCATGGAGTGAACATATGTGTCATACTGTGGCGCAAGACTGTTATAGCATGCAATATGCCTGTCATTAGCACAGTATGATATTGCAGTCCATAATTTGATCTGGTTAAGTGTTAGCTGCTGTGGCAGAGGAAAAAAAAACATTGTCATCAAAATTACATTGGTTCAGCAAATGTGTGATAGGCTGTTCTCATGTTTCAAGAATTAAGAATGGAATGGTCTGATTGCTGCGATTGGCTGGCGACCAGTTCAGGGAGTACCCCGCCTCTCAGCCGAAGATAGCTGGGATAGGCTCCAGCACGTCCGCGACCCTAGTGAGGAAAAGTGGTACGGAAAATGATGAATGAATGGTCTGTTTGATGCAATGCTTGCTTCGACTGTTGCTCAGTCATCTTAGACTGACAACTCGCACTGTTGCAAGTTTAAACGCGAGTAATCAATGAGTGGCTTAATGAGAGCACCTGTTGCTCTGCTGCCTTCCCTGCTGTAGATTTTCGTGCAGAGTTACTCATTGCATTGACCCAGTGTGCTGTGGGAGGAAGCAACAGTGGAATCTGCTAGAGAGCAGCACTTAAAGAGGGATGCTAACTTAAAAAGACACATCAACAATGTAAATGAGTTCAGCCTTCAGAGTTACTTATTAACATAGCTCACACCTAATTATTGATTTGTATTAATTTACTATTTTATTTACCAGGTGTCTTAATAACATAACTGTAACATGCTTTCTTTCAAAGTACCCAAAGGAAGAATAATTATAGAACACTTTCCACCCTCTTTTTCTCAGGGATGTGCCGATCTGATCACGTGTTGAAATATCGTGGTGGATCACGTGATTTTCAGCTGATCGAGATTGGGTGAAAAAGATCGCTTTTGTTCATTTTCTGACATTTTGAATTTCACAAAGAGCCAAAATAGTCCAAAGGTACACATATATTGCCAAACAGAACAGTAATAGCTTCGTTTTACATTAAACAATGTAAATTTTCGGGGTATTTTTAGTACTGATATAATATAAGTGACTGAAAGAGACGCGCAGTGTTTGTATGTGCGTGCGTGACAGACACACACACACACACACACACACACACACATACGATAACAGTCCTTGCCCTCCCTGAGCGTGCTTTAAACTTTATAATGACACCCCAGGTGCAGTTTTCTGTAAAAATAAACCCGCAACAAAAAGAATTACACACATTCTATATTTAAATACAAGACACACCTGATCATTTTAGAAACCGCCAGCTAAATGCTAACAGGCAAAGGAAAACCCCATTGATGGGCTAGCTAGAATTAGCATTAGATCACGGGGGTAGTTAACTTCAAAGAACGAATATTTATACAGAAACTGACGGTCTTCTTCTATTCTTTTTGAGTTGACTGCAATAAGAGGCCAAGGCGCCCACAGCAGGAACAACAGATCGTCATTTCCCCCCCTAACTGTCCGAGATGAAATGAGACAAAATTTTCCCTATTTTTGTTATTTCTATTTGCTCAATGCTAAATATTTATTATGATTATTTAATATGATTATTGGACTAATTTGTTACGAATTTATTCTGTATATGTATCGGATCTGGACTCAGTATCGGCAGATACTTAAAATCAAAGAGTCGGGGTACAAAAAAAATTTGATTGGGACATCCCTACGCGTTTTAGAACCTCGCTCATTTTGAGGCGCCTCCTGTCTCGTGCAAATGAGCCACTGCTCATCCCACTCCCCTGTTTGGTGGGGTGTGCTCAAGCCTTAAAGTAGCAATTTGACGAGTTGGCGCCATCATTGTGGAATTTTCCAATCAAAAGATCTAAAAAAAGAAAAAAACAAGAACAACATGGAATGAACAGTTAAAACTCCTCCAAAATCCTCTATAACAAATAAATTCATGAAAAACAATCGATTGCTTAAGTACATGACCTATTCTACTGCCCACACTGCTCTTCTTACCAATTTCAATCTATTTGTGCTAGTTAAGTCAAGTTTTTAGGGCAAGTGACACCGATTAAAATGTCAAAGTACTTTTAACACGCCTCAGAATATCGGCCCCTGTGAGTGATTGGTGGACATTTTTAACTGAAACTTCTCAGCCAATCGGAGGAGACTCCCAGACTAGCAGATGAAATGAATTGGTTGAGGAGATTTGTTGAGAAATCACACAAAAACAATCCCCAAAAAGGCTTTTTTTTTTCCTACACAAAAAAAACAAAACTCAATTTCTCCAGAACCATTACCTAATTTTCAAAATTCTTGCTGTCTTGTACTCAGGTTCTTCATTTACCTTATGTTAAAACTGTCTGTATGACTTAACAGTAAAAATATTATTAAAATTCAGTGGCGGGCTGTGCATTTCGGATGCGGGCCTTTGCTCAGCAGCCAAGTCAAATGTGCTGTTTTAGCATGCAAAAGTACTACTGTGGTTTTGACGCCAAGTCTCTACATTACAGCAGTTCACAATCATTATTCATCTAATAACATGACAAAAACTGCAGCTATGTTGTTGAAGTGGCGAATAAATCCACACAAAAAAAGAAACATGCCATTTCTATTGTGGGCATTGACCAACAATGTTGAGTCTGAAGGCCCTGGGAAGATTACATTCATATTGAAACACACACAGAAGCTGAAATCTGGCAAAAAAAAAAAAAAAAAGAAAACCTTTAATGACTGGAGGCTGCTCTGCCAAGACAGAGACTATGAAAAGAATACAAGAAACTGTTGTAAATAATTGAATACAATTTTATGTAAGTTGGAAATGCAGGTCAGTGCTTTTGATAAGGTTTAAGTCAGCAGAGAAGATTCTGAAGGCGCCCACTGCACGACTCTGATTAAAATCTTTTGAAAAATCATCCCTTTCTGGCCCCATGTTTTGTCTCTAATATTGCTTATTATTTTAAATCTAGTCCTGCCGCGAGAGGAACAGCCTATCAGAGACTGTAGCGATAGAAGGCGTGATCGCATAGTGTGTGAATAGTTTTCTCTTGCACAACGCAGCGTGGCTCTCGCTACAACAAGCAGCCTCGCGCAGATCTTTTTATTTGGCAGGATTATTTACCTCCGATTAGCAGCAAAGGTTGAAAAGAAAGAATTGGATAGCTCTGGACAGTGACCTTAGTGACCTTTTTGCCATAGTTATAGTTAGCTGTTCAGACCCTTCCTGCAATGCTTTTTTTTTTTTTTTGTGACAAATCTAGCTACTTCTGATGTGATTGGAGACTTTTGGAGGCTCTGAGGCTCCCTCCCTGCTGCAATCGGAGCAGGAGCTACAGTATTCATCCTTCGAACACCATCATGATTGCCCAAAGCAACATCCCTGATTTACCCGGTGATTGAGAATTGTAGACGCATTGGTATTGAAACGATTGTCTGTAGAAAAAGATAGCGATACTAAAGTATTGAAAAACTACTCAAAAAGATTCCTTTCAAAGATACAATATAGACCTGAAAAAAATAGTTTATCTGGATGTTTTTTATTTTAATCCTGCTGACTGGCGACCAGTTAAGGGTATACTCCACCTCTTGCCCTAATCACGATAAGCAGCATAGAAAATTATAATGTGTTCTCACTTTCAGTCTTCAGATTTACCGTTCATGTCCATCTTTTTCTCAGTAAAAAGTGCTGTTTATTTCTGTCAGTGTCATTTTTGTATTCCAACTTCCTGGTTTGCTTTTAAGTTCCCTTTTTCAATTCCAACTATAATTGACACTGTTTCAGCATGTAGTGGAGCGGACGGGCGCCTCAAGGCTTTCAGAAGGAAGCAGAGCGCCCTCTGTTGTCTGCAGCCATGGATCCTGATGGTTAGCCATTATAATGAAATTGATTTAATTCTGAATGATGGGGGTCCTGCAACACCCTGAACATTATTACATGCTAATTTAATACAATTCATGAATGCTTACTGGCTTGAGTTTCACAGATTGACCCCAAAATGCTGCCAATGAGGGAATGACAAAGTAGTAGCAGATTTTTTGAGGGGAAAACTGCAGCTGTGTGTGTGTATGTGTGTTTAAAAAAATAATAATTGAGTAGAGATCTAGTTATCCGGGTAATGATAATCCTCAAATGTTGAATTGAAAGCAGTTCACAGTTCTCAGGACCTGGGTTCAAATCCGGCCTCGCCTGTGTGGAATCTGCATGCTCTCCCCCGTGCCTGAGTGGGTTTTCTCCGGGTACTCCGGTTTCCTCCCACAACCAAAAAACACACATCGTAGGTTGGTTGAAGACTCTAAATTGCCCGTAGGTGTGAATATGAGTGTGAATGGTTGTTTGTTTGTATGTGCCCTGCGACTGGCAAGCGACTAGTTCATGGTGCACCCCCGCCTCCTGCCCGATGATAGCTGGGATAGGCTCCAGCATGCCCGCGACCCTAGTGAGGATAAGCGGTACAGAAAATTAATGAATGAAATGGATATCCGATCTTAAGTCTATGAAATATCAATTGTTGTTTTTTTTTTTTTTTTTAATCATTTACATCATTTTTGTTTTTAATGGGTGAAAATCAAATTTCTGGTGAATGTGATCTGATTTAAGCAACATTTGCTACGTGCATATCGGGTCAGGGTCTTTAATGTAATAACATGCAATAATAACATATGCAATCTGTGTCTAATCCACATTGCACATTTGTCAACAATTTTGATTTAAAATGGGGAATCCACTTTGAATATGTTAAGATGCTCACATCTTTGTGAAATCAGAACAGGCTATGTTGTGCTTGCAGAGGAAATTCTGCATCTAGTCGTTTCATTTTTGTTCTATTTTTTATTTTTTTCCTCTGTGACCCAAATTACATCAAACGTTTTAACTTATTTTCCTGGAATTATTTGATCAGATCAAGTGATTTATTTATGGTGACAAATGTGTCAAGTTTGCTAAAGATCTGATTAAAATGCATGTATGGTTGCTTTTTTTTTTTTTTTTTTTTTTTGCATGCCAGTTTTTTAATACATAATATCAATGAAATGGTACTCAGCTGGAAGCGCAATGAACCCCCACGAAATGCTACAAATAATAATACATTTTTGTAGGTTAACGTTCAAAACAAAAATGGAATTGAAATGGAAAAAGTCACTTTACCACAAACTAACAAACATGCCAGTGTTCTTTCTCATTATTGTGCTGCCTTTGCAACAGTTTGCGCAGAAAATCGGTCAAAGGTTTGCGTGACACTTGTCCAGCAAAGGTGTCTAGCATTGGTCCAGAGTGTTGTGATGAAAACATTTAGATGATAACGTGTTGTTGTTTACCTCTATGTGTGTCCAGGGACTCTCCCACGCAGAATGAGGAAGGAGCTTTTGGCTGTGAAGCTCCGGAACCGACCCAGCAAGCAGGAGCTGGAAGACCGCAACATCTTCCCTGTCCGCAGCGACCAGGAGCGTCAGGCGATCCGTCAGCAGATAGAGATGAAGTTGGCCAAGTGAGTGGCTTTGTGTGGCCCCTTCAACATATCTATCTATCTATCTATCTTTTATTTTGACATAAGTGTGGTGGTGTAAAGAGGCAAAATCACAAAACAGCTATTATTCAAATACTTCGGGATCTGACTGTAAATGAAAGAGCGGAATGCTTAACATGCGGGACATATTGTTCTGGTTTTCCTTGTCTCATTGAAAGTGACACGATTTGTTTAAAGTGGATCAATCAGTATGAGGTCAATTACATAATAAGCTACCGGCGATTAGTTTAGTTTTAACTCGCAACAAAGATTCATATTGTTGCACTTGTGTAGTGGCTTTTTGGGGTCAACGGTTGTGGAGCGTACAAGGGGATTTTCAGAAATCCGGGAATGCAACCTAATCATACATTTTGTTACATAAATGGCAACACGCCGTTGCTATGGAGACTAATAGGATTCACATTCAAATCAGGTTAGTTTGTTAGTGAGTAGTACAATGTGTGCTGGCAGGGTTATGCAATGCTCTATGGGAGGGATAGTGCACCCATCACACCAATTGGTTTAGATATACAGCAGTAAAGCATGATGCGCCCCAACTACTATCTGATCGTAAACGGTTCACAACAGTGATAACTGACTTTTCTTAGGTTCTCAAATCACTTGACATTTAGTCATTTTTCATACAGGAAGTTGGGGCGCATCACCCCCCTCCCCTTGACTCTGGCCAAATACAGCCACTTGTTCACAAAGCCAACTTTAAAGCAGGTGGCACGTGGGCTTCATCCCCTCTCAATCAATTGATATTTTTATTGATTTTTTTTTAATGTAACGCACTTTGTGTTGCATTTTGTGTATAAAAAGCACTTACAAATACAGTTTGATTGACTGATTGATTGAATCACTTTGTCATGTAAAGGTTAATCAGTATATCGACAATTTAATTAATTAGTTAAATACCAAAATATTAAAAACACCACTTGATTTCATGCAGAGTCCACTTCAAAAGTGGCTCACACCTGACCCTAAACAAGATAAGCAGTAGAAAATGAATAAATTAATAGTCACGGTTGTCTTTCTCTGCTTATGGAGAGATGACAGCTCATGATTTCAACACCAAGAGCACATTATGAATGACTGTGTGGTAATTTGAGTTCCATTGAGTTCAACATTGGTGTAATTGAAATCTGTCAACAAGTGACACCAGGTGGCAAAACATCATGTGTAAAATTATTTTACATTACTGTAGCTGAATTATGACCCATCAGAGGAAATTCATTTGAAACACTACGATGTCAAACATGCTACATACACAGATGCCACAAGATTTAGCCACAAGAAAGGGGCAAATGTCAAAAACAGCATTATTTGTAAATGCAGAACAACATCTACAACATAAAATTGTAAATTAATTATTACCTCTCTGACAGAAAACTGGGCAGTATTATCCAGAGGTGTGGACTCGAGTCATGAATTTGATGTCTTTAGACTCGACTTGACAAAATGTCACAAGACTTGCAACTCGACTTGGACGTGAACAGCAATGACTTGTGACTTCACTTGACCTCGAGCACACTGATTTGAAAAGACTTACCACTTTTATAGTATTGAGAAGCAAAGGCTTTGCAGCTCTGTCTCTCTCAAAAAAAAAAAAAATCCACTTTGCATTGCGGGTATGCACGTTTTCGTTAGCATTAGCAGTTAGCTTTGTGAGCGATCATGCAAATAGTTACACGGCGGGCTGGCCGTGGGCTGTTTGGGCTTCCCGTTCATTCCAATCTGGTTTAGTCAGTGTAGTGTTCTTAGGAATCAGTCTTGTATTTATTTTTTTCACTTTATTTACCAATCAGCACACGACTAGTATCTATTCGACATGAAACTACGCTCTTCTTCGTGACCTTTTCTTCTTCTTCGCCTCTTTTTGATGTAATATATTTACACAGTGCCCCTTACTGTTCTGACTGAGATACCACAGTTGGATAAAATTGGGCCTTTATGAGAAGATGACAAACGTTTGTTCCTCTTTTTTTAATTATTGCCTTATGTTTTTGATACTCACAAGAAATCCATCCATCCATCCATTTTCTTTACCGCTTATCCTCACTAGTCGCGGGCTATCTTCGGACGGGAGGCGGAATAAAACCCTGAACCGGTCGCCAGCCAATTGCAGGGCACATAGAAACAAAACAACCATTCGCACTCACATCCACACCTACGGGCAATTTAGAGTCTTCAATTAACCTACCACGCATGTTTTTTGTATGTGGGAGGAAACTGGAGTGCCCGGAGAAACCCCACACAGGCACGGGGAGAACATGCAAACTCCACACAGGTGGGGTCGGGATTTGAACCCCGGTTCCCAGAACTGTGAGACAGATGTGCTAACCATTCGCCCACCGTGCCGGCACGCACAAGAAATGCCAAATTTAAACGGAACTCTTTTTATATTTGTGTTTTATATATATATATATTTTTTTAAAATGTCTCACTAGAAGTGTTTGTAGACAGGAAAATGCAGTTTCCACTATATGCACTAGGTGAATTTAAGAAAAATACTGTTGATTATCTAAAAGAGGAAACTAATTGGTCGTTCCTTATTAAGCGAAAAGTCTCATTTTCTGTTGTGTATTCATAATTGCTTCTTTAACCAAACAAAAATACATTTTATCCGATTACTTAATTATTCAATAGAATAGTCAGTAGGATACTCGATTACTAATTGCAGCACTGCTGGATGCAAATTGTCATTTGTGACAGGTCTGTTTAATGTAACTTCATAAATAAAGTGAGAAAAAAGTTAAGTCAGTGCATAGCATTTTCAACGAATAACTGAAAACGTAGTATTTAATGTTTACATATTAATTACATATAAAATTTAGATATATTAAAATATATTTTTATTTTGTTGGTAAAATGACTCCAAACTCAAAGTGTAGGAATTCGGGTCTTGCATGTCTCGACTTGGGACTTGAGGGAAAAGACTTGAGACTTTCTTGTGACTTGCAAAGCAATGACTTGATCCCACCTCTGGTATATAATATTAATTAAATATACAAACATTCATCCATCCGTTTACCGTACCGCTTTTCTCACTAGGCATGTTGGAGCCTATCCCAACTATCTTCGGGCGAGAGGTGGGGTACACCCAGAACTGGTCGCCAGCCAATCGCAGGGCAAACATAAACAAACAACCATTCACACTCACATTCAAACCTACGGGCAATTTAGAGTTTTCAGTTTACCTACCATGTTTTGGGGATGCGGGAGGAAACATGAGTACCTGGATAAAAAAACTACACAAACAAGGCGAGAACATGCAAACGCCATACAGGAGAGGCTGGATTTGAACCCAGCTCCTCAGAACTGTGAGTCAGATGTTCTAACCTGTCGTCCACCGTGCTATATAAACATTATATGAATGAAAATATATTATTACTTTGTTGTTAAAATGACTCGGAAAAAGTAGGACCGGTGACTTGACTCGGGACTTGCCTGTCTCGGGATTTTAAGTTAAAGATTTGAGACTTGTGACTTGCAAAGCAATGATTTGGTCCCACCTCTGATATTATCAGAATTGTTTATACTGGATCTTATTACACAAATCCACTGTGTGCCAACAAACAAAATATGATACAAGATCTGTGAATATGAATGAGAAACAATGCAGATTTACTGGAATTTGCAGACTCACAAGAACCAAAATAAAAACCGATGTGGATTCACATGTCTTCAAGCTGAATTTGTAACACTCAAGTACAGATGCATATGAAACTTGAACTAGTTTCGAGTCAGATTTTACAAAGAGAGGCAATCACTGTAGGACAGAACAGAAGCAGTCAAACAAAAAGCATCAAATCCTAAAACAGGTCAACCACAGTCATAATTCATGAGTGCAAACACAATAAATCACGCGGACGTATACACAATACAGACAAGATGAACCAGAAACAAAAAATAACAAAAAAAAGTTATGGAAAAATAAAGTCAACAATTAATAGAGTCGATACGGAATGATTGACATTCATAACAAATAGTGCCTGTGAACTTCTCCGGGCCTGGCATCACACATCTCCATGTGCTGTGTTCACACACCCTCACCTAAGGCATTTCACAGCTGTGCGTCCATCTGGACGGCATGAATAACTGCGCGTGCATCTGATGCGTGTGACGCTACAATTTCACGTGGTCCCTACCCACTCAACTCACGCCAACAGCGCACACTCTAGTAATAGACATTATTATGATCAGTTACTCCTGTTGGGAATTTACCATGAAAACAGTTTGCTAGCAGTGATAGCACACTACAGGGAAAAACAGCTACATTCCCAATCACTACAAACTACCTATGTAAATAACGCTTGCATAAACACAGGAAGCGATCAATTATATGTCATAAGGGGGAAGTGCGACTGCAAGGTCAGGGTTATGTGTCGTTTGTATAACGATGGTTAAAGAACAGAGGTCAGAGCAGCGACCTGTAATGAGCCACTTCCCTGCAGCTTATTTATGTTACATACATGTACGTTTCCTGACTGCTGCATTAATGCTGAACTGACATGACAGGAGAGCAAACAGTGCTTTGTGTTGTCTGCCATTCAAACAGACATTGTGTCTTAATGGGAATATAAGAGGATGGAGAAGGACGCAATTCACACAGACATTTTTTTTTGTCAGCCATACATGTCATTTATTTCCTAATACTACAACAGCCACAGGAGGGTTGCTTAAGTATCGGTGGATGATACCGGCAGCCTTCACGGGTACCCGATACATTGAAATAAGGCTGGAATCGACAGGACACCGATACCTAGTATCGATAGTCGCCCATTCCTAGATAAAACCATGAATTATATTATCTTTTTTTTTTTTTTTTTTTTTTTTTTTAGCTGTGTCACCTTTTAAAGTAAAATATTTTCTAATAAATGTTCTTAGGTTATGAAGGTTCGAATGAAATGATTGAATTGGGCAAGTACAGTCCAACAAAAACAGTGGCCAAGCACTTTGCATCCACAGTGAATGCCCAATTCTAATTTAAAGCTGCGGTGAGGAACGTCCGATGTTACGTAACACTGGTAACATCATGAAGGTAACACCTGAATGTTAATTTACAAAGCAGACTCCAGATTGCACTGACGATAGTGTGAAAAATCACACTGGTTGGGAATGTTATGAGGCAGAATGTGTCCCTCCAACAATACTTTGGTGGGTGAAGCTCAACTAGCATCCAGGTTGATTAAACTGCTTGCAGCCTGGTACCAATTGTGACTGACAGCAGGACTGACTAGTGTGCAAGCCATCCACATCAACTGACACAGAGTGGGGGACAGCTGAGGCATGCCATTGTGTGGGGTGGCTGCACCATTTGCCAACGTCTCTGTCCTACTGGCCATGTGCTCAGTGCATGAACTCGAGAACATGAACAAGAATAACCGAGCATGAAGGGAGTGTCTCTCGTGTACCAGGGACTGCACACACTGCACAGATACTCAAAGAGAGCAGTGTTTGTGTCTGATGCAATCAATCTATCAATCAACCAATCGACCAAACTTTATTTCATACATAGAAAGCAACACAAAGTGCTTTACATTTTTGTATAGCGCCTACTGTACCTGTAGTTGTGCTTTCTGAGACAGTAATGAGATATCATCTGCAGTATTTTGACCATGCATACTGTATGTTGTTGTACAAACCCCACAATTCTTCTTTTAATACGTATCCAACTATCATTTCATTGATTCCCCTTTTGTATATGTATAGTTGAAGATAAGAATTGAATCATGGACTTGGAACTATCATCAGATTTGATTAGTTTTTCATTTTGGAGAGACAGTTGTTTTTGTCAGAAGAATCTTTTTTTTTTAGGAAAATGATTTTTCAAATGACTTGCTTGTTTTCCACCAATATGCCATGCAACATATCCACTAAAGGTTCAGTCGAACCGATTTGTTGCGTTGACTTATTACCTAAGCTTGGCACTTTGCAGCAGAAAGCAGAGCCGTGGGCTGGCTTGGGGCAGCGGAAGGGAACCCTCTATTTCTAAATTTAGCCAAATGCTGCAGAGGCACTAGCCATAATCAATGCCCTATGTACGTCACAGGCAGCCCAGCTCTCCCTCACCTCTGAGCCTGTTTCTTCCTGATGAGAGATGGCAACCTCCCAGCCCATTTCCCCTCTGATTGAACTGTCTCTGTTCCCTTAAGGGGCTCTTGTAGTGATCTGGTCACAATTAACTGTCTTGATGAATGTCCCCATTTTAATCCTTTGTTACAAATTCACAGACATGCTATATATAGGCCAACCTGGTATCACTGAGAAATTGTACTGTGCGGTGATGATATATGGACTGATTAATATTTCATTCAAGTCAAATTCTTACCAATGGAAATGTCTTACTGCTGTTCTCAAGTGCAATTTTTTGGTCATTCAGTAAACTATCTTGCAACATTTTGAGAACAAAATGTTTAAATAACAAATGACTGAAGCAAAAAGGCTCACAGTTTGACCCCAGGGCTCCAGGTTAAAGGGCTGATATTTTATATTCGCTGATCACAAAACCTCAAGCTATTGAGAGACAATGATAAAATGGAATAGAAACTGCATTGCACCAGACTGAGGGCATTCGTAACAGGGTGTTTTATTTAGAATTTCGAATATCTTATTGGGGACATCAGTGGGACAAAGCAACATTGAGGCTATCCATTTCATGGGAATGTAGCCCATCTGTATTCTTTGTGTGACATATATTCATATTAAATCTGACTATAACTGGAAATGTACTGTCACAGGACTGGGATAAGATAATTCCACATTTACTGGTTGTTTTGTTTTCAGTGATACTAAAAACATTCCAAAACATGAATATTTCGCAATTAAATTAGAAAATGTCAGGTGTGTACGAGACAAGGGGGAAGACAACAACCAGAACACACACACATGACAGCAGCTCCCTTTGAGAACGAGGGCAGAGCAGCGAATGACAGCTGCTGTCCGTGAATAAACGAATACATTGGCCACACAACAGCTGAGTGTACCATCGCTATATTAGTCAGGTCCAGTGGAGGATTTGGAATTGCTTTGATTCTTGTTAACCAAACAACAGCGCAGTCTTACAACTTAAAATGTCTGTAAAGGACTGTCTGTTGGAAAGACATGGCAGAGACAAGGCAGGCTGTATGTGAACCTGCTGCTCTTCTTCTCTCAACAATTTAATTTTTTTTTTTTTGGAATGAAAATACATCTTGGCATTGGCTATGGTTGTGTCTCCCTTGGTGAACAGATAGTTTGTGATCTATGATCCAGTCATCCATTTTCTATCTCGCTTGTTGAGGCCAGAGTTGGGTAGAGGAGCCAGAAATTGTCCTCAAGTATGAGTTTTGATATTTTAGGATAATATGACTCAAGTCAAGGTAAAAAGTAGTCTTCTAAATAATTACTTCAGTAATAGTATGTATTGATTTAAAAAAAAATAATAATAATCAAGTACGAAGTAACAGGTGAGTAGCTTCAGATTTATTTATTTTTTAAATTGTGCATGAGTTCTGCAAACTTACCGGTACATCTTTATCTGCAGTGTTGTGCATACATTGCAGATTGTTTTTTTTTCATCCTCCTTTTGTATGCCCAAACTGCAATTTGCATTCATGTGCTGCGTGCGGACATGTGACTGCCTGGCTCCGTTTGATTGGTCAAATGGAAGCAAACGTCACGAGTAACTAAGTTATATAGTTATATACATACTGCATGTGGCATGAGGAAAAAATAATTCCAAATCACATGTTGTCAACACAACAGATCAACCCTTCCTCAAATACAATAATTAATGTTATACAATGGGCTTTTTTAAGGCATCCAGCTGCAAGTACCATCTAATTGAAGTGTCAATAGTCAGAAAGCATGTGCACCCACTCTTCTTCTTTTTCCTCTTCTTCAGTACCTCCCCCTTGTGCCAAATTAGAGTTGGATCACAGGCGTAATTAGTGATATATTTGACTCATTTTGACAGTGATCACCTTTTCGAGCTGTAAATAAAATAATAGGGCAGGGTTGGTCAACGACATCATTCCAACCTATGATCTAGACTTTCTGCTACTAAATGAAACATGGTTAACAGAAAGTAGCTCTATCCATCCATTTTCTGAGCCGCTTATCCTCACTAGGGTCGCGGGCGTGCTGGAGCCTATCCCAGCTATCATCAGGGAGGAGTACACCCTGAAGTGGTTGCCAGCCAAGGACAGGACACATACAAACAAACAACCATTTCCACTCGCATTCACACCTATGGGCAATTTTAGAGTCTCCAATTCATGCATGTTTTTGGGATGTGGGAGGAAACCGGAGTGCCTGGAGAAAACCCACACAGGCACGGGGAGAACATGCAAACTCCACACAGGCGGGGCCGGGGATTCAACCCCGGTCCTCAGAACTGTGAGGCTGACGCTCTAACCAGTCCCCACCGTGACACCGAAAGTAGCTCTAATGCCATTTTAAATGAACAGCAGCAAATTTTAATTTTAATAAGTGTGGAATAGGGAAAAAAGGGTTGTTATTTTTAAGTCATCATTTCAGTGTAAATAAATTATACTAGGTGAGGTACATAAATGAGAGTACCGCTACTAAGTTTATGGAGACCATAGTTGTGCCACAAGCTCTGAATGCTGAGGCAGTTGATGAACTTTTGAATAATTTCACCTGGAAAATCTCAAATGTCATGAATGCTGTGGCTCCTATTAAAACTAAGAAAATCTTGAGGTGACCTAGAACACAGTGGAGGAGCACAATGATGGTAAAGAACTCTAAATCAAAGTCTAGGAAAGCAGAACGGTGGAGAAAGCAGTGGAGAAAGACTTAGCTCCTAATTGACTATGGCCACTACAAAGTCTTTGTAATTTAAACCAAGATTTAGTCAGGGCTAGACAGCAACACTTTTCTGAAATCATCAGTAAGAACTTCAACAATACTTGCACTCTGTTTGCTGTGGTTGGCAACCCTCTCGAATCAGATAACTCCAGAACTCCTAACAGCAGATAAATGCAATGAATTTGCTTGTTATTTTAGTGAAAAAATAAAATCCGTCAGGTTAAATATCAGCACAAATCAGCAAAATTATACTGCATCTGAAGCCACCTAGGAAAAAGTCTATTACCGTGTCAGAATTTGATAGAGTTGACCAAAAAACTGGAGAGAAAACGATTCAGCAGCTGAAACCATCAACGATCTGTCTTGACTCAACACCATCTGACTTTTTCAAAGCTATTGTGAAGTCTGTGCAAGCTAATTTGCGGCAAATAATCAATTGCTCACTCCAGCCAGGAGTGTTTCCTAAAGCTCTTATAGAAGCTGGCATTAAGCCTCTTCTAAAAAATAGAATTCTGGACACTTCCATGTTAGCAAGCTATAGGCCCATCTCAAATTTCCCTTTCATAGCCAAGATTGTTGAGTAAGTTTTTTTTTTCATCAACTCAGCAATTTCTTGAACTTAAATGGACTTTTTGACAAATTTCAATCAGGTTTCTGAACTCATCACAGTACAGAATCTGCTCTTATCAAAGTGCTAAATGATATATGGTTGAATACTGACTCAGGAAAGGTATCAATTCTGGTCTCGTTGGACCTCAGTGCAGCTTTTGATACGGTAGATCATAATATACTGCTGAACAGGTTGGAAACGTGGGTAGGACAAAATGGAAAAGTCCTTAAATGGTTCAGGTCCTACCTGGAGGAAAGGAGTTATTTTGTAATCATTGGAAATGTTCAATCTCATTAATTGGCATTGACCTATGGGGTCCCTCAAGTGTCAGTTCTTGGACCCCTCCTGTTCAGCCTGTATATGCTACCCTTAAGTCAAATTCTTCAGAACTTTAATTTTGACTATCATAGCAATGCAGATGACACACAGTTATATCTAGCAGTGTCTACTGATGACCATAGTTCAATTGAGCTGTTGTGTAACTGTCTAAAACAGATAAATAACTGGATGTGCCAAAATTTTCTTCAATTAAACCACAACAAAACTGAGATAATTGTTTTTGGCAATAAAGAAAAGAGAATCCTCTTTTCTGTTAGTAAATACCAGGAGTGACTCTCTTTACAAACGAAAGACCTTGGTGTACTGATAGATTCCGACCTGATTTTCAACAGTCAGATCAAATCAATTACTAAAACTGCCTTCTACCATCTGAAGGACATATCCAGAATGAAGGCTTGCATATGCCAAGCAGATCAGCTATATTTTTTCCTGACAGTTTGGCTTAATTTGCAAATGTTATTACCTAGGGCATTCAAATTCTGATATTCGAATGTAATTTGGAACTGATGTGCTTGAAAATCCCGCAGATAAAGACCATGTGACCCTGTTGCTCTGTGACCTGGGGACATGTTCAAAGCTGAGCATGGTTTTTTGAAGTCACCTCTTTCACACTTTGCTCCCAGTAGGATGCTGACATTATACCCCGCTCGATCTGTGGTCCTGCAGTAAAGGGCAGAACATCCAAAGCCTAAATCAGCAGTCGGATTAAGAATTGATTTGTATATTTCACATGTTGTTCTTTGAATGTGTCCCATTCATGTAGCACAGGAGACCTTTGGATGGTAGGGAACTCTAGGAAAATGTATCAGTTTTGCAAAGACAAAATGGAAGTTGATGCCAGAAAATACAGCAAATATCAGAGCACCACTTGCCAAAAACACACTCACAGACTACATCAAATCTGTGACGTAAGAATGGAAGAATTCCAGGTCTACAGTTTTGGCATTGAAGTTGCAAAAACAGTTCAGTTTTGGTAGTCTATGATGAACGAGGTTTCCTTAATTTTTACTGGCATCTCAACCCAAACTGTCCTCCACGCACTGCATCTCTGAGGCAGGTCTGGTATCACGCAGATTCAGCTGCATTGAAGGGCGGCCCCCCTGTCCTCGGGCTGTGCCACTGAGGAGGAAAGAGCGAGGCATTAGGACACACCTCAGTGGGCAGCAGCAGCCTGAATCGTCATGCTCTCCTCTGCTCGCGGTGGCCTGACATTCGCATCAGCCCTTTCTGTTAGAGGCAGCTCATTCCTTTGACATGCTGGTGAGTTCATTGAACAAACAGGGAGCTTTTAGCTCTGACCAAGCAGAGTGGGGGAGTACTTGTGAAGCACACATCACTGCAGGAGCTTGTGACTAAAGTCCTGTTGGGATTATTTGGATCAACAGAAACAGTCTGACTCAGTCTTCTTGTGTTTGAGGAAGTCCCCCCCCCCCCCCCCCTTTCTATATTCACATTGAGTATTAAGAATATAATGTTCATCGGGGGCGATTAGGGAATGGCTGTTCTGATTCAATTCACACCCAAGAGGTAAATGCTAAATGACTGGAATGAGTTCACTGACCACACATCCTACTATAGCTTGGCGCCATTTATCTTTGTCTACCGTCCTCTTTCATCATGTTGTGTCTGTGGGTATGTTCTGGAAGCCCTCAGGGGTCCCAGTCACAGCTGAGCTTGCAAAAGCTTATTTTAGATATTTGTTCAAGGTGCTATTCCCCCCTTGTCAGAACTGTGTAAAAAAATAGCACGTCAGCTGAAGTCACATCTTGGAATTGGTTTTAGATAATACAGAATAGGTGGCACGGTGGCCGACTGGTTAGAGCGTCAGCCTCACAATTCTGAAGACCTGGGTTCAATCCCTGGCCCCGCCTGTGTGGAGTTTGCATGTTCTCCCTGTGGCTGCGTGGGTTTTCTCCGGGCACTCCGGTTTCCTTCCACATCCCAAAACATGCATTAATTGGAGACTCTAAATTGCCCGTAGGCATGACTGTGAGTGCAAATGGTTGTTTGTTTCTATGTCCCCTGCGATTGGCTGGCAACCAGTTCAGGGTGTACCCCGCCTCCTGCCCGATGACAGCTGTGATAGGCTCCAGCATGCCCGCGACCCTAGTGAGGCGAAGCGGCTCAGAAAATGGATGGATGGATAATAAAGAATAAAAACTCAAATGCTCCTTCAATCCTCAGAAATTTTACAAGGCAATTCTGGAGCACACATTATTTTTACTCAGCAGTCATTTTGACATAATAATCAGAAAATAGTGGTGCAGATACATAGTTTAGTTTCGCAGACTCTGTATTGTCGGGTGGCACATGGGCCAAAAATAACTTTTTCGATTTTGGCGAGGATCTGTATAAAGGTGCAGGAATTTTCACCGATTGAGTTACTCTGGCTTCCGCGGGAGAGATGCAGATCCCACAACTTGAGCACATGCAGCTATTTTTCTGTGCTCACCAATTGGTGGCTTTATTTGTCCAAAATGCATGTAAATGTGGTACCGTCATTGCTCATAATCCTCCATCTTTTTCATAATAAATCTTTCAACACAACCAACATTTTGCACCGTTGTACAAGCAAAAATGATTTTAAAAAAAGAAAAACATAAGATTTAATCCCTACTGTAGGTCCATGGTTTGATTGGATCATCACCATTGACAGTCTTATCTAGTCTGGTGATGGTATTATAGCATACTGGAACAAACACAAATACGGTAGATCTAATCAGGGAAGTCGCCAGGCTTTTCACCTCAACGTCAATTCCGCTTGTTGAAAATTCAATTTTCTCCGGCTCCGTGTTCGTCATGGTCACTAAGAATCTTCATCTTGCACACTGCCCAAGCCTCTTTATGGTGCCCCAGGGTCTAATAATTATGCAAAAATGGACAGAAATGCGTCTTTTGGGTTTAAAGATTTTACTATGCTTTAAGAAGCACATACAAAGTTACGATCAGTTGTATTCTTACTAGACTTGAGGAAATGAGACAATAAGGACATCTATAGACAATGTGACCATGCTCTGCTGAAAATCTGAAATATTTTCTCACCCCTTTAATAAAGATGTGTAACGTGTGTATTTCTGTGTGGCATCTGCATCCGCCAACGTACATAATCAAAGTCAGAATTTTCCCCCCTAGCGCATTTACTGAATTCTTTTTTTTATTTTTATTGTGTACATCAGTTGCTCATGATTAAAAAGTGGTAACCTGACATCATTTTCTTCCGAAGCATATTGCTGCCACACCCAGAAAAAAGTTAGATATGACGTTATAACGGGATAGGTTTCATGTTTTCACGTAAAAAACGCTTCACGTTTTAACATGACAAGTTTAAGATTTTAACGTGGTAAGTTTCATGTTTTAACGTAATAAGTTTTAACGTCTTAAAGTTAACATTTTAACATGATACGTTTTTTTTAACATAATGTTCCACCCTTTAGTAGGATCAATTTAAAATTTGATAAGTTTAATGGTTCAACGTGATAAGATTTTGGGTTTCCTGGTCTTCTTTTTAAACACTTGACGAAGAGCAGTGTATTTGCATAGCTAGTAACATTTAATTTATAAGACTTGATGCACTTTTCTCTCCCTTCATTGGGCCCCACCAGTGATCTGAACCGGAAATAATTGCTTCCTTTTGTTTTGCCGAACGCAAAAGTTACATTTATCATGTTTTCATGTCATAATTTATATAACGTGATACAGATTAATTTTTTTTTGGGCAGCAATACGCCTCTGTAATTTTAATAAAATAATATACATCAGTTTAGGACATTGAAATCATGTGCAATGTACATGTGCCAATTAAGTCAATTCTA
Organism: Phycodurus eques; assembly: GCF_024500275.1. NCBI lineage: Eukaryota > Metazoa > Chordata > Actinopteri > Syngnathiformes > Syngnathidae > Phycodurus > Phycodurus eques. The sequence goes on along the minus strand of NC_084534.1, from coordinate 4,070,487 downwards.
AGGACTTTGTTTCAGTGGTGTTCGGGAACGGAAGTAATATTTAACGTCTTTGTTTGTGAACAGGGGTGTTTGTTATGGACGTGTATTGCATTCACTTGGATTTTAAAACAACTTCTGTTTTTCTGAGTAATTTTTTTGAGGGCTTCGATTTTTTGAATATTTTTTTTCTGTTTTTCTGAGTATTTTTTTTCTTTTTTTCTGACTAATTATTTTTCTCAGGTTTTCTGTCAAATGTCCTCCCCCCCTGTTTTATGACTATTCCCCCCCTCTTTTTCTGAGTATTTTTTTCCCCTGTTTTTTTTTTTTTAGTAATTGCCCCCCCCCCCCCTCCCCCCTCCAAAATGACCGGCCTATATAGTTTGATCAAGTTTTATTTTGATATGGGTTTAAGACACTGGGAGATACTCCTGTTTTTGACTCACGTAGATGGTATTGTTATTAGTCCAAATTGGGGGAACATCATTAGTCAGAAAAACAGAAAAAAATACTCAGAAAAACAGAAAGAAATATTCCAAAAAACATAGCCCTCAAAATAAAAAAATATTTTTTTTTTTAATCCAAGTGAATGCAATACGCTTCCGTAGTTTGTGAACCGAGGTTTCCCTAGAATTACAATTTCTTATGAGGTGATGTGTTTTCATTGTAACAACAGTTTCATCTGGCACGTTGAGGGGAATGCTAAAGTTCAGATGATGTGGAATGCTGACTCATGAATCGTGACAGATTGCTGTTTGCTGACTGGTTAACAACGTGACGCGGTACCAGCGCTGTGATCACATGATCTCTGTCATACCGGCACATGTACAAGTTATAAGTTATTGTGTATTGTTGGAAAGCGATTACAAAATCAGTTGGTCAATTCATGGAAAGAAAATGCAGTCCCCACCACGGCCACCACCCACATGGTGTCGATTGACTACTTCTGTTCTGTTGTAATGCAACTGCAGCACATGGCTAAAAGATTATGACCTTGCGTGGCAGTGCGCGCGCGCGTGCGTGTCCCAGCCCTTCCCGGTGTGCTACAAAGGAGGCGGCGTGTGCTGCGTTCACGCAACTCCACTCACAACGCATCAACATCCTCCACACGTCCAACTGGGAACATTTGCTCAGTTTTCCCGTTCATGGGATATCAGCTGAAACTTGTTTTTAAGGGGAATTTCTTCGGAAGTGAATTGGACGCGTAATCCGAAAGAGGTTTTTGGAGTTTTGTTCCGATGTGGATTCATAAAGGCTTTAGGAGCCAAGTGAGGTGCATTGGGGAGGACGCGTGGACGTGCGCCTCTTGGAGCTGTGCCCGCACGAGACACACGCGCCCCAAGTGCTGGTGGAACTGAGAGCCCACAGCACCAAAATGGTCCAGAACGTCATTTTGGTGTTTTTTCGCAGGAGACTGAGCCAGCGTCCGGCGGTGGAGGAGCTGGAGAGTCGGAACATCTTGAAGCGTAAGTTACAAACATGTATTCAAAGTTTTTATTCACGTAAAAAAACAAATCAAAAACAAATCTCACGCCTTTCCCACTTAACTAGCTGAGGCATTTCATTCATTTTTTCCATACATTTCCATACAATAGGCCTATGCCATAACTTGCATCTGCTTGCAAGTTATGGGGGGGGGGGGGGGGGGGGAGAAGTTGTATGATCATAAATACAAAAATCCTGAATACGAGTGTTTTATGGAAAGGGGTCAACACAAATGAGAACACCCCAACCGATATGTCGGAATTAGAAAACCTTGTATTTCATTTTACAATCAATGGATGTCATACACCACACTGAGATGTGAAATGACATGTGAAATGAAAATTAGATTATATTTAATCGGAAACAAATTTAATACACTCGATAATGTGGCTCAAATGAATGTATGGATTAAAACAATTATAATTCAACCACAGATGTGCCAAACATTCATCATTTATGTTGAGAATTTTAGAATTATATAGACATGTATTTGGGGTGGGACTTGATGAAAAACAATTTTATTAGAGACTTTGCAGTTAATCTCGACTAATCACATTTTAATTGTATAACAATATTTGTCCTAAAAAGCAACATAGTTTAATTTAAATGGATTTTAGTGACGACTGAATCAAATGATGGACACAGACAGGAATATTGTTAACGCTGGAAAAATGTATTTACTTGCATTTCAATGAAAAACAGTAGAAAGAAATAATAGAAAATATCCCTGGCCAAAATTAAACAGACCTAAAGTTAAAGTGCCATTTTAGGACAATTTTTTTTTTTTTTTTTTGTATTAAAGGGAAATGTATTCCCTTTAAATGGTGCTCCTGCGTGGCAGTCGAAAAGTTGGATCACATGTTGGAGGGTTGAAACTCCTTTTTGCACAATTTGCACAAAACCAAGCTGACATGTGCATCATTGTAATCGGTGTATCAGGAAATTGTGCACTCACAAAAGGTTCCGTGTTGTTTGGAAAACAAACTGTGGTAATGTTTAAAAGTAATTATTTTATTTTATTAATTGTGATTAATGTGTTAATGTCCCATATATATTAGGGGTGGGACTTTAACATATATATATATATACATACATATATATATATATATATATATTATCACAGACACACACAAATTATCCACTGTTATGATAAAATGAGCACTTTTCAATCCCTCATTACACTTTTTAAAATTAAGATATTTCATGAGCTCAAGATGCTATTACTTTAGTTGTTACAGTTTATCAACCCATGTTGAAACTGCTTCACACTCATGTACAAGAAAGACATTGCATTTATTTACACCAAAGACAAAGTCTTTTTGAAATAATCTTGATTTTAAAAAGTACTGGAAGTGATCCAAACGTTAGTTCGTCATGGCTCGAGTGGGTGCATCGGTCGACTCTTCCGCGAAATTAAAGGCATCTTCGACTGTAACCAATCAAATGTTTTTCTGCTGTCAGGCAGTCAGAAACTTAATAGGATAGAAACTTGTGGGACACATTCATGCAGGGAATGAAGATGTACAACATTTGTCCTGAGCTCAGACTGGCCACCTGTGAGCCTGCGAGCAGCTGCTTGTGCCATCTAAATCTTGTGTCCTTTACGAAATACACCACAAGATCACTGCGCTGAACCGACTGAGAAATGCTTCAATGAATTTTCCAATGCATTCTAATGCAATATTTGTGGTGTTATTTGCCAGCCAGGGAGTACAAGTTGTGAAAAATAATCATTTTATTTCCCCCCCCTTGCCCAAACTTTCACTACAGTATATATAATATTGTATGTTGATTCCCTCTAGTGGAATACAAAAGAATAACTGCCCAAGTACTGTTCAGTTGTATTTTACTTTTTAGTACAATACATTTCCGCTTAAGATTTAAGAACAGTTTGTTTTCAAACTTTTATTAAGGTAGAATTATTGTGAAACTTGTATGTACAATACATTTGAGTTGAATCATTTCGGTATTTTTTCCCGCCCTATGTTTAAGCGCACTGTTATTGTTCAAACTGTGCATAACGTAACAGTGGCTTACAGTAATATTAAATTAACTTTTTGGGAATAAAAGCGCTGTCTTGTTTTTGATTAACACCTGTGTCTACTGCACTAAAGTATTTTAAAGTTGTTGATGACAGTGGCACTTGGAGAGCTCAGTATTTCTTTAGTAGGTGTAGAAAGTTTGAGACCCACTGGCTTAGTCAATTTAACCAGTTCCACAATTAAAACAGTGAATATATTTCCTCACCGAAAGGGCTTAATATTACTTGAATAAAAATGGCCCTAATATTTATTTTCCTTGGTTCTCAACAGAAAGAAATGACCAGACTGAACAGGAAGAAAGGCGAGAAATAAAGCAACGCCTGAACAGAAAGGTATGCAGCTGCAGTTTCTCGAACAGTATTCATCTTACAGTATACAGTATTTGGATTGCACAGGGCAGCTTCAAACACATCGAGCCTGACCAAAAAGTTGAAAAGCATATACGTAGTAGCAGTAGCACTCACTCTGATTTGTATTTGCACAGCTCAACCAGCGACCGACAGTGGATGAACTGCGGGACAGAAAGATTCTCATTCGTTTCAGTGACTATGTGGAAGTGGCCAAAGCTCAGGACTATGACAGGAGGGCAGACAAGCCCTGGACCAGACTGTCAGCTGCTGATAAGGTAGCTAGAAAAATTTTAGATACAAATTTCAACGTAATGATTAAGGGTTTATAAATGTCTATAGATTGGATATTAATTAGGTTCTTAACAAGACCTAGCAAACCTCTGAAAACATTGAGCGTGACTTTGTCACAGTAAGCACTGCACTGCTTATCCCCTTTCTAGTAATAGGTGGTTGCTCATTAATTATTTTTGTTCCGTGTCACATGTCCCTTTTTAAAAGAATAGATAATGGAATAGATAATTGAGAGCCAACACGTGGTTGTTGTACCCGGCCTCTCGCCCAAAGTTAGCTGGGATTGGTTCCAGCTCAGCTGCAACCCAAATAAGGACAAGTGGTACAGTACTGTAAATAGATGGATGGATTTATTGTTATTAACTGTCAAATATCAGTTATTTCATAAAGTCACTTATAACGTATTTATAAACAATTGGTAAACCCTTGTCGTTAATATTGCATAATGTGTCAGAACAACATACTGTACATGTATCCCCGGAGGAAGCATGCATGCAGGGCATCATGCTGAATGTTGCTTTTGTTCTGCAGGCGGCCATCCGTAAAGAACTGAATGAGTTCAAAAGTACGGAGATGGAGGTTCATTCTTCGAGCAAACACCTGACAAGGTTAGTGTGTCAATGGTCTTCCTCTTTATATTGTGACATATCAGTGAGTGCGCATGCTGTGCAGTATGGCCACATTTAGTTTAGCTCTCCACTGTATAGAAGAGGTCACATACAGTATTGGAGAAACATGGAACGGCGGTGAACCTTCCCAGGAGTAGCCGGCCTACAAAAATTATCCCGAGAGCACAGCGACAACTCATCCAGGAGGTCACAAAGGAACCTAGGAGATCATCTAAAGAACTGCAGGCCTCCCTTGCCTCAGTTCAGGTCAATGTTCATGAGTCAACAACAACAAAGAGACTGTACAAAAATGGTATCCATGGCAGAGTTCCAAGGGGAAAACTACTGCTGACCAAAAAGACTCGTCTTTCTTTAGCAAAAGAAAAAAAAAATTGAATGACTCCCCAAGACTTCTGGGAGAATATTGTATGGACTGACGAGATGAAAAATTTAACTTTTTGAAAAGTGTGTATCTCATTACATTTGATGTAAATGTAACAACAGCATTTCATAAAAAGAACATTGCACCAACAGTCAAACATGGTGGTGCTAGTGTAATGGTCTGGGGCTGCTTTTCTTATACAGGACCTGGATGACTTGCTGTGATTGATGGAAACATGAATTCTGCTCTTAACCAGAAAATCCCGAAGGAGAATGTTTGGTCATCAGTTGGTGATGTCCTCAGGCTGACGCACACTTGGATTTTGTAGGAGCACAATGATCTAAAATACAGCAGTAAATCCGAGGTTTTGGAGTGGCCTAATCAAAGTCTGGACTTGAATCTGATTGAAATGCTGTGGCATGACTTTAAAAGGCCTTTCATGCTTGAAAACCCTCCATTGTTGCTGAATTCTAACTATACTGCATGGAAGAGTGGGCCAAAACATTTCCACATACACAGACTCATCGGCAGTTATAGATAACACTTGATTGCAGATATTGCTGCTGAGGGTGGGCCAGCCACTTATTAGGTTTAGGGGGCAGGTAGCGTTCAATATTTCTTTTCTTAATAAATAAAATCACCTTTGAAAAACTGCATTTTATGTTTACATGGGTTACCATAGTCTGATATTTACATTTGTTTGATGATCTTAAACATTAAAGTGGGGAAACTATGCAAAAAGAAATAAGAATTTGCAAAGGGAGCAAAGACTTTTTCACAGCACTGTAGTTCACATTTTGCTTGTTCAAGACAGAATCCCTCGAGCTAAATAGTCCCTGGAGTATCTGCCATTGTGCTTACACAAGACTCCTTTCTTGTGCAAAGGCATTGGCTGCTTTATGATTCCTCTGGGCTAATTATAGAACTGCTGATTTATGAAACCCCAGTATGGGACTATATAAGCCCAGACTCATCCCCCTTTTTTGTCCCCCCCCTGCAGGTTCCACCGGCCTTAGCAAGGTTTCTTCTGTGAAGAGTTGCTGATATTTGGTTCAGTCAGTGAAGACCTTGCACAGAGTCTTCCAGTGTACTGGCCCACAGTCAGTGGGTGTCCTGATATTTGGGTCCAACAAACCTTGGAGGCTATGTCTCTAGAAATGGAGCCACGAGTAGACGAGACGACATTCAGCCAGATCTACTCACAGGATCATTTCACGGACCTTCATGGGACCTTGTCAGGAGAACAGGAAACTGTTCAGAGACTTTTTTTTTTGTAAACTGACTATTTTAAAATACTTATTTGCAATGCCATAGGTGTGGGGGAAAGGTGCATGTGGCCCAGTGGCCCTATCCCACTGTTGTTTGAGACGTCACCTCCCCGTTCTGTCTGACTTTCACTGGTTCAATTGGTGATGAGTTTCATATCGACAGCATCTATGTTCTTAATCAAAAACCTTGTCTGTGAACAAGGCAACCTCCCTTTGTAAGCACTATTTATTGTCTGCACAATACAGGTTTTCAATTTGTAAGAAACATTTGCGTGTTCATTGGAGTTCTGTTGTGTTTTTAATCTTTATTTAGATATCACAGCATTAACATGTCATTACTAGCAAGTGTGAATTGTAAATGTCTTTAAAGAGCAGTTCTGAATCATCAATGAATTTCAGTCGCCACAATAAAAAAAAAAAACAACAACAACCTTGTTACTAAGCTCTCCATGCTGCCAAAAGAAAAGACATGCAATAGGTGGATAGAGTAAAAAAAAAAAAAAAAAAAAAAAACATGCTGTGAAACCTTCTGTAGCGACATCTCAGTCAGGTACTTTCAACTGGCCGTGGAATTTTTGCTTCATTTTTGACATCAGCAAACGTCTCGTGTGAGTCACTGTGTTCTCTTGGCAATAGAAAGGCTACAGATGGCAGCGTGGGTTCAATTTTGACTGTACACTCACACAAACAGCTCGCTCTTTGGAGTAATGGATCCAATGTCAGCTGTGGCAGATCGTGAGGTGTCTTATCCACAATAGCCAGAAACCTGTGGAGGGGTACGACAGAAAGGCATGCTCCTGTGAGTGGAAAGGGGGTATCCTGAATCACAGGTGTCATATTGGCCATTGGTGACTCACAGCATCTACTCATCGGTTTTAGCCAATTTTTAGTGTGGCGACATTGATTTAATCACATCATACATCCACCCTTAGCTAACTTCCTTGTTGTCTACAGACATCTATCTTAAGTTAATAGAATTATCTATATTGCCCATATATGATTTGGTGGGATGCTGGGAAAGCGTCAGAAAGAACATCGCTGAAACCATGTCAATAAACCTCATTACACATTTTCACGTCATACTACACTTTTATGAGGCATCTGTTTAAGGCATCAATCTATTGATTGACTCCGTTCTAGTCTAGTCATTTTCCGAAACCAGGCCTTATTGTTGTATCAATAATACAACCCATCTCCGCAAAAGTTGATTTGAGGAAACTGTAGTCTTCTTGTTTAAGTTGTTTCCCCTTTAATCCAAAAGGTTTCTGCAGTTCTAAATTTTACACAGCAAATACCCCAAGTCTTACCAAGAATATTATTTCTTTCTGTCTTATTTCTAGTCAAAACTAAACTGATTACACCTAAATTAAGACTCATCACCGAATAGGTACCATATTGTTAGACAATTTTGTCTTGTTTCTGATGAATGTTTTCAAGCTAAGTTCAAGATAATGTAAATTTGAAATAGCTAGGGGGACAAAAATATACTCTAACTTACTGATTTACTTACTCCTACTCAGAATCTTACCAATAATATTTGTCTTATTTTGAGTAAAATATAATTAAATTACACTCAAAATAAGACTTTTTTGGTGATTTAAAAAAATATATAAAATATTACTCCATTGGCATTTTTTTTCCTACTTTAAGTAAAAAATATCTTGAAACAAGTGAAGATTGTCTTAAAACAAGTTAGTTTTTTTGTGTGATGAGTCTTATTTTAAGTGTTGTGTCTTCCTGATTGTATGAGGATCATTGTTGTTGTTATTGTTGTTGTTGCTCTTATAATTGTTGTTGTAGTTGTTGACAGGCGTGGCTGGTGAATGAATGATCATTTTGCATAACAACTGTTTGTTCACCTGCCTGGTGTTAAATTGTCTCATTAGTGGCCACTATTCCCATGGAGTGAGACAATCTTTGTGGGAGAGAAGTTCAAGTTCAATTTCCCCGATTCAACTTTTGCGGCGTTCCATGACCTGGACAACTAAGAATCTACACAGGTGTCATTCCTGGCTGTCGGTGCCTTTTCCGTCCCAATGAAAATACTTTTAATATTTTACTTCCAATGAATAAAATGCATATTTTGAAAACATTTTACGATAGATTGTGGTCTTCCTCCTTGCATGGACACAAACTAATACCTGGAAAATTTTCAAGCAATTGAGTTTCAAAGAGAAATATTTTCATTTAAAAAAAACAAACCTTTATTATTGATTAGATTTCCTTAAAGTCTGTCTAAATATAAAAGTAGTATACTGTATCAATGGTAACAGTGCTTTTCATATGTTTAAAAAAAAATGTGTTTCTCGACCAATGAATTGCATCAGTCTCTAAATGTTGCAAAGTACATACTAAGCACACACAAGATGACGTTTGTGCGCATAAATTAAAGTTTATTAGCAGTTTACAACACAATGTACACAGAAACACAACTGCAACAATATTTCAATAATCACAGAGTAACCCGCTCACACAGTTATCCACTCACACACACACACATAATTACACACGTACACACACACGCACACACACACACACACACACACACACACACACACACACACACACACACACAAGAGCTATTCACTCACACTCTGTCTGTCCACCTTACCGTTACCTGACTTGCTTCTCTTTAAAAATAAGTTATATAGCTTGTCCCCGTCTTTTCATTTCTCAACGGACCCTATGAAAAAAAACAGGCCAGTTTTGTTACTCTTAGCATCAATTACAATTGCACAATGTTATCAAATCCCCACTTCAAGTCTAAAAAATGTCAGGAGAAATAGACCACTTCAGATGTAAGTTTCATATTCAAACTTTCAGCTACTCAATGGTTGCCAACTGCTTTTGCCTCAGGAGCCAAATTTTAACTTAGATATTAAGTCACAACCGACATTTTTGACATTCTTTAGCAACTCAAATTTATTTCACAAAAAAAAAAAAAAATAGCCCAGTAATACAGTGAAAACAACTGAAAACAATTGATATACAACCCCAATTCCAATGAAGTTGGGACGTTGTGTTAAATCGATCCATCCATCCATTCTCTGAGCCGCTTCTCCTTACTAGGGTCGCGGGCGTGCTGGAGCCTATCCCAGCTATCATTGGACAAGAGGCGGGGTACACCGTGAACTGGTTGCCAGCCAATCGCAGGGCACATATAAACAAACAACCAGTTGTACTCACATTCACACCTACAGGCAATTTAGAGTTGTCAATTAGCCTACCATGCATGTTTTTGGGAATGTGGGAGGAAACCGGAGAAAATCCACACAGGCACAGGGAGAACATGCAAACTCCACACAGGCGGGGCCAGGGATTGAACCCCGGTCCTCAGAACTGTGTGGCAGACGCTCTAACCAGTCATCCACCGTGCCGCCCGTTGTGTTAAACATAAATAAAAACAGAATACAATGATTTGCAAATCATGTTCGACTTATAATTAAATGAAATATTCAACACAACAAAGACAAGATATTTAATGTTCAAACTGATTAACTTTATTGTTTTTAGCAAATTATCATTAACTTCGAATTTTATGGCTGCAACACCTTCCAAAAAAGCTGCGACAGGGTCATGTTTACCACTCTGTTACATCACCTTTTCTTTTAACAACATTCAATAAACGTTTGGGAACTGAGGACACTAATTGTTGAAGCTTTGTACGTGGAATTCTTTCCCATTCTTTCTTGATGTACAGCGTCAGCTGTTCAACAGTCCGGGGTCTCCGTTGTCGTATTTTACGCTTCATAATGCGCCACACATTTTCAATGGGAGACATGTCTGGACTGCAGGCAGGCCAGTCTAGTACCCGTACTCTTTAACTATGAAGCAACGCTGTTGTAACACATGCAGAATGAGGTTTGGCATTGTCTTGCTGAAATAAGCAGGGGCGTCCATGAAAAAGACGTTGCTTGGATGGCAGCATATGTTTCTCCAAAACCTGCATGTACCTTTCACGGTACGGGACGGTGACGAGTCTGCGTATCGACAGGAAGTGGAGCGGCTGGAGCTGTGGTGCGGCCGACACAACTTGGAGCTGAATATGCTCAAGACTGTAGAGATGATCGTGGACTTCAGGAGGCATCCTTCGCCACAGCTACCCCTCACGCTGTCCTGCTGTCTTGTGTCAACCGTCGAGACCTTCAAGTTCCTGGGAATTACAGTCTCTTAGGACCTGAAGTGGGCGATCAACATCAACTCAGTCCTCAAAAAGGCCCACCACAGGATGTACTTCCTGCGGCTTCTGAGAAAGCACGGCCTGCCATGGGAGCTGCTAAGGCAGTTCTACACTGCGGTCATCGAATCAGTCCTGTGTTCTTCCATCACAGTCAGGTTTGGTGCTGCGACAAAAAAGGACAAACTCCGACTGCACGGACAATCAAAACTGCTGAAAGGATTGTCGGTACCACCTACCCACTCTTGAGGACTTGCACATTGCCAGAACTAAGACAAGAGCATGCAAAATCCTCTCGGACCCTCCACATCCCGGTCACCAGCTCTTCCGGCTCCTTCCCTAAGCTAGGCGCTACCGATCAATGAAGAAGAAGAATCACCTTTTATTGTCATGAACATGCATGCATCCACACGAAATTTGTTCTCTGCATTTAACCCATCACAGTGCACACATACACGTTAGTGGAACACACTGGAGCAGGGGGCAGCTGGAGCGCCCGGGGAGCATTTCGGGGTATCAGTGTCTTGCTCAAGGACACCACAGCCGTCAGTCCAGGGGATGTTGGCGGATGGTCCAGTCGGAGTCTTGAACCTAGGTGCCCCATGGTGGCAGGCGATGATCTTAACCATTGGGCCATCATCATCATCATGCAAACTAGAATTTGCAGACATTCCAAACAGCTAATTTACAATTCCATTGCAACATGCTGCCAATTTCTTTTGTCTGAGTTTGTTGTCACATTTCTGTCGGGCCAATTATATACTACTCGTGCACTCACTGTAGTAGTCTCTGTTGTTGACCAATACTGGCCACTCATGCCAGAGTAGCATCTGCTCCATTTGCACACTGATTGAGGAGTATCTGCAACATTTGCACAATCAACATTGTCACAGATTATCGCACTACTCGTCACTTTGAACTGCATACACTCCTTTAAGTCTCGGCGCCCTTTGCACAATGGTCATTGCACCAGACTATTGCTATATTAGTCATTCAAACTGCTCTAAGTGCAAGAGGACTCTGCATCTTTTTGCACAATTGTCAAAAAATAAAAAATAAAATAAAAAAAATTGTACGAGCATTACCAGATAACTAGCAACCCTTTATTGCTGAGTGACTGTTTTTCTCAATGTCTTTATGTCTCAAAAGTGTTCTCTGTCAATTGACTGTCTGTTGTCGTACTAGAGCAGCTCCAACTACCAGAGACAAATTCCTTGCGTGTTTTTTGGACATACTTGGCAAATAAAGATGATTCTGATTTCAAAATACAAACGGCTCCTTTTGACAAGACGTGCGATGCTGTGATATGTCAATCATCAGGGGGGCATCTGGGGGGTCCAATCAGAAATACAGGGGGGTCCAGTGCTACCCCGGCCTCCCCTCTGGCTCCGATCCTGGCTGTGGTGGTTGGCCTGTCGGACCCAGAATGCCATTTTGTGCGGTATCACGCTTCGCAGATATTAATTTTTGCCACTGCTCTTGGCTTATCATTTAAAAACTTCCTAACCGTTTTATAACATATCTTGCAGGATGCTACAAGATCATAATTAATGTTTCAACAAATTCAGTACATGCAGTAAAGCAGCGTGAGAGAAGAGGGAAACATTTGGTTGACTCAGTCACGATGACTTCATTGTGCCTGTCAGGCAAAGCCAAGGACAATTCCCTCGAAGGATGTGTTGTCACCTCCTGGTTGTGGAAAGAAGATACACTGGAAAACAAAGGCAACCAGCTGTTAGGAGGGGATAATGTTGGGACTGGCAGGGGTGTAGCCATCATTTCAGAAGAGGGGGTGGGGGACACAATGTTCAGAAGTAAGCCACCTTTAATGTTCAAATTATCATCCTCTTGCATTCAACTGCTCCTCTCTAATATGCAAAACAAAATAACTCAACCGTTGAACATTTGGTTGCGTTAAAATGCATATAACCACATAATTAAATGTCAAATGGCAACACTACACCGAAAGGTATGTGTAACATTGTTTATGCCTAAGCATAATGTTTATAATTAGCTTAATGCATAAAAAATGAATGGAAGTAAAAAAGGTTTTGAGCAATTTTTATATTTAAAAGTACAAATCATCCTATTTCAGCCTCTCAATACAGCCCTATGGGGGGGACAAGCCAGTGCAAACTGTAAGCCGGTCCCAAGCCCGGATAAATGCATAGGGTTGCGTCAGGAAGGGCATCCGGCTTAAAACTTTGCCAAACAAATATGAGCGTTCCATACCGGATCGGTCGTGGCCCGGGTTAACAATGCCCGCCACCAGCAGCGTCAACCTGCAGGGCGCCATTGGACTTTCAGCTACTGTGGGTCGAAGTCGAAGAAGAAGAGGTGGAAAGCGGGTTCTTCGGCAGAAAGAGAAGAGGAAAGCACAGAGCCTAGAACTGAATGTGGGGACTTTGAATGTTGGGACTATGACAGGAAAATCTCGGGAGTTGGTTGACATGATGATTAGAAGAAAGGTTGATATATTGTGTGTCCAGGAGACCAGGTGGAAAGGCAGTAAGGCTACAAGTTTAGGGGCAGGGTTTAAATTATTTTACCATGGTGTAGATGGGAAGAGAAATGGAGTCTGGCTTATTTTAAAAGAGTTGGTTAAGAATGTCTTGGAGGTGAAAAAAGTATCAGATCGAGTGATGAGGCTGAAACTTGAAATTGAGGGTGTTATGTATCGTGGGATTAGTGGCTAGTAGGATATGACCTAGAGGTGAAAGAGAAATTCTTGAAGGAGCTAGACGAAGTAGTTCTGAGCATCCCAGACCGAGAGAGAGTCGTGATTGGTGCAGATTGTAATGGACATGTTGGTGAAGGAAAAAGGGGTGATGAAGAAGTAATGGGTAAGTAGGGCATCCAGGAAAGGAACTTGTAGGGACAGAGGGTGGTAGACTTTGCAAAAAGGATGCAAATGGCTGCAGTGAACACTTTTTTCCAGAAGAGGCAGCAACATAGGGTGATCAGAGAGGCAGGCAGGAGTACTTGGTGTATCTTCTGGCAGGAAAGGAGAGAAGGAGACTTGGTGGTGGAACCTCACAGCACAGAAAATCATACAACGAAAAAGGTTAGCTAAGAAGAAGCGGGACACTGAGAGAACCGAGGAGAGGCAAAAGGAATACATTGACATGCGACATAGTGCAAAGGTAGAGGTGGGAAAGGCCAAACAAGAGGCATATGATGACATGTATGGCAGGTTGGACACTAAAGAAGGAGAAAATGATCTATACAGGTTGGCCAGACAGAGGGATAGCGTTGGGAAGGATGTGCAGCAGGTTAGGGTTATTAAGGATAGAGATGGAAATAAGTTGACTGGTACTAGTCGTGTGCTAGATAGATGGAAAGAATACTTCGATGAGTTGATGAATGAGGAAAATGAGAGAGATGGGAGAATAGAAGAGGCAAGTGTGGTGGACCAGGAAGTGGCAGTGATTAGTAAGGGGGAAGTTAGGAAGGCATTAAAGATGAAGTGAGTATTTGCGAGCAACAGTATGGTTTCATGCCTCGAAAGAGTACCACAGATGCATTATTTGCCTTGAGGATGTTGATGGAATAGTACAGAGAAGCTCAGAAGGAGCTCCATTGTGTCTTTGTAGATCTAGAGAAAGCCTATGACAGAGTACCCAAAGAGGAACTATGTACTGCATGCAGTCTGGAGGGGCAGAGAAGTATGTTAGAATAATACAGGACATGTATGAGGACAGCAGAACAGTGGTGAGGTGTGCTTTAGGTGTGACAGATGAATTTAAGGTGGAGGTGGGACTGCATCAGGGATCAGCCCCTTCCTGTTTGCAGTGGTGTTTGATAGGCTGACAGATGAGGTTTGACTGGGATCCCCGTGGACCATGATGTTTGCAGATGACATTGTGATCTGCAGTGAAAGCAGAGAGCAGGTGGAGGAACAGTTAGAAAGATGGAGGCATGCACTGGAAAGCAGAGGAATGAAGAAGTAAGACAGAATATATGTGCATGAATGAGAGGGGTGGTGGGGGAAGACTGATGCTACAGGGAGAAGAGATAGCAAGGGTGGAGGACTTTAAATACTTGGGGTCAACTGTCCAGAGCAATGGTGAGTGTGGTCAGGAAGTGAAGAAACGGGTCCAAGCAGGTTGGAATGGGTGGAGGAAGGTGTCAGGTGTGTTATGTGACAGAAGAGTCTCTGCTCAGATGAAGGGCAAAGTTTATAAAACAGTGGTGAGGCCAGCCATGATTTACGGATTAGAGACAGTGGCACTGAAGAGACAACAGGAAGCAGAGCTGGGGGTGGCAGAAATGAAGATGTTGAGGTTCGCTCTCGGAGTGACCAGGTTGGATAAAATTAGAAATGAGCTCATCAGAGGGACAGCCAAGGTTCGATGCTTTGGAGACAAAGTTAGAGAGAGCAGACTTCGATGGTTTGGGCACATCCAGAGGAGAAATAGTGAGTATATTGGTAGAAGGATGATGAGGATGGAGCTGCCAGGCAAGAGAGCTAGAGGAAGATGGATGTCGTGAGGGAAGACATGAGGGCAGTTGGTGTTAGAGAGGAGGATGCAGGAGATAGGCTTACATGGAAAAGGATGACGCGCTGCGACCCCTAAAGGGACAAGCCGAAAGGAAAAGAAGAAGATCCTATTTCATCCTCTCCAATGTGAAAGCTTTCTGATTTTGTCAGTCCTCAATGAAAGCAGATAAATGATCTTTGTATGTTAAACTAATTTTAAAAAAGTACGCACAAGTTTAAATACCCATGTGCTTGACCTTTTCACACCTATTTTACCAATTTACTGTATTTCTATTATCAACAAATCACTTAAATGTCAAATATTTAATCCCTACCCCCCATCTTTTCTTTTTTTTTTTCTTTTTTATATATTCCTCAGTGTTCGAGGTTTGGTTTTGTGTGAGCATAGTAGAATGAGTAGGAGGAGCCAAGCTTCAGTTATTCAAACTAATTAAACATGTGAAATGCAACGCCACCAGCAAATGACTTGAGTCTGGCAGATTCCTTAAAATCTGGATAGTATTTGAGCTGCATAACACATACTTTGGTGAACAACAGGTTTGCTTCAAGTATACTTAACCCAGGTATTCCTGGATGCACTCCTTTCCATATAGTGAAATAACTAATATTTCGACTCTCTCGTGTAGGCAAACAATCATTAACACTCACATTCACACCATTGGACAATTAGAGTCTTGAATGAAACAAGGTTGCATGTTCTTGGAATGTATGATGAAGCAGGGGAAATGAGAGAAAATCTACACAAGCACAGAGAGAACATTCACACTCCACGCAGGATTGACCCGAGCTGAGATTCAGACCCAGAATCTCTCGAGTTTAAGACAGATGTGCTAACCACATACATCCGGATGTCAGCCAAAGAGCCATATTTACTTATTCAACAAATATTGACTCCGCATGTCTCAATAAGATCAATCAATGAAGCTCATTATATTGTGTAACTGGGCACAAGTTTTGATGTGATTTTTAATGCTTTTAATGTCATAGTGTCACATTGTCGTACCAATCTAATTTAGTGATGAAGCGATGAGATCTCATATGACAGATTTGTCTTGCATTTTCAATATTATATATAAATACATATTTTTTAAAAAAAAAGAATAAAATAGGCTTACCATCCACATGTAACACATTGTATTTGTTTCCCATCACATACATTCTCTTTGTGATTACATTCGTACTCAAATAGGGCACTTTTTCCCCTTTAGTTTAGAGCCACTAATTTATAGTTAGAATTAGCATTTAACAGTGAGCATTATTAATGATATGTCTGGTTTAAAGCATGTCAGTTACAAATTCAACCAAAGGCTATAGCATGCCAGGCACTTCAGTGCAGTTAATCTAAGTGCTTTTTACCACAGACGGTGTGTGTCAATAGTATTTGAGCAAATGTAAGTGATTGTATCACAGCAGCGTTTGCAATAGTGTCAATGAAAGAGTGGCAATAACTGCTATACGATAGCTGCGCCAATGCAATAGCGCCTTTATGTGGTCACTCAGGTAAAATGCAGCATACTATCCTCACATTCCCTCGGTACAGTCACCTTGTAGCTGTGACAAGTCAGTTTGTAATTGCACCCATTGTTGTTGTCCCAATAATTAGAACCTTTGGCATGATAGCAGATGGCGAATTCCAATAAAGCTCCTGGCTGCAAAATGAAAGGCGGCACCGGCAGACGAAATCGGAAGACGTCTGTCCCCGGAGCGTCATATTCTCCCTGGGCCCCGCTTGATACCCAGGATGCCGTTGTATCCGTGGATGTTCTCCAGTTGGTAAAAGAGTAGTGCACTGTGACCTTTTTCTCATAGTCTAAATTAAGTACTTGTATAGTGCCTACTATCCCCAGCTCTGAGCACACAACCTGCTCCAGACACACGGCCTGTGCGCGCACACGCTTCAGGAAGTCGGGTTGAGCTCCCATATTCTCAGGGAAACAGGGTTTAAAGTGAGGCAGGGACAGCTCCAAAGATTTCCCGAAGGCTCTCTCAGAGCTCATCAGTAGTCTGAAAATAACATGTTGGGGTATCAGGGGCCGTTCTTTAACTTCAAACACTTTTACTTCCTCTAAATCAAGGCCCAGCGAGTCCACAAAGCGAACCTGCTGGCTCCTGAGCGCTCTCCTCCTCTCCGCAGGTGAAGAAAGCGACTGAGCTCGTCTCCTCATCATTGTTTTGGTTGGAGGATCGCCGGACAAGCTGAGCTTTGAGCCCTGTTTTACCGAGGGAGGTCTCGGGCCTGGAGGACGGATCAGAACTGGGACCTTGGGTGATTGAGGTTTGGGATCGTAAATGTACCGAAGACGAACGGCGGTGGTGGTTTGGGGGATGGCCGTCCGGCTCGGGGCAGCCATCGCAGCGGAGTTTTCGCATCTCCATTTCTCACTTGCCTTGTCCATGTTTGTCACATTAATCAACTTTGTAAAATAAAACAAATGTTCAATTTTAGTTGATCCTATTGCAAAAAAAGCAACATTCGAATAACATTCAAAACACGGCTGCAGAAAACAAATGTATGAAATAATGCTCGAACCTTTCCAGTTTGAACTCCCTCTGTTCAGAAGTTTTGTTCCTGGATGCAGTTAAACCAGTAATTGCCAGTGAAACTCAGTAGAAAACAAAAATGCAGCTAAATATAGAAAATACAAGTGGCAGTCGACAACAGATGATGAGCCAGTCCCACTGCAAACACAGGACAAACAACTGCAATATATTGCTACTTTCAGTTTAGCCCTTGACATATAACTTGAAACCTTTACTGGGGATGGGAGGTGTACTTAGAATATTTATAGCAGATAGTGGTGGGCTGTCCCTTCCTTCTCTAATAATCCCTGCAGTGATTTCATGTCATTTCACTTAATAAGTAAATATTTTGTTTTCTCCGTATGTGGAGCTATTCTCACGTTTATCGCCAACATATGAGTGCAATACATTTTAAAATTGTAATCAAATCAATTTTTCAAGGTATTTCATTTCTTGTCTGCCAGAAATCAATTTAATTGACAAATTAAAAATGTTGTGTTCTGGAAAGTCTAACGTTTAGAATGATTAAAGTAAATACATTTATTTCACAATTTAAACAGTCCCCAGATGCCCCTGTCCGTTGCTCTTCTGGTCGCCCAGCTGCCAGATCACAGGCCGAAAAATTTTACGTACATTTGCCACAATATGGCAAAACTCAGAACGGCTCATTTCTTGACACATATTCTTAAATAGTCAACTAAATTTGGCTGGATTTTAAAAGCTTGAAGTGATATTAAATGTGGAGCTTGTGGAGTTCTCATGTTGACTAAGAAAGCTGTCCAATTTATATTGTTGTACTGATTCAGTTTGACTCCGTATATGTGAATCTGATTCATGACCTTACAATTTATTTCTTCGCCAACTGTGCCCAGAATAGATCTTCTGGTTGAACTTTTACCAAGCACATACCTTTCATTAGTGTTGAAAAGACATAACTGTATTTTAAAATAGCAGCATTGCTCGGGTTGTAAGGGCGTGTGTGACAAAGGCAACTGGAGGACAACAAGCTCAACAACACTAATGTGGTACTTTCCCACAGAGAATACCCACATTCACAGTTCTTTTTTCTTCCCGAAACACCTCAGTTACTTGCGCACAGTAGGCTAAAAAAAAATCCCCTTAAAATAGGCCTAATGACACCACTGGTGTAGGCTTGTTTCGTTGGAATCGATCACTGTAATGCCTCCTTGTAGAGAGCAGCCAGCTCAGGAAGGTGATTCATTTCTGACGATGTTTAAGAGTTTTGTGAGGTGTTCCTTGGGTTAATTGCATCGCTCACTTTTGAAAAATTTTTTTGGGAAGCTGACATAACACAGGCATTAGCATTTATTAAGTTTTTGTATGATTGGTATGTTTTGGCATATGTAACTGCGGACTTTGATGGGCACTTGCTGGCTGTCAACATGGCGAACCCTGGCTATCATGGCGGCGTGTGCCTATTTTATCAGGCTTGGACACTTGAAAAAAGGTTTTTGGACAATGACTTGCGTGAGGGTTTCAATTTTGTGACATATTAAAGGATTTTTTTTGGGGGGGGGGGGATCAGCTGGTTTGGAACTTTTCTTTTTGTCCTCTTCGGCTGTTAGGTCAAGCAGAATGGAAAATATGTACCCCTTTTATGCCGGAACAGTTTTAATGTGTCACAGTTGAGTTTTTAAGCTTCCGCTGTGGTTTCTTAGTATTATAATTGAGGTTTATTGAGAATCAGAGTCCATCAGTCGAACAGAACAGAGTTTCTAGAGTGGAGAGAGAAACAAAGACATAAGACAAAGCATTAATTGTAAACAGGATGAGAGAAGTAAGTCATTACATTATCTACAACAATGAAACATGAAATATGAGTGTTGCATGGGGCTGTAGTGCTACACCCTATGAGGGAACGACAGGACAAGATAGAACAGGACAAAGACAGGAGAAGCAGCATGCAGACAAGGGTGGTGAACCCGGCTGTACAATTGATGTGTGGTGGGATTAACTATGTAAATTATAAAAATCTACAGGACGAGAGTATAAGTGAGGGGATACACAAGCAATTCGCATATTCATGAGTTATTTGTCGCAATAAGTAAGTAAGTGGTACTTCACCCAGTGAAAGAGTCCCAGGGGTGTGTGCCTGCGGACCCATGCAAGTGAATTGACACCGTTTTACATGCACAAAGACTGACCTGTAATTGCTGTGCCCGCACCACAGAGGCTGAGGACCCTGTCTATCAGTGTCCTCAACCCCCCACCCCTCCACCCCACCCCGAGTGGTGTGGTGCATTAAAATCTGCAGAGATCACTGAGCCGAGGGGGCTTGTGGGGGGGTGGGGGTGAAATCAAGACTAAATCCCCCCCACCCACGACCCACCGCCCCCCAGAGATGGGTGTATGTGGTGTATTAAAACGTGGGAAGTGTGTGTGATGCATTTAAAATACGGGGGGCAGGCAGGGCGGAGGGGCAGGGCGCACCCTCCCGACCCCATACCAGTCCCCCAGGAACCCTTTGATATGTATATGTACCCAGATGTGATTAGTGAAAAAAATGTAGACAGTGAGTGGTGTGGGTGTGTGCTAAGTGAGTGTTAAAGAGGCATGGCTCCTGCAGGTCGGCCCTATTAGGCCGGACAACCACCGACGAAGAGGGCTACCCCCATCCAGACCCGCAGCACCCACTACCTGCCCTGTGGACCCCCCCCCCCTCCCCCCCCCAAACCAGGCAGGGAAAAAAACTCCACAGCAGGCCCAACAACCCGCAGGGGACTGCCCGGTTCCCCCACGGGAAGAGGAAAAGGCGACCGCAGCGGGACGCAAGGAACGGAGAGAAGAGGAGGAAGCAGGCCCGAGGACCGATAGGGGGACCCCACCGCCCCCACCAGTATCCAGAGCGGGGGACCCAGGCGGGTGCCAGCCGGCACCGCCCCAGCACCTACGGAACATGGGCGAGTCACCATCACACCCCAGGAGGTCACCCCAGTGGTTACCCCCCACCCCGAGATCAGGAAGGAGTGAAAAAAGTCCCGCCCCCACAGACGCCGGAACCGCAAACACAGGGACAAGAAGAGAAGATCCCTGCTCCATGCATGTGTCCTCTCACCATGCAAACTAGTTATCTGGTAATGCCGGTACAATTTGTTTTTATTTAATTTTTTTGACAATTGTGCAAAATGATGCAGAGTCCACTAGCACTTAGAGCAGTTTGAATGACTACTATAGCAATAGTCCGGTGCAATGACCATTGTGCAAAGGGCGCCGAGACTTCAAGGACTGTATGCAGTTCAAAGTGACGAGTAGCGCGATTATCTGGGACAATGTCGGTTGTGCAAATGTTGCAGATACTCCTCGGTCAGTGTGCAAATGGGGCAGATGCTACTCTGGCATGAGTGGCCAGTATTGGTCAACAACAGCATTAACTATTTATTGTAAAAAGCAGTCTTTTATGGACTAGTATTGAGACTCCTCTTTGTTTACAGTTATAAAAGGCCGATATAACCTGAGTGAAATTCGAGTCAATGAGGCATTTTTCTTATGACTAAAGGCCTCTTTATACACCCGCGGCCGCGTGAGATATGCAAATAGTGCAGCGTGGCGAGACTACTACAGTGATTGCACGAGTATGTATAATTGGCCCGACAGAAATGTGACAACAAACCCAAGATGAAAAAAATTGGCAGCATGTTGCAATTGAATTGTAGGTTAGCTGTTTAAGAAGTTGATGTCAAGAGGGAAGAAGCTGTTGGAATGCATCACGTAGTAGTTTGACGCGCACACGTCAAAAATTGTTGCTGCGCGTCGAACGCCCCGGAGATCATCTCTCGTGATTGGTCCGTTTTCGTCACGTGCTGTGATGATGTCTCCCGGTTCCACGTGGCAAGTACGCCGCCGCCTTCTCGATCGATTTTGCAGCATAATTAAATGTATCATCTGGTCATCTAGGTCCACTTGTTCGAGCAGACACTGTTCCACGGTCGCCAATGTTGTTGCTTTGTTCCTTGTTACTGAAAAGAAAGTAAAAAAACGGCTACTGGAAAGGGCCAAAACAATGCAGAGGAAACTCCACCCTGTGCGATGTCAGCTTGCTCAAAGAGCAGTATCTCCCAGTGTCTTAAACCCATATCAAAATAAAACTTGATCAAAACTAAATAAGCCGGTCATGTTGCTTTCTACGGAGTCGGCAAAGAGTCACTTGCAGTTCGCATGTTCTCGCGTGAGTTCCATGTGTCCCGATAACTCAGAAAAAAATAGTCAGAAAAACAGGGAGGGGGGTGGGGGGGAAAATTAGACAGAAAACCTGAGAAAAATAATTTGTCAAAAAACAATAAAAAAAAAAAAACAAAGCCTTCAAAATAATTACTCAGAAAAACAAGAGTTTTTTTTTTTAAATCCAAGAATGCAATACGCTTCCGTAAGTATGACATATAATGGGTGTGTGTATCATAACTTTAAATAGATTTGGTAGTATGCATTCTTTGTTGTTGTTGTTTTGACAGTTTTCGGGAGATCTTTTGGTATTGTGTTGACGAATGTTATTTAGCGACTTTTGAGCGATTTGTGTGTTTGGTGCGTGTGGAAACAAGCAGAGCAGGAAAACAGAGAGATAGGAGTGAGGATTCATGCTGGTGGCATACGTGATTCCGTTTTTTGTTTATCTAAGCAAACGTGGAAAGAATGATACAAAATGCAATACACTTGACAATTCATAACGACAACAGATCAAAAGAAGCACTTATCTAGAAGAGCCAGGACGCGACGTTGGCATCACGAAACAGTTGGCCGTCGACAACTAACCACGCTCGTTTGCCTTTGTCGCGGTAATCCTTCATCAACGGGTACAACATTTTACGCCTTTCGTTAATTTCCTCGGGGAACTGGTCGTTCATTCCAAACGAAGTCCGTTTGAGCTCCTGACCTTTGGATTTTACAAACCCTTTTTGCTGAAAGTGTTCAAACTTTGCAACGATGGGACGTGTTCAGTTTCCTGGACGAGGGCCTCCCAATCGGTGGACACGGCGAAAAGTAACCTTGTCGACTGTATCTTGATGTATCATGAGCGCGGACATCATAAACTTTTTAATCTGCTCCACGGGGTCTTCCGGAGCATTTTCTGGAATGCCCGAGAAAATGAGATTGTCGCGCATGCTGCTTGATTGAATGTCCAACGTAGTTTCTTTCATGAGTTTATATTTCAATCTAAGAGTTTGTAGTTCTGCTGACGTTGACATCATGTTTGATCGAAGCGCAGCATTATCTAATCTTAGCTCGTTCACTTGTTGTTGCGTGAATTCCAAGCTCTTTCTGAGTTTGGCGATCTCCCGGCGAAGCAAATCAAGTGCAATCGACAATTTCTTGTCGATTGAAAGGAGGACACTCGTCTGTATCTCTGTCGAATCAAGCAAATCCTCAATTGAAGTGGAATCATCAGCTTTTTTCCTCTTCAGCGGCAGCTCGACACGCTGGCTTGGATCCTCCATGACAGACGAGCGGCGTTGCCGTAGCTGCGTGCATAGCAAGTGGCTCTCCACAAGTTATCGCTGCTAGCAGAGCTGGCGACGGAAAAGAGAAAAGAACGAAGTGACCATCCGCCGTTGAAAAAGACCTGTGAAAAGAGATTTTATCTTGTAGAAGCTGTTTTTTTTTTTTTTTGTCAAGACTGCGCAAGGGGCGGCGCCATGTTTTTGGTATTTGGAAATCACGCAATCACACACAGCAGGCTCCCTCCCTGGCCTTTCTTGTGAAGACCTGATGAAAATACGCTTTTGGTTGGGAACTTTGATGGGCCCGGGTGACTGTCATAACAGCGAACACAAGACAAGGATCTCCCGGCCAAGAGCTTAACGTCCCTTAATGTCCCAAAACTGTAATCAATCGTCATCTAAATTTAGATGGAGATCTCTATTTCTGCTCACTTTTACACCTCCGAAAATATCAGAACAATTGGCCCAATATCTTTTTATTTTATGGAGGCTAAGCATTTTCAGCTCCATTGACAATCACTTGAGAAAACGGAACATGCGTAACGTCCATAAAATCCATAATATTTGGGCTATCGTTATGATATTTTCAGAGATGGAAGGGGGCATTTCCATATAAACTTTAGGTGACATTGAGCAACGTTGAGCTTTTTTTGTATCGTAAGCGCATGTATGGAGAGAAAAATGCTTAACAATCATAAAATCCCAAATATTGAGCCGATCGTTGTAATATTTTCAGACGTTGAGGCTACCACGAGTAGAGATGTCCACATACATTTTGGTGATGATTGGTGACCGTTTTGGGACATTGGCACAGCCACATTTACGATTGCTCGGGTTCATGAGGCCTAAAAAGTTGTCATTTTGGCAGTGAGGGCATTCCGTTCGACAGCTACGATATCTGAAATATGAGTTAATATTGCCACTTTACGTATAGTACATTCCTTTGTCCACACCGGCCCTTCAGTGTCTTCAGTCATTTAAAAAAAAAATCCTACAAATTTACCATTTTGGAGGTGGGGGGATTCCACCCGACAATGACATTATATAAAATATGAATAAATACTGCCACTTTATAGTATCTTACATTCATTTTCCCACACCGGCTATGCAGGGGAGGGGGGGGGGGGTTGTCGATTTTGGCGAAGAAAAAGAGGCGTTCCAAAGGAAATTACTTATTTATCAATTGTTCCAAAATGGATTGATGTTATTGGAAATGATTGTCAGTTTCATTTTCATGTGCAAAAAAATAAATAAATACACAAAATCAACTTGTTCGTGAAATATGGACCATTAAGACCCCATACCTCCTTTACGGCTTCATTTGAACGTTCATCACTCCAAAAAAAAATCAATAAGTAGGCAACTTATATACTGGCCTATTCACATTTAGCGCCCTTGGACAATGAACAAATGATTGGCTAATCTGCAGTGTCAAGGAAGGCCGGTGATGTCCAACAAACTGTTCATGTGTCTTTTTTTCCATGAAGTGGGAAGATTGCATTTAAAGGAACTTCTTTTAACAAATGAGATCCCACATAGGCACAAGAATTTATAATCACACCTGATAAGCGCTAAACTTGTTACGAGATCATATGTCAAATAAAAAATCGCTGTCGAAATGAAGTTTGTGCTAAACGCTCATTTGACAAATTATGAGCCGACATAGTGTAATTGTCATGCTGCCAGAAATCCATTCATCTCTCCATTTTCAATACTACATATCCTGTTCAGGTTTATGGAGAGGTGGAGCCTTTCCCAGTGGACTTTGGGAAAAAGGTGGACGACACCCAGAACTGGCCACGATAGGAGGAATTTGTCATACAACATCCTGCTCTTCAAACACAATTGGGATTTCAGTTGTTTGCATGTTAAAAGTTAGCGCACCGGTGAATGCTACACTGATGCTGACATAATGGTTGAGGAAAGGTTCCGCATCTCAGCACATAAAGAATCTTCCAGGGTGATCTGCCTCCAGGTGATGCCTTCATATATGCTGGCTGGCCTCGGCATGGTGACGGCCGGCATGCTACTGGATCAAGTGCAGGTCAGTGACACTAGATAACTATAGCAGCCATTTGTTGGGCAAGGAACTACAATATGTGTCCTTTTGAAGGTCAGTTTTACAGATGTACAGATTTGACTGATATGAGTATTTGAATTATTGGCAGCTGTATATGCATCAAAAGGTCAAAATTGTTGAAACAAAAATGCGAAAGTAATATTTTTTTCTAACTTTTAATGCCAAAATGTCCTTAGCATTTGGTGTCCGAAATAAAGTTTCATGATTTGCAACATGTTTTCTGAAGATGCTAATTACACTTTTGGATATGTAGCATTTTTCTCCTTTTGCTTAATATGCCTTTTCCATGAAAACTAACACAAATGCATCTTAGCGTCTTCAGAGTTGATTTTCTTTGAGGGGATTCTTTTACAAATGGTCCTTTTTTGTCACTCATCCTGTCTTGACCACTGGGAGAGCCTCATTATGTTGTTACAATACACCAGAGGGATCGGTGATCTGGAGTGCCAGGATGAGGCAGCCATTTTGCATTCCCACAATAGCAGACAGCAAAATAAATGTTATTTCTGAGATATGAATGAATATTTATGAATTTGTGAAAGTGAAGGAACTATTGCATGTCTTAACTGTTGTTAAGATTGTCGAAAGACAAGCGTGTAATTCGTTTAATTGAGTAGTTAGGATCATTTATGCAGAATTTGAAGGGCAACACGTAAATTGTGCAACTCACATGAGTTTTATTAAGCTGCTTGTCTTTACCATTATGCACTTTGCCTTTATCCATCCATCCATCCATCCATTTTCTGAGCCGCTTCTGCTCACGAGGGTCGCGGGCGTGCTGGAGCCTATCCCAGCTGTCATCGGGCAGGAGGCGGGGTACACCCTGAACTGGTTGCCAGCCAATCGCAGGGCACATACAAACAAACAACCATTCGCACTCACAGTCACACCTACGGGAAATTTAGAGTCTCCAATTAATGCATGTTTTTGGGATGTGGGAGGAAACCGGAGTGCCCGGAGAAAACCAACGCGGGCACGGGGAGAACATGCAAACTCCACACAGGCGGGCCGGGGATTGAACCCGGGTCCTCAGAACTGTGAGGCTGATGCTCTAACCAGTCGCCCACCGTGCCGCCTCCCTTTGTCTTTACCGTTATAAAAAGAAGTATATTTCAGTGCGCCACCAACATTTGCTCTGTCAATAAGGATGGTCTTTCCTATGCGCGCCAAAAATTTTAAAACAACTTTTAGAAAATAAGACTTTAAGCATGGCTGTTTCAGCATGGAAGACGTTTATCCATATAAAACCAAGGCAAAAATGCAAAATTTGATTTTGAAGTGCCTTTACCATTATTGAACAAATTATATCAAAAGGACCCAGATTCTCACCTCATACTTTACTTTACTTTGTGCAAAACTAATATGTCTCAAGTACAACCCCAATTCCAATGAAGTTGGGACGTTGTGTTAAACATAAATAAAAACAAAATACAATGATTTGCAAATCATGTTCAACCTATATTTAATTGAATACACTGCAAAGACAAGATATTTAAGGTTCAAACTGATAAACTTTATTGTTTTTAACAAATAATCATTAACTTAGAATTTTATGGCTGCAACACGTTCCAAAAAAGCTGGGACCGGTGGCAAAAAAGACTGAGAAAGTTGAGGAACGCTCATCAAACACCTGTTTGGAACATCCCACAGGTGAACAGCCTAATTGGAAACAGGTGGGTACCATGATTGTGTATAAAAGGAGCTTCCCTGAATTGCTCAGTCATTCACAAGCAAAGATGGGGCGAGGTTCACCTAACCCTAGCCGAACAGTTTAAGGACAATGTTCCTCAACATACAATTGCAAGGAATTTAGGGATTTCATCATCTACGGTCCATAATATCATCAAAAGATTCAGAAAATCTGGAGAAATCACTGCACGTAAGCTACAAGGCCGAAAACCAACATTGAATGCCCGTGACCTTCGATCCCTCAGGCGGCACTGCATCAAAAACCGACATCAATGTGTAAAGGATATCAACACATGGGCTCAGGAACACTTCAGAAAACCAATGTCAGTAAATTCAGTTCGGCGCTACATCCGTAAGTGCAACTTGAAACTCTACTATGCAAAGCAAAAGCCATTTATCAACAACACCCAGAAACGCCGCCGGCTTCTCTGGGCCCGAGCTCATCGAAGATGGACTGATGAAAAGCCATCGGTGATGGTATAGGGTTGTGTTAGTGCCAATGGCATGGGTAACTTACACATTTGTGAAGGCACCATTAATGCTGAAATGTACATACAGGTTTTGGAGAAACATATACTGCCATCCAAGCAATGTCTTTTTCATGGACGCCCCTGCTTATTTCAGCAAAACAATGCCAAACCACATTCTGCACGTGTTACAACAGCGGGGCTTCGTAGTAAAAGAGTGCGGGTACTAGACTGGCCTGCCTGCAGTCCAGACCTGTCTCCCATTGTGGCGCATTATGAAGCGTACAATACGACAACGGAGACCCCGGACTGTTAAACAGCTGAAGCTGTACATCAAGCAAGAATGGGAAAGAATCCAACCTACAAAGTTTCAACAATTAGTGTCCTCAGTTCCCAAACGTTTATTGAATGTTGTTAAAAGAAAAGGTGATGTAACACAGTGGTAAACATGACCCTGTCCCAGCCTTTTTGGAACGTGTTGTAGCCATAAAATTCTAAGTTAATGATTATTTGCTAAAAACAATGTTTATCAGTTTGAACATTAAATATCTTGTCTTTGTAGTGTATTCAATTAAATTCTGTTTTATCATCTGAAACAAAGTAAAATAAAAATCCTTGTCATGAAAAATACAAAAGTCATGAACGCTACTCGGGTCTGTCTATCTGTTCTTGTAGCTGACCGACTTGTCTCTTTGACGTGCCAAGATTTGATTTGTGAGCTTCAGCTGTTTGGCGGTCGCAGTGACCTTGCAGGTGACCATGCTCCATACAAACAGAATAACTACACAGCTACTCAGTCAAATATACACTTTGACACACTGATAGTCGACCATCTTATATAAATAGAGATTGCAACATTGATAAAGATAGACGAGCGAGGCAAATAAATATTTGAGGGATATTATCAACATACTAAATTATGTTTATCGTCTAATTACCAACCATCCATTTTCTATTCTGCTAACTCCTGTACTATAATGCCGTTAACAGTTTATGTAACTGTACTGTTCTTCTGCAGCCTCATTATTCAAAATACAGTCAGAAGTCAGAAGGGGAAGCTGCAGAGAACAAAGAACCACTCAAAGCAATTTCCCATCTCCCAAAGTCACATTTTAGCTGAGTCATTGTGCGTGTGTGTGTGTGTAAGGGTCATTTCTGCATTGCTTTTTTTTTTTTTTTTTTTATAAAGCCAATAATTCTCATAAAAGGTCATTACACTTTAAAGGGTTTTTAAATGCATATGCAAGAGCATGTAGAATGTCCACGGTATCCGTTAACCTCTGCAAGACAGATGGTTACTTTAACGGAGAGCAACCTACAGAACATGTGCTTCCCACGTCAAAGAGGATGCACAGGACCCTTTTCAGGCACCAGCAGCACGTGTCAGTGACAGGTACAGCACCTGATGCGTCACCCACCAAGGGCATCGAAGAGCAGAGGAGGGAGGAGCTATACAAAGAGTCGGGAAAGAACAGTACAGCAGCACCTTCTAAAAACAATCAAGAGGAAGAGGAATACTTATGCCGGTCTGGTCATCGTCAGTGTACAATCTCCAGTCTTGCTCCTACTTGCGCCTCCACACACGGATGCTGCCTGTATTTTTCCTGCATCACGAACCACCGTTGTGACTTTCCTCTTCATCTGGAGTTAGACAGAAACTGGGAGACTGACACTGACAAGGCTCTGACTCTCACACCGCTCACCTCTGAGCATCCTTCACAGTAATTTGGTGCCTGGAACAGACATCCCGGCATTGCCCTGATGAAACTGAAGAAGGTGCTTCAGTTAACCCAAGAGAGGGAGCTGCGGACGGAGATGGAGGGGAAGGAAGACATGAGGACTGAGAAGAAGCTGCTGGCCTTCTGGATGTTCTTGTCCGACCGGACCTGGACCCTTTTTAGGCCCCGTGAGAGACCTGGCTTCCAGCGCTCGGCCTCAGCCGCCCGGCTACTCTAAAGTGAGGCATAAGGAGTGTGTGTGCGAGTGTGTGTGCTTGTGTGTGTGTGTGTGTCAGGTTCAAGTGTTCAAAGAAGCCTCTCAGATCTGCTGTCATGATTTTGTGGACTGTGTGTGCAATCGTGTGCATGTGTGTGTGAGTGGTTCAAAGCTTTCAGTACCGTTGCTCCACCATTTGACAGGAAGTTACAGGTGGAGCTGATTAGTGGCTATTTGACGAGAACTCTGACATCAACAAAGTTTTACATGGCGTGAAGGAAAAGCTGAGACAGTCCTAAAAGTGGTCCCTCAAAGTGGAAATGGATATTTGACTACAGCAACCATTTGGAAGCTAATTTTATATACCCCAACAGAAGATTTTCAGCAAAAAAAAAAAAAAAAAAGGGGTTAACAGGGACCAGGCATGGTGGTGAGCCATCTGGCACTGGAACTGTGTTTCCAGGGGAAGAAGTTGAGGGGCTTCACCTCCAAGCTGACCTGCTCAGCTCAAGGCTTCCTCCCAGAGCGCTTGGATCGTCGCAGCCCAGGTGCTGGTGCCTTACGTGGTGTCCGGACGGGGCATGGTGGCGGCAGGGATAGTCATGGAAACAGTGCAAGTATGGAAAAGATGCTACAAGCTTGACAGTTTGTGTTAAACAATGTAATCGTCTATTTTCTTTTTCCCACTCAACAACTGTCTTGTCATGTGTTCACTGTCATGTGGAATGAAGACAAATAAGTTTGTTGCAGTACTGAGTAAGTCAGAGAATGGTGACTGCTTTTTAGGATTAGTTATTGATTGCAAATAGTTAGCAAACACAGAGAAGTTCTCATCTTCACCCTCCTTTCATCATTTAAATGACTATATCCAATCATAGTAATAGTAAACTTGTGACAAGCTTCTGGTGTTAAAAAAACACATATGGGGAAAAGAAGTTTTGTTTTGTTTTTCAGTCGTCACAATTAGCTTTAAACTTGATGTTGTGCTTGCAAAATTAGCAAAACTATTTTAACACATGGCGGCACGGTGGAGGACTGGTTCGCACATCAGTTCTGAGGACCGGGGTTCAAATCCCAGCTCCGCCGGTGTGGAGTTTGCATGTTCCCCCGTACTTGTGTGGGTTTTCTCCGGGTACTCCGGTTTCCTCCCAAAAACATGCAAGGTAGGTTCATTGAAGACTCTAAATTGCCCGTAGGTGTGAATGTGAGTGCGAATGGTTGTTTGTTTGTATGTGCCCTGCGATTGGCTGGCAACCAGTTCAGGGTGTACCCCGCCTCCTGCCCGATGATAGCTGGGATAGGCTCCCGCACACCCGCGACCCTAGTGAGGAGAAGCAGCTCAGAAAATGGATGGATGGATGTTAACACATTGTTTTGATATAGCATAAAAGCCCAAGCCAACACTACCGAGCTTTTCTTTCTTCTCATTACAACCACTAATTAAATCAAAGAGGGGAACTGTTTTGTCTTTTGTTGTTCTACCAAGATACCAAAATGGGTATTATAAATAAATGACAGTTAAACAAAAAACATTTTACTTCTGTACTTAAGTATATTTAAGATTGTGCTTTTATACTTTTACTTTTCAACTTTTACAAGTTGAAACAGTATACTTTTACCAGATTATTTTAATGTACGTACTTTATATTTAATTATTGTAAGTACATCATGTGAGTATTTTTGCTATCTCTTGAATATAATCAGAATTTACTAAATCCCCAAATGTTTTTTTTTTGTTTAGTTTTGTCGCATTGAATGAAAGTAGAAATGTAAAAAAGTAAAAATTAAAAAACGTTTTAAAAAAAAAAAGTAAAAATCACCATCAAACATGTTTACTTGATGTTGTTTGCTGCCAGACTCTTTTACGAACCAAATTAATTTACATTGTAATATAAAACTTGAAACAAACATTTTAGCATGCTTTTAAGTTTGTACAAAAAATGCACAGACTTGTCATTCTGCTAATATTAATGTATAAAGGTTTCCAGGCTGGTCAACCAGTATTACAGATCACTAATGAAGATGATCCAAGGTCACATTGGTAATGACAAAGTCACTTGTCTCCTTATTACCTGTATAATTTAACCATTACAATTCCAATCCAGTCATTATAAGGTGATGAAACAACACATGATTTAAATTTTTGTTTTTCCAGCACTGGGAGGTGTTTCAAGAGATCTCTGAGGTTTTTATCTTGGTTCCAGCCCTGGTGGGACTCAAGGGGAATCTGGAGATGACATTGGCATCCAGACTGTCAACAGCAGTGAGTGGAAACACACTTCCAAACATACAAAGAGAATCCCACACTCAACAAAATACTTGTGACTATTCTTTTTTTGTTGATGCGAGCCCCTCCCCCTTCCATCCACAGGCCAACACTGGGCAGCTGGAGGAGCCGCAGCGGCAGTGGAGGACAGTTTGCTGTAATTTAGCTCTCATCCAGGTGATACCCACATCTCAGATCATCCATCCATTTTTAGATACCACTTGTCCTCAGTAGCATCGTATGTGACATTGGAGCCTATCACAGCTGACTTTGGGCAAGAGGTGGGGACACCACCCAGTCAATCACGGGTATGAAAGGAATGGGTAGAAAATTGTTCCCTTGATTTTTTGTTTTTTTAAAATTAAAATTAGTACTGCAGTTGGATAGCCACTGTTGGTGCAGTGATACATTCGCCTGACTAGGGTGCGGACAGCGTGGGTGCGGTTCTCTCTCAGTGACGGCGGGAATGTGAGTGTGATGGGTTGTCCGTCTCTACATGTGCCCTGCAGCTGACAGGCGACCAGTCCAGTGTGCCGTCCGCCTTTCACCCAAAAGAATTTATAAGAATACTGATAACATGACATATATGTGAAATGTATTCCCATGAAGGTCCAGGCCACAGTTGTCGGCTTCCTGGCCGCGGTGGCAGCAGTGAGTCTCGGGGGTCTGACCAGAGGTAGAGTGGAACTTCTCCACGCTGCCATTCTGTGTGGCAGCAGTGTCACCACCGCCTTTATTGCTGCGCTGTCTCTAGGTCAGACAAAATACGCAACATACAGAGGATGTAGACACATACAATAAGTCAAAATAAATAACAGTGTGGTTATCATCTTGTAACACTGCCAGGCCTTGTGATGGTGGCAGTGATCATTGGCTCCAGGAGAGTGGGCATCAACCCAGATAACATAGCCACGCCCATCGCTGCCAGCCTGGGTGACATCATCACGCTGTCTTTGCTTGCTGTGGTCAGCACCTTCTTTCTCTGCTACAGAGGTGCGAATCCAATCAGGGTTGCGGGAAATGTGAGGTATTGTTTTCCTAGAAACTTTCCAGGAAACGTTTGGGGAAGGGAAAGTTGGGGGTATTTTAAATGGTAAGGCTTTGTTTTTAGATCAAGAGACTCGTTAAGCTGCATTCGCTGTGCTGGCTGAGTTGAATTAACTCTCAAGTGTCTGCATTGTTTGTAGTGGATTTCTAAATGTATCGTATTTTTAAAATAGTTATTTTTTGCTATAAACCTGTCCAGACATGTGGTACCTGCCTCTTGCGGTGTGTGCCTTTTTCCTGCTTCTTGTGCCAGTGTGGATCCTCATCGCCTACCAGTCTCCACCAATCAGAGAAGTCCTGAGGTCAGGCTGGCAGCCAGTTATTTTTGCCATGTCCATCAGCAGGTGAGTTGGTAGTTTACATTCTCTCTTCTCAAAGAAGATCAAGTATTTTGGTTTGACCAGTGTTGTTTTCAGTATCGGTGGTCTGATTCTGGATAAGACAGTGAGCAATCCAAACTTTGAGGGTATGGCAGTGTTCACTCCAGTTATCAATGGTGAGTGGAATACGATCATTACTGTTAACACACTGAACTCCATGGATGTCTTATGAACCCTTTTCAAAAAGATCCTAAAATATTACAATTCATATTGAAATAAGAATGAAAACAAGGAGGCATCACTTACTGTATGTCAAAAGACATACCATCTTTAAGAGAAGTTTGTAGGTACAACAAGAAAATGTTATTAAAATCCATAGGAAAACTTGAATACTGTATCTGTATCTTGTGTGCTTCCTTCTAAAGCCCTTGTCATCGGAACACTCTTCCCTAATAATGGATATAAAACTGCTTTTCTAATTAAATAAATAACAAAGCTGGTAAACTGGAGTCTATCCCAGCTCGGGAAGGGAATCAGAAACTCGTTCTTTTTGAGAGCCGGTTTTCAGTAATTCCATTCCTAGGAATAATTTTTTTGCCTGACGATTCCACTTATCAATTACTCTTAAATCGCAAATGAGTGATGACATCACATGCAAGAAGTGTTTGTTGGTTCTGAACTTTTCCAACATGGTTTAAATATATAAAAGATATACGTTAGCTATAAGCCTCTTTAATTTGAAGTGGACCGCCGCATACCTTTTCAATTACTTTTCAAATCTTATTCTTTTTATGGGGGAACCAACCCCCGAAAACATTCTTGGCAGTTTGTCCCACCTCATTCAACAATTCTTTGGGGCAAAAAAACAAAACAAAAAAACATTTCAATGCAATTATAATGGCTGTCAATTATCCGTGGATTTTCACTATTCACTGTCCGTGAATATCAGGGGTGAATATCAGGGGTCCACTGTATATTGTTATGTTGATGTATGGGGTATTGTGTTAGCTCCATTGTTACATTACGTTGCGTCTGAGAGGGTAACAGAACAACAGTCGCTTTTCTATCACACATCACTCTTCAGACATGACCAATCAATCCACACCTGGAGGTGAAAGATGACGTGCTAAAAGGCCACTGTTACTGTTACACTGGTCACATGTAAACTGAGTTTAATAAACGGATTCTGTGCAGTGTGGTGTGTAATGAAGGCCATTACGTGCTGTGCCAAAGTATGTTAAACCTCACTACTTGAGAGCCTTAAGAGTAGCGTTAGAGAGTGAGTTAGCAGCCCGAGCTTTCAACCTACTAGTTAACAAATTCAGCTCTTAACCTGGGTGACGGTGGGTTTAAACCTTGGGCGGGAATCGTGCTCGAGGACCACCGTCACACATGCACTCCAAGAGAGTATGACCGAGTGAGTCTTTTTTTTTTTTTTTTGTTGTCTGTGTGACCAGTTTGATTTTAGGCGCCCTAGATCTCAGATGCTGCATAATGTATGAATTAAGTTTAATTTAGCTGCAGCAATGCTAGCACTTTGCGGTAGCATTTTTGGATTATCAAATACTCTTTTACAACACTGCTTGGGGAGCATGGAGATAAACAACATTGTACATTACATGCCATTAGAATATACACAACAACAGGTACATTCCTTGAAAACTGGTTGTTTTACCATAAAAATCACTAAATTCTTATGAATTTCCATCATTAATCCCAGTTGACATTAGGCGACGGGTGGGTTACACGCTGGACTGGCTGTCAGTCGCAGGGCAGGTTTAGAGATTATAATTTTATCCTGAGGTGCTAATAATACCAGATTACACGCATGAGATCTGAGACACAGTAGCCTTAGGGCAAAAGCTTTAATTTTGGGACTTCGGATTGCAAGATCATTTGATTGGAATGCCATTAAAATGGCGTCTTAGTGAAGTAACAGAGTAGTCTGACACCTTTGTTTAGATTTTAAGAACTTTAAAAAATATACACAATTTAGTACTAAGAGACCTGGTTGGTATCAAAAGATCACTGGTTTGTTGTCAGTGGAGATTAATAGCATTTATAACATTTCCTTACACAACTGACATAATTGGACGTTTTTTGGGATGTAATTGTTATAGTGAAAGCAGCTTGTTATACACAGTACATTACTATGTATCCATGCTGTTGCATTAAAGTCGTAAACGGATGATGCACACTAGGTTGACTGAAACAATCTGAATCACCTGAGCTGGCAGTATTATTACACTGAAAGACAAGCTTGACTTCAATGCCAACTGTGCATTGAGTCTTCTTTTTTTTGCTGCATCTCTCCCATACAGGCTCAGCAACCACCAGAGGCACCGACTGCATGAATTGG
Source organism: Phycodurus eques (assembly GCF_024500275.1). NCBI lineage: Eukaryota > Metazoa > Chordata > Actinopteri > Syngnathiformes > Syngnathidae > Phycodurus > Phycodurus eques. Next base: position 4,035,271 of record NC_084534.1, on the reverse strand, counting down.
CTTCCCTATACAGGAAGTGCTTTTGCATTCCAGTTAAGGACTTAACCGCAGCATTGACTACAATGCTGCTTCTGTTTGGTCCTACCCATGCATTTGCATGCAAGCTTTGCAAGGACGGTGATGCCATGTTCAATTGGTTCGTTGTTATTGGTTAAGTCAAAGGGATCACAGGTGTATGAAAAGCTCGAGTGTGGAGTTTGGATTTTCTTCGGTGTGTGTTTTTTTTCTTTTTGGTGGATACTCTTATCTTCCTCCCACATTCCTAAATTATGTATCATAGGTTAATTGAGGATTCTGTATTCCTCACAGGCGTGAATGTGAGTATGAATGGTTGTTTGCTTATCCAGTATGCATTCAAAGTCCTTAACTTTAGTAGTTATCTTGAACTGACATTCAATTAAATGAATTTAGTATTCAATGATTACACTACTACTACTACTTATAATAATACTAATAATCCATCCATTTTCCTCCGCTTATCCGAGGTGGGGTCGCGGGGGCAGCAGCCTCAGCAGAGAAGCACAGACTTCCCTTAAGCTCACAATGCACCCGACACACAATGCACCCGACCCCTATAAAATAAAATAGGAACAAAGCTTTTTTTATGAAGAGAAACATGTCAAGCAGAGCAATGACTTTGATGTGAAAATTGTTTGCTTTTGTGACCCCTCCAACTATAAAACAAAAACAGGACTGAGAAAGGGCTTTTGATAGCAAAATAATACTTTATTTACAGATATACAACAAAGAAATGCGCTGTGAGCAAGGCTGACTCCCCCCATGGCTTGGGTTGTACTTCAGTGGCCTTTTGACATTCACTCACTTTCATTCACTTACGTTCAGGCCATGAACTGAGTCATCTTTTCTCACGAGCGTGACAAACTTTGTATTGCCAACGCCACATACTGTGTTTGAGTGTCAGTTGCCTAAAATTGTCCCACCTCCAATGACTTGGCTCCCTCATAATTGACAAAACAAGCTTCTTTTTCCGGTGAAAGAAGAGGGTCTATACTCTTTCTTTTTGTAGGTTCAGTGCTTAAATTGTCCCAGAAAACAATACAATACTCTTGGGTCTTGAAAGATCCGTTTAAATGTTCTTAAATTGCTGGCAATATGGGGAATGGCTGTCAGTCAATGAATTAAGTAGTATCTCCCGAGTCAACAAAGCAACCACAATGCACATGTTGACAGGCCTGTCAACATACAAGCACTAACGGGCTTTATTCCAAGAATTCCAGTAATACCTATAAAACACAATTTTACTGCAAATACCTTCCCATTCCCTGTCCATTTGAGTTCTTTGAAGCAGCTTTTCATTGCAAATGGTGTGGGTTTGCTTCCCAGCCAGTGCACCAATACCCAGCCACTGGTAATCCCAAGACAGGATAAATGGGATGGTTGCATCAAAAAGGGCAGCCGTTGTTAAAACTGTGCCAAAATAATCATACAAGTAGTTCCACTGTTTTCAAGTTTAAATGATATTCCTCAGATTTAATAATATTAGGGATTATTTCTCTCTGACAGATCAAGAACCTTGTGGATTTGTGGTTATATCTGATTCCAATTGGCGTGAGTTAAACGTTAGATTGGTGCAACCATCTTGTCAGCACATTGCTGGTTGTTTTTAACAGAATTTTGTTGTTGTTCTGCACATCGTTGATTGCTTTGTGAAGATTCTGCACCTTTGTCTGCAACTGTGTAAAACAATGCACTAGATGGCTAAGACTGGTATCAGCACTTTTCCTTATCCATGTAGGTGTTGGAGGAAATCTGGTAGCCATCCAGGCCAGCAGGATGTCTACCTACCTTCACTATTGGAGCATTCCTGGAGCTCTGCCAGTCAAAATCACCATGGACTGTCCTGGACCCTATGCTACTTTCTGCTCTTCCGGTCAGAAAGACAAGATTTTTTTTTTATACATGACTCTTAACTGACAACATTTTAATATATAACCTAAGAGGGGGGAAAAGTGGTAGAGTGTTGTATTTTTTTCCCATGCTGTACTGTAGAGTTATATACTATTAATCAAAAAGGACTCATCAAATATACTTACTTAATTTTCTTTCTGAATCTGTTCAGACCTGAATTCCAAATCAGCAAGAGTCCTGATCATCCTTGTAGTCCCAGGTCACCTTCTTTTCCTATACATGATCCATCTTCTGCAGGCAGGGCACACAACCATGACACCTGCCTTCATCATTTGTTACCTTTCTTCAGCACTGTTTCAGGTAAGATCATATTTGCTCATTCAACAGAATTCCCCAAGGGGAACAATTAGCTTTTCTGTTGCTGTTAGCGAATAGGAGTGAAACTTTTACACTGCATTTCCTTATTATAATGTGACTTCTTGATCAGTCTGACACAATCTGGGTCATACCGATTGGGGAAAATTTTGAATAGTTATTTATGTTTTTTTAAGCCACAAGTATTGAGATATAACTGGGGTAAATGTGGCCCGTGAACTAAAATGAGTTGGACACCCCTGGTGTAGAAAATCTTAATTGTAAAGTTTGACAAATACCTAAACTGAAACAATTCAGCCAAGGCCTAAACCTTCTGGGACCCCACATGAAAATAGAGAGCAGGGGAACTATTTGACAAATGGTCAGCAACACATCTATCTAGTTTGTGGAATTACAGTGTCAGGTATCAGACATCAATTAAAAAGTCATCAGGTGTCAGGAAAAAGGTTGTCATATGGAATTGCACTAGAAGAAGAATCACCTTTATTGTCATGAACATGCATGCATGCACACGAAATTTGTTCTCTGCATTTTACCCATTACAGTGAACAGATACACATACACATGTTAGTGGAACACACTGGAGCAGGGGGCAGCTGAAGCGCCCGGGGAGCATTTCGGGGTATCAGTGTCTTGCTCAAGGACACCACAGCCGTGAGTCCGGGGGATGTTGGCGGATGGTCCAGTCGGGGTCTTGAACCTAGGTGCCCCACGGTGGCAGGCGATGATCTTAACCATTGGGCGGCTATAGATGGAAAAACATCTGTTGTCTATTGAATTACACTGTCGACCATCAAACAACACGACATCCGACGAAAGACCCTCAGACGAATGGCTTCGGACCAATCAGTGACAGCTGAACGGCTGTGGGCTAGCGGTTTAGCTTCTCAGCTAATTTATCCTCTTTAACAACGTATTAATGCAAATGCAATGTAACTGTTATGCTTGGTCTCACACACACTGTTAACCATAACCTCCATCCATCCATCCATTTTCTGAGCCGCTTCTCCTCACTAGGGTCGCGGGCGCGCTGGAGCCAATCCCAGCTGTCATCGGGCAGGAGGCGGGGTACAGCCTGAACTGGTTGCCAGCCAATCGCAGGGCACACACAAACAAACAACCATTCGCACTCACATTCACACCTACGGTCAATTTAGAGTTTCCAATTCATGCATGTTTTTGGGATGTGGGAGGAAACCGGAGTGCCCGGAGAAAACCCACGCAGGCACGGGGAGAACATGCAAACTCCACACAGGCGGGGCCGGGGATTGAACCCAGGTCCTCAGAACTGTGAGGCTGATGCTCTAACCAGTCGTCCACCGTGCCGCCTAACCATAACCTGATAAATGTATATTATAATTAAATTTGTGTTTAATACATTTAAGAAACACACCCACAAACCAACACCTACTGTACATTGAGCTAGCCCGTGTCCTCACCGTGGTGTTCACCGAATGACTGAATGGTAGCACAATTGAATGACCTTTCGTCTGTGTAGTTGCCATTTCTTTGTGAGAAAGTTTCATCTGATACCTTTTTCTCTTAGAACATCTTGTCTGATGACCTGGTTTGGTTTCCTCAGACTTGACAGGTGTTTTCCAGGCAATGGTGCAATTCCATAAACATGAACTTTTTTTCCTGCCACCTGATGCCTTTTAAGATGATGTCTGATACCAGATGCCGCAATTCCATAAACCTGACAGATCTGTTGCTGAGACCTAATGCTTTTTTCCTTCACGTCTGACAGTGGACTCTGACGATTGAAGATGTCCTAAAACATACAACGCACTTGAGAGATTTCTCATCCCGCTGCTGTCATTGACCAGGTGGTGATTCTTCTGCATGGAGCCAACCTGATGGTGAAGTGGCTGTGGCAAAGGGGCTTGGACCCAGACAACTTCTCCATCCCCTACCTGACGGCACTGGGTGACCTGCTTGGAACGGGGTTTCTGGCCCTGAGCTTTAGACTCATTCAGAAGAACAGCTGCTGAGGAGTTGGGATTTGATCAACACCATCAAAGTACTGGGACCTGTACACCTATGCAGGACTTTGGAGTTACTAAGGTACCTTATAGGTGAACACTGTGTCATAAAGTAATCCATCCTTCAAGCAGGATATGTTGCTGCTTGCTGTTCTGGAGCAAATACGAAATACGAAAGAAAAATACAAACTCCTGGGGACGGAAGTGATATTTAAAAAAATAAAAATAAAAAAAAATAAAAAAGGGAACGTAAAACACACTAAGCACTTCCTACTGGCCAGTTTATTATCTTAGGCAACATTTTGGTTATCATTTAGGCTTTGGTAAAGAAATGTAAGTGTCTGAATACAGACTAGTAACTTAAAGTACTAAAGCTATGCATTTGCTGACCTTAGATATGTAAGCAACCCTGCTTGTGGATAAATAAAATAATACTATATAAGAGTAGATCAAAGGTCGATAGCAATTTCTGATGCAAACTAGAAACACATATTCCATTAATAACATTAATAGTCTACTTCAAAACAAGGTATATGGACAGAATGGATAAGAAAATTAAGCATTTTACAGTTAGGTCCATGTCAGTCGGTAGGTCAATCTCATAGAGTTCGTTTGGTTTTGCTCATCTCTGAGTTACCACGTCAACGTTTTACGAATCCAAATCTAGAAACACATATTCCATTAATAACATTAATAGTCTACTTCAAAACAAGGTATATGGACAGAATGGATAAGAAAATTAAGCATTTTACAGTTAGGTCCATGTCAGTCGGTAGGTCAATCTCATAGAGTTCGTTTGGTTTTGCTCATCTCTGAGTTACCACGTCAACGTTTTACGAATCCAAATCTGGAAAACACTTGTTCATTGAAAATGCTTGTTGAAGGTGAAGGAGCAGTCACAAAATAAGTCAGTTCACGTTGAGTACTGGATGCATACTACTATTTAGATGATGCAACCTATATCAATGCTGCACTGTAATGGTGGGATTTTACACCTATTGTCAGATCTTGTCTTCAATAGCAAATAATTGTATAGTCGGAGCGTAACTATAATGTACAGTACTATATATGTGTGAGTTGCTGCAATGTCTGAATGAATATTTGATTTTCTTGCGTTTTCTAAAATTATGCATATCCAGTAACTGGGATGAGTTCTTGGATTTCTATGAAGGGTTGAGATGAATGTGCCTATTGATATGAATCTGCTGTGTGTTAGTATGTTGCATTACTTCTGTAGACTAAAAAAAAAACCAGAAGAATATGACAAAAGAGATCAACGTTTCCACTTTTAGTTGCAAGGTATTTACATTTGGATCTGATGCACACTTTATTGGATAGCATTATTAGTAATGTAATGTCAAATTTTTGGTCGAGCAAAAGTACTGGAAAGATTAAGCCTGTGACAAACTGACATCAGCAAACCTCACCACTGCCCCTCTCAATTGTTCTGTTTTGAATGGTTACTCCCTTCAGTCTTGCGCTATATGATAAAGGTTCTCCCAATCAGTTTGGTTGCATCTTTCTTTAAACAGGCTGACAAAATATTTTTCCGAATTTACCTCCTGTGTTATGTTACATCAATGAAAACAGGTGAGCCCATTTTAAGGGAAGCCATGCAACACTAAGCCATGGCATTACCTCCATTGTGTTTTACAGATGAGCTTGAATATTTGTGATCATGAGTAGATTCTTTTTTTCCTCCTTTAGCCTTTCCATCACTTTGGTAAATGTCAGAATTTGTCTTATCAATCAATAAGATGTCTTTTTAGCAGATTCCAGGTTGGTCTTCATATTTTCATTGTGAATGAGTGGCTTGCAGCTTCTGGTGTTTCCTCAATACCTTAGTTCTAGAGGTCTTCTGTGAACAGTACATTTTGATACCTTCACTCCTACCCCACCGTTAGTGTGTGTGTGTGTGTTTTTCTTAACAGCTCATCATGTTTTTGTAGTCAACTGCAGTTGTTTCCCTTTATCTATCAGATTGACGTCTGTGATTTCACAGAGCAGGGGTTCCTTTCTTCAGGACATTGAAAGTGGTTATGTGGCCAACATTTGTCCAATGACTAACAGATTTTCCTTCTTCTCTTGGCATCACAATTGCTTTTTTCACCCCACCCATAGTGTCGTGACCGAAAGAACAAGATCCCGGATACAAGGGACCGGATTGAGTTTCCTCCGCAGGATGTCCGGGCTCTCCCTTAGAGATGGGGCGAGAAGCTCGATCATCCGGGAGGATCTCAGAGTAGAGCCGCTGCTCCTCCACATTGAGAGGAGCCAGATGAGGTGGCTGGGGCATCTGATTCGGATGCCTCCCGGACGCATTCCTGGTGATGTGTTCCGGGCACGTCCCAACGGGAGGAGACTCCAGGGACGACCCAGGACACGCTGGAGAGACTACGTCTTTCGGCTGGCCTGGGAACGCCTCGGGATGCCCCCGGAAGAGATGGATGAAGTGGCTGGGGAGAGGGAAGTCTGGGCGTCCATGCGAAAGCCCCGCGACCCTACCTCGGATAAGCGGTAGAAAATGGATAGATGGATGTACTCCACCCATAGCTTTCTGAAACTAGGCATAGACATTCTGCACTATTTATTTGAAAAATCAGTGTAATAGGCAACAACCCAGTCCAGTCAGTCACGTTTCAAAACATTAGCTCACATGAAAAAAATGGTGGGTTCAAACAAAAAGTGTTATCTTCTAAATTGTGCATCAGATCCAGATGAAAGTACCTGTAAAAAAAAAAAAAGTTAAACTGTCGATCTCATGTTCATCTTTTGAGGTCAAGCTCAAATGTTTTCAGTTCTAGCACTTTTGGAGGAGAGTGTATACACACACACACACACGCGTTTCTTTGAACTGTTTGCACAAAGCTGATGTCATGCATCTTGCTGTATGTATGACATGTTGCCACTTCTGTATTATGTACATACCTTTTAGGTACGTGTAGACTGTCTAGAATAGTACCTAAGTGTCAGTTATGATTGTCATGCTTCAGTGTACGTTCATAGTTCCAATATTTAATCCAATACATTTTGTTGCTGGGTAACATTTATTTGAAAATTGTGACAAAAGTTTTTGGCCAGTCTGATGTAATGCAGATCAAAATAACAATAAATAAAAACATTTTTGTCCAACATTACAAAATGAAACGCACTCACATTCAGAAATGATTTTCTCTAGTGTCAAATTAAGGTTGACCATCAAAAGTCACGTATGAAACATTCTCTGTCCAAAAGCAATTTAAAACTTTCATTGTGCTATTATAACTTCGCCCCCAACAAAGAGATCACATTTAATGTGCAAATCCACCAGGAAAAAAAAAAAGAAACATTTCAAGTTTAAAGTGAAATTGTTCACTCAATCACAGACTAGTACTCACTTGATCACTTTTTACAGTAAAATATCCATTATTACCAAGTTTCGCCTCCTTTTGAACTACATTGTGTACAATGTGGAGGTTCACCTGTATTGTACTTCGTAATTAATATTCTGGTTTATTAGTGTTGTCAAAACGGCATCTTCATACACCATCTATGGATGTACAGTACAACACGTCTGCCTCATCAAAACTTGAGGTATGATGGCACAGAGTAGTTAAATAACAGGAAGTCCATGCGAAAGAGGTTATACAGCTTCTTTTGATAGAAAGGGCTGATGTTGTGGAAGAACTGTGCTGCCATGTCTCCTGTAGTCCTGGCGCTCTTGGACGAGGCAGGGAAATGGACCTGGTCCCCCACTCCAGCCAGCTGTAGCACATAGTTGGAGTCCTGCTCCAGTGTCTCATATTTACCCACTACGTCGTAGTGAATTAGGCAGGGGTGGCACAGTGAGTGCACCCGTTCCCAGTGCTCATTGAAGGGTTCCTCTATCTGGGTGGCTGGGTCTACAAGGTAATACACAAACTCCTCAAAGGAGACATTGTCGCCTTTCTCCAGAGCTTCTGGCTGTGGGTCGGGCCTGTGCCGGCGCACTATCTTGGTGCCATATCGTTTATGGAAAGCTGTGTTGTAGCTTCGTGTGAATTTGTTGCGGTATGCGGACACGAGCCGCTCAAATGGCTCACGTACAAACACAAACTTCAAGTAGGAGCGTAAGCGTTGGTTGATTTGGGAGGTGGAGTACTCAGACAAGGTGTGCAGGTTTCCTGACACATGGGCCTCATTTGCTGGTATCTCCAATGGGTCTCGGAGGGATCTGGCGGCGCCAGTCAGGACCATGAGTACTCGCTTCCAGTTGGTGCAGGCCACTTTTGGTACATAACAATACAGCAAGCCATGCTGGTCATCCACGATAACATGCTTAAGATCATCTGGGATAAGGACTCTACGTTTTCGAGTGTAGGAATGGCAGGCTTCTTCTAAAAGCTCTCGTCGGCCTTGATGGATTGCCTGCACTGCTGACTCGACCTACAAAGGAAGAAACAATGGTTAAAAACTGGAAGTCCAAGTGCCTGATTTACTAAAGGTTTGCACAAGCAAAAATCGGCACAAACTTGATTGCTCATGCAAACAAATGTGGAATATGATCTACTAAACGGGTGCACCCAGAATCACAGCCGCCAAATGTGCAATATTGCCATGCATTTCATTTTGCACATTGTGGGAGGTGTACTGTATAGGCAAATAGATTAATTTAGCACACAATGTGATTGATCAAATCTGAGACAAATTGTGGTGGCTGATTTAGCATCTTTATCTACAGTCTGAAAGGCAGCCGAAAACCCTTGCTGCTGTCCAAAATGATGGCTGCAGTTGTGGCAAGGAGGAGGAGGCGCAAATGAGAGGACATGGGGAGAACGAATATTTTCCGCTCAAATAAACATTTTTGAAATGCCAGAAACAAAAATTATTGCAACGTATTGTCTATTCTGCAATGCAATTTTGGCTCTTCTGAATAAACTAAGGGCTTATTTGGACCCAGTCACAAAAAAGGAGTCATACCATATCACCTGTATGACATAACTTCTTTCAACTCTGCATTTCCTTGGGTCTGGGTCATTTCAGCACACTGTGGTTATTGCCTCACCAAGGTTTTCAGGTGTGCTGTTCCAAGTTTTAAACACAATGATACACAGGATGGGCTTATACACCAAATTCCCACAAATTTAAGGAGAGTTAAGTCAAACAAAGCATGGCTTTTATAAGGTTCCTGAATTCCTTAAAATTATCGAAGAAATAGTTTTCTGTAACTGCATAATGTTGGTTTGCCTCTTCCACTACCCACTTCCAAACACATAACTTCAAACTTCATTTTGCGCTTGTGGTGCGCTCCCAAATTGTCGACAGTGAAAACCATCAGCGCTACCTAAAGTGCAAAACCTTTTCAATACAGCGGTCTCCACCACTTTCACACCTGTTGTCAACAACATTCACAATCTGTTAGCGCAGCGGTTCCCAACCACCGGTCCGCGGACCGGTACCGGACTGTGAGGCATTTGTTACCGGGCCGCAGAGAAAGAATGACCTATTTATATAATTTCTGTTGTACTACAATTCGCATGTCAATGCATTTTATTTAGAAAATTGACCGGATCTTGTCCGCCACAACAGCGGTGAGTCTCAATTGACACGTCGAGACTGCACAGAAAACTTGCGTTTCCGGTTCCAGCCGGCTTGAATGCTTCTGTTTTCCGGTCCGAGCGGGCTGGCTCACGGCGGCAGAGCTCAAAGAACGAAATCATTTTATAAACTAATTCAGCTCATTAAGTTTACTGAGAAGATTTGTTCTTTTGAACGAAATGTTCGCGAATGAAATGAAATTATTTTGTTCTTTGAGCTGTCCTGCCGTTAGCCAGCCGTGTTCGAGTCTTTACGTGTCAATTGAGATGTGCAGCTAGCGCGGCGGAGAAGATCCGGTCAATTTTCAAAATAAAATTTTCTCTGCGGCCCGGTAACAAATGCCTCACGGTCCCGTACTGGTCCGCGGATCGGTGGTTGGGGACGACAGCTCTACACGGCACAAACACCTGATTTACTTCTTTCATTTGCGTAGCCCGCTGCATCACCACATGTAGCAGTCAGAACTCTGAGCCTCAGTTTGACACTATGTGTGGCTCTCTGTATTTGCCGGCTGACACTGCAACGTCAAGAACATGGCTACAAACATTTTTGAGCTTAATGGCCAACTCTCATCACACTATGAAGAACTCCCCAAAAAGGGAAAGAATATATGACCAGGAAACTGACTGGCAATGACAAGGAAACTGACTGACAATGAAAAACGACATACTGTATAACAATGAACTAACAAGGACTGAAAGAAACCAGGGAAGTAAATACAAGTAAACTGAGGAATGAGGAACTCCTAGATAAAACACGAGTGGCTGGAGGGAGCTGAGGGGTGAGAACAAGTAGAGACAATAACCAAACGAGCCATGAACAACATGGGACACAGGAAAAGATGAAACAAAACGAAATATAATCGAAACTGAAACACAGATCATGACAGTACCGCCCCTTAAGGGACGGATCCCAGACATCCCCAAAAGTCACCACAGAAATTTTCCAAAACTGGGCGGGCGGAAGGGGCATGGACGAGGGTTCAAGGTACGCCCATCAGGGCCAGTCTGGTGGCCTTCCAGGACGCCAGACGTAAGCACCTTGGCTGGGCTATTCGGGAGGTTGGCCAGGACGCCAAGCACAAGGGTTACCACCAGGCTGTTCAGGCAGACGGGCATGAAGCCGGACCCAATGGCAATACAGGGGCCAGACAGGTGGATTGGATGGTGGCCTCATGGCTTGCACCTCATGGGGTGGCGACTGCTGCACGAGCGCTGCCGTTGGATCAGGGTTGGGTGGCGGTCGCTGGAGGAGCGCCGCTGCCGGAGCAGAGTCGGGTGTCCACTTCTGGACCAGCGCCGCCGCAGGAGCAAGGTCGGGTGGCGGCGGCTGGATGATCACCGGCGCTGGAGCAGGGCCGGGTGGCGGCTGCTGGACAAGTGCCACGCTGGAGCAGGATGGGGTGGCGGCCGCTGGACGATCCCCGCTGGAGCAAGGTCAGGTGATGGCCACAGAGCGTGCAGGAATGGGAGCCTGCTGCAGCTGAGGAGCAGGCGCGGGTTCTGCATTGGCCTTTTCAGCCTGCAGTCATAGAGGTTGGGGAGCACAGGAAACAGGGGCAGAGTGTGCAGGAACTAGGGAAGGTGAACTAGGAAACACAGGTACGGTACGGTACAGGTGGTGAAGAATGAGGAAAGGAACGAATTGACCGCGGCAGGTTTGTAACGAAGACCTGACTTGACAGGCCTGGAATGAGATGTGGAAATAGGTAAAAAAAAAAATGTGGCTTTGAAACAGGCGTGGAATGACATGACAATGAAACTTGACCTTAACTTGGGTGCCTCCGTTGGCCACCACTCGGCGGTCCCGAATAGACAGCCACGCAGTAAAGGTCCGCTGGAAAGGACAGGCGTGGACTCAGAGAGACAGGACAAAGGAAATCTTGACAAAAATTGACTGTGACGAGAAAAATTAGGGATACACATCGGATAGGAAGTTAACTAAATCGGGGTTATCGTCATCATCTGAAAAGTCAGAATCTAAAATAGTAGGTGAAGGGGAAATCTTGGTTGATTCATTCTGTCATTATGTGTCTTGTGTCTTTTGTGGTGTTGGAGGCAAAAAGGTGGAGGACCCAAGTCCAGGGAAGCAGGTGAGTCAAGAGTGCAGCATTCTCAAAAAAAGGCAAACAAGGTGCATTGAATGCTCTAAAAATGATTAACAAATAATATATATATATATTTTTTTAAATTAACTAGATTCCAAGCAACAACAAAAAAACAAAACACTGGGAACAACCCACCACAAAGGGAAAAAAGACATGACCAGGAAATTGACTGCCAATAACAAACGACATAGGACAATGAACCAACAAGGACTGAAAGAAACCAGGGAAGTAAATACAAGCATCGGATGATGGACCAGAATTTCCTCAAAGCCGTCCGGAAGTTGTTTTCCATGGCCTTTATCTTGTTCAGTGCTGAACTTTATTATGGGGTGCAGACAGAAGAAAGATTTTAAGAGAAAAAAAGCAACTCTTCAAGTTAATTAAGTTTGCTGAAGATTTATTGTTTTCCAGCTTGCATACATTTTCCTACGCCAAGGATGCTTAACTAGAAACAGCTTGAGCGGACTTTCTTTAAGAGAAAGGCCGTGATGCTCTCACAAACTATAATCTGTGGTAAATTATCTGTCTGTAGGATCAAAAACAACGGAATTGAATGATTTTCGAAAAGCAACAAAGACTAACAGAGGGGAAAAAAAGCTTAAATATTCAGCGTGGGGAAGGGTTTGACTCTTGCATTCTATAGACGTCACGGCTGGAGGCGTCCATGTTTCTTTTTTTATGCCAAGTTCTGTATACATCTCTTTAGATTTACAGATCTCTCGACAATGGTCAATTTATCACTTCTTTAGTTTCCAAGATTCCAGAAATAGAGTTATTTACTTTTGTTTGTTTATTACTCATTTAAAAGCTTGGTTTGAAGCATAATTTTTATTACATTCATTACAAATGTATCAGGCGAGACGACCACAATGTATCCCATTGGGAATCCTCCACTTGTCCACTTGTTAATGAGACTATGGATGTGGCATACAAGTTGAAAAACAAAACATTTTGGTTCCAATAAAAAGGTAATTTCAAATGGAATTGCCAATGGTTTTGTATTATATTGAATATGATAAAACAATTATTGCCTTCGTACCTCAGTACGACAAAAATAATAAATTTACCCTGCCAGCAAGACCATGCATTCTATACTAAACATCCAAAAGTCAAATGCCTCGAGTCAGTCTTTTTCTTCTTTTCCAGTTACAGTAAAGCTGCTGAGTTCTTCATTGTCTGCAGCCTGACACTGCCAAGGCAAACACATCAATAAATGTCACTGTGGTAATTCAACCAAGATGTCTGAACTTTTTTCCCGAAACAAAAGTATCAACGCATCAGTGATTGGCATGAAGAATACTACTACAACAAAGACACCACACACACACACACACACTTTTATTTGACCCATATTTAAGAGAAAAACAAAACAAATCAACACTCTGCAGTTTTATTTTTGCTAAAACAGCACACTAAGCATATAGAAGAGCCTGAAAATATGTTCCAAAACTAAAATCTAAAGTGTAGGACAGTGATTCTCAAGTGGAGGGTCAGGACCCAAAAGTGGGTCACGGACAAATTTCGTGTGGGTCGCGGACAGCTTGTAAAAACTTACCAAGCTTACTAAGTTCCCACATAAAACATAGGAAAGCAACGAAAAGCGTTGCTGTCTCGTGCTTTAGCCACTAGTTTACTCCATAAACAAATAAAGTGCAGGTCAACCTCTGGCTAGCGGATGTCATGGCGAGCAATATGCTTTTGGTGGTACATAAAACTCATTTGAAACGGCTTTTGAAAATATAATATACTATAAGTGCGTTGTCAGTGATTCCACCATGTTGAGTAACGAGCAATGTAATCAGATTACAGTTACTTCATCAAACTAATAATAGTTACTATTGAGTCCACAATTATTCTTAGCAAGCAATCCTTTATAGCTGATGACTTGAAGAAGCAGCAGGCCATCTGTCCAGTAGCATTTTACCAAATGAGCAGACCGCTTCCTTGCTAACATATTGAGGAAAATGACAGGTAGGGTCACTGTTTATCATACAATCCACAGTGAAGATGTAGTAAATATAAAGGTGCAAAGAAATGCACATCTTCACTGTTGCCACACTATTTGTGTTATTTTCCTAAGTAAAAAGTGTATTTTTATTGTTGTTACTTTTTTATTTACACTTTGAGAATAGAGTTTTACTGGCATGTTAAGCACGCAATGCTGTGTGGGTTAATTATTTATACCAAAGTGTGCGGTCAGAAAACATTATGGCGGTAAGGACTGACTCAATGAACGACTTGCAATACTTAGCTTAAATAATATTTACAATGAAAAGTGAGAGCTTTATACATCGCCTGGAGTCCGGACTGCTGGTGAGCTGGTTTAACACGCTGCAACGCTGACATTCATGTAAGTAAGTGCTTCTCCCCCCTGTCAATCACCCACAGCTTTGCTAGTTAAACAGCTGCGTAAACTTGTCACCAGGAACAAAAACATGTGTGCCTTGGCGTGCTCATGTGGGTTGCTGGGGGATGGAATTTCTCAGTTAAGAGTCTTTAGAGAAGTGTACTTGAGAATGGTGTGCTTGTTTACTTGTTTAGGTACTTACTGTATTTAGCATGTCAAGCCTGCACTAAGGAGCTCAGTTAATGTACAACTCAACTTCACTAATATTTAATTTATTGGTTCATGTTGATCACGTCATTCTGTAACCTGTGTGGCCTTCATGGTGCCTAACCGTGTGGTCGCCTCTCTAGTTCTATGTTTTTGTTTTTCGTTCATCTTTGGAGACATTATGAGACTTATTTACACAAGGGAAGACTTACTAAACATTCGGGGGTCTACTCCGGACTTTCTTTCACCAACTTTTAATTTTTTTTTTTTTCTTGGAGTTACTCATTGTTGGAGTGTCTGTGCTCTCCAACGACACCACAGGGGGAAGCAAGCCGGCGAGCAGGTCAAGCTCCGGAAAACAGGATTCTGAATGCCGCTCCCATCGATTCAACTCTCAAATCTACGCTCGCTACCCAATAAAATGGACGAGCTTCATCTTCTCATAAAGACTAAAAGACTTTGGACGCTCTGGCGCCCTGCGCTTCACAGTGACATGGCTGTGTGAATGCATCCCTGATGGGGTCGTAATGCTTCCGGACTTCCAACTACACCGAGCGGACCGCGTCATGGAACTATCAGGGAAAACAAAAGGCGGCTGAATATGCTTCTATATCAATGAAATACAATGTACCGATGTCTCACAGCTCAACACACACTCCAGCCCGGACTTGGAGTCGCTGTTTTTGAGCTGTAAGCAATTCTACTTGCCACGAGAGTTCACCTCTTTCATCCTCGTGGGTGTTTACATTCCTCCCCAGGCTGACACGAACGTTGCACTGCTAACGCTCACTGAACAAGAAACGAACTTCAAAAAAAGCACCCAGATTCACCCCTCATTATTCTTGGGGACTTCAACAAAGCTAAACTCAACTACGAACTCCCTAAATACAAACAGCACATTGACTGTCTTACCGGGGTGGTGAAAACATTGAAGAAATTGACCAATGAAGCAAAGACAGAACTTCAAGGCTGTTGAGACTGCACAGACTGGAGTGTCTTTGAAACTTCAACTGGCAGCCTAAATGAATATACGGACAGCATCACATTGTATATCAGTTTCTGTGTGTGTACCAACAAAGACATTTTGAATGTTCTTTAACAAGAAGCCGTGGTTCACTGCCAAACTTATGCAACTTCGCCAGGCTAAAGAGGATGCCGATCGAGGTGGGGACAGAGCCATGTACAATCGCGCTAGAAATTAGCTGACAAAAGACATTAACATTGCAAAAGAGAAATTATGCAAAGAAGCTGGAAAACAGTTTACTGCTCACGACTCTAAGTCAGTATGGCGAGGATTAAAATAGTTAACTAACTACAAGTGACCAACCCCCCAAGTCGAGAACAAACGAGGACTAGCTGACGATTTGAACACCTTCTACTGCACATTTGAAAAAGACACTTTCACACCCCAGACCCACCCAGCCGCACCACCCCCACATCTCTGACTTCTGCGTTGAACATTCATGAACAGGATGGGAGACGCATCTTTAAACTACAAACGATCAACAAAGCGTTGGGCCCACAACTTATGACCACATCCTGCCTAAAGTCTGCGCAGACCAGCTCGCTCCAGTCTTCACAGAGATCTTCAATAGATCTCTGGAACTGTGTGAAGTACCATCCTGTTTGAAATGGTCCACCATCTTCTCAGTCCCCAAGAAACCCGCAATCTCCGTTCTGAACGACTACAGGCCCGTCACCCTAACATTTACACGAGGATCCTGTTTGTGGACTTCAGCTCTGCGTTCAACACCATCATCTCCGAACTCCTCTCCGACAAGCTTCTCCAGCTCAGCATCTCACCTGCCATCTGCCAGTGGATTTATAGCTTCCTGAGGGGCATGACACAGCAGATGTGGCTAAGGGACACCACCTCATCCACACGCACCATCAGCACCCGGTCGCCCCAAGAATGTGTCCTTTCTCCGCTGCTCTTCTCTCTATATACAAACGACTGCACCTGAACACACCCGGCTGTCAAACTCCTGAAGTTTGCAGACAATACCATAGGCATCGGCAACATCAAAGACGAGTCTGCATATTAACAGGAAATGGAGGAGCTGGAGATTTGGTGCGGCCGACACAACCTGGAGCTGTACACGCTCAAGACTGTAGAGATGATTGTGGATTCAGGAAGCATCGTTTGCCACAGCTTCCCCTCACGCTGTCCAACTGCCCTGTGTCAACCTTCGAAATCTTCAAGTTCCTGGGAATTACAGTCTCTCAGGACCTCAAGTGGGAGACCAACATCAACTCCATCCTCAAAAAGGCCCAGCAGAGGATGCACTTCCTGCAGCTTCAGAGGAAGCACGGCCTGCCACAGGAGCTGTTGAGGCAGTTCTACACAGCACTCATCGAATGAGTCCTGCATTCATCCATCACAGTCTGGTGTGCTGCTGCCAGAAAATAGGACAAACTCCGACTGCAACGGACAATCAGGACTGCCAGAAGAATCATAAAAATTACTTATAACGCAAACATAACTTATAACTTACTTAATAAATAATTAGAACCCCCTACCCACCCTTGAGGGCTTGCACACTGCCAGAACTCAGACAGGAGCATGCAAAATACTCTTGGACCCTCCACATCCTGGTCATCACCTCTTCCAGCTCCTTCCCTTGGGTAGGATCGAATAATGCGAACTAAAACCACCAGACATTCCAACAGCTTCTTCCGTCTTAAATTGCTAGTGGCTAAGTGACTCTCCGTCGTGTGTTTTTATGTTTTATGTCTTTTCTTTGTTGTCTGAGTTTGTTTTCACATTTCTGTTGGGCTAATTATATATTACTCGTGGACTCACTGAAGTAGTCTCGCCACGCTGCACTATTTGCATATCTGCTGTTGACCAATACAGGCCACTCATGCCAGAGTAGCATCTGCCCCATTTGCAGACTGACTGAGGCGTATCTGCAACATTTGCACAATCAACATTGTCCCAGATTATTGCACAAGTCTTTACTTTAAACTCCATACAGTCCTTGAAGTCGTGGCGCCCTTTGCACAATGGTCCTTGCACCAGACTATTGCGAGATTAGTCATTCGAACTGCTCTAAGTGCGAGAAGACTCTGCATCTTTTTGCACAATTGTCCAAAAAAAAAAAGAAAAATTGTACCGGCATTATCAGATCACTAGTAACCCTTTGTTGCTCAGTGACTGTTTTTGTCAATGTCTTTATGTCTCAAACGTGTTCTCTGTCAATATACTGTCTGTTGTCGTACGAGAGCGGCTCCAACGACCGGAGAAAAATTCCTTGTGTGTTTTTTGGACATACTTTGCAAATAAAGATGATTCTGATTCTGAAAAGCATTAATTGTCAAACTGGCTGTCTATTGTGACAGTAGAGCGTCTCCAACTACCGGAGATGAATTCCTTGTATGTTTTTGACATACTTGGCAAAAAAAGAGGATTCTGATTCTGGTATATTATCAAGTAATGGGTATGGTTAAGCTAATGCTCTTTTTGTATTGTGGATAAGTGATATTCCTGCCACTTTCCAGATGTTGGAAGTAACTAAAAAAATAGTTACTTTTGAAATCAAGTAATAAGTAAAATAACTAAGTTACTTTTAAGATCAAGTAATCAGTAAAGTAACTAACTGTAACTGTGGCAACACAGGCTATCAGAGACTATTTTTAAACAAAACGTGGTCTTTGTTCTTGATTTCTAGAAAAGTGGGTCATGACTTTGCAGCTAGAAGAGAATGCGGGTCCCAGGGTGACAACAGTTGAAAACCACTGGTCTAGTAAAATGTAAGGGAAAGGTGTGAACAACAATTCTCATTCTAAATGACCAGACGGTATCTAGAAATTAAAAAGCCATTCTTAATTTAGAACACTGCACATAATAAGCTATACCTTGACAAAAAGTTTTTTGTTCATACACTTTAAATACGAAAAACGGAGTATGTCCCCCCTCTAGCCAGTGCCTCCACTCCACCAAAGCCACGTTGACTGCCAGCAGTTCACTGTCCCCAATGTCATAATTTCTCTCGGCTAGGGTCAGTTTTTTGGAGAGATAAGCACTAGGATGTAACTTACCATCCTTGTGATGGTAAGTTACATACATCTGGGAGAGCACTGCTCCTATCCCGGCATCAGACGCATCAACTTCTACCACAAACTGCTGTTTGAGATCTGGCAAAGTGAGGATTGGAGCAGAGGTAAAGCTCAATTTAAGTTTATTAAAAGCTGCCTGACAAAGGGTATAGAACTGAAATTCTTAATGAATTTTTTTTAAAAAAGTCAGGTGGGAAATGACGAAAGCGAGTTTTGCCCACTCGGTGGGGAAGGCAGCTGCCTGCAGCTCATAGTGGAGTTCGCACTGAGTGATGAACGGCTTAATATTTCCAGAATCTCCATAGAACCTCTTCGGTCGAGAGAGCTGTGGGCAGACAGCAGCGGAGGTGGAAGGTGGAAGGTGGTTGCATGGTAACTGCTTCACATGAAAACGTTGGTACTGTGGCGGCATCAGGTGTTGTGTGAACTGGTTCCTTCTACTAAATCAGTTTCATAAGAACTTCAAACTGCGAGGCCACCAGTCTCATCATATTGTCCTGATGCTCTGACAGTCCCTCTAGATGAAGGTGGAGGGCAGCAAGCTGCTCATCCTGCTTTGAGAGGCGTTGACCCTGCACTTGAAGGGCTTTGCGCACCAGGTCTGAGTCTGCTGGGTCCATGTTATGGTCAGTTCATTCTGTCATGAACGGAACAGAGGATAGGAACCAAAAATGCACGACTCCAAAAAAAATGGATAGTTTCAAAAAGAGAGGTTTAATATACGGGCAGAGGTCGGTACACAGACAGGCAATCCAAAAAAAGGCAACAGTATGCAAAAACGTGGGGCAAAAAGGCGAGGTTGATAATCGGAACAGGGTCTTGTCTTACTGTGAGTCTGTGACGTGGAAACAAGGAATCCTGGAATGCGACGACAAGGTACAACGAACTGGCGACTAGAAAGAATGAGACATGAGGTTAAATCCAAGGGGTAATTAGGGTGAATGAGGCACAGGTGGTGAAGATGCTCTCAGGAGCAGGTGTGTACGAGACAGGGGAAAACAACAACCGGAACACACACCCATGACAGCATGGATCTTAACTTCCATCAATTTCTGGTATCCTCTCCTGCTGAATACAATGAAATTTCACCGGTAGCAATTACCACAGAAATACAATATTTTCAATATGAGACCGAATTCTAACTATTTCCACCTAATATAATAGTGACTATACAACATGTTTTCACTGAAGATTGAGTTAATGAAATGAAAGTATGGCTTACTTTTTAATATAGGCAGTGATTTTGTTACGAATGACTTGTGTTGTATTTATAGCATCCAAAAGGACACTTCAGACTTGAGCAACAGGACATAACACACTGAGTGAGAACTGGATGTTCTGGGAAGAAAATGATTCCAATTAGAGAAAGAAGCCAAATCCCCCTGGAGAGCTACATGTTCTCGAGCAAACACATTGGGGAAAACAGCAGGACTGATAAGTAAAACACCGGACTCACACTGTGAAGAGAAATTATTCTGGGTTGAGTCAAAATAAAAATAAATCAGAAGATAATAACGCAACACCAGGGACGTGCACATCTTTGGGGTCAGGTGCTCAAGCCAATAAAAGGGTAGCCATCACCAAAATTATTCATAAAATTAAGAAAAATACTGATATTACAGAACTCATCAAGGTTAAAACAGAGCAGCTTGTTGTTGTTTCTTTACTTTATGCTTTTGTAGCCTTTTTTCTTTGCATTATGCTGCAATTTTTTTTAACGATAATCAATGTTGTGCATAATAATCAAGAGCGACTTACTTAGTCTCAATCAAGCTACGAGCACAGTAACTCATTTTGGGGGCATTGGCCAAGAACATCAACACTAGCTACCTCAACATACAGGGAAAAAAAAGAAAAAAAAGGAAAAAAAGTAAATAAATAAATAACTCAGATGTCTTGTATTCCTTGTAAGGCTATAATTTGAAATACATTGTTTTTTTCTAATACATTTACCAGACACATTAGATGCACAAAGTATCTGTATTGGATTGGTATTGTCGACATCATCTTGAATTTTATTTAATATCGGATCACATAGGAAAGTGGTGGTATTGAATATCATTATTGATCAGCGGCGGTTCCTGATATTGCCGAATTGGGCAGCCGCCCAGGGCCAATAGTTTAAAGCACCAGCTCAACATAATTAAAACTGTGGCTCAGTACTATTTGATGACAAAAAACAAAGTCCTGTTTTTTCAGGTTTTATAGTGCTGCTCATCTTGCAAGCCAAATCCTGTCAGGGATTACTTCGCCCCCCCCCCCCAAACAGAACGTAGCCAAAATAAAATTTAATTCCACCAATGCTTGGAAAAAAGAAAAAACATATTAGGAGGCTTAAACTGCACTTTTCAGCAATATATTAAATTGGAAAATCATTAGGTTTTCGAATGGGTCCAAAGGGATTAAACGCCATGTAAGGCTTGGCGTTGGTGGCATTGGTCGAAAATAAAAAAATAAAGGCTTTTGGAGATACACTGTAAACAGCTTGCATGGAGTTTGGGAAGCCTGGTAATTGACACTTACCTGGTCACCATCATAAAGTGCCTGCAGAGGACTCCTCCTGGGTTTCTGCCCACTGCTTCTTTCCCCAAGTTCCTCCGAGGCTGAGGAAACAAAGTACCAGTTATTAAATATGCTGGAAGGAGCTGCGACCCAAGTGCAAAGATGGAAAAAATACATAAATAAACCTTGACTTAAAGCATCAAGTAGACCCACACGAGGAAAATATGCTAATTAAGTTTCAAGAGGGTAGAATTAGAGGCAGCAAAAAACGCAGATGTGCATTTCAATATTTTTGGTATTTGATGTAGTGCTGTTGTAATGGTGCGTACAAAATGTTGGCAGTCAATGGCTTACTGGGGACACACAGTATTACGGTAAACTGACTTTTTAATATTGTATACAAATAGTTGCGTCTCTGGAGTATCCACCCAAAGTCAAATGTGAAATAAGCAACCTTTATTAGCTGCCAATTTCTGAAAATGTGTCTGTGAGCAAGTTGTTCTTGAACTTCCGCCCCGCTGTTACAAAACAGCTCGGCCAATTAAAACAATAACCATTCCTACACAGAGTTTCTCCTTCAAAGACAGCTAGGCTCGCCAAAGTTCTAGAGCAGAAAAAACACTTTGATGCAGTAGCCGAAGCGCTATCATGTCAACGGCAAAAGGAAAGCAGTGCTTCTGGATTAGCATATATTAGCATTATCTAACAGTTTTACCAGCCTTAGTTTCCGATAATAATGTTATAATGTTCAGCTAAGTTGTCGACGTGGGGGGTGATGGCGGGGAGGGTGGGTGGGTGCTATTTGTGTTTAGCCATGACATGTGCCACACGACTTGACAAGTGTATTTTGGTGGCTTGTTGATGGTTCAGTTAGCCAGTAATGGCTTCACACAAGGTAAACAACAGTGCATTAAGTGTCATCCGACCCACAAATTTGCATTAGATAACAGTGTTAGGTTCTGAAATGTGGCAATTACTTAATATCTGAGTGAAGCGGTATTGGCGCCGAAGGGGGTCGGGGTGGGCGGTGGCGGTGATTACGTTAGGAAATGTGCCCATCTGTCACATACACTATATTGCCAAAAGTATGCCCTCAACTGCCTTGAATCAGATATGAATTTAAGTGATTTCCTGTTCTCAATCCATAGAGTTTAAATATGACATTGGTCCCCGCTCTGCAATTATAACAAATTAAACTCCTTTGGAAAGACTTTCCATAAGGTTAAGGAGTGTGTTTATGGGAATTTGTTACTATTTTTCCCATAAGCGCATTTGTGAAGTTACACATTGGTCCGTTACACCCCTCCATGACCCGTCACCTCACCTTGTGGTGGAGGGGTTTGTGTGTCCCAATGATCTATCCATCCATCCATTTTCTGAGCCGCTTCTCCTCACTAGGGTCGTGGGCGTGCTGGAGCTTATCCCAGCTAACATTGGGCAGGAGGTGGGGTACACTCTGAACTGGTTGCCAGCCAATTGCAGGGCACATATAAACAAACAACCATTCGCACTCACATTCACACATACGGGCAATTTAGAGTCTCCAATTCATGCATGTTTTTGGGATGTGGGAGGAGTGCCCGGAGAAAACCCCCGCAGGCACGGGGGAGAACATGCAAACTCCACACAGGCGGGGCCGGGGATTGAACCCGGGTCCTTAGAACTGTGAGGCTGACGCTCTAACCAGTCGTCCACCGTGCCGTCTGTCCCAATGATCCTAGGAGTTAAATTGTCTGGGGCTTTATGCCCCTGGCAGGGTCACCCATGGCAGACAGGTCCGAGGTGAGGGACCAGACAAAGCACGGCTCCAAAAACCCCTATGAAGAATACAATTAATGGATTCAGGTTTCCCTTGCCCGGACGCGGGTCACCGGGGCCCCCCTCTGGAGCCAGGCCTGGAGGTGGGGCTCGAAGGCGAGCGCCTGGTGGCTGGGCCTGCATCTATGGGGCCCGGCCGGGCACAGCCGGAAAGGGTAACATGGGTCCCCCTTCCCATGGGCTCATCACCTGTGGGAGGGGCCATAGGAGTCGGGTGCAGTGCGAGCTGGGCGGTGGCCAAAGGCGGGGACCAGGGAGAAAGACTTCCGGATGGCTTCGAGGAAAATCTTGTCCATCATTCGACGTCTCAGTAGGGTGAAGCAGTGCACCATCAACACTGTGTATAGTGGGGATGGGGCGCTGGTGACCTCGACTCGGGACGTTGTGAGCCGGTGGGGAGAATACTTCGAAGACCTCCTCAATTCCACCGACACGCCTTCCCATGAGGGAGCAGAGTCTGGGTTCTCTGAGGCGGGCTCTCCTATCTCTGGGTTTGAGGTCACCGAGGTGGTTAAAAAGCTCCTCGGTGGCAAGGGCCCGGGGGTGGATGAGATTCGCCCGGAGTTCCTCAAGGCTCTGGATGTTGTAGGGCTGTCCTGATTGACACGCCTCTGCAACATCGCATGGACATCGGGGACAGTGCTTCTGGATTGGCAGACTGGGGTGGTGGTCCCCCTTTTTAAGAAGGGGGACCGGAGGGTGTGTTCCAACTACAGGGCGATCATACTCCTCAGCCTCCCTGGTAAGGTCTATTCAGGGGTGCTGGAAAGGAGGGTCCGTTGGGAAGTTGAATCTCAGATTCAACTTCCCAACGGATTCAGCAGTGTGGTTTTCATCCTGGCCGTGGAACAGTGGACCAACTCTACACCCTTGGCAGGGTCCTCGAGGGTGCATCGGAGTTCGCCCCACCAGTCTACCAGTGTTTTGTGGACTTGGAGAAGGCGTTCGACCGTGTCCCTCGGAGGTCCTGTGGGGGGTGCTTCGGGAGTATGGGGTACCGAACCCCCTGATACGGGCTGTTCGGTCCCTGCACGACCGGAGTCAGAGTTTGGTCCGCATATCCGGCAGTAAGTCGGACTCGTTTCCGGTGAGGGTTGGACTCCGCCAAGGCTGCCCTTTGTCACCGATTCTGTTCATATGGACAGAATTACTTGGCGCAGCAGAGGCGTAGAGGGGGTCTGGTTTGGTGGCCTCATTATTGCATTTCTGCTTTTTGCAGATGATGTGGTTCTGTTGGTTTCATCAAGCCGTGACCTCCAACTCACTGGAGCAGTTCGCAGCAGAGTGTGAAGCGGCTGGGATGAGAATCAGCACCTCCAAATCTGAGACCATGTTCCTCAGTCGGAAAAGGGTGGCGTGCCCTCTCCAGGTCGGGGATGAGATCCTGTCCCAAGTAGAGGAGTTCAAGTATCTTGGGGTCTTGTTCACAAGTGAGGGAAGAATGGAACGGGAGATCGACAGGCGGATCGGTGCAGTGTCTGCAGTGATGCAGACTTTGTATGGATCCGTTGTGGTAAAGAAGGAGCTAAGCCGAAAGGCGACGCTCTCGACTTACCGGTTGATCTACGTTCCTACCCTCACCTATGGTCATGAGTTGTGGGTCGTGACCGAAAGAACAAGATCCCGGATACAAGCGGCCGAAATGAGTTGTCCGCAGGGTGTCCGGGGTCTCCCTTAGAGATAGGGTGAGAAGCTCTGTCATCCGGGAGGATCTCTGAGTAGATCCGCTGCTCGTTCACATCGAAAGGAGCCAGATGAGGTGGTTGGGGCATCTGATTCGTATGCCTCCCGGATGCCTCCCTGGTGAGGTGTTCCGAGCACGTCCCACCGGGAGGAGACCTCGGGGACGACCCAGGACACGCGGGAGAGGCTACATCCTTCGGCTGGCCTGGGAACGCCTCGGGATCCCCCCAGAAGAGACGGGTGAAGTGGCTGGGGAGAGGGAGGTCTGGGCGTCCCTGCTAAAGCTACTGCCTCTGCGACCCGACCTCGGATAAGCAGTAGAAAATTGATGGATGGATGGACACACTGGTACAGGACGAGAAGGCCTGGCTCTCAGTCGTTGCCCTAATTTCATCCAAAAGTGTTCTATAGGGTTGAGGTCAGGATTGTGGAGGCCAGTCAAGTTCATCCACATCAAAATCTCTCAGCCATGTCTTTATAAACCCTGATTTGTGCACTGATGCACAGTCATGTTGGAACAGGAAGGGCCATTTCAAAACTGTTACCACAATGTTGGAAATGTTAGCCCCTGAGCTCTCGTGAAAGGAACTCTGAATGTTTCACCACACCAAGATATTTTGGACAGTCAAACCGTTTGGGGATTAACCCTTCCTGTTCCAACATATATGTGCACCAGTGCACAAAGCAAGGTCCATAAAGACATGGATGAGAGAGTTTGGTGTTGATAAACTTGGCTGGCCTGCACAGAGTCCTGGCCTCAACCCGATACAACACCTTTGGGTTGATTTCAAGTGGAGAGTGAGCCAGGCCTTCTCGCCCAACATCAGTGCGTGACCTCACGAACATGCTCCTGGAAGAATGGGCAAAAATTCTTATAAACTCAACCCTAAACCTTGTTGAAAGCCTTCTCACAAGAGTTGAAGCTGTTATAGCTGCAAAGGGTAGACCAGCATCATTAAACCATATGGATTTAGTATGGAATATCACTTAAAATCATATGTGAGTCAAGCCAAGTGAGCGAATAAATAATACATTTTTTAGATAAATTAAATTTAAAAAACCTTAATTTTAATATTTTGTGTAATAAATTGTTGTGCCGTTCATCCACGACCATCACCTCATGTTGCAGCATGATAATGCACGGCCCCATGTTGCAAGGATTTATACACAATTCCTGGAAGCTAAAAACATCCCAGTTCTTGCTTGTCCAGCATACGCCCGAACATGTCACCCATTGAGCATGTTTGGGATGCACTGGATCGGCGGATACGACAGCGTGTTACAGTTCCTGCCAAGATCCAGCAACTTCGCACAGCCATTGAAGAGGAGTGGACCAACATTCCACAGGCCACAATCAACAACCTGATCAACTCTATGCGAAGGAGATGTGTTGCACTGCGTGAGGCAAATGGTGGTGACACCAGATACTGACTGGTTTTCTGACCCCCCAGACCCCCACAATAAAGCAAAACTGCACATTTCAGAGTGGCCTTTTATTGTGGCCAACCTAGGGCACACCTGTGAAAGCATGATTATGCTGTCTAATCAGCATCTTGATATGCCACACCTGTGAGGTGGGATGGATTATCTCGACAAAGAAGAAATGCTCACTTATACAGATTTAGACAGATATGTGAACAATATTTGAGGGAAATGGCCTTTTGTGTATGTAGAAAAAGTTTTAGATCTTTGAGTCCAGCTCACGAAAAAAGGGGAGCAAAAACAAAAGTGTTGTATATATTTTATATTTTTGTTCAGTGTAGATAAGCAAGTTAGCCATGCCATTGGCACTAACACACCCCCATACCATCACAGATGCTGGCTTTTGAACTTTGCCCTGATAACAATCTGAATGATCCTTTTCCACTTTAGCCCAGAGGACACGACGTCTATGATTTAAAATAATACAAGTAAAAGAAATGTGGACTCATCAGACCACAAGCACACTTTTCCACTTTGGTTCAGTCCATTTCAGATGAGCCAGGGCCCAGAGAAGTCGATGGCCTTTCTGGATGTTGTTGATATTGTGTATGGCTTTCGCATTGAGAGAGTTTTAGCTTTTATTTGTAGATATAGCAACAGACTGTATTAACTGACAATGTTTTCTGAAGTGTTCCTGAGCCCACTTGGCCATATCCTCTGGACAATGACGCCGTTTACTAGTGTAGTGACGCCTGAGGGATCAAAGGTCACAGGCATTCAATGTTGGTTTTTGGCCTTGCTGTTTACATGTAGGATTTCTTCAGATTCTCTGAATCTTCTGATTAAATTATGGACCGTAGATGATGGAATCCCTAAATCTGTGGCAGTTGTACGTCAAGAAATGTTGTTCTTCAACTGTTGGATTATTTGCTCACGCAGTTGTTCACAAAGTGGTGAACTTTGCCCAATCCTTGCTTGTGAACAACTGAGCTTTTCAGGGATGCTCTTTTTATACCTAATCATGACACTCACCTGTTTGCAATGAATCTGTTCACCTGTGGAATGTTCCAAACGTGATTTTTGAGCATTCCTCAACTTTCCCAGTCTCTTGTTGCTTTTCTGGAACATGTTGCAGGCATCAAATTCAAAATGAGGGAATACTTGCAAAAAAACAACAAAAACAATATTCATCAGTTGCAACATTAAATATCTTGTTTTTGTAGTGTATTCAATTTAATATAGGTTGAAAAGAATTTGCAAATGATTTTATTCTGTTGTTCGATACATTTTACACCATGTCCCAACTTCATTGGAATTGGGGTTTGTACATATATGCGGTGTTTAATCATATGTTAAGGTAACATGAGACTGAAGGCACCATTGAGGATAAGCGTCATCATGTATACATTGATATCCACGTAAAATCGCTATTTGTTGCTGGAACATTTAATTTTAGTAGGGGAATAAAAACTAACATGCATTGTACGTGCACAAATAAAATGACACTTGCTACTGCTCCTTTTCCAGGAAATGTGATATCTGCAAAGACAGCTGCAACATGGAAACAAGCCAAAGCAATTTCCAGCAGTGTATTCCTTAATTTTAATGTTCAACTGAAATTTGAAGATGACTGAAGACACAGACACATAATCTGAGGGAAAATGACAGATTTATGCAAACTTTTAAATGAGGGCAGCTAGTGTTGTTTCATTCATACCTAGCTTCGATCAAAAAGAGATGCATTTTTTCCTGTAGGACAAGATTCAGTCCAGTCACCACACGCTCCAAGACGGTGAGTCTGTTCAAATCCAAGACATCTGTTTCAACTGCACGCTATATTTATGACTGGCAGTTTGCAGAACTGTCAAACTCATGTAAAAGACCCATTCCTATGCCTTATTTCATTATCAATTCCTAGCAGTTGTATTCCAGTTTTGAGAGGGATAGTCTTTGTGTATTCCACAGTATGAGTTTTAGAATATACTGTACATTAAGCACTAATTTGACTTTTGAAGCACTCTGTATGAACCAAAACAAAAACAAGAAACAAAGATTTGTTTTTTGTGTTTTCTATATCAAATATGTTTTATTATTAAATTTAGAAAAGCTAGGAGATAATTGTCATCCGTATCTAGTAATTGTTATTTTAAATTCTTTACTATTATGAGTTGCTATTTTATAGTTTGTTCATCGGGGTGTTCAGCTAGAACCTACTGAACTTGAGCAGTCGTGTGTGACGTACCGGAGCTGGAGGATGAAGGAACATTTGTCATTTGTTTTCACATTGTAGAAAGATGGTGCTGTGTGACTCCTGTTCCAGAGTCAAAAGAATTAGGTGCCCCTGCCCGCTCCCCCCCACCCCCTCCCAAGGACCACATGACCAGCCCATGACTAGTAATTATTTCAAAATGTCAAATTTAGAAGTGTTGCATATTTATATTTACCAGTAACTGTTTACCTTCCTTGTTAAATAATTGTTTAGAATTACTGTGATGAAATGTTTGTTTCTAGACAGGTGCTTTTTTGGTGCTTTTTAATTCTGTATCATACTCTATCATGCTACACATGTCATAGAAAATCTGTCCATCCAATTACTCAGGGTCATGGAAGGGGCTTGAGCCTATCCCAATTGACTGGGCGCGAGAGGACTACATCCTGGACTGGTCACCAGTCAATCGCGAGGCGATTGTGAAGTGTGTGTACCATTACACTGCTAATTGTGATTCAAAGAAAACCTCCACATTTCCTGAAACTACAGTGTAGACTCTACACTGCAGAGTGAGTGAAATATCAAAATCTAAACAGCTATTTAAACATTTGAGCAACCCGGGCAATCATCTTGCCTATCTTTGCTTTTGTAGTAAATTATCACACAATAACATTTGGTCTTAAGCCATTTCAATTTCTTAGTTGGCAGTACTTCACCACAAATCAAAACTGCCTCACCTTTTTTTGCAATGTTGAATCCAAACTTAAGTTGATGGAATTGCCAGTACTGCTGCCTTCTGTTAAATGGAACACTGTTTTCTTTTAGAATTTGCATTTTTCCAACTCTTTCCAATTTTAGGGTGTGGAATGCATTTCCCAAACACTACAGTATATCTGCTGTTAACTGAAATCCCCCAACCCCATCCCACCCACTGTTCCACTGAGATTCATCCAAAGAGCATTGCAAGGAATGAGTATTCATATTGGTTTAACCCTGTCGAGACCCAAACCTGCAAAGCCTTTTCCTCTGCATTCCTCCAGGCCTGTTCAGAAACAGGAGCTTTGGCAATGCAAAACATATAGAAGCCGATGTGTGTTAGTCCTGTCTCGGTCTAAAACGGACCTCTGTTTTTTGGTCCCACTGGGAGATGCAACCCCCTCCCTAACACTCCTTGGCCTTTCCTGCCAAAAAGCTCTACAGAGAGACACACTGTACAAGGGAAAGCCTGATCCTTTTAGCCCACAAATGTGTGTTTTAAGGGTGTTAGTGCAAAGACATGGCATGTGGGTGGTGTCGTGACTGTTTATTGACTCTCGGAAGAATGTATGCAGATGTAAAATTAGAGTCCAATTTGCATATGGCACGTAATCTGTTGCAAACGAGTTGGGTATTTATGAAAATTAAATAACCGATTTTAAAAAATGCCCATGCCAGAACTCGAGATTGCGACCAAAATGATCACGTGACCTTTTTTCAGCGTGTGCGAGTAAAATTTTATCTCGTCGTGTTTGTTCGAGTGCATATGTTTTCATTCCCCTTCTAAAGCAGTCACTGCATGAGACAAATTGATTGAAAGTCACCCTCTTTTTCACTCTTCCATACTTCCCGCATTGTGGATACACAGACTGCTTTGGACTTGCATGCGAACTGCAGATGCGCACGCATTTCTATTCATACTACATTTCAGGGATTACATCGGTACACGTTCCACGCATGCACGTTTCTAGTCCAAATGGCAACCCAGTGAAAGCGAAACGTAGCAGAGCTCCTGTTTGTTGTAATGTTGGACAGGAATATTGGCGCTCCTCGAAGCAAGCATTCATTGTTGTTGTTGTTCAAAGCTTTGGCACATCCGTGGTCAGTGTGCTTGTAAGCGTTCAGGTGTTAGCTCCACCCACTACATTTATGATAGATGGAGACACTGACATCTCCACGAAAGAGTTATGCCTGCACTATTGAGAATGGAAGACCCTCCATGATCCTGGTTGGCCACATTCAGGTTGAACGTGCCTATGCTGTGTTTCTGTTTATAATGAGAGTGAATAATGCTCAAAAAATGATTAATATTAGTATATTAAGAATTTGATGGATACATTTTAATAAATGAATCAATAAGTGAGATTAATCAATAAATACATGCAGTATGTGCCTGTTTCAATCAAGGCATTTATGCTGCAACTAAAAAGCCTTTCCTAACCTTCAGTCAATCAGTGTTGAGGGGCGAGAATTGATGGCTTATGATGCCAGGAAGGATGTTAAAGTGTGGTTCTCCCAGGGGAAGATGGTCTGGGGGACCACTATAAGAGCTGGCCCCTCAAAGTTGAATTGCAGGGTCTGAAGCGATGTTCATATTAAGTTAAATTTATGCTGCTGTTAAGTACAGCATTTATCAAAAGTTAAACAATACATGTAAACACATGCATGCCTGTTGTTTTGCTTTGCCTTTTATTTGAAAACAATGTTGATATGTCTTCTAAAATTATGTAAAAGAAAAAGTTTTGTCAGCCACTGCTTGTTGCACACAAATTTCATTGTCACAGTCAAATATTTTGTAAATATTGACTCACGGTCAATCTTCACTTCGTACGAAACTACTGAATGCCAAATAAGACAACTATACATCAGCATGCGTGGTCATGCTGTACCCCCCAAAAAAGGGTGCAACCAAATCATGTGCTGGTGCTACCAATTGAAAAGGTTGGTCGCACCAGTGCTACCAGTGGAAAGGTTAGTGTTGAGCCCTGTATATTGCTAGATAAAGCAAAGCACTGGAAAGCACAATGTGCCATTTAAAATTAAATAAGTGTACTGTTTGGAACATGTCTATGTAGCTTTTCAGTCATTCAGGTCATGTTAATCCACAAAGGTTGAATCACGACAACTGGACTGTTCTTGTATGTTGATATGTTGAAGTTCAATGAACAAGAACAGTCCAGTTGCTTTGAATTTACCTTTGTGGAACTTTTGGAACAGAAACTGATAATGGTCTGAGTACTGTCACTATTATTCTACTATCATTTCATCACTGAAACAATAAAAACAGACCATACGATGGTGTGATAAGTGGACTACAATGATGCGGAAGTGCTGAGCTGTTAGTTTTTATAACTTCCATGGCCTCCAGTCAAGTCCAGGCAAGGAATGCAATTTAATGCATGAGGTGAATGAGTGAACAGAATCGGTGACAAAGGGCAGCCTTGGCGTAGTCCAAACTCTGCGGACCAAACTCTGACTCCGGTCGTACAGGGACCGAACAGCCCGTATCAGGGGGTTCGGTACCCCATACTCCCGAAGGACCCCCAGAGGGACACAGTCGAACGCTTTCTCCAAGTCCACAAAACACATGTAGACTGGTGGGGCGAATTCCCATGCACCCTCGACGACCCTGCCAATGTCTGTTCATAACTTGTATGGACAGAATTTCTGGGCGCAGCCGAGGCGTACAGGGTGTCCGGTTTGGTGGCCTCAGTATTGAATCTCTGCTTTTTGCAGATGATGTGGTTCTGTTGGCTTCATCAAGCCGTGACCTCCAACTCTCACTGGAGCGGTTCGCAGCCGAGTGTGAAGCGGCTGGGATGAGAATCAGCACCTCCAAATCTGAGACCATGGTCCTCAGTCGGAAAAGGGTGGCGTGCCCTCTCCAGGTCGGGGATGAGATCCTGCCCCAAGTGGAGGAGTTCAAGTATCTTGGGGTCTTGTTCACGAGTGAGGGAAGAATGGAACGGGAGATCGACAGGCGGATTGGTGCAGCGTCTGCAGTGATGCAGACTTTGTATCGATCCGTTGTGGTAAAGAAGGAGCTAAGCCGAAAGGCGAAGCTCTCGATTTACCGGTCAATCGACATTCCTACCCTCACCTATGGTCACGAGCTGTGGGTCGTGACCGAAAGAACAAGATCCAGGATACAAGCGGCCGAAATGAGTTTCCTCCCCAGGGTGAGAAGCTCGGTCATCCGGGAGGATCTCAGAGTAGAGCCGCTGCTCCTTCACATCGAGAGGAGCCAGGCGGATCGGTGCAGCGTCTGCAGTGATGCGGCCTTTGTATCGGTCCGTTGTGGTAAAGAAGGAGCTAAGTCGAAAGGCGAAGCTCTCGATTTACCAGTTGATCTACGTTCCTACCCTGGGAGCCAGTTGAGGTGGCTGGGGCATCTGATTCGGATGCCTCCCGGACGCCTCCCTGGTGAGGTGTTCCGGGCACGTCCCACCGGGAGGAGGCCCCGGGGACGACCCAGGACACGCTGGAGAGACTTCGCTGGAGAGACATGCTGGAGAGACTTCGGCTGGCCTGGGAACGCCTGGGAATGCCTCGGGATCCGGGGGGATCTTCCTCTCCACAGCCAGGATGAAGTGGCTGTGGAGAGGGAAGTCTGGGCATCCCTGCTAAAGCTACTGCCCCTGCGACCCGACCTCGGATAAGCGGTAGAAAATGGATGGCTGGATGGAGGTGAATGAGTGTACCACAAGTGCACCAATAATACACGCCAAACGATCAGGAGAGCCAAACTTTCAGTTACATCTGTGTCTCTAAAGTTTACTGGTGACATATACATTCATTAACTCTATTTTTCACAAGAGGAGGAAGATACTGTACATGGAAAGATCCTGACAATGCCATAAAACATAATAGCATTCCGTACCCTTCTGTATCACACAGACTATTTCCTCTTTAATCTCTGTGAATGTGTAAATTCAGTGGAACACAACACCTAATGTCCAATTAGAAATATACATATTTCTAAGTGTCATGTCCCATAAAATCACTCTTTTCAGCATACAATATAGAAGTTAAGGTATATTTACTTGATATAGCTATCCTAAATTCTGATTTAGTGCTTAAGAAATTTACTCAAATCAAAAACCATGACATCCAGTTAATGTTTGTTTTATTATGTGACTATTCTCTTGCAGCTTAGGTCACCACTAGAGTAAACAAACTTTAACCAATGATGCCACAAAAGAGCAAAAACAAAGGTTTTACGAATGCAAATAAAATGCTTTGGTAGACTACTTTATGTGCATTTAATCATCTGGTATTTTAGTTCACTAATTTCTATTTCCAAAGGAAATGTCAATTTCTGCTTCGTTGTGTATATGCAAAGCAGAAAGAATCAGGCCTCACACATGCAGTGTACCCCTTTTTACTGGTAACAGTCATATTGTAAACCTTTCATTTTAGTCCGGAAAAGTTTCAGACTCTTATTTTTCAGTAAAACATTAATTAGCTACATACTCCAAATCAAATGTCCCTCCTCACTGTTCAAGAGCTTCCTCTAGCCTCTGACTTTTTGACTAGATAGATGATGACTTTAATATAAGATATAAATCATAAGCACACTTCGAAGTTCAATGCAAACGTTTCCAATTAGCCACAAAAAAATTTACTACATAAGCGTAACAGTCCATTACTGAATGAGTCTGACAGCATGGTATGCTGTTCCGCACCACATGAGGAAGGTCTTTTTGGTTCTGTGGACATAACTCTCACACCATGTTCCACATTGCACATTTTCAGGACTAACTTGCCTCCCTTTACCCTCCCAACAGCACGGATAGCCTATATATTAATATTATTATTTTTATTTTTGGGGGGCACATGATATTGCAAGGTATGTATGAATGAGGCCATTGTGTGTGGCCAAGAGGACCTAGAAATGGTTGGGTTCGGGCAAATCCTACAACCAGCCAGCTGGAACTTCTTCTAGCCATTACCAACCCAGCTGAGGAAACAGTCATCATTCCTGAACCAGTTTGGTAATGAAATTGTTCCTCGCATCATTTCTGCATGTCACAGGGTTATTTTGTTTTCTACTCCATACAAATGTTTTCACAGTTCTACATTTTGTCTGTGTTTACTGCCGAAGCAGTAAATGAGTTGTTCGGGAAATTTTAGTTCCTCCTTTGGTGTAGGTAGTGGTCATTATATCCCAAGCATGGGTGGGTGTCCATGAGCCAAACAAGCAGCAGCAATTTCCATTTTTATAACTATCAGAAGCAACAACCATGTACACAAATGCCTTACGTCTGGAAGGGGGTCAAAGCTACGGTAACATGGACGCAAACTGTTAAATAGCATCTCTACGTCATTTCTGTTTGTAACAGTTTAGCATCGCAGTGTGAAGCTTCACAAAAGTTTCAGGAACTCTGATAAAGATAAATACTAGAACATATACAAGGTCCAGCCTGCCTGTTGCGCAACACTGACAATTCAGATTAACCTAGTGCAAGTCTAAGCATAGTTTAGAGCAGTGGTCAGCAACTAGTGGACCGTGGGGCATAATTGGCCCGCCGCCAATTATACCTGGCCCGCCAACTGACATTTGTCAAAGCATGATAATGAGCCGGGTTGCTAAAGCACAATGTAATGGAAAAGAAAGGCTGATTGGGATTGCAGGAAGCATCAGCATCACTTCGAACTCCTTCGTGATGAACTATTGTTATTCTTGTTTTCTGTGAAGTTTGATGTAAATTTGACAATTAGTTTGTTCTCGGCGTGGTCAGGAATGAGCGAGAGAAGGAGAAAGAAAGACGTTTGATATTCGCCGCACATTCAGTTCACACACTCGTACTCGGCCTCATAACTACATTTTTCACCATATCACGTGTAGTATGTGGAGGACAATTTCGAAAACTTTAATTTAAAGATAAATAAATAAAATAAAAACTTGCGGCTAAATTTGCTGTCACTACAAATGTATATGTAATAACAGCAACAACAATTTGGCTTTCCATCTGTGTTAGGGACCGTCTACAAATTACACATCCAAGGAATGAGAATTAATAACAGCCTGTAGCAAATTAATTTATTTTAAATTAATAAGTTCATGGCAGCGCGGTAGCTCATCTGCCTCACAGTTCCGAGAAATGGGGTTCAGATCTGGTCTCCCTGTGTGGTTTTTGCATGATGTCCTCCACGTGCCTGCGGGGCTTTTCTCCAGGTACTCCGGTTACCTCCCACATTCCAAAACCATCCATCCATCCATCCATTTACTACCGCTTATCCGAGCTCGGGTCGCGGGGGCAGTACCTTTAGCAGGGACCCCCAGACTTCCCTCTCCCCAGCCACTTCATCCAGCTCTTCCGGGGGGATCCTGAGGCTTTCCCAGGCCAGCCGAAAGACCAGCCTGGTCGTCTCTCCAGCGAGAGAGGCGTTCGGGGGGCATCCGAATCAGATGCACCAGCCACCTCATCTGGCTCCTCTCGATGTGGAGGAGCAGCGGCTCAACTCTGAGATCCTCCCGGATGACCGAGCTTCTCACCCTATCTCTAAGGGAGAGCCCGGACACCCTGCGGTGGAAACTCATTTTGGCCGCTTGTATCTGGGATCTTGTTCTTTCGGTCACGACCCACAGCTCGTGACCACAGGTGAGGGTAGGAACGTAGATCAACCGGTAAATCGAGAGCTTCGCCTTTCGATTTAGCTCCTTCTTTACCACAGCGAACCGATACAAAGTCCGCATCACTGCAGACGCTGCACCGATCCGCCTGTCGA
The DNA here is from genome assembly GCF_024500275.1 of Phycodurus eques. Lineage (NCBI taxonomy): Eukaryota > Metazoa > Chordata > Actinopteri > Syngnathiformes > Syngnathidae > Phycodurus > Phycodurus eques. The sequence continues at coordinate 3,999,647 of NC_084534.1, read as the reverse complement.
TCTCCCGTTCCATTCTTCCCTCACTCGTGTACAAGACCCTAAAATACTTGAATTCCTCCACTTGGGGCAGGATCTCATCCCCGACCTGGAGAGTGCACGCCACCCTTTTCCGACTGAGGACCATGGTCTCAGATTTGGAGGTGCTGATTCTCATCCCAGCTGCTTCACACTCGGCTG